>NC_080023.1:120828089-121453089 GCF_030020395.1 Manis pentadactyla | reverse complement strand
CTGTGGGTCGCGCCTCAGTAAGTCACTGACATATCTTTAGAGGTGCCTGCCTCCATCAGTCACTGGGAAGCATGTCTGGTCCTCACTGATTCTTTTCACAAAACCAGCCTAACAAATCTGAGTTGAAATGAGGGGCACTTTGATGCTGATGAACTTGCTCTCCTGCAACACTTTGCTGTTTGCAAATTTTAATCCTTTCAATTTGTGGCAAGAACACACTCTGTAGGTGGGTCTAGGAAAATCAGACATATTAATGTTCTATATTTCACTGAAACTTGTGCCTTGGCTCTTTAAAGCTTAGATTCATATGGGATTATATCCCCTGCTGATATATCTATGTTATATCTATAGCATATCTATATCCATATCTAATCACATCACTTGAAAACTTGTATTTCTGTCTGAATTTTGTCAGAATCATTGCTGCTAGTCACCCAGGTGTGAAAGGTAGAAACCATCTTTTCTCCTTTTTTCATTCTTAACTAAACATCCTCATCCTGTCACTCAGTAAGTCTTGTTTTACTTCTTGTGTTCCTCCAATTACTCTTTCCCTTGCATTTCACCCCTTCAATGACTCCCTGTTTCACTCAGTAAAAGCGTAAGTCCTTAAATGACCCACATGGAGTAAAATAGAGCATTGTAAAGTGATAACCTCAGGGTATTTGTGTCAAGGGCACATTTCCTAAGAAAATAATCTGAGATGGACACAATATTTTATGTACACAATTAAAATTGCTTTTAACCACATTCTTTGGTTGGCTAGTCTCTGTATCATTTCTGCTTATGTAACCATGTATATCCAGATTATACATGTTAGAAATTCAGCTTTGGAGAATATGCACAGTAAATCATTAGATTCTTTACAATTTCATCCTCATCAACTTTCACCTCCATTTCAACCTAATGGTGTCTCATGGATTTTCATGCTAATTTTATACGTGCTCTGTCTTCTTGCATTGTTCTTTTTGAATGGCAAGTGTTTTTCTGAATTTTTTTTCTAGATGCAGCTGTAGGATAGTTTCAGAAGTATTTACTTTCCATACATCTTCAGGATAATTTTACGACCCTCTCGTTTTTTTGGTATTATTCATTAACCATAAGAAATTTTTCTTGCTTCTCTCTTTCTCAAGTGAGATGAGCTCCCACAAGACTCCATTTTGATGAAGAGATAAGAGGTCGGCATGTACCTGCCTTGGCTCCCTGTTGTCACAGTGATGGCCACAGGCCGCTCTAGATCTGCAGCTGGAGTTTAGGTTGATTTGTTCAGCTGTCAGTCTAACACTCAATTTGTGGAAAATACTCTCTTCAGAAATGCAATTTTTCCTACCCCATTACTCTAAAAAGACATTAAAATAGAACACATGTAAACAAAATAGTCCATCCTCCAAACTCAGTAGTATTAGGTTGTACTTTCTAAAAATACTGCACTTTCTTTCTTTTGGAATCATTTATCCCAGAAATTAGGGTAATACTGGCACCTGTCACCTGCCACCCCTTCTCCCCTCCCCCCATCAACTGCCAGGTCTGTGCCAGGTCTGTTAACTATGACTACCGTTTCAGAATTGATAGAGAAAATTAAAAGGGAATGGAGAAGGACTCCCTGCCTCAAAAATAATTAAGACAGCTTCTCATTTTTTTCTGATTAGTACAAATTCTAGTGGCAGAAGGCAGGTTGCCACTTTGTTAGTGTCATGACATTCAACCTCTATAGTACTTGGACAAAATGAACATTTACTAAAATCAGAGCTATTTTTCTAATAACAAGTAAATATTCTCCCAAATTTCTATAATAAGTTATCTTTGAATCTTGTTTTTAAGTTTTTATATTTTCTATGTCATTTAAAATATTGTAGGAGTCTGGCAAAAGTCAGCCAGATAACATCAAAGCTGAGCAATCTTAGGTCTTGATTTGGCTCACTTATTTTGAGGTAAATTCCCAAAATGTTAATGCAGCCTTCCCTTTTGGGCCTCCGTTCTGAGAATAAAATGCTCAGTTTGAGTTCTGTTCTAAATGTAGTAGTGTGTAAACTCTCAGGGCTGCCTACAGCTCAGCCACATTGTTTTAAGGCTGTGGAATTGGGAATACTGCTTGCCATTAAAATGTATAAAAAACTGTAAACTCAACTAATGTATCAGCATTAGTTCTCTAGAACCCTACAGGAGATGGAAAATTGAATACCATTTCAAGAGGTAAATATCATAATGAAACATATGGCAATTGTATGCTTGATATTTTAATATGTATAGAAAAAAATAAGACATGATAACTCAATTCAATCACACTAGCATAGAGATAAACTAAACGCTGAACTTCAATTTGAGGCCTGCACCTCTATGAACTTGTTAACTGCCCTGCTTGTAACCCCTAATAAGGAAACATAAAATTACCAGTGGAATAGAGAACATGATTTCTAACCTTAGGAAATTTGCAATTTGATGGATATTCCAACTTTTTGATGTTTTGCAGACCAAATGACTCAATATATTTTTTAAAAAGTAAAGTGTACACGTAGCTGATTCTTGAAATGCTAATTTTTCAGCATAGGTCAAAAACAGCAGTAAACAGAGGGAGAGGAAATGGCATGTTTTCCAATGAAGGGTAAATAACTTGAAAGAACTTAACTCTTCGAAAGTTTCATCATCAATATGTTTTACATGACTTTATTCACAGAAGTTTGCCTTCCTTTAGAGTCTACTGACAATACTGAAGTCCCAAGGGATCATGATTCAGAATATGTAGTAGACTTACATTAAATATGTGAGTGATAAATAAATGAATAAATACACACCGTTATTAACTTAGCATAAGGAAACATGATTTTCCTCCATTTAAGATTTTTTTTTTCTGTGAAACAGGTTTTTGACAAGTTTCTTTAAAACTTTTAAAAATTTCTGAGAAGGTGAATATGGTCTTCTTTTCATGCATTGATTAAATAATAGGTAATTGATTAGTGCATTAAAAGTTTTGCTTGGATTCATTATTAACCTCTTTATGTCCTCTAATCTTATTTACTGTTTTCTCACTATTCAATAAAATTTGCTATCAGACGTTGCCATAGATTTATAATGTGGTTTCTTAGCTTAGCAAAATCCTTGCAGCATGTATTCCTGCCAGATAACAGGCTAAGAATCTAGGAACTCAATCTGAGATTCTACATGCTAGATTAATCGCATATGAAACCCCATGTCAGCTCTCTTCTTTGCCTGTTCTCTGCTCTCAGAAGGCTAAGTTGGGTGACATCATAACTGGCTTCCAGCAGAGTTTGGAAGAGTTTGTTTAGAATACCCTAAGTAGCAGATTGGAAGGAAGGGGGAGTGGGAAATGGAGGTTGTGTTCCTTTGAAAGAAGGTCACATTTCCTCTCAAGGCAGCTCTTCCCTGTAACTGTGGCATCCCCTATTTCTCAGGCCTACCCTTGGGGACATAGGGACAGCCCTGTGATACTATCTCTATGGTTTCTTTACAGTATACCCTGCACAGTTGTTTATTAATACAACTTGTTGAGTCCTTCTAGAATCATCATAATTTGAACATTCAATCTGTTTCCTACTGTGGTCACATAATAAAAAAAGTTTTGTTGCCTTTATGCTTTACAGCCTCAAAATACCATCTTTCTTAGAAAGACCCCAACATGACATAAAAATTTAAAAGAACCTCTAGGAAAATAATAATAACACCATTAAATCATTTTTTGAATCTCTACAAAGCTTTTTTTTTTCTTTTTAAAATGAAATGATGGAAAAACAAAAGAATTTATCATTCAGTGAAAGTTTTTATTCTTTCTGTCTCTTTCCTACAACTGTACTTACAAAGAATGCAGTGACCAGGCACTATGGAGCAAAACTGTTCAATGGGAAATGCTCAACAAATCATCATAATTTGAGCATCCAGTCTATTTCCTATTAGGACTCTGCAAGACGAAAGTTTTGAATGTTATTTGAAGGGTTATGAAAACCCTTCAATATTAAAATGTTTAATTTGCTTGATTTGATATAACTAACATTTATTATTAATTTAGATTCTTTTAGAGAATATTGGTTAATCTCTGAATACCCATGTTCATCCTAAGTTCTGGTTATGGAAGTACCGAAGAAACCTTTTGACTTTAAATTAATTACTGGTTTTAAGTTAAATGTAACTAAATGACTTTAAATTAAATGCAACTGAATACTGTTCAAGACAATAACAAGTTTGCCAGATAGGAAACCATAACAAGCCTTAACAATTGCTAAAAGCAATATTTCACAAATGTTTCATAGTATGTTAATTGTCCTTAATATTTAAGGTAGACATTTCATAAGCTATTAATTATACATTCCAATAGCATATTCTTTTCAATTTGGCCCAAGAAGCCCCAATGAATTCTCCTCAATTATCCTGAACAAACTGAGTCTTCTCTGGCAGTAATGATAGCACCACCGGGATCATAATTGAAATGAGATATTTTAACTTTTTTTACTTTTATGCTTTGTAATACTATTGTATCAAAACATCACCTGCAAAAAGACTCCAACATGGCATAAAAATTTTAAGAGAACCTTTAGGGAAAAAAAAAAACAGCTTTAAATCTATTTGTATCTCTGTAAAATTTATTTTTTCTTTTTCAAAATGAATGACAGACAAAAAAGTTTCTCAGCTAAGGAGTTTTTTTTTCTTTCTGTCACTTTCTGACAAGTGTATTTATTAGAAAGAACCCAGTGATCATGCATTAACAAACAAAATCAATCAGTGGGAAATGCTCATAGACATATAAATTAATTAACTAAATCTGTTAACTTCAAAATGTTAAACTCACTGAATATGTCAAGGAAATGAAATCAGGTCTACTGCCTGAAAATTGAAAAAATAAAAAGAAAATACATTCCATTGAAACACTGTCAATTGATATTATAAAACCTATTATAACAATGCAGTTAGGGACTTATTAGTGTTGTGTAAATCAAATTGCTTCATAATTATTCACAAAATTCATTAGATTTTTATTTTGAGAATGTTATCCATCCTTGAGTTCAGGATGTATAAATCAAATTATACTCATGATCTTGAAGTGAATACTATCCACATTAATCTTTTGGTTGTTTGGTATTTTCTTGCACCTATGCAAGAACCTCTATACATCATATGCACTTGCTCATTGCTGCCTTAGATGTTTTTCAAGTGGTTTCCCACGGGAAAAATTTCACTCTGTATCAGGATTGTGAGTGTCTTTGGTTAATGTGATCCGTTATATATTGCATTAGGATTTCCTAAAGCACATGTTGCAGAGTTAGGCACAGACTATAAATGTTTATTGATAGATTTTAATGAATGAAGTTATTTCATACCATGTATTTAAAGTTAAATAAATGTGAAGTTATTTGGTCAAAACTCTTTATAAAAGTCTGATTATGGAAGTCCTAGGGAAGAAGAGATATTTGAATCAAGCTTTAGAAACATCAAAATTTGGCCTTGAAAGAGGTTATCTACTTTATGCTTATTTCTACTCACCAGTCTGTTAGCAAATGTTAAAATGCATATTATATTACCAACATTGTTTTCAGCAGAGTGAGAAATGCAAAAAGCCAAATATAAATGAACCCATAACTTCAATGAGCTTAAATTATAAGTCAAAAAATATAGACACCTGTAGGCATTTTAGATTAGTCAAATTTACTATTTTCCTCCATTTAGGAGGAGACATCATAGAGTAAGTTGTGTTGAGTCAAGGCTCCACTGCCACCATATTGAAGCTGAGAATGCCAGCTATCTCTTCTTGAGTTGCTGGGCAGAGAACAGCTAACTTGCTGAGACTTTGAATCTTGAGGATTTAAAGCAAATGCATAAGGAGGTTAAAACATCATTTTTTACATTGAGGTTGAGGTACTAAAGCAGTGAAGATAGAGTTCATTGATTCTGTAACTTTTTTCTGCTCAGGTCATTTAGAGTTGATTCAGCTACTTGCAGTCAAGAATTCACACTGATGTGTAAGATAAAAACTAAAATGTATACAGAAATTCAGAAAATTAAACATTAGTCATGGTACTATCTGTATATGAAATAAAGGTTAACTGTGGGCTGTAAGTTTAATAAAATATTCCGTGGAAGAGAAGATGTGTATATTTTGGAACTTGGTGACTGAATAAAATTTGAATAAGCAGGAATAAAGAAAGAAATTCCAGGTCACATGAGCAAGATTGCCAATGCCAATGGATTCAGGAATGAGTGGGACTATGAAAGGGCCGTGACTTTTTTCAGAAGGAAATTCCAATTTGTTATTTCTTTTGAATCTCACTTTAATTTTCTTACATATATTAGTCTTGTTAATGTATATATAATTGCCAGGTTTGTTAAAAGTCTGGTCATGAATAGTATACTGTATCAATTGGAGCCAATCTGCTGAGCTATTTCATTTGATGAATCCCCAGATGCGGCAATGTGTTCTTGCCATGGCTGGTGGTTGTGTAAGGAGGCAGGTTTTGATACTTAAATACTTTGAGTCAGCCACCTCTTGAATGCCTGACCCATGGCTAGATTGCTAGATCAAAAATAGATTTCAGTGACTTGGGGTAATGTTTTAAATATTAAACAGAGTGTAAATTTAGGTATATCAGGTTGAGAACAAACAACAGAAAATTGAGGTTCAAATGGCCTCTGTTTTATATAAAGAGGTGTTTTTAATTTTTCTTTTCTCATGGTTATTGTTCTGTCTGTGCCTCTCATTAAAAAAACATGAAAAATAAATGTCATTAAGGTTTTTTAGTGAATAAGAGTTAAATTTTAATATTTGGTCAAAATTGGCTAAAAATTAACAAATGTTTGGCTTTAAAATTCAATTAAACTAAGCAAAATTGTATTGAGTTTCTTCCACAGCTACTCAGTGCCTTAGGGGAAGAGGAGTGATGATAAATGTGAGGATATCTCCAGCTTCAAAAGGCTTGCATTGAGAGGAAAGGACATTCTTTTGTTCCACTCTGAGGGACAGAATAGGCTTCATGCAGGACTATGACTGGGAACTCAACTGCTGTGTTTCAGGTATGGCTTTTTCCCCATTAAACTGTGGGAAATTCTCAAGTAAATCCAACTCCAAATCTGCTGCCTCAGAAGTATACTTATCAGAGATTAGTAATTTTCTATTAAAAATTGGGAGGTAAATTACTTTTTAGCACAGTTGAATTTTTATTTTAACTAAAAAATGTTTAATTTTTATTTTAACATGTTTTATAATTGTTTTTATGATTCTTCAGGAAGGGGGAAATAATGAAGACTGAATCTAGAAGCATCTTGTCTCTTGAACTTAGAGCTGCCTCTGAATTAACTTTTAATAAGTTCTCTATGCAAAATCTCTATTTAATAGTATCTTTTAATATGTCACATTCTTTTAATGTTAGCAGTTTTCATGGAAAATTGCTATAAAGGGAGGTACAGTTGACTGAAATTCAGAATTCTTGGTACAGCCTGTTTCTTTTGCTTACTAGCAATGTAACCTTTAAAAAGTGCAATAATCATGCCTAATTTGCTAACATTATAGGCTTGTTGCAGGATTACATACAGCAATGAATATAAAGTCTTAAGTGAACTGTGAAATGCTACAAATGGAAGTAATTATATTTTTAAGTGTAAAAAAGATGTTCAGTAGAAAATGATACAGTATATTTATCATTTAACAATTAATTAGTTTTTACTGTTTCTAGTCCCTGGCTTTGGAGAGCTTATAATTTCTTAGGGGAGAAAAACAAAATTATATGTTTATCTTACAAACAATAGGATAGTGCCATCATCCAGCAATACTGGCATGAATTTTTCACAGAAAGAAATGATTCAAGGAGGATTTGTGAAAGAGGTAAATTAACCTCAGTCCAGCTTGCCAAGATATGTGCCCTGACCCTAGACTAAGTCAACCTTGCGAAGGAGATTCTTTTTGCACTTGTACCTATTTCTAATTAGCATTTTCTGGTGTGTTAGGATCAACCTAAGTACCTTCTGTAGATTAAGAATAAAACATTAAAATTATCCACTTTTATCTATATTTCCTACAATATATTGTCCACAATACATTTTTTTACACTTATCAAAAAATATATAATTACTTCCCAGTATGCTAATGAAAGAAAGGATGATTTCACAAAACTTTGTCTGGGACAAAACCTTTTTGCATGACATGGTTCATGATCTCCTGGGAAGAAATTAACTTTCCTGATAAAAAGCTTAAGCAAGTATATGATGAACTTGAATGGGAATAAAACCTATTTTAGGAAACTACTCATTCACCTAATTGATTCTCAGCTGACTATGAAACAGACTAAATATCTTTAAAAATTGCATTCATTTCTTTTTGTATATAGTTTAACAATGACGGTTGAATAATTCTCTTTCCTTATAAAACACCTCTACCAAAAAGGAATCTTTGAATTGGCCTATTAGTGGTTTAAAAAATTTTTAGAGCAGCAGTTTTCAGTTCAGAGCAAAACTGAGAGGAAGGTAATAGGTGCCATAAGTCCTCTGTCCCCACACATGCATACCTTCCCCTTTATTATTACCTACCACCAGAGTGGTTCACTTCATACAATCAATGAATCTATACTGAAATATAATAATTTAAAGTCCATATTTTATATTAATGTTTACTCTTGGTGGTGGACTTTTGGGTTTGGAGCATGAATAATGGCATGTATCCATCAAAGTATCATATAGGGCATTTCACTGTCCAAAAAGTCCTCTGTTATATTCTTATTTATCCCTCCTCCTACCCCCAACCCTGATTTTCTACTTTTGCTATAGTTTTGATTTATTCATAATATCCTATAATAGGAATCATACATTATATAACCTTTTCAGATAGACTTCTTTCACTTTGTAATATGAATTTATGTTTCCTCTATGTCTTTTCATGGCACATTATCTTATCTCATTTCCTTTTAGCACTGTATAATATTCCATTGCCTGGTTGTACAGTAGTTTATTAATTCACCTACTGAAGGGTATAATTGCTTCCATGTCTTGGAAATTATGAATAAAGCTACTATAAATATCCACATGGATGTTTGTGTGTGGGCATAAGTCCTCTTGTAAAAACAAGGAAAGTGATTGCTGTATCATGTGGTGAGAATATGATGAATTTTGTAAGCAACCGCCAAACTGCCTTCCAAAGTAACTGTTCTATTTTGCATTCACACAATTAACAAAGGAGAGTTTACCTCCGTGTCCTCATGAGAATTTGGTGTTGTCACTGTTCTGGATTTTGGCCATTGTAATAGATGTATAGTGGTATTGATATCCAATTATCTTAATTTGTAATTTCCTAATACTACATGATATTGAACATTGTTTTGTGTGCCATCTGTATATTTTCTTAGGTGAGAAATCTGTTAAGGTCTTTGACACATTTTTTAATCATTTGTTTTCATCTTATTGAGTTGTAACACTTCTTTGTATATAATGGATAACAGTACTTTATGAGATGTGCCTTTTGCAAGTATTTTCTCCCAGTCTGTGGCTTGTCTTCTCATCTCTTGACAATGTCTTTTGAAGAGCAGAACTTTTCATATTAATAAAGTCCTACTTATCAATTTTTCCTTTCATGGATTGCTCCTTGATATTGTATCTAAAAAGGCAGTGTCATGCCCAACATCATCTAGGTCTTTTTTCCCATGTTATATTCTAGGATTTCTTTTATAAGGTATCAGTGATACACAATCTTATGAAGGTGTCACATGAACGACATCGTAGTTTCAACATTCCCCAGTATTATCAAGTCCCCTACCATATCCCACTGCAGTCACTGTTTATCAGCATAGTAAGATGCTATAGAGTCATTACTTGTCTTCTGCATCCCACAGGTTTTGGGGTGTTGAGTTGTTTTCATTTGTCTCCATATATTGCTTGATCTCTGTTTTTATTTGGTCACTGATCCATTGATTATTTAGGAGCATGTTGTTAAGCCTCCACGGGTTTGTGGACTTTTTTGTTTTCTTAGCATAATGTATTTCTAGTTTCATACCTTTATAGTCTGAGAACCTGGTTGGTACAGTAAATTACTCAATTTACTGAGGCTCTTTTTGTTACCTAGTATGTGGTCTATTTTGGAAAACATTCCATGTACACTTAAGAAGAATGTATATCCTGCTGCTTTTGGGTGGAGGGTTCTGTAGATGTCTGTTAGGTATATTTGTTCTAATGTGTTGTTCAGTGCCTCTCTTCTTACTTATTTTCTGTCTGGTTGGTCTGTTTTTTGGAGTGAGCAGTGTGTTGAAGATTCCTAAAATGAATGTATTATATTCTATTTCCCCCTTTAATTCTGTTCGTATCTATTTCACATATTTAGGTGCTCCTGTGTTGGGTGCATAGATATTTATAATGGTTATATCTTCTTGTTGGACTGACCTCTTTATCATTATATAATGTTTTTCTTTGTCCCTTGTTAATTTATTTGTTTTAAAATCTATTTTTGCCTGATATAAGTACTGCTACTCTTGCCTATTTTTCCCTATCAGTTGCATGAAACATCTTTTTCCATCCCTTCACTTTTAGTCTGTGTGGGTCTTTGGGTTTGAAGTGAGTCTCTTGTAGGCAGTATTTAGATGGATTCTATCCATTCTGTTACTCTATGTCTTTTGATTGGTGCATTCAATCCATTTATATTTAGGGTGAATATTGATAGATATGTACTCATTGTCATTGCAAACTTTAGATTTGTGGTTACCAAATGTTCAAGGGCAGCTTTCTTACTAACAGGTTTTCTTAATGCACTTATTACACTATTTCAAACACAATCTAAAGGTTTCTTTTTCCCCTTCTACTTTTTCCTCCTCTACTCTTTATATATTAGGTATCATATTTTGTACTCTTTGGGTACCCCTTGACTGACTTTGTGGGTAGTTGATTTAATTTTGCATTTGCTTAGTAATTAATTGGTCTACTTCCTTAACTGTGGTTTTATTTTCTCTAGTAATAGCTATTTACCCTTAGGAGCACATCCATCTAGAGCAGTCCCTTTAAAATACACTGGAGAGATGGTTTGTGGGAGGTAAATTCCCTCAAAATTTTCTTACCTGGGAATTGTTTAATCCCTGCTTCAAATTTAAATGGTAATCTTGCCAGGTAAACTATCCTTGGTTCAAGGCTTTTCTGTTTCACTGCAATAAATATATCATGCCACTCCCTTCTAGCCTATAAGGCTTCTGCTGAGAAGTCTGCTGATAGCCTGATGGATTTTCCTAAAAATGGTCTTTTTTCTCTCTCTGGCTGCTTTCAATAGTCTCTCCTTGTCTTTGATCTTTGTCATTTTAATTATTATATGTCTAGATGATGTTTTCGTTGGGTTCCTTGTGTTGGGAGATCTCTACACTTCCATTACCTGAGAGACTGTTTCCCTCTCCAGATTGGGGAAGTTTTCAGTAATTATTTCCTCAAAAAGACTTTCATCCCCTTTTCTCTCTCCTCTTCTTCTGATGCCTCCATAATGAGAATATTTTTCCATTTGGATTGTTCACACAGTTCTCTTATTATTCTTTCATTCTAGAGATACTTTTCTTTCTTTGTGCCTCAGCTTCTTTGTTTCCTGTTCTCTAATTTTTATTTTATTTACTGTCTTATCTAATCTACTTTTAAATTCCTCATTGTATGTTTCATTTCAGATACTGTATTTTCAATATTTCTATCACTTTCTTGAAGTCCTCCCTGAAATCTTGAATATTTTTTGTAGTTCTGTGAGCATGTTTATTATTTTTATTTTGAAATCCTTATCTAGAAGATTGATGATTTCAGTTTCACTTAGCTCTCTTCCTGACATTTGAATTCTTGTTTGTAAAATTTTTTTGCTATTTTATTCTAGCGACCCTAATGGAAGAATAACTTTGTGTAGGTGGCACTCTCTAGTAACCAGAATTTCTACTCTCTGGAGGTGCAGAGCACCTGGAGCTATGCCTGAGGTTGCAGGGGAGCAGCACTGGTGCTTCCAGGAAGGAAAAAGCTCTTTCCTGTTTCCCAGCTGCAGTGCCTGCCTCCACTGCCAGGGCCAGTGGGCTGTGCATGCAGGGAGGAGTCTCTGCATTATGCTCCTGTAGCTGTTGTAGGTGGGCCTGCCTCTGGCTGGGCTGGAACAATGGCAGGGGAAGCAGGTGTGTAGACTGGTGCCTGCCAGGAGGAAGCAGCGGCAGGGTGCCAGTCGCAGTGGGGAGCCTCAGCACTGTGTTGTCAGCCAGAGGGATGGAGTGCCTGAAGCTCCCTAGAGTTCCCAACCTGCTGGGCTGAGTGTACTGGGATGATCTTGTCCACCTGTCCTTTCTTCTGAGCAGCAAGCTCTGTGTAATCCTTGCTCCTCTAGCAGCACTCTCACTGTTGGGGAGTCTTTCAAAATGCCCACCTTTCTTTTGTCTCAGAACCGGTTGTGGGTACCTGTTCTCCACAAGTGGTTGAAATCTCAGTTTCTCTGAGTATTCCACCTGTCTTTGCTTTTCAACCCCACTAATGTCCAGAGCACCATGTAATGTAGGTTAGTGTTCCCAGAACAGATCTCCAGAGCTGGGTGTTCAGCCATTCTGGGCTTCTACACCCTCCTCTCTCCATTTCTCTTTCTTCTGCCAGTGAGCTGGGGTGGGGGGAGGGCTTGGATCCCACCAGATTATGGCACTGCTACTTTACCCTTTTCTGTGAGGTCTTCTCTTTCCCCAGATGTAGGCAGTCTGTTCTACAGTCTTAGGGTCACTCCTTCAGGTTGCATTTGCTGTATTTTCATGTTTTATGTGGTTTTGGGTGGAGGTTTCTGCCTCACTTCTCACGCTGCCATCTTTTTCTAACTGCATCTTCTAGAAGTTTTATAGTTTTGTATTTTACATTTAGGTCTATGATCCATTTTGAGTTAATTTTCTAAATTCATATTTTTAATAGCACTGTTACTGAAGAGGATATCTTCACCCCATTGTATTGCCTTTGTTGTTTTGTCAAATCAGTTGACTGTATTTTTGGACATGTATTTCTGGTCTTTCTATTCTGTTCCAGTGATTAATCATAGCTTTATAGTAAGTCATAAAGTCAGGTAGTGTCCAGTCCTCAACTTTGATCTTCAATGTTGTGTTGAATATCCTAGGTCTTTTGCATCTCCATAAAATGTTAGAATCAATTTATTCATCTCTGCCAAGTAACTTCCTGGAATTTGTTAGTGGTTTTAACATTAAATTATACTGAAGAAATACCTAAAGGACCCAGTTAATTTGAGAAAAGATCAATTATTCCAGTAACTCAGAATTCAAAGCTGGTAATGTATAAATTATTGTTGAACTCTTAATTGAATGCACCTGGCTAAAGCATGAATTGGTCCCTGACATTGCTCAGAAATTGAGTCAAAAGTCTCTTATGAACTTATCAGGTGCATATAACCAGAAGGTATTTGTTTGCCTCATGTTTGCTGTCAATGGTATCTTTATTAAGAAACTTGGAATGTTGAGAAGGAGATAGAAGTCTAGTGTGAATAATTTAAAAATGTTTATACTATATGTGAGATGTATAGAAAAAGAGAAATATGACAGGTGTGTATAACTCATCCACCATAGAAAAGATTCACCTTCTAATGGTAAGTATAATCAATAAGTATGAGATGTTAAATTACTGGACTATTGTTGCTATTTGGTTCCTTATTGTAAAGCATTTTAGAGAACATGAGAAATTATGCAATAGCAAAATGAAATAGTTGTGTTAAGTAAGAGAAGGGTAATATGGTGTTTTTGCATATGTATTAGGTTTTGGGTAGAATTTGTATGCTGATAAGACCTTACAGATTTACCATTTATTTACTTGATATACAGCTAAATAAAACTATGGTTCAAAATCCAATTCTTTTATATACTTTCAAGTACACCATAGAAATACATTTTTAAACCTGGCAGATTTTAGTAATTATTTTCATTTGAATATTGAATTATATCTTATCTCATTTAAAACTTATTTAGTAACTTTACACTATTATAAATTGTATTTATAAATTTTATATTTAGTTTAAGCATTTCAGTTTTTAAAAATCTTTCTACACATTTAGTTTTAATGATACTTTCTATAAAATAAAACAAAGCTTAAAGCCTCCTTAATGTTTCAAAATTGTATATATTTTTATTTGTAATCACAAATCCAAATTAATTAGCTTATTATTAAGGTAAGTTGAAGTTAAAGAATTTTAATTCTTGTCAGGAAAAATCTTCAGTGTTTGGAAGGGACATAAAAATTACTGAGTATGGAATTATTGGTAATGTCAACTAGACTCTGGACATTATTGAATTCTCTTTTGGGGTGTGCACTTTTGATTGATTGGGTAACAGTTTGGTAGAGATGGAAGTTTAATTGTAGAAACTGATATCAATGCAAGATTGTTGACCATAGAAATACAAATTTTTCCTGCAGATGACAATACAAATGAAATTTCTATGGTCGAGAATCTACATCTCTGCAAGTCAGATTCTTATTTGAATTAGTTTTCACATCTTACAGGTTCCCTCAGTAATTAGTAAGTAAAATAAAATCTTTGACAGTGCTCTTTGACATTTTTATGACAGTCATGGTTTTACTCTTTTGAAAATTTTACAAATTATCTAAACTATATTCAAATACATAAAATATATTTAAAGAAGGAATAATTTCCTTTTTATCAGAAAACTGTAAACAATAGTGTTTTATTTGGAACTTTACTGTAGTCTTCTTCCCAGAGTTGAAAAGTGGATATATATTAAAAAGGACACCAAGTAATCTAGATAAATCATGTGTCACCAGAGATTTTATCCTGGTAGGAAACCTAAATCTCCAAGTATCCATAGATTCTTCTCATCTCCTCACTGTCATTGAGCTCCTTTTTAGAATTACAATATCCTGGACTAAAAATTGTAACTCATTAACATTACTTAACTGACACTTTCTCCTCAGTCTGCAACTCTCACCCAAATTACCCACTTGATGAGATTATCCATTGTGTTTTCTCTAAAAATGTATATATGTATGTCTTCTCTAAGTCTAAAACCTTAGAAATTCATGAAATTCTAAACTCTTCCATATTTTCAGGACCATTCAATTACTAAGGCTACTTAAAATATGTAATTGATTTGTGGATTTTTTTAAATTTGTGTATATTTTTACAATGATTTTGTCTTAGGTCATTCTACTGGCAGGTTGAACTTTTCATAAACACACATATGCATTTATTTTACAATTTGACAGAAAAATAATTTCACAGGAGATGGTTATAACTTAGGGTCTAGACAACTGTCTTTAAGGAGGAAATAATATAAGTGAACATTTTTTGAAGACTTTCTGGAATAAAAACATTAATTTACAGTTCATTTATTATAATTACATATTATAGAAATGCTACGTCATTCAAACTTGCAATCAGAAACATCTTCCAGCTGAATTAAATAAATTTTAGAGGATATATTTTCCTATTACTAGCTAAATAATATGAAAGAAATCACAGACAGCTTATATTGAAAACAATTGAAAGTCCATATATATTTAAGATATTAAAAAAATTTTAATTCCCATCAACTCAGGAGATTATCATGTTCATAAAAATCAGTACCTGACCTTGACTGGTGGCTTGTACCCTTATTTTAAACCAAGAATTGACACCTTTCCTTAGCATAGGTTTGGAAATCACATGGCACTCCAAAAGCGTTTTGCTTAGGGAACTTCAGGGAAATTGCACTGGTTTGAAACAATGATGAGCTCTCTACAAGGCGACTGTGGAAACTTATCTGTCATTCTGACATGTTATAAGAAATCTACTGGAAATGTTGGTGGCAAGAACATGAAATGGACTTGTTGAGATGTAAGATATCCAAAAGGAGATACATTTAAAGACATCCCATTAATCAAACTGACAATGGAAAAGCCCAAATGGAGAAAAAACTATAGATGTCTTATTAAACCATGGCTCATTAATTTTTCTTTTTTCCCCTTTCCTTCTCTATTTAGAATATTTCCTGTGTCTGAATATAGTTAGTTTCAGGTGGAAGATTTAAAGCTTGGCAGTTACATTACATAGTGATTTATTCCAGAAATGTAAATATTTTTTAAAGTTCAATATCACCCTTGAGATTGGAATTTCTTTTTTCTAATCTAGGGTTAAAAATAGCATGTAATGAAATATTGGATGGGAGATCTGTAAGGGTTTCCACAAACAAGTAGAATCCAAAGTGTTAGTGAACCAAATGGTTTGCAAGGGTGTCAATGATAGTTGTAAATGTTAGTCAAAGTGCTTCCTCTAACATTAGCAATGACTAAAATCTATACATGATGTAATTTTTAAGACCTTTAGAAAACTTACTTTTTAGGTTTTTTATTATAATCAGTGAATATAACAACATAACTCATGAAATGTGAATAAAAATAACTTTATTTTTTCCGATGGACACTTTAGATTTTGTCGTTTCAGTTTTTCCCTCAATTAGATAAAAAGATTACCTTGTCTTTCTTGTGAATATTAGGTATAAGACAGTTCTTTGGTCACTTAGACTCATGGAAATAGACTCTGTTGGTGAGTTAATATGCCAAATCCACTGCAATAGTAATATAAATTCAAATTTCATCTGAGTCTCCGCTCTTCGAGCTAAGTCAAGCTGTAATGAGACAGCTGACCAGGCAAGGCTCTTCTCATCCTATTTTGTCAGATCCAACCTCTCTACTCATTTAGTCATACATCTGATCCTTGAAAAGGAAGAAAGAAGAACAGGAAAGGGACAGGAGGAGTCGTGTTTATTTGGTAGTGTTCTGGCACTATCTTTTTCTGAACTTAATAGACCCACATCAGGAACATTTATTTTTCTTCTGAAGATGTTTCCATCCACCATTCCCCATTCTCAGTGCTGGTCAACCATGGTTTTCTTGATAGGATAAATTGATTGCTGTATCACTTGGTTTGTTTTTCAATGACTTTGTGTCCACTGTCAACTTCAGCTTAATTCAGAGGTGACAGAACTGCTAATTTGTTTTCTTTTCTCTAGGTTGTCTTGGCAATATTGAACATAATCCACACTAACTCTTTTAACTAAGTAGAACCCAGTTTGGTCCAAGGAAACATTAGTTCTCTCTCTTGGCAAATTCTAAAAATGAAATTCTAAAATTGCCACTCATGCTATTACAAAGACCCTCTACCAACCGCTCTATCCATTTAAATTCCATTGCTACATAAATTCTTACTATTTAAATGGACAGACTAAAGAATCATGCCTAAAGAATGATTTAGGCACTAGTTTACTGATTATCTCACAAACAGCAAGGGATATTGATGAAGCTTTCTACTGAATATCTTTGAAAAAATTTCATTAGGCTGGAGTTCAGAAGGTAACAAACTCTTGTTTTCTTCTTTAGGTGTGGTAAGACTCAGATAAACTTTTTAATTAAATCCTTTTTGAGTTTCAACTTAATTTTCTAGCAGATTTCTAATTTTTTTAGACCAGAAGTGGGTAGTTAACTAAAGAGTACATGACTGACTTATAACATGTTTGCAAGCCCTGCAATTTGGTTTCAACCTTTACTTTGGAAAGTGGTCTCAATGGTATCAACAATTTAGTTGAAACTTAGACAAAGAAAATGACATTTTAAAATCCAGTCCAAGATACTTTTAGGAGATGAAGCAAGGTGGATGGTCCTTAAGCTCATTTTTTCCCATCTCTGGAAATTTAACAGAGTTGGCTCAATAGAACAGGAGATTAATAACGATTGAGACTACTTTTTCACAAGAGGCCTTTCATTGCTACATAAACACAAAGATGTTCCATGCTTCTCCTCCTTATAAAAACGTAGAGCATTTCAAAGATCAAGTTCCTCTCTATTGGAACATTTCCATGGTGCATACAGTCTTCCCATATCTGGTCTAACTATACCTCTCTGGAGAGTAATAATGCCTGCTGCGTTACTTCATTAGTTAGTTTTCTTTAACAAACTCTATTTTATGTTTCTATTAGCTTGATGTGTGCACCATTTGTACAAGAGTTGACTATAATGAAGGGTCAAACATCACTTTGTCCCTGTGTTATGTGTTCTTGGAAGTTGCAGTGTTTAACTGGCTTATTTTGGAGATGGGAAACATCCTTCCAAGGGACAATGGCTAAAGAGGTGACAGAACTGCTGAAAGATCCACTTTTCCTGCCATGGGCAGGGGGTCACAGTGTTATTTTATAGCCCATGATCAAGCTGGGTGGCCAGTGTTAAGAAGCCCTAGAGTGGGCCCAGTAAACAGGGAATCTAGAAGCCAAGGAATTGTTGGCTGCTCAGTTATATCCAAGGCCTGGAAGGGGTGATACTGAGCCACTATAGGACCCAAACCAGCAAATCTTTCTAAAGAGAATTAGATACGTCACAAAAAATGAAACTATGAATAATTGGGATGATAGTTAGCCAGTGAAAAGGAGGCTAAACCTGGCATGGAGGGTAATGTGTTGTGGCTTGAAACTGAGAGATCATATAATTATAAAGATGAGCCGCCTTATCTATTGCAGACTTTTCTTATAGTATGAAAAGGACAAATAGACTTAGCAGAAATGGCTTTTACAAGTTCATGAAAAAAAAATGGCTTTAATTTTTTTATTGTTGTTATTTCTAGGGAGGAAAGACCCACATAAACCAATTATTAAAAAATTTGGACCTAAGTGTCGACCATATAAGCTAGAACAAGTCTAAGACCTAGCTCTCACAATGTGAACCCCCTAAAGGAAGTCTTCCAGATTCTTAAACTTACTGAATACCAGAGGTAAGATGGCTATTGTTTTGGTTGTGGTTTTGGGTTGTGCTTGCTATTTTTTATGTCAGCCTGCATAACTGATAAGAATATCTAGTGTGTATGAATGTCTGTTCTTGTTGATTATATAAATTCATTTATAACCCTATTGTTGGATTCTTTAACAGTCAGCCACATATATGGTCAGGAAAGGCTTGAATACCTAAAGCTGTTCAGGATTGTACAATGGAAATATTGATCCCATGCTAAAAGGTGAACAAGAGTTTGATGGAATCTAATCTAAGAAAATCAATCTATAAACTGATTAGATATACATGATTTATATACTGATTAAACAAAAGATCAGGAAATACTACCTTTATGGTTAAATAGAGATTAGGGAAAATGAGCAGTCAGTCAGTGATAGAACTGGAGTCTAAATACAGTGTAAGGATGGGTCTGGGGAAGCAAATTATGGTCAAGTTGCTGGTCCATGAATTCTTATCGCACTTTTGTTCATTTCCTTTAATTTTGCTATAGTAAATATTTGTAATAAGGTATAAAAATTTAGAGGAGCCAGTCTCTATTTCCCCAGAGGAAAAAACTAAAGACACCAATGGTACATTTATATATCCTTTCAGGATCAATATCCCCAGAACTGAATGTAAGTTAATAATACAAAGAATTTCTATCTTTGAGGCAGTGGTGACAATGCAAACCAATTTTTCCCCATTGCTTCTTTTTAAAGTTAATTAATTTATTACAACTTAGAATTTTGTATTGAAGATTAGGCCAAGAGGTAAATAACAAATCCAATCCAATCATTCTCTCTCAAATAAAATCAAACCTCAGCAATGTTTTTTCTAGACTTAAGTACCATTAAGGTATTGAGCAAAGTGCAAAAAAGAAAAAAAGAAATAATAAAAATATATTGGAGGATAAAAGATGGCAGAATAAGAAGGCAAGGCATAAATCTCCTCCTCCCAAAAAGACATAAAAGAAGAAAATACAGGAAATACAACTAAACCTAAAAATAACCTAAAGACTACAGAACAGACCATCTCCACCTGAGGAAGAAGAGAAGACCACATATAAAAAGGTAAAGTGGCAAAGCCAAGCTGGAGCAGGACCCAAGCCCTCTCCCCACCCCAGCCTAAAGGTGGGAGAAAGAGGAATAGAGAAGGGAGTGGTAAGGAACCCAGCAGCACTGCACACCTGGCCCTGGAGATAAGCCCCAGGATCATGGGACCACATTATACTGTGTTCTGGTGAGTAGCCGAAGTGGACACCAAGGTCAGGAAGAACACGCTGGGAGGCTAAGACTCCAGTCAGTGTGGAGGGCAGACATGCCCTACAAATCCTGAGACCCAGAACAGAGAGAGCATTTTGAAAGATTTGCCAGTAGTGGGAGGGGTACCAGAGGGGTAAGGGTTGAACAGAACTCTCTGTACAGGAGAAAGGGCACATGGGCCATACCTCCCCAGCCCTTCCTCAACACAACAGATTGGGAACAAAACAGATACTCCATCCCCATTGCTACCAATGCAGCCCTGAGGTTCCTTTCTGCATGTACTACCAGGAGCTAACCCACTTGGCCCAGTGGCACCATCAGACTTTACTATCTTGCAGGTAGAGAGAGATTCTCCCAACTTCCTTGGCTCAGTATCAGCCCAACTGGGAGGTGCTTGCAAGAGCCAGCCCCAAGAGCTCCTTCCTCCCTGTGTGTGTCCAAACCTAATTATGCACATCTAGCTGGGACAGAGCTGCACATCAGTCCACTCACCCCATTAATTTTGCAGCCCTCCCATTGCTGCAGGCCAAGCAGAGGGTGGCCCTGCACACAGCAAGCTCAACAGACTCCTGAGCTGATCAAACAGGTGAAGCCAAAGCAAACTGTTCTTCAAGGCCTAGACCACTAGAGAGACCAAACAGAAAGGCAGCCCCATTCACAGCATGCCAACAGCTGGAGTCCCCACAAAATAGAAACAGGCACTAGAGAGTAAGGAATCTTGAACTTCTGGGCTATATCGGATGTGTTCTTCACAAAGATATTACTCTATAGGCCAGAAAGCTTGTATTAGATGTAATGCAAAGGAAGAAGCACAGAAAACCTGAAAAAATGAGTAGGCAGAGGAATATGATCCAAACAAAACTACAAGGAAGAACCCCAGAAAGAGGGCTAAATCAAACAGATAAACAACCTTCTTGATAAAAATTTCAAAATAAAAGTAAAATATGCTCATGGATTTACAGAAAAGTATTCAAGTTCTCAGAGAAGATTTCAACAGAGATAGGAGACCTGAAAAAGAGCCACTCAGAGCTGAAGAATACAGTATCTGAAATGAAACATACAATGGAGGGATTTAAGAGTAGATTAGAACACATAGAGGAAACAGTAAATGAAATGGAAATTAGAGAACAGGAAAACAAAGAAGCTGATGAACAGAGAGATAAAAAGATCGCTAGGAATGAAAGAATAACAGGGCTGTGTGACTCTCCCAACAAAACAGTATTTGCAAAATAGGAGTACCAGAAAGAGAAGAGAGAGGCAAAGGGATAGAAAATATCTTTAAGGAAGTAATCGTTTAAAAGTTCCCTAGTCTGGGGAAGGAAATAGACACTCAGGTCATGGAAGCACAGAGATCTCCTAACAAAAGGAACCCCAGGAAGACAACACCAAGACATATAATAATTAAAATGACAAAGGTAAAAGATAAGGAAAGAGTGTTGAAAGGAGCCAGAGAGAGAAAAAAAGATTAGTTATAAAGGAAATCCCATCAGGCTAACAGCAGACTTCTCAACAGAAACTCTAGAGGTCAGCAGGGAGTTGCATGATATGGTTAATGTAATGAAACAGAAGGATCTCAAGTGAAGAATCCTCTACCCAGCAAGATTATTATTTAAATTTGAAGCAGATATTAAACAAAATCCAGAAATACAAGAGTTGAAGGAATTCACCACAACTAAGCCAGCCTTACAGGATATGTTAAAGGGACTGCTGTAGATGGAATGACCCTAAGGCTAAATGACCTACTAGCTTTCACCAGTGAAAATAAATCCACAGTAAAGGTAGTAGACCAACTAATTACCAAGCACGTATAAAATTAAAACAAAAGAAACAAAATCAACTATACACAGGATCAGTCAAGGGATACATAAAAGGTGCAGATTAAGACATCTAATATGAAAATTTGTGGAGGAGGAAGAAGAAAAAAATTTATTTAGATTTTGTTTGAAATAGAGTAATCAGCAATTTAAGATAGACTATTAAATAGTAAGGAAGCCAACCTTGAACCTTTGGTAACCACAAAACTGAAGCCTACAATAAACACACACACACACACACACACACACACACACACACAATACATTTGTGTGTATTTTACAATGCTTAAGCATTTACAATGCTTAAGCAAACCATCACTAACAATAGAAGAAAATAAAAGAAGGAACAGGGAGGAGCTATAAAAATAACCAGAAAACACTTAATAAAATTTCAATAAAAACCTATCAATCAATAATCACCATGAATGTAAATGGACTGAAAGAACTAAGCAAAAGACATGGAGTGGCAGAATGGATAATGAAACAAGACCCATCTGTATGTTGCCCACAAGAAACTCATTTCAGACTCAAAGATATACACAGACTAAAAATGAGGGGTTGTAAAAATATATTCCATGCAAATAATAGGGAGAAAAAAGCACGATTAGCAGTACTTGTATCAGACAAAAATTGATTTCAAAACAAAGAAAGCAAGAAGAGACAAAGAAGGACAATACATAATGATAAAGGGATCAGTCCAACAAGAAGATATAACCATTAAAATATCTATGCACCCAACATAGGATCACCAAAATATGTAAAACAAATACTAACAGAATTAAAGTAGTAAATACATTGCAACACATTCACTTTAGAATACTTTAACACACCACTCAGATCAATAGACAGATCAACCAGACAGAACATAAATAAGGAAACAAAGGCACTGAATAATACATTAGATCTAATGGATTTGACAGATATCAACAGAAGACTGTACCCAAAAGCAGCAGGATACACATTTTTCTCAAGTGTACATGGAACATTCTTCTAGAACAGATCACCTACTAGGCCAAAAGAAGAGCCTCAATAAATTCAACAAGACTGAAAACTATCAACATCTTCTGAAACCACAATGGTATGAAACTAGAAAAAAATTACACAAAGGAAACTAAAAGACCTACAAACAAATGGAAGCTCAACAACATGCTTCCAAATAATCAATGGATCAATGAACAAATTAAAACAGAAATCAAACAATACATGGAGGCAAATGAAAATAAAATCACAACAGTCCAAAATCTGAGGGAGATAGCAAAGGCAGTTCTAGGAGGAAAGTAAATAGCAATACAGGCTTACCTCAAGAATAAAAAACAATCCCCAATAAATAGTCTAACATCACAATTAAAGAAACAAGTAAAAGAAGAACAACAAATAAAACCCAAAGTCAGTAGAAGGAGGGGCGTAATAAAGGTTAGAACATAAATAAATAAAATATAGAAAGAATGAAACAATAGAAAAATCAATGAAACTAGGAACTAGTTCCTTGAGAAAATAAACAAAATAGATAAATCCCTAGTCAGACTTATCAAGGTAAAAAGAGAATGTACACACATAAACAGAATCAGAAACAAGGAATAATCACAATGAATATCACAGAAAATACACAGAAGAACTATTACAGAGTATTATGAAAAATTATATGGCAATAAATTAGACAACCTAGAAGAAATGGGTAACTTCCTGGAAAAATACACCATTCCAAGATTGACCCAGGAAGAAACAGAAAATCTGAACAGACCAATTACCAGAAGTGGCAATAAAAAAAAATTCCAGTAAACAAAACACCATGTCCAGAGAGCTTCACATCTGAATTCTAACAAACATTTAAAGAAGAGCTAGTACCCATCCTTCTTAAAGTATTCCAAAAAGTAAAAGAGGAGGGAATACTTTCAAACTCATTCTATTAGGCCAGTATCTCTCTAATACCAAAAACAGAAGAAGACACCACACAAAAAAGAAAATTACAGACCAATATCCCTGATAAAAATAGATGCAAAAGTCCCCAACAAAATATTAGCAAACCAAATTAAAAAATACACCAAAAGGATCATCCATCATGACCAAGTGAGATTTATTCTAGGGATGTGAGGATGGTACAATCTCCATAAATTAATCAATATCATATACCACATTAACAAAAAGAAGGATAAAAAACAAATGATCATCTCAATAGATACTGAAAAGCATCTAACAATTCAACACCCATACATGATAAAAATTCTCAACAACATGGGTATAGAAGGCAAGTACCTCAACAACAATAAAGGCTACATATGACAAACCCATAGCCAACATCATACTTAATAGTGAAATTTCCCCTAAGATCAGGAACAAGACAAAGATGCTCACTCTCATCACTTTTATTCAACATAGTACTGCAGGTATTAGCCACAGCAATCAGACAATACAAAGAGATTAATGCATCCAAATTGGTAAGGAAGAAGTTATGCTGTCACTATCTGCAGATGACATGATATTATACATAGAAAACCCTAAAGAATCCACCAAAAAATTACTAGAACTAATAACTGAATGTAGCAAAGCTGCAGGATACAAAATTATCACACAGATATCTGTTGCATTCATATATACTAATAATGAACTAGCAGAAAGAGAAATCAGGAAAACAACTCCATTTACAATTGCATGAACAAGAATAAAATACCTAGAAATAAACCTAACCGAGGTGAAAGACCTATGCTCTGAAAACTACAAGACACTCATGAGTGAAATTAAAGAAGATACCAATAAATGGAAATCTATCTCATACTCATGGATAGGAAGAATTAATAGTGTAAAAATTGCCATCCCGCCCAAAAGAATTTATGATTCAATTCAATCCCTATCAAAATACCAAAAGCATTCTCCAATGAACTAGAACAAATAGTTCTAAAATTTGTATGGAACCAAAAAAGACCCTGAATAGCCAAAGCAATCTTGAGACAGAAGAACAAAGCGGTGAGGATTATGATTCCTGACTTCAAGCTCTACTACAAAGCTACAGTAATAAAAACAATTTGGTACTGGTACAAGAACAGACCCATAGATTGTTGGAAGAGAATAGAGAACCCAGATACAAACCAATGTATATATGGTCAATTAATGTATGGTAAAAGAGCCATGAATACACAATGGGGAAAAGACAGCCTATTCAACAACTGGTGTTTGTAAAACTGGATGGCTACATTTAAGAGAATGAATCTGGATTATTGTCTAACCCCATACACAAAAGTAAACTCAAAATGGATCAAAACCTGAATGTAAGTCATGAAATCATAAAACTCTTAGAAGAAAACAGACAAAAATCTCTTGAATATAAGCATGAGGAATTTTTTCCTGGATGCATCTCCTCAGGCAAGGGAAACAAAATAAAAAGTGAACAAATGGTACTACATCAAACTAAAAAGCTTCTGTACAGTAAAGGATGCCATCAGCAGAACAAAAAGGCATCCTATGGTATGGGAAAATATATTCATAAATGATCATCTGATAAGGGGTTAACATCTAAAATATATAAAGAACTCATATGCCTCAACACCCAAAAAACAAATAACCTGACTAAAAATAGGCAGAGTATCTGAACAGACACTTCTCTATAGAAGATATTCAAATGGTTAACAGGCACATGAAAAGACACTCCACATCAGTAATCATTGGGGAAATGCAAATTAAAACCACAGTGAGATATCACCTCACTGTTAGAATGGCCACTACCCAAAAAACAAGAAACAACAAATGCTGGCAAGTATGTGGAGAAATAGGAGCCATTCTACACTGTTGGGACTGAAAAGGGTTGCAGCCACTGTGGAAAACAGTTTGGAGGTTCCTCAAAAAACTGAAAGTAGAAATCCCACTTGACCCAGTAATTCCATTCCTAGGTATTTACCCAAAGAAAACAAAATCCCTGATCCAAAAAGACATTTGCAGTCCTATGTTTATTGCCATACTATTTGCAATAGCCAAGATATAGAAGCAACCTAAGTGTCCATCAATAGATGAATGTATAAAGAAGATGAGTTACATATACACAGTGAAGTATTATTCACCCATAAAAAGAAAATAAATCCTGCCATTTGCAATAACATGGATCTATCTAGAGGGTTTCACGCTCAGTGAAATAAACGAGGCAGAGAAAGACAAATGCCATATGATTTCAGTCATTTGTGGAATATATAAACAAAGCAAAACAGAAGGGTCAAAGCAGCATTAGACTTATAGACAGTGAGAAGTGACTAGTAGTTCCCAAGGGGGAGGGGTTGGGGTGGGAGCAAGGGTGGGGGAGGGTGATAAAAAGGCACAATAATTTGTAATTACAATATAAGTTGATCACAGGGTCTGTTGAACCACTGTAGTGCACATTTGAAACCAACATAAGGTTGTATATTAATGATACTTTAATTAAAAAAAGAAATTGGAATGGAAAACTCAGGAAATGCAAAGTAAAGCTGAAAGGAGAGAGAATATAAGATGTCAGGAGTTTTTTTTTCTTCTTTAATTGCTGTTGTTTAGCTGTTTTTTTAAAATTTTCAATTTGGAATAAAAAATTCTCAACTGAGAACAGAAACCAATTTTTTTTATCACAGCTTTTGACAAACTTAATTCCTTTACTCATCCCCAACCTAGTTATACATGTACAAATATGCCATAAAGCCCCTCTTCAATGTTCAGTTTGTTCTTCTTAGGTTGCAGGGAACTTTATAGAAAAGAGTTGGTCTTAAGTACCTATGTCGACTATGTTACAACTGGAAAGTCCCCAGGAAATCAAGAAACATTAGGCCCTTTAGGTATGGCCGTACCTCAAGAATCCCATAATTTCTCTGTCTTTCTCTTTCTCTCCCTCTCCTCTTCCCCACCGCTCCTCACTTGCCCCCTCAAAATCCTAGGACAGCCACCATGGTGCTCAACTCCCACCACATACAGAAATACTGATTTTGAAGGGAAACATTTGCATCTTGCATCCTCTTACCAAACCCTCTGGGATATCTGATAGTGTCAAGAATCTCCTCCTACTTAAAAACTCCCTATCTCTGATTTGCCTCTTATACCAAGGGAGTCTCTGTGTCCTAGAATATACATTCTGTTTCTTCCTCTATAAGGAATTCTCAAATCTCGATCTTCAAACTTAGTTTTCCTTAATTCTTTTCTGGGATTTTAACTTTCACCCCCATGTGAATGCTTCACAAATTCCTATTTCCTTTTCAAACAAATCAACCGACCATTTATTTTCAATTTCTAAACACTAATGTATTTTATCTTATATATGTCTTTTAATTCATGTTTGGTGCTTGAGGAAGCAAAAAATGTCCTTTTCCTTTCCTGAGTACTGAACTAATTGACAAAGAGGACAAAAGAATAAGAAGATTGAGAAGGCAAATACAACCTTCATTAATGGTAAAGCTGTTTTGGCAAATGTGACCTATATACCTAATCTTAATACTGAGACTCAGAATCAGACTGATTTAGCCACTTGTCACCGTTTGCTCCGGCCTGGAGCGGGCATATCACTGAGGGGATCACATGTGATCCTGCAGACCTAGCAGCTTGGAAGTGGGGCCGAGCAGAGTGCTCTCTAGAGACAGCTCACCCCAACGAGAAGAGGGAGGGAGTGGCTGGGTGTTCTGCCAAGATCCTCTTCAAATCATTACTCCATCCTGTGGGAGAAGTGAGTGAAGGGGCAGAGAGAAGCCAAGAAAGCTATATTAACAGCATTCCCCTGACAGGGGAGGGTGCGCAAGGAGGGAAAACAGCAGGTATTAACCCCACTGGGGGTACATAGACACATGGAATATTATTCCATTGTGGGGTTCACATTTTAGGTTCATTTCATGTTCTGTTTTGATCATCTACCATTTTCTTTTTGTTCATATCTAATCAACAGTAATATATCCCATACTCTTCAACTTGTGCCTGAATTATTGTAAAATCTCCCTCATTTATTTTTCTCCCTTCATTACATCTGCCTTCAGTCTGTGTTTCAGGTTAACAAGAGTTATCTTCTGTATACATGATTTTCACTGTGTTTAGTTCTTCCTCCATGCTCCACATCTCCTAAAAAGATAAGGTCAAATGATAGTTATCACAGTGGTTAAAAGCATAAGCAATGGAACCAGTGAAACCTGAGCTATATTTTAATCTCCAGAGCCAGTGAATGGCAATGGAAAATTTTGTACATTACTTTTCTCTTTGAGAATGTGAAAGAAGAATTTGAAAAGATCGA
This sequence comes from Manis pentadactyla, assembly GCF_030020395.1. Classification (NCBI taxonomy): domain Eukaryota; kingdom Metazoa; phylum Chordata; class Mammalia; order Pholidota; family Manidae; genus Manis; species Manis pentadactyla. The sequence continues at coordinate 121,425,091 of NC_080023.1, read as the reverse complement.
TAAGCAATAAAGAAACTGAAATGGTCATTGAAGTTTTCCTCTCTTGAAGGCTACAGACCGAGGAGATTTTATGTGTGAATTCTACCAAATTTCCAAAAAACAGGTACTTTCTTTTATATTAATGGAAATAAATGTAAAAGTGGTAAATAAATCATTGGCTAAATGAATTTAATAATAGTGATAGCAATAAATTATGAAATTGTAGGTTTTATCACAAAAATGTTTCTCAATACCATAAAAATTTATGCATTTAATGATTTTAATATATTAAATAAGAAAAATCATGCAATTGTTTTAATCAATGTAGAAAAAGCATTTAATAAAGTTAAGCATTTATTTTTTGTTAAAAATAAAACTCAGTTTATTAGGGTAAGAAAGGAACTTCCTTAATTTGAAGAGTTTTTATATCCCCAACTTAATATAATACTGCATTCATTCCCTTTAAGATAGGAAACATGATAGAGATGCCCACTATCTTCATTAGAATTAAAAACAATATTGAAATTTTCAGCCAATTGTGTAAGAAAAGAAACATAAAAGAGTGGCATAAGAATTGAAAGTGGAGAGATACAACTCACTGTTTATAGACTGTGTGATCCTCTATCTGGAAAAACAACAGAATCAACAAACAGTTAGAACTAATTAGAACTATCCATTAGTCCTTGAAAGAAAAACAATTTACAAAAGCAATAGCCATGGAGAAAAATAGTAAAGTGAGTGCTCTTTATAATAACAAACTACATCAAGAATTTAACCTAATTGAAATTACAAATGAAGTGTCGGAGGACATGAAAAGACAGTAAATGACCTGTCATCATGGGGACAGATTCCTTGTACTTAGATGGTGAATTAATACTATACCAACTCCACTTCCAACTATTTCAGGTTGAGCTCAGTGTTTCTGTGCAGTCTCCTGAATAAAGTCTATGTCCACACAGTCGCTCCAACATAAAACTGAGCCTGCACTGAAGCACACACTCCAAGATTATAGAAAGGACAAGAGAAACTACTGGAGAAAAATCTATGCACTATTGTAGAAAAAAATTCTATGAACTTTTCAGTTAAAGCAGTAATGTATTATTACTGTGGGCCTTTGTGAGAAAAAAAATTATGTGGATTTTCTTATGTGCAAAGCTGTTAGAGAACAGATCTTCAAAGTGCCATAAAGTAAGTAAATAAGCAGAATATGTGATGGGGAGTGATGATAGCTGGGATCCAAGGGGACATTAATATGCCATCTCTTCATCTGGGTATTTAGTGCATGGTTTTGTGTTTCATCATTTTTTAAAATACATATAAATTTCTATGTAAAATACTCCATTTATATAAAAAGGGAAATATATATATACATTTTCATATATAAGCATCAAGTAATTTTGAAAGTACAGTAAAAATATAACATTAGATGCTTCTGATTTGGGGAAGAATGTTTTGGAGAAGAAAGTTAAGAGCGACTTTTGACTTTGAACCATGTAATTGCATTATATATTAAATAAAGAGTTAATAAAATAATTTACAAATAAATGTAAGAGACTACTGAAATAGCATCAAATTTAGGAGACAACTTCAAAATAAATGCTTGAAAAAAGCATGACACTATAGAAAAAAAAATAAAAATGTCAAAATGTAAAAGAACTGAAGGAACTAGTTGTATGGGAAGATTCAAGCAATCAGTGTCTTAAAGATATAAATTCACTAAATTATTTTATATACTCTATCAAAATCCAAATGAAATTTTAATGGATCTCAATAAATCTTTTTTGAATAGCCATGGGCATAGGATGGGCATTAGATAGATGGGCATAGGATAGCCAGAATAATTTTGACATTAAGAACAAATGGTGGGACCTGCTCTACCAAAAATCAAAAAACATTTTAAAGGTATGACAATTAAGAGAATGTGGTTGGCTTAAAGATAGAGAAGGAGGTCCATAGCACAAAATAGAAATGGAGTGTTAATAAATGATAGGGCTATCATTGCTCGTCAAGATGAAAGAATGAACAATTCAATAAGTGGTGGTGGGACAAGTGACAATCTCATAACAAGAATCTTCTAAAGATTGCAAGGAACAATTCTTAAAGTTAGAAGCTTAGGAAATGATCCTCATGACTTTGGAGCAGGGAAATTTTTTCTAGGCAAGTTAAAAATGGAAACTTTACAAAGAGATTTGTTAGTTCAATTAAATTAAAATTTAAGAAAATTGTACATCAAAAGATGGCAATACAAGGTGAAAAGACAACCTACATATTGGAAAAGGTATTGATAAATAATAATCAGAATTTATACAGAATTCCTACAAAGCAGTAAAAAACATACAATTTAAAGAAGGGTACTCAAGTATACATAAGGCATTTCTCAAAAGAGGAAACCTGAGTTACCAATAAACAAATGAAAAGTTGCTCTATCTTGCTAGTTCCCAGAGAAATGCAGCTGGAAATCACAATGATACCATCACATACTTTAGAAAATAGGAAATTAAAGTACTGGTATTAGAACATAGAATATTGTGAACACATTAACTTTCCTTGTGGTACTATAAATTGCTTCAACTGCTTTTTAAAAAAACTTTCAGTTAGGGTGAAAATGTATGCATACTTTTACCAAGTAATTTCTTTCCTAGGAAGAATAAAATTTAGATAAATATTTTCAAGAATGCACATAACAGCATTTTTGTATAGTAGAAAAATAAAAATCCTTGAAATAACACAAATTAATAAATGCAGTGAAATGATTTAAGTAATATATATTAATGTATATAATTCTCAGAAACTGTAAGAGTGAAAAAAGCAAGTTTCAGAAAGATATAAATTGTATGACCCAATTTATAAAATTTCATAAATATTCAAACAATGTTGAGTATGTGTTTCCTAGAAGCAGAGGTCAATGTTGAGTATTATTTAAATATACATGCATACATAGTAAACAAGCATGAGTATATAAACAATACCTTTCTAAGACTATTTACTTTTGAGATATAGGAAAATAATATGGCCAGGGAGAATATTTTTAGGCTGGGTTTCCCAGAAGCAAAGATGGAAATTTTTGTGGAAGTGACTTACTAAGGGAATGGTCTTAGGAGAATGAAGGGGTGGGAGCAAGAGAGACCAGGAGGAAGGAAATGATGCATGAATGTGGCCTTTGCTGGAAAGGAGATCCAGCCTGATTCCATGGGAGTGCTGGAGGGCAGATTCCATGTCACAGGACATCACCACACTGGTCCCACTTGAGACCTCACACTGCCACATCAGGCCTTGGCCAGCGGTTGCTGGTGGGAACTTTCTGAGGGTAAAGGCTGCTTTTTGGCAAGGTCAGTTCTCCAGAGAAGGGGCAGCTGTGATATCTGCTGGCAGTACTTACAGCAGCTAGTTGATGGATAAACTCATTGGCCTAGTGAAGGGGATTTGGGTGGGGTAACAGGAGCATCTATTACAGTCCACCACTTGTACCACTGAGATCCTCTTTCTACTCACATTCAGTTCGCTACACTCAGACACAGCTTATTTAGGATTCTGACTGATCCTCATTTCCAGAAAACATATATAAGAGAAAGGTTTGTGGGATGGATTACAGCTTTTTTGTTACACTTGTTCCTGAGGAATTAGCTAATGACTCCTCACCTCTCTCTTCCACCACCCACTCCATAGTCCCCCACTCCCTTGGCTAGCATTTCTGCTTATTGAGGCAGCTTGCCCACGGGGTGACCTTCTGATAGGACAGTGGTTATGAGGCCCTCATCTGGCTGTGGTTGCTATCTTTGTGCATTCACAATTAAAACTGTACCAGGAATACCAAGCTGCAGTAGACCACCTGAGTACCAGACATTGTTCCTACCCCCAGTCTGTAGCATTAGCCTTATATGCTCCTGAAGAGCAATCATTCAGCCCTTCCAGTGTGGCTAACTTCTATGCCACTGATCCACTGAAAAAAGGAGCTCAAAATGGCCAGGCAATAGTTCTTGCTTTAACTTTAGTGGACCTTGTCCTGTGTCCAGTGATAGAAGCATCCCTCTTCTGGAACCCAGTTCCTCCAGGAAGTCAGAACCTAAAGCTGCAGGACAAAAAGCATAAAGCCCCCAACTTGATCACTGCAAGTGATGTTGAATGTAACCACAGCTATTTCCACACCTTGTTTCCCATACCTTTATTTCCTCACATCTACCTGTTGATAAAATAGAATCATATAATGTTTATTGGTTTAGGGGTTATGCCCATCCTGAAGGATGACCCCACCTTACAGCATCCTCTCCAAGCTGGTGCCCAGCTGTGTCCCCAAGACACAGACACTGTCAAGCATCAGCTTCTGGATGGTGTGGTATGTGGTAGAAACATTGGGTGGCATGGTCATATGCCCATTGACACACCTCCTTTGCTGTAATGTGGTTCCCTCGGTCTGAGGCAATGTTATATGGAATCACATTATGATAAACCAGTCTCTCCACAAATCCTCTGATAGTGATGGTGCCTGAGGCTTTGTGAGCAGGAAAGACAAACCCATATCCAGTTCCACCAGGATGAAATGTCACTTCTAAAGTGGAAGGAGTCAAGTATTGTCAACTTGCATTAAGTAGCCGGATAATCTCTTCAAGAGACAGTTCTCCATTAAGGTTTGGTGTTTGCCTTGAAATTGTTGGCTTAGAAAGGAAAATGATGACTCCTGCTTCCTTGTGTCATGGGTAATAGTGCTTATTTCTGCCATTCCTCACCAATTGTTTTTCATTTCCTGTCTTGCCTGGTGGGTATGTGTCAGGTGCTAGCCAAGGGAGTGCGGGACTGTAGAACGGGTGGTGGAAGAGAGAGATGAGTGATTAGCTAATTCCTCAGGAACAGGTATAACAACAGGGCTGTAATCCATCCCACAAACTCTCCTCTTATATGAATTTCCTGGAAATGAGGATCAGCCAGACTCCTAAATTAGCTGTGTCTGAGTGTAGTGAACCAAATGCGAGAAGCAAGAGGACCTGAGTGGTATAGGTGGTGGACTACACCAAAAGCTCTTGTTACCCCACCCAGATCCCCTTTGCCAGGCCAATGAGTTGTCCATCAGGTAGCTGTTGTGTGTATTGCCAGCAGCTGCTCCCTCTCTGGAGAACTGACCTTGCTACAAAGCAGCCTTCTCACTCAGAGTTTCCAGCAAACAATACAATTCCCATATAATATGTCTTTGGCTATTTGGGGATACTAACATCTCACTGCTATTAGGAGTGCTCTACTTTAACAATATATTTACCATCAGTCCCAGCCTACAGACAGCAGCCATTGGTGAGCTTCTCAACAGTGCTATCACCCCTTTGCAATCTGCTTTCCTATTGCCAAGGTAAATGCAGTGTAGACTCTTCCAGGAAGCACAGTCAATGATTGTTTTGTTAATTCTTAAATAGTAGGACCGTTCTAGAATGTCCACTGCTCTGAGTTTTTTTTTTTGTTTTTTTGTTTTTTTTAGTTTGAAAAGCAAAGTATATTTGCTCTGGTATGATACAACCAGTATATATATATATATATTTTTTTTTAAGATAATTATTTTTTTTATTGAAGGGTAGTTGACGCACAGTATTACATTACATTAGTTTCAAGTGTACAACACAGTGATAAAACATTTATATACATAATTCTAGGTTCCAGCTATCACCCTACCAAGCTGTTACAATAACTTGACTATATTCCTTATGCTATACATTACATCCCGGTTACTTATTTATTTTACCATTGGAAGTCTGTCCTTTTTTTTTTTTTTTTTTTTTTTTTGTGAGGGCATCTCTCATATTTATTGATCAAATGGCTGTCAACGACAACAAAACTCTGTATAGGGGAGTCAATGCTTAATGCACAATCATTAATCCACCCCAAGCCTAATTTTCGTCAGTCTCCAATCTTCTGAGGCATAACAAACAAGTTCTTACATGGAGAACAAATTCTTACATAATGAATAAGTTACATAGTTAAACAATACAAGGGCAGTCATCACAGAAACTTTCGGTTTTGCTCATGCATTATGAACTATAAACAGTCAGTTCAAATATGAATACTCATTTGGTTTTTATACTTGATTTATATGTGGATACCACATTTCTCTCTTTATTATTATTATTTTTAATAAAATGCTGAAGTGGTAGGTAGATACAAGATAAAGGTAGAAAACATAGTTTAGTGTTGTAAGAGAGCAAATGTAGATGACCAGGTGTGTGCCTGTAGACTATGTGTTAATCCAAGCTAGACAAGGGCAATAAAACATCCACGTATGCAGAAGATTTCTCTCAGAATGGGGGGGTGAGGTTCTAAGCCTCACCTCTGTTGATCCCCAATTTCTCACCTGATGACCCCCCTGCGACTGTGCCTGTCTTAGGTTGTTCCTCCCTTGAGGAATCTTACCCGTCTCTGGCTAACCAGTCATCTTCCGGGGCCATACAGGGAAATGTAAAGTTGGTAAGTGAGAGAGAAGCCTTATTGTTTGAAATGGTTAGCTTTTTATTTCCTTGCATATTTATGCCCTGTAGCTTCTATGCCCAGCATTTGTCTTGAGGTATCTTTACCACTTGGAAGAATTATGATACTCGGTAAATTCGATATGAGGCACGAATTCTATTTAAGTGTTGTAATTAGGAAGGAAGAAGAAAAGCTATAGAAGTAGCAGGTGGAAGAAAACATGGGAAGATTGATTATTTCTTTGACATATCTTCTTGTAGAGTAACTTCAGCATGTATAGGTTTTAAGCTACTACTTAAATTGCGCACACACATTAACATAATAGGAGTATAGTTACATAACCAAAGCATACCTGTAATAACCAGCCATCTCCAGTGAAACCAAGAAAACCAGTTAGGCACCTTAGGCATTTGTGAAAACTTATCTATGATATGGTGGATATTGTCCAACTGAACTTGAACAGTCTGAGAGAAATCAGACAAATTAAAACAACCCATTCCTGGGGAATGTTCACATCCCTTATGTTCTTTTAACAGTAAATAGTCTGTAGTTGTAAGATTTTGGAGCGCTACAATTTGAACTTCTCCTAATTCTTGATTGAGTTCCAACAGTATAGATCCAGTCCAATTTGTTGTTTTACTGTATGCACAGACCAGCTTAGATATCTCCTTCTTCATTCCCATGGCAAGTCCAGGAGCTGGTGGGATGAGTGCATCTACAGCTGTAGCAGAGCGTGGATCTTTGTTGGGGTTTTTTGATGATCATCTTCTGGCATGAGTCTTCCAGAGAGTGCTGGCTGATGTTTGGAAGTTCTCTTTCATATCATATCTTAGTTCATTTTCAGGGTAGCCCAATTAGGCTTTGATCTTCTGTATAAACGCAAACAGACCCTTTGCCTACGCTTTTATGTGCCCTTCATACCTTTGTGTAGAACTCATTGGAGGTTACCACACAGGAACTGCCCTTTTTTTTTTTGTTTGTTTTGTTTTGTTTTGTTTTTGGTATCACTAATCTACACTTACATGATGAATATTATGTTTACTAGGCTCTCCCCTATACCAGGTCACCCCTATAAACCCCTTTACAGTCACTGTCCATCAGCATAGCAAAATGTTGTAGAATCACTACTTGCCTTCTCTGTGTTGTGCAGCCCTCCCTTTTCTCCTAACTCCCATGCATGTTAATCTTAATACCCCCCTACTTCTCCCCACCCCTTATCCCTGCCTACCCACCCATCCTCCCCAGCCCCTTTCCCTTTGGTACCTGTTAGTCCATTCTTGAGTTCTGTGATTCTGCTGCTGTTTTGTTCCTTCAGTTTTTCCTTTGTTCTTATATTCCACAGATAAGTGAAATCATTTGATATTTCTCTTTCTCTGCTTGGCTTGTTTCACTGAGCATAATACCCTCCAGTGCCATCCATGTTGCTGCAAATGATTGGATTTGCCCTTTTCTTATGGCTGAGTAGTATTCCATTGTGTATAAATACCACATCTTCTTTATCCATTCATCTATCGATGGACATTTAGGTTGTTTCCAATTCTTGGCTATTGTAAATAGTGCTGCGATAAACATAGGGGTGCACTGATCTTTCTCATACTTGATTGCTGCATTCTTAGGGTAAATTCCTAGGAGTGCAATTCCTGGGTCAAATGGTAAGTCTGTTTTGAGCATTTTGATGTACTTCCATACTGCTTTCCACAATAGTTGAACTAACTTACATTCCCACCAGCAGTGTAGGAGGGTTCCCCTTTCTCTACAGCCTCGCCAACATTTGTTGTTGTTTGTCTTTTGGATGGCAGCCATCCTTACTGATGTGAGGTGATACCTCATTGTAGTTTTAATTTGCATTTCTCTGATAATTAGCGATGTGGAGCATCTTTTCATGTGTCTGTTGGCCATCTGTATTTCTTTTTTGGAGAACTGTCTGTTCAGTTCCTCTGCCCATTTTTTAATTGGGTTATTTGTTTTTTGTTTGTTGAGGCGTGTGAGCTCTTTATATATTCTGGACGTCAAGCCTTTATCGGATGTGTCATTTTCAAAGATATTCTCCCATACTGTAGGGATCCTTTTTGTTCTATTGATGGTGTCTTTTGCTGTACAGAAGCTTTTCAGCTTAATATAGTCCCACTTGTTCATTTTTGCTGTTGTTTTCCTTGCCTGGGGAGATATGTTCAAGAAGAGGTCACACATGTTTATGTCTAAGAGGTTTTTGCCTATGTTTTCTTCCAAGAGTTTAATGGTTTCATGATTTACATTCAGGTCTTTGATCCATTTTGAGTTTACTTTTGTATATGGGGTTAGACAATGGTCCAGTTTCATTCTCCTACATGTAGCTGTCCAGTTTTGCCAGCACCACCTGTTGAAGAGACTGTCATTTTGCCATTGTATGTCCATGGCTCCTTTATCAAATATTAATTGACCATATATGTCTGGGTTAATGTCTGGATTCTCTAGTCTGTTCCATTGGTCTGTGGCTCTGCTCTTGTGCCAGTACCAAATTGTCTTGATTACTATGGCTTTATAGCAGAGCTTGAAGTTGGGGAATGAGATCCCCCCTACTTTATTCTTCTTTCTCAGGATTGCTTTGGCTATTCGGGGTCTTTGGTGTTTCCATATGAATTTTTGAATTATTTGTTCCAGTTCATTGAAGAATGTTGCTGGTAGTTTCATAGGGATTGCATCAAATCTGTATATTGCTTTGGGCAGGATGGCCATTTTGACGATATTAATCCTTCCTAGCCACGAGCATGGGATGAGTTTCCATCTGTTAGTGTCCCCTTTAATTTCTCTTAAGAGTGACTTGTAGTTTTCAGAGTATAAGTCTTTCAATTCTTTGGTTAGGTTTATTCCTAGGTATTTTATTTTTTTTGATGCAATTGTGAATGGAGTTGTTTTCCTGATTTCTCTTTCTGTTGGTTCATTGTTAGTATATAGGAAAGCCACAGATTACTGTGTGTTGATTTTGTATCCTGCAACTTTGCTGTATTCCGATATCAGTTCTAGTAGTTCTGGGGTGGAGTCTTTAGGGTTTTTTATGTACTGTATCATGTCATCTGCAAATAGTGAGAGTTTAACTTCTTCTTTACCAATCTGGATTCCTTGTATTTCTTTGTTTTGTCTGATTGCCGTGGCTAGGACCTCCAGTACTATGTTAAATAACAGTGGAGAGAGTGGGAATCCCTGTCTAGTTCCCGATCTCAGAGGAAATGCTTTCAGCTTCTCGCTGTTCAATATAATGTTTTCTGTGGGATTATCATAGATGGCTTTTATTATGTTGAGGTACTTGCCCTCTATTCCCATTTTGCTGAGAGTTTTTATCATGAATGGATGTTGAACTTTGTCAAATGCTTTTACAGCATCTATGGAGATGATCATGTGGTTTTTGTCCTTCTTTTTGTTGATGTGGTGGATGATGTTGATGGACTTTCGAATGTTGTACCATCCTTACATCCCTGGGATGAATCCCACTTGGTCATGGTGTATGATTTTTTTGATGTATTTTTGAATTCGGTTTGCTAATATTTCGCTGAGTATTTTTGCATCTAAGTTCATCAGGGATATTGGTCTGTAGTTTTCTTTTTTGGTGGGGTCTTTGCCTGGTTTTGGTATTAGGGTGATGTTAGCTTCATAGAATGAGTTTGGGAGTATCCCCTCCTCCTCTATTTTTTGGAAAACTCTAAGGAGAATGGGTATTATGTCTTCCCTGTATGTCTGATAAAATTCCGAGGTAAATCCATCTGGCCCGGGGGTTTTGTTCTTTGGTAGTTTTTTGATTACCGCTTCAATTTCGTTGCTGGTAATTGGTCTGTTTAGATTTTCTCTTTCTTTCTGGGTCAATCTTGGAAGGTTGATTTTTCCAGGAAGTTGTCCATTTCTCCTAGGTTTCCCAGCTTGTTAGCATATAGGTTTTCATAGTACTCCCTAATAATTCTTTTTATTTCTGTGGGGTCTGTTGTGATTTTTCCTTTCTCGTTTCTGATACTGTTGATGTGTGTTGACTCTCTTTTCTTCTTAATAAGTCTGGCTAGAGTCTTATCTATTTTGTTTATTTTCTCGAAGAACCAGCTCTTGGTTTCATTGATTTTTGCTATTGTTTTATTCTTCTCAATTTTATTTATTTCTTCTCTGATCTTTATTATGTTCCTCCTTCTGCTGACCTTAGGCCTCATCTGTTCTTCTTTTTCCAATTTCGATAATTGTGACATTAGACCATTCTTTTGGGATTGCTCTTCCTTTTTTAAATATGCTTGGATTGCTATATACTTTCCTCTTAAGACTGCCTTTGCTGTGTCCCACAGAAGTTGGGGCTTAGTGTTGTTGTTGTCATTTGTTTCCATATATTGCTGGATCTCCATTTTGATTTGGTCATTGATCCATTGATTATTTAGGAGCGTGTTGTTAAGCCTCCATGTGTTTGTGAGCCTCTTTGTTTTCTTTGTACAGTTTATTTCTAGTTTTATGCCTTTGTGGTCTGAAAAGTTGGTTGGTAGGATTTCAATCTTTTGGAATTTTCTGAGGCTCTTTTTGTGGCCTAGTATGTGGTCTATTCTGGAGAATGTTCCATGTGCACTTGAGAAGAATGTGTATCCTATTGCTTTTGGATGTAGAGTTCTATAGATGTCTATTAGGTCCATCTGCTCTACTGTGTTGTTCAGTGCTTCCGTGTCCTTACTTATTTTCTGCCCACTGGATCTATCCTTTGGGGTGAGTGGTGTGTTGAAGTCTCCTAGAATGAATGCATTGCAGTCTATATCCCCCTTTAGTTCTGTTAGTATTTGTTTCACATATGTTTCACATATGCTTGTGCTCCTGTGTTGGGTGCATATATATGGTTATATTCTCTTGCTTGACGGAGCCCTTTATCATTATGTAGTGTCCTTCTTTATCTCTTGTTACTTTCTTTGTTTTGAAGTCTATTTTGTCTGATATTAGTACTGCAACCCCTGCTTTCTTCTCACTGTTGTTTGCTTGAAATATGTTTTTCCATCCCTTGACTTTTAGTCTGTACATGTCTTTGGGTTTGAGGTGAGTTTCTTGTAAGCAGCATATAGATGGGTCTTGCTTTTTTATCCATTCTGTTACTCTGTCTCTTTTGATTGGTGCATTCAACCCATTAACATTTAGGGTGACTAATGAAAGATATGTACTTATTGCCATTGCAGGCTTTAAATTCGTGGTTACCAAAGGTTCAAGGTTAGCCTCTTTAGTACCTTACTGCCTAACTTATCTCGCTTATTGAGCTGTTATATACACTGTCTGGAGATTCTTTTCTTCTCTCCCTTCTTGTTCCTCCTCCTCAATTCTTCATATGTTGGGTGTTTTGTGCTGTGCTCTTTCTAGGAGTGCTCCCATCTAGAGCAGTCCCTGTAAGATGTTATGTAGAGGTGGTTTGTGGAAAGCAAATTCCTTCAGCTTTTGTTTGTCTGGGAATTGTTTAATCCCACCGTCATATTTGAATGATAGTCGTGCTGGATACAGTATCCTTGGTTCAAGGCCCTTCTGTTTCATTGTATTAAATATATCATGCCATTCTCTTTTGACCTGTAGGGTTTCTGTTGAGAAATCTGATGTTAGCCTGATGGGTTTCCCTTTATAGGTGACATTTTTCTCTCTAGCTGCCTTTAACACTCTTTCCTTGTCCTTGATCTTTGCCATTTTAATTATTATGTGTCTTGGTGTTGTCCTTCTTGGATCCTTTCTCTTGGGGGTTCTGTGTATTTCCGTGGTCTGTTCGATTATTTCCTCCCCCAGTTTGGGGAAGTTTTCAGCAATTATTTCTTCTAAGATACTTTCCATCTCTTTTCCTCTCTCTTCTTCTTCTGGGACCCCTATAATACGGATATTGTTCCTTTTGGATTGGTCACACAGTTCTCTTAATATTGTTTCATTCCTGGAGATCCTTTTATCTCTCTCTATGTCAGCTTCTATGCGTTCCTGTTCTCTGATTTCAATTCCATCAATGGCCTCTTGCATCCTATCCATTCTGCTTATAAACCCTTCCACAGTTTGTTTCATTTCTGCAATCTCCTTTCTGGCATCTGTGATCTCCCTCCGGACTTCATCCCATTTCTCTTGCGTATTTCTCTGCATCTCTGTCAGCATGTTTATGATTCTTATTTTGAATTCTTTGTCAGGAAGACTGGTTAGGTCTGTCTCCTTCTTTGGTGTTGTCTCTGTGATCTTTGTCTGCCTGTAGCTTTGCCTTTTCATGGTGATAGGAATAGTTTGCAGAGCTGGGACGAGTGACGGCTGGAAGGACTTCCTTTCTTGTTGGTTTGTGGCCCTCCTCTCCTGGGAGAACAGCGACCTCTAGCGGCTTGTGCTGCACAGCTGCGCGCAGACAGGGTTTCTGCTTCCTGCCCGGCTGCTATGGAGTTAATCTCCACTGTTGCTGTGGGCGTGGCCTGGCTCCGGCAGCTACTCCATAGTGGTGGAGTCGCGTTGGAGCAGGAGCAGCTGGGAGGCTATTTATCTCCATAAGGGGCCTCCCTGCTCCCTGCAGCCCAGGGGTTAGGGTGCCCAGAGATCCCCGGATTCCCTACCTCTGCATAAAGTGTCCTGCCCTGCCCCTTTAAGACTTCCAAAAAGCACCCGCCAAAACAAAACAATGACCACAAAAAAAAGAAAAAAAATTTAAATTAAAAAAAAAAAAGTGGCCGCTCATTTTCCTTTATTCTCCAGCGCCAGCCTCAGGCCTCTCCTCACCCGTCTTGCTGCCCTGTTTCCCTAGTATTGGGGTCCCTATCCCTTTAAGACTTCCAAAAAGCGCTCGCCAAAACAAAACAGCAAAAAAGCAAAAAAAAAAAATAATAATAATAATGGTCACGTGCTTTTCTTATGTCCTCTGGTGCCCAGCCTCCAGTTCCCTCTCACTGTTCTTGCTGCCCTGTTCCCCCAGTATCCAGGGCCCCCTGGGCACGCACTGTGTCTGCGCTCTGGCCCGGATGGCTGGGCCTGGGTGTTCGGCAGTCTTGGGCTCCGTCTCCCTCCCGCTCTGCCTGCTCTTCTCCGGCTGGGAGCTGGGGGGAGGGGCGCTCGGCTCCCGCCGGGCCGGGGCTTGTATCTTACCCCCTTCACGAGGCGCTGGGTTCTCTCAGGTGCAGATGTGGTCTGGATATTGTCCTGTGTCCTCTGGTCTTTATTCTAGGAAGGGTTGTCTTTGTTATATTTTCATAGATATATGTTGTTTTGGGAGGAGATTTCCGCTGCTCTACTCACGCCGCCATCTTCCGCCCCTCTCTGCTCTGAGTTTTTAATCTCTCCATAGTCTGAATTGGCAGCCCAGGTACCTCTACCTCATTTAATTTGGGTCACCACTTTTCTTAAGCTTTTAAAAGCTACAGGCAGCAGTGTATTTGACCTATGTCCTCAAAGATGTTAACTCTTATGTCATTGGGGTGTGACCCTAAACTGACAAACTCTCCCTTATCTAATTTTATATTCTACCTCTCTTGGTCCAATAGCCTCACAATTCACTCCCAGGCATATTCTTATTTCCTCAGGTTCATGTTGGGCAGATATGGCAGCTCCTTTAGTATATTACCTCTGTCCTCTTTTTAGCAGGCCTAGAACACTGCCAGTCAGGTTTTGCTGAAATTTGATCCTTGTTTTGGATCAGGGAGCCAAGAATGGTGGTGGAAGCTGATTCTAAGAACAAGTTCTGTTTTATAGGGTATCTTTAGAGCACCTGTCAGATTTGGGAACTCTCTCTATGCTTTTCTTCAAACAAGGGAATGTGAACTATTTCTGTTGTCACGTAGGGTTCAAGCACTTACGGGCATCTCTCCAAGATATATCCAACCAAAGTCTCAGGGTCGGCAAAGATTTTGTTGAACTATTGATAAGCCATAAATAATCTGACCTTAAAAAAACGATTTCCCTCATCTGTGGAGTATAAGAACAAAGAAAAAACTGAAGGAACAAAACAGCAGCAGAATCACAGAACCCAAGAATGGACTAACAGTTACAAAAGGGAAAGGGACTGGGGAGGATGGGTGGGAAAGAAGGGATAAGTGGGAAAAAGGGGCATTACACAGGAAGGCAGTACAATACGGAGAAGACAAGTAGTGATTCTACAGCATCTTACTACACAGATGGACAGTGACTGTAATGGGGTATGTGGTGGGGACTTGATAATGGGGGGAGTCTAATAACCATAATGTTGCTCATGTAACTGTACATTAGTGATACCAAAAAAAATGTTACCAATATATTTAAAATCTCCTTTGTTTTTGAAATTTGTTAGAGGACTTTTGCTTCTGCAGTCATATATTCCTAGGGATTACAAATGGTTACCAGTGTTAATTATATCTCAGATTGGGTTCTGCCTTGTCAATTTCCATAGAATTTTTCAATATTTCTTCAATGTATATTTTGAGAAGCTTTTCTGTTTCAAGTTGGTTGATTCCTTCTAGAAGGGACTCAGACAAAAAGTATTTATATTCTGTAAATGCTCCTAGGAACTGACAAGAAAAGATCCAGGATTACTCTGACTTTATGTTGACATCTAAGGGAAGATAAACCTATTCATCCAGGCAAGGTTGAAAGTTGATGTTTAATGTGCTAAAGTGCAGATACAAGGCTTCCACTTGAGAGAGACCCAGACCTAAGATAAACATGGGGTAAAAGTGCCAGGAAAGGGCAAAGAGTCAGCCAGTACTGTCATGTTTATCCTGTCATCTGGAAAAAAAGAGTCACATGGTTAACAATAGCTGATGCAAATATTGGGCTGATTCATCACTTCATTAACTTTAAACTTATCAGAAATATGAACATTTGAATGGTGATAGGCAAAAATACTGGTAACCTAGAGCTACAGTGTCACAGGACTATGATAAACAATAGCACTAAGGTGCTGGGAAAGTTCATGAATCCCAGTCTCTGTTTTCTCTTCGGCGTTGTGGGGATAAAAGCACCCTCACTGAGCTATTGCGAAGGTTAAAAGAGATGTTTGACAAACTTTAACATAGTGTCTGGTAACTAATTAGTGCATGAAATGATAATTTTAAAATTTAATTGCTCTATTTTTTCTCCCACCCTGTATGCACTTCCAGCTTTGGAGTTATTAAAAAGAATTTTGTGTTCTGATATTCACGGAGGTTCTTGTTAAATGCAACAAAAAGTGACTCTTACTGATGAAGCAGAAGAGAGATTTCTTTTTTCTTAATAGGGAGCTCATGGAATGCTGTGGTGCCTAAAGAAGCAGGCTCAAGACTACCCTTCCAGGAACATAACTCCAAGCCACTGGAATCACTGCCAAACCTGGAGTGCAATCTTGCAGCCACTCCCACTTGGAAAGACAGCTGCCTCTGCCCCCACCCTCACAGCAAAACAGATACTGTATAGATTCTCCTTCATATGACCCATTTCTGAAGTGAGGTCGTGCATTAGTTGTCTCTTATTTCATTAGTTGAGCTGAGCACCGAAGATGAAAGAGTCAAGTTTTGTGGGTTCTGTTTTGGAGAAGCTCAAATCAAAAAGGTGGAAATTCTCCAAAATAGCGAAGATGTTCAAAAGTTGCTGAAAAGCCAGAGAAACAAAAAAATCATCCATTGGAGATTACTATCGAATGGGATTTTTTTCTGCTTTGAGCAACTGTTAAAGAGCTGTTGATGACCTTATTCATGAATGAAGGGTCTGCTTGATTTGTGGTGGTTTGCCTCTGACCCAGCTCAGAACATTTGCTTACTTGTTTCACAATGTATTAGAATCCACTTCTTCCTCTTGCTTCATTCAGTAGAACATTTAATACCCCATGAGAATGCAGCATAGTTGATATTGTTAGCTTCTAAACTATTTGTCCACGTGACAAATTTGGTTAATAAATATTTATAGTAGGATTTCACACTTAGAGTAATGATCCCATTCAGCAAGGAGTACAGGAAAAGAACTTAAATATAATGACAGGATAAAGTGTTACTAGTGATGAGCTGGTGTTAAAAACTTCATTTGGTTCAGCATGATGAGATATCATGGGAATGTCATGTTCTATCATAATAATGCTATATATTGGAATGAAGACACAAGAGAAATGTGATATTAAAATTACATGACCAAAGGAGAAAAATAATAGAAATAGCTAAAAGTTCAATCTTTCAGTTAGTAGAGTTAATATATATTTAATCTATGTTTAAAAGAATATATATAAAGATTCTATAAAATTATGTCCAAAGTCATAACTTTTGATAATCTTGAGATGCAGTCTAAAAATAGCAAGAAAGTAAATATTTTACCTTATTCCATAGAAAAAAATAAAGAACATCTTTTATCCAGGTGGGCCAGTTCACAGGAAAATACTGTTTTCATTAAAGTTATTATTAATTTTAATTTATTGACCTTGATACTCCTGGACATTTACACCTAATGTACATTGTTAGTTCATCTATTTTTAATCACAGTAAGTAATAAAGATTTTCAGCTGAGGTAGGGGAACTGAAGTTTGTACAATATGTCAAATTTCTTAATGCTACAGCTTTAAAAATGAACAAGATTTCCGCTTAAGTAAGAACTTGTCTCTATCACAATTCAGTTGTCTAATACAGCCTAACATCAACATTAGTTGGTATGTTTTTACTAAGCAGTATCTATTTACCTCATTTTATGGAGAAAAAGAATCAAGCACTTTGCAAAGTTGAGTTAGCTAGCCAAGATAACAAGATTAAAGTTAATCAAAGCAAGATGTTGAATGCAAACACTCTGACTCTACATTTTCCAGTTTAAAATGTTGGTAATAATAACAGTTAATGGATTTGCTGTGGGTTTTCCATGTGTTGCTGTACATGCTGCACAGTTATTTTATAGTTTAACCTTCACAGCAAAATGATGAAGTAGGTATGATTATCTCCATATTGCAGATGAACAAACTGAGACACAGAGATGTTTTAGTAATTCTCCCAAGGTCACACCACTAATAAGTGGCAGATCTAAATTTTGAACTAGGCTGTCTGACTCAGAGCCCAGGCTGTTAAACACCCTTTTACCACAAATTTGAATTTTTAAAAAATATTTCAGATTTTGATATAGTATATCTAAAAGTCTAAGTCTCAAGTTAGAAATATATTTTTTTAAGTTTCTGCTTTAAAATGACAGACCTGTGATAGATACTAGTATTACAGTGGTGAATGAGGCAGATAGATCATAACCACAGAAATTTAAAAGCTCACAAGAAACAACTAGGTGACACAAGAGAGAGTAGAGAAGAGAATGTTAATATGGGGGAAATACAGGGGCCTTTGGGAATCCAGTCAGGGAAATGATTTAATCTAAGAAGCAAAGAAAGTCTCCTAATTTATGTAATGTTTAAACTGATAAATGAATGAAGGACAGGTGGTATGCGGGGGCTTATAGAGGTGAATTTCAGGTGGATATTGCAGAGCCAGAAGGTGTGATAGTAAAAAGTTATAATCTATTGGAGGAAGAAAATAGCTCAATATAGTACCTGTGAAGGGATGGTAAGCATCAGTATTTTAAGGTGGTTAGATGTGTTGCAAAGAATTCTTGGAGGGAATTTAAGAAGTGTGGGCTTTATCCTAATGGAAATAGGAAATCATTAAGAAATTTTTAACAAGGTAGTGAATGATCAGTTTTGTGTTTTAATAAGATGGGTATGCAGAATGGAGGATGGAATGGGGCAAGACTGGAAGTAGAGACATAGAACTGTAAAGTTGTTCCAAATGCCCAAGCAAGAGAAGCTGGTGGCCTGGGCTGGGGGCTTTCATTGGGGGAGAGTGTAGACAGATAATGGGAATATTTAGGAGGTGGAATTTATAGGTTGTGGCTGAGTCCATGTGAAGATGACAGAGATGATGATGTCCAGGTTAACACCTAGATCTCTAACTGGTGTAATTGGGACAAATGGCAGTGCTTGTTTACTAAGACAGGGAACCCAACAGTAGAGCAGATTTTGGAAGAGGATGGTGAAGTCAATTTTAGACAACTAAATGGCTATGCTGGTGTCGGTAAGTAACAGAGGTTATAAGCCCAGGAAAGAAGCTTAAGCTGGGAGCAGACATTTCAAAATTATCAGTTATATGCTAGGTATTACTAGGGAGAACTTTTAGAGCAGTTACCCATTTGTTTTTAGAGGGCTACAAAGACAAAATGTTTTAAAGGATTTCCAAATGGGGAATTTAGCCAGTTAAATACAGAATACATTTATAAAGTTATGAATGTTACAGTGACCTTTTTAAAAATAAATTTTATAGAGTAAGTATAGTAAATTCATTATTTGAAAGTCTGTTTTTCGATACTGTTATCTGTTGTGTTGTGAATTGTTGATTTGGCTTTATGCTGTATAACATAAGGGCAAGGGAAGAACTTCAGTATTGAGATCCAAAGGCAGGAATTCTGAAGCGTGAAGGTGACAGTTTCCTTGTACTGAAAAGAATGAGCACAGTATCCCTGTGATGACTTTGCTTGCTTGCAGTAATGAGTGAATGACTTTGAATTATACTAAGGTTAATTAACTGGTCATTCTTGATGAGAGTGTAACTCTGTTGTGGGTCATTTGTGAGACACGGTAAATGCATAGCTGATTTAACTTGCCACTCCTGTTTCAGGCCATCTTTTGCTTTGAACACAATTCTAAATGCACTTTCTGTTAAATTTTGACTGCTGCTATATGTATGAATTAGCCAAGTCTAAACAGCTGGATGAGTGTACAGTTTAGATGTGTTAGATCTTTTCAAACGCACAAGTGTCTGGAGAGATAGGAGTTTGGAGTGTCTCTAAATGGAAAAATGACTCTGAGGGGGTCCCTGTAGTAACTGATGAAAAAGAAGTTTCATAAAATGTCAACCACTTGGCTTATAAGAAAGAGGCCAAAATCATTTGAAATACCCTGAAAGTTTTTTTTTCAAAGGATAAGGAAGTATAATAGGCTATAAATTAGAGATGACATATTATTTGCTTAAATAGTGGATTTTTGAAATGATTCTACCCAAAGGCACCACATTTGGCTGTGCAGGCTTTAAACTATGCAACTGTTCAATGTGAATGGTGTCTCCTGTGGGTGATGTAGGCCTGAATACTCACCTGCTCCTTTACGATTTGGGGAAGGATTCTGATTTCAGCAAACAATTACTCTTTGCTTTAGTCAAACATTTTACCTTAACAAATAAGATCTAAAAAGAGTGAGATCTGTTTTTGCAAAGCACCACCATAACATATGTTGATGATTTTTATACATATAGAATGCATAGTTTAGTGAATTACAAATTTATGGCTCAGTACATAAATCCCTAATTTATAATTCTGAAAAACCTAAAACTTATTAAGGATGTTGATTTACATATATAACAAAGTATATACTGTCTTGTGATATTTTATACATTTAGAGTTTTTAATTATTGTATTCAGCCAATTATTTCTAGCTGGAATTATTCTAGAATTATTGAAAATATCAATTCAGTTTAAGGTGACAAAATGACATTTGTAATCTATTATAACTGATTTTGTGGTTCTTTTGATTTATTCTCAGTACTGGACACAGATATCATTTATATTCCTCTTCTCTGGCAATGTAATAAGAGTTTAGTAAGCCAAGACTTATAAATAAAGCATGTGCTCATTTCATTAATATTTTCATGATTAGCTGTTTGGAGATTTATGGATATGTTGTAGGGAACTAAGATTGAACTAGAGTATAGATTCCCTCCAGATAGAGCCAGATGTGATGTAGCTTTGTAAATATGAATGAGTTGTGTTGATTGTCAAATTTTTTATTGTAACTGTAAATGCTCAAATTCCCCAACTTTTTTAGTTCATGGATAACAAAGCAAAACAAAAATTGTTTCATTTAAAGGAATTTCATAATTGTGTGGTGGAGAAAAAGATATTTTTCTATGCTGTAAATGTTTTTGTGTGTATGTGTGTGAGTAAAATTAAAAGGAAGGAACCCCCATTGGTTACCTTAATTTTTTGATATATTTTTTATATTCTCAAGCATGCACACATGCACACCCCTCCACACACACATACACATATTTGCCTAAGTCAAAACTGTTATACTGTTATTTCAAGATATTATTATCTGTTGTGAGAGCTTATGGCTAAAGAAGAGTCAAAGCATATGTAGTTAAAACAATGGATACACTGCACTCTCCATGTCTCTGATAATTTGTGATTTCCCATTTTGATAATTAAGCACATGTTTAAATGCATAGAAATGTTTTCCTCATATGTTATTCAAATTGTATTAAGATATGATTCAGTAAATGTCATGCAAAAATAGATATTTGAGTAAATATAGACTGAAATTTATTTAAAATGGTATTCAATATAGCATAAAGATTCTGTTCCTTCGATTTTGATATATGTGTGTCTATTCCATCTTTACCAGATGTGCATCTATAAATGGTGGTCCTACAATCTACTTTTCCCATCTGTAAAATGGGATTGTAATTTCCAGAGATGAAACTTCAAATATTTAATGACTAGAAAGACATAGACCATTCAGAAGGTGCTAATTAAGTCATGTTGGGCAAAGTCAGTCCCTGTAACATCTAATGTTTGGAGATACGAATCTGAGAATTAAAATAAATTAGACAGTATATGTAAAGAACCAGGGGAGAATGTTTAAGGGATGTTAGCCAAGTTAATAAATGTTAGCTGAGTGTTTTATATCTTTATTTGGCTGGTCCCTCAACATTAATTGAACAGGCTATGTAAATTAGAGAGCAAGGTATTTACAAATGTTTAGGATTGAATCCAGGACTGATAAAATGGATGAAAAGTTCTCAAATCGTGTTTAAACCTGGCCAAAGGCAAGATAAACTACTGCAAAAAAAAAAGTTCCTATGTACTGGAATGAAATTTATAATGTAAATTCCATGATAAATGGAGGACACAAAAATCAATAAATTTTCTGCTTAATCATGACCTCTCCTTGTGCTTATTTGCAATTCTCTGATTGCTAAAATAAAGGTGGATAAGTTAATGCCTGTGCATAAAACACATTCTAATCTCCCTGGAAAATCTTAGTGGAAGACATAGTGATTAAGACTGCATCTTCAGGTTTAAGTTTATTCCTAAACATTAGTGGGTACATTTCAAAAGCGTAGTGAAAAAATTCAATGAAAATGAGTTTCTCTCAAAAGAAACTACAGATCTTCCTTGACTTATGATGGGGTTGTGTCCTGATAAACCTAACATCATAGCCTAGCCTAGCCTACCTTAAACATCCTTAGAACACTTCCATTAGCTTGCGATTGGGCAAAATCATCTAACACAAAGCCTCTTTTATAAAGAAGTGTTGAATATCTCAGGTAATTTATTAAATACTGTATTGAAGGTGGAAAAAACAGAATGCTTGTGTGGGCACAGAATGTTTTTATGTGTATCCGGTTGTTCATCTTTGGAATCGTGTGTGGCTGACCTGGAGCTGCAGCTTGCTGCTGCCACCCAGACTCACAAGAGAGTACCCCACTGCCTGGTCCTAGCCAAGGGAAAGATCAAAATTCAAACTTGGAAGTATGGTTTCTACTGAATGTATATCACTTTTGCACCATCATAAAGTAAAAAAGAAATTTAAGGTGAACTGTTGTAAATCAGGGACCATCTGTAGTTAGGAGAGTTTACCATGGCATATTTAAATGAATGTTGGTTATGAAGTCGTTTGCTTAGCTTTTGAAAAGCATAAATGCTCAGAGTGCCATTAGAATATCTTTCTTAAAACTTCTGTTACCAGCTGTGAATATCCATTCAATACAACAGTTTACAATTTTTTAATAGGTACTTGTATCACTAGTTTCTCAACTTGTAGAACTTCCTTCTTATTGTAACAAGTTTATTATTGGTGCACATAAAGTGAGAACTAAAGGAATTTCTATTAAATTTTCCTGTTAAACCAACAAAAGCTTGAGGATAACATGTTGAGCCTACACAGTTGTTGTTGTTGTTCTTTTTACTATATTGCAGCTACCCGCTCTGAGAGACTGGTGTTCATAGAGAAACTATACTTCTACATACTAAAATATAATTAAGACATAAAATACCTATTCAACATTTTTTATGTGTAGTGTTATTCAAGGGATATTATTTTATTTGTGTTTGAATGATGAGAAATGGGGCATGGTAAAGACTGGCTAACTGTTCATGAAATTCATTTATCTACCTTTTGGGTTCAGAGCTAAATTTCCCTTGAAGTGAAATGTGGACACATGGCCAACTTCCTGCCAATAGAATGTGGATGAAAGTGATGTTGACCAATTCTAAGGCCTGGCCCATAAAAGCCTTCTTTTGCCCTTTACAATCTCTTTCACCTATTGTGCAGTAAAGTAAGTAAGAGCTATATTTAACTTGGAAGTCACATTTTAAAGATGGTGAAGCCACTGACAGCTTGGGTCTCTGAGTGACTTTGGTAAAGCAGAATCTCTCTGTACCAAATATATCCATTCTTGTTCTATAAGGTCATCGAAACAGTTTGCATTCTCACTAGTGATGCATGAGAATTTTCCTTCTTCAGTCTCAACTGAAAGCATAGAGTCTTATTTAGAAGCTCTTCCTCTGGAAGCCCTGACTTTAATTTTTGTCTCCCTAGCGTATGAGATTGCTAGGTTTTAAGCCCTTTAGTTTCCACTGTGCTGATCTCAGCTTCTCATCCCATGAAATTTTGGAATATATGAATCTCAAGGGAAAATGCACCTCAGATATTGTCTGTCTTTTCTGCCATTCCTTTCCTTCCTGGGATTTTGGCCCCAAAAGTCCTAGCTGCTTTGCTAGCCCAAATTCCAATTCTTCTTCCAGTACTGTGAGATTGTTGAAAGCTCTGCTTTACTTTCAGTTTCTTAGATGCCACTTTCTATTTAGATTCTTCTCTTAATGCATGTAGATTAAGAATAAACAAATATCTCAAGGAAAATAAAAAATAATAAGTCAGTTCACATTCAAGGATTTTGCCTTTTCTCTGAGATCCTAGCCCCTCAAATCCTGATGCCTTGATTGCTTTGCAATACCGTAAAAGATCTGTGTTTTACGTTGTTTCCTATTTTGCTTTATTTCTATTTTATTCTATTACTAAGGCTGCTTTTTAAAAAAAATTTTATTAAGGTATTATTTATATATACTCTTATGAAGGTTTCACATGAAAAAACAATGAGGTTACTACATTCATCCATATTATCAAGTCCCCACCCATCCCCCAATGCAGTCACTGTCCATCAGTGTAGTAACATGCCACAGATTCACTATTTGACTTTTCTGTGCTACACTGTTTTCCCAGTGATCCCCCACACCATGTGTACTAAACAGAATACCCCTCAATCCCCTTCTCCCTCCCTCCCCAGCCACCCTCCCACAACCCTCCCCTTTGGTAACTACTATTCCTTCTTAGAGTCTCTGAGTCTGCTGCTATTTTGTTCCTTCAGTTTTGCTTTGTTGTTATACTCCACAAATGAGGGAAATCATTTGCACTTGTCTTTCTCCGCCTGGCTTATTTCACTGAGCATAATATCCTCCAGCTCCATCCATGTTGTTGAAAATGGTAGGATCTGTTTCTTTCTTATGGTTGAATAGTATTCCATTGTGTATATGTATCACCTCTTCTTTACCCATTCATCTACTGATGGACACTTAGGTTGCTTCCATATCTTGGCTATTGTAAAAAGTGCTGCGATAAACATAGGGGTGCATATGTCTTTTTGAATCTGAGAAGTTGTATTCTTTGGGTAAATTCCAAGGAGTGGGATTCCTGGGTCAAATGGTATTTCTATTTTTAGTTTTTTGAGGAACCTCCATTTTGTTTTCCACAATGGTTGAACTAGCTTACATTTCCACCAGCAGTGTAGGAGCGTGCCCCTTTCTCTGCATTCTCGCCAGCATTTGTTGTTCTTAGTCATTTCAATGCTGGCCATCCTTACTGGTGTGAGGTGATATTTCATTGTGGTTTTAATTTGTATTTCCCTGATGATTAGTGATGTGGAGCATCTTTTCATGTGTCTGTTGGCCATCTGAATTTCTTCTTTGGAGAACTGTCTCTTCATATCCTCTGCCCATTTTTGAATTGGGTTGTTTGATTTTGGGTGTTGAGGAGTGTAAGTTTCTTTATATATTTTGGATGTTAACCCTTGTCAGATACGGCATTTACAAATATATTCTCCCATACTGTAGGATGTACTAAGGCTGATTTTGATGGAAGGGTTGGACTAAAACAAGCTGCTCTGTCTGTATATCTAGAAGCAGAGGTTTTTTGGTTTCCTTTCAAATATATGTGACCTCTTTGTAGACTGATATTAACTGACTTTAGTGCTGATGTTATAAAATGCACTTTTTTATTGTTTCATCTGTGGCCACTAGATCGTATGCCCCAAACACCAGGCCATTACTGTGGCTGTACAGTCATGCTTCTCCTCTGTGCTCTGTGCTACTCTTTATCTTTCCCAATATTCCCCTGGCCTACCTTTCTCCCAATTTCAACATCATTTAAAATAAAAAAGCATGGGTTGTTTTCAATAATGGCAATCTGGAAATAAACTGGATATATTTGCAGTAACTCAGGAGGCTAAGAAAAGATTCTGATACTCAAAACTAACAATTGTAAATGAGCCTCTCAGTCCTGTTGGAGGTAAATGTGCCTCCATTTGAAGAATTTTACTTTAAACGCCTGTCTTCCAGCAAAATCTTCTAGATTTACTCATAAAACTATTTTCATGATTTTATTGGAAACATTTTTGTTTATGTAAAACCACGCATGTGTATTTTCCTGGGAAAGCTGAGGGCGTTAGAGGCATAACATGATTGTTTATATCTTTCTTTCTTTGGTAAAATATTACGTACATGTAATAGATGATTCAACAAAATTCTTGTGTGAAATAAAAGAAATAGAATGTACAATTTCTGAATTGCCGAAGAGACTTTGATGAGTCTTAGAGAAAATATATTTATTTTCACCCAGGTTAGATAGCCCCTCTCTTCTCTTAAGCTTTCCTTGACTTGTAACTTCCTGTGTCTATATTTTAACCATATTTATGAGACATTTACCACATGTAAAGGCTTGTGTCAGGCAGTGAAGATAAAATGTTATTTGAAAATTGACTTATGTTTATTAAATTTCTCCAGATACATAGATTTATATATTGTATTCATTATTTGTGATCTCATATATAAACATAGTTGAGTGTTGTAAAGCATGTTATATATATTTTTCTTGTTATGAATCACTATAAAATAAACTATCCTGAAGTTAAGCGACTTAAAACAACAATCTATAATAATCTCTCATAATTCTGTATGTTGACTGGGCTGAGCCGGGCGATTCTTACTTGTGGTCTCTAGTGTTGTTGAAGTCGTATGTTGAAGGCTCAGCTGGGCTGAATGTCCAAGATGGCTCATGTACCCAGCCTGTAGTGAATACTGACTATTGACAAAGGACTGTTGTCTCCCATGACTTAGGCATCTCATAACATTGTGGCTAGATTTCCAGAGGCAGCCACCTGAGAGCGACTATTCCAAGAGAGCAGGCATAGAAGTGTACCATTTATGAACACTTCCTAGGCCTGGAAGCTGGTTCTGCATCTGTGCTGTCATATTCTATTGGTCAGTTCAGCTCAATAGACAGAGCTCACCCTGATCTGAGGAGAAGGTACACAGATGCCACTTGTCAAAGGGAGAAATGTCAAGGAATTTATGGCCATGCTCATTCCATCATTTGTATGTGTGCATGTGTTCGCTTGCATTTTTATAATTACACAATAAATGAACCCAAGGTTATTTTAAGATTTCAAATATACAAGTAAGAGTGAAAATTTTTTTTCTCCCTTCTCTAAATCAAGCTCTCTTCTCAAATATTTTTATTAGTTGGCCTTTATCCATATGAATCTTTATCTACCTATTAAATATATTTTGGTTTTGTTTATTTTTACACATTAGAATCAAATCTGTATTTTTCTAAAAATTAATATTTTTCTTGAACAATATATTTTGGATATTTTAACACATTTATATTTTTAAATTACCCTATGATATTCTATAGTGTTGATATATTTACTTTATTTTGTGGATAATTTAGATTGTCTATAATCTTTGATTAACACAATGTCATTCTTTTTCATTCTTCTTTGTACATATTGCCAAAGTTTCACTAATACTTATACCTTAGGTGGAATTGCTAAATTGAACATGTCAGCTTGTTTTTCAAATAAGCAATACTATTTTACTCTTTCTTCAGCAATATATGAGAAATCTCTCTTTTTCCTTAGCATTGTGAACTCTAGATATTATCTTTTCAATTTTTTAAAATCTATTAGATGAAAATGCCACTTAGTGTATGTGTTTCCATTTTCAATCTTTTGGCTATTGGTAAGATTATGTATCAAGTCAATTTTGTATTTATTCTGTGAATTGCCTATTTTACAATTTACCTATTTCTTATTGGGTCATATGTCTTTTTTAAAATTACTAAAGCTTAATTATTTAAACTTTAGTGACAAATTAGTGACAAAAACCATAACACTCACAGGAATCTATGAATTTATATGCGTATTCCTGCTTATTTTTCAGTAGTGAAATGAAAGCATACCCCAATAAAATCTGAGTCATCAGTTTTACTAGAATCTGAACTTAGACTAAACTTTGTGATCTGACCAATTTGTTTGATGCAGTCTATAAGACAGGCAAGGACATTGTGCTTTAATTGGCGGGTGAGCAGAGAAAGAGAACAAGATAAGTGTGAAATCCAAAGATAATGAGCTTTACTTTTTTTGTTCACATTCATTGCTGGGGGAGAAGACCTGTGGTGTCCCTACTTGATCAGCAAACATTTTGTTATGGCATTTAGAGAAAAGTTATGATGTTGGGGGTGAATTAAGTGCTGCAGACCCAGTCTTTGGAGTGTTGTGAATGATCTAAGAGAAATTTTGTAGTGGAAAAGTGTTGGGTCCTGCGCCTGTAGCTAAGTGCAATATTCAGATCTTGACTTGGTGGCCAACAGCAAAGGAGACCAGGCCATGGGTTGTCTCAGGTGTGATAGGGTCATGGGCATGTCTAGAGGCCTAGGAGGCTGAGCTGGTCCTCCCAAGGAAGCCGCTGCTTCAGCCACACTCTGTTATCATTCTGTAGCAGGTTGGTGTGGTCCCAGAGAAGCTCCTAGTCAGAATGTTCCTTTTTCAGGAATACCCCTGGGTAGTTTTCAGAGAATTATAGAACTAGTTAAATTTGAATTTCAGATAAACATGACAATTCTTTAGTAAAAGTGCATCTCCTCTAATATTTGGATATGCAAAAAAAAAATGGTCATTGTTTATCTGGATCACAAAATTAATAGGATGTTCTATATTTTTATTTGCTAAATTTGGCAACCCTACACCTGGCTTTCAGTTTTATGTGGTATCTTCTCTTGGCCTTCATCTTGTAGCCAATTTCAAACTGGTGCAGAGCAGAGAATTATTTGCCAACATCATGATTCAGAATTCCTTATGATAGGTCTGTGGAACCCATCAAGTCCATGGTGGGCTTCAATTCATGGTAGAACATGGAGTTTAAAAGAGAGTGTTTCTCTGGGTTCATGAGTGCATTGCAAGGACTGGTCTGTTTGCCTTCATAGTAAGAGAAAGGGATTCAGTTTCAGAACAGCCTGCTTCAGCAGCTACCTGCAGTTTGCTGCTCCTGGTGTAGACAGCCCCTAATAGTACCAGCTCAGTGGAGAGAAGGAAAATGTACATCTGTGTCATATCCTCTATCAAGCTATTTTACTCTTGATTTTGAGAACACCCGTGTGAGCAGTGACAGGAATAGGGTCAATACCTCAATAGTAGATGGTTTTCACATAAAAATCACCAGAGAACATGACTTTCTGTACCGAGGATGTAGTATTGTTATCAGTTAAATGTGTTTTGTTTGCCGAGTCTTGTCTTCTTGAAGCAAAGAATTCAGTGGAGAGACCAGATAGTAAGAAAAAGCAGCAAGGAATTTATTGGGGTAAAGCAAAAAGTACACTCTTGAGACAGGAGAGCAGGCTGTCTGGAAACTAGAAGCAGCCCCACTTTTAGAGTTAAGGTGACTTTTATTTTTTCTTAAGATGGCAGGAAGTCCTGCCCAGCATCTTACATCCTTTGACTGATGGTTGATTGACAGCTCTAGGTTATATAACCTTTTTCTCGGTGTGCAGGCACCTTACCCATAAATACCAAGGAGTTGGGCGGGGTGTGCAAAACTACAATGCTAACTACATTTAGATTTTGTTTTAATGAGAAGGGATTGCTTTTGGACAAGTTCTTCAGATCTTGCTCATGCCCTGTATTCAGGAAAGCCCCTGGGGGTCCTGTGCCTCTTGATAAGCTAGGCATCCTTGACTGTCTGGGCCTCCTGATAAGTTAGGTGTCCTTGACTGTGGAACTGGGAACTAAGGAGAGCTTAGGGGTTGGCCAGGGAAGAGACATCCTTGGTGATGGGCTTGCCTCTTTCTCTTGTTTACGTCTAACTGCCTGCTCTAACAATATTATGGGCTAAATATGCAGATCAGATATTCTAGGAATGCTTGGGCCCCAAAATTGAAGTAAATGACAAGTTAGGTCATCTTGAGAAGGTGAAATATGAGGGAATTGGGATGTAGATGGTTCACATCCTCTAAATGGAGTTATAGCCTGTGTAATTAGGAAAAAATGAAAACTTGTCAATTTGTCTTTGCTTCAAATTCACACCAAAAGTCAAGTTTCTCTATCAAAAAGAAGCAGAGGTTTGGTAGGTACATACTGTTCAAATTAATTACTCAAATGTGTCTTGTTACAAAAGCAGACAGTATGTGGCCCAGGGTATTAACTTGAATGAACTGTCATGCCATTTTACTGGCAGTAACGGAGACCAAGTTTCTATTTTAAAATGTAGGTTTTATTATTATTTAGTTAAGACGAAGCTAACAGATTAGGAGACAACTGTCATTGAAAAAATAATGTGTTCTCACACAGATCCGCAGAGAAGGATGTACGTGGGCCATGGAGGAAGCATTAACATCATGATTAGTCAGAAGCAGAAGGGGAGGATAAACGGAGAATGAGAGCCTCTACTGAGGTTTCCCTGGGAAGGAATGGGTAAGGCCGGTGGGCAGGCTACATGGGGTTAAGACTGGCTACTTTGAACAATTTTAGAGGCTCTGGGGTATAGGGTGAGGGGATGGTAGTTTGAAATGTTGAGCAGTTGGAGGCTTGGTCTCTGGGTAGTTTAGTTTGCATATGAAAGGACTCTCAAGAGCATGTTTGCTAACTCTGGAAGTTAGCTAACCAAAAGAGGGCAGTCCCTCCAGGATTAGCAAGGCCCCAGATGTCAGATTTTCGTAATACAGAAAATTTAAAAACATGGTTAGTATAGTTGTCTAGGCACTGGAATGAAATAGCCGATTTGAATATACAATTTTTTCCATTCCATTAGTGAAGTTTGGCCAGCATCAACTTCCTTTCCTATGGAATATCAAGAGCAGGGAAGATAACCTTTGGGTTTTCACAGTGAGGCTGGGAGAGTGGTTAGGATTGCAAAATGCTTAGAGGTAGTTGTCAAGGGAGATAGTTTATGGTGCAATAGCATCATTACGGCCAGGTCCCGCACAGGACATGAGAATAACAGAATTGGCAGATGGATTTTAATTGTCTCATGACTATGGTCTGAAAGGTGTAGACATACAATGGTAGATGCCTTTTCAGGGGATGAATTACATTATCTGAGCTTCATAGATACATACAAATCATACCAATTTTAGCATATGAGCAACCTTTAACTGTTACCTATAAAGGAACCCATTTCATTGCCCATGGTGAACAGAATTGAGCCTGCTTTTCAAATATGACTTTGACTTCCCACTGGCCATGCATTGTGCAGTAAAGAGGGATAATTGAGACACAGAAAATGAATCCAAAGGAGCAATAAATTAAAGACAATAACCTCAATAAACACCATTAGACACTCTTCCTATCAAAAATTGTAAAGGCTAATTAAATTTAAGAAACAAAAGAAGTAATACCATATTAAGTTTTCCTTAATGGAAGTCATCAAAATGTCAAGTATACATGGGCCTGCAGGTAGAACAAATAATCTCTTTTCACTTAGGCACTACCACTATGCCTTGCCAGTGGGTTTCAGCCCGGACAAGTTCACTCTGGATTCAATGTGACAGAAGAAATGACAATGGAACATTCTTGGGGTGAAAGAGTTTATACCCAATTATTCCCACAGTGGCAAATCAATCACTAGAATCCTGATCACTCAGAGTGCGTCTCCTTGCAGCAAGCCGGTCTCTGCCCCTGGGACTCTCTACCCGCGCAGCCATCTCAGTCTGTGTCTTCAGTGCCTGCCACCACTCCAGTCTTGTCTCTGCTCTCCTGCAGCCTTACAGCCGTGCCACCATGTCTCCCAGAGCACTGGGCAAGGCTCTTTATATAGAGTCAGTAACAACGTATCGCCCTCACCTGTGTAGTGAGCTAGCCGACCAGGGCCAGGGGAGAATCCTGGCCACAGGAACAAACCTCTACTTTATCCACACTGGTAAAAAGAAATATCTGAATTAGGTTGAAGTATTTGTATAAAGCATTAGTCTTGAAAGAGTTCTATTTCAGAAAACTAAATTAAGTAATAAAGTAGATCTATAATGTACATTTATGCTAAAAAGTATTAATTTAATAATTTTTGAAAATGATATAAGAAAAGGAATGTCTCAAAAGAAAATAATAACAAACTTCTTATAACTTAAGTGTAAGGAAATATGCCTATATTTAAATATAGAAGTGTAGTAACTAATGCATATATCTAGTTGGTGTCCACAGCTTTTGATGACATTATTGTCCAGGGAAATTTCCTTCTAATAATCACACCACAACACTAAGAAAAATAGAATGTGTTACTGAAATACTCTTGTATGTGAACTGCTCTGGTTTTTAAAATAGTTTATATGGACTTTCTCATTTATGAAATAGAGTAAGCTGAAAACTCACTTTCTGCCTATTTGATATACTTCTCATGAAGATTGAAAGACTAGTGATTCTCAAATGTAAGTGTGTATTGTAAGTAGATTCATGACTTTGAAGTGATCATTCAGATCTGTATGAGTAGGTGAGGGTAATGCATCTTATATAATACATTTTGACTGATACCTTCCTCAGCTGTGTGACTCTACACAGGATTAACTTCAGGTTAATCCACAGGTTCCACAGTGGATTGTTCATATTTGAGTCTTCATGTACATAAAACAAAGTCTTTGCCTTAATGTATATTAAGGTACTGTAGGTAGAGTGAAGGTTTCTATGGCCACAGTTCTCAACTGGCCCTGGTCAGCTAGCTCACTACACAGGTGTGGGCGATACTTTGTTACTGACTCTATATAAAGAGCCTTGCCTAGTGCTCTGGGAGACATGGTGGCACGGCTGTAAGGCTGCAGGAGAGCAGAGACAAGACTGGAGTGGTGGCAGCACTGAGGACACAGACTGAGATGGCTGTGCGGGTAGAGAGGCCCAGGGGCAGAGACCAGCTTGCTGCATGGAGACTTGCTCTGAGTGGACAGTATTCTAATGATTGACTTGCCACTGTGGGAATAAAGTTGGGTATAAACCCTGTCACCCCAGGAATGTTCCACTGTCATTTCTTTAGTCACACTGAATCCATAGTGAACTTGACCGGGGCTGAAACCCACTGGCAATACAGGTACATAGCTAACATATGTTTAATGCTTACTGTATACAACAAAACAAAACAAATCCGTCAGAGCTGTGGACCATCAATCCTAGGCAGGCTAGTTTACCCAGGGTCAAGTAAAATGACATCTCATGGGGCTTTGGGTTTTTCAGGGTAAAGTGATTGGGACTTGTCCTAACATAGTGGTTCTCAAACTTGGCTGCATTCTGGGATCTCTTGTGAACATTTTAAAATGTACTGCTTCTTGGTTCATATCCCCAAAGATCTTGATTTGGTTGGCCTGGGTGTAGCCTGGGTATTAGAACTTTTTAACTTTCCCCAGGTAGTTATAATGTATAGTAAGGATGCAAACTATTGGGGAGGTTAACCTGCCTGAGATTGCGTTAAGGACAGCTTTCCTGCAGATATTTCTGTGCTTGAGTTATTGCACCAAACAGAAGGGCAAGCTTCACTAGGCTCTGCTATGGACACTATGCTAAGATTCATGGGTCAGGAGACCTTTTAGGATAGTGAGCCTGTGGCATTTGCTCTGTAAATTTCATTTCCCTCATTCTAAGAACCTGTATCTCCTTTGTGATAAGTGGATTTAAATATTGTCCTTTTCCAGCTCTTACGTCTAGCTTTACCAGACTTTTTATGTCACAGATAATTTTACTTCTCAGAGTATTTAAAAAAAAATTACTGTTAATTTCAAATTTAGAGGTCATGCCTAGCATTTTTCTCAATGCTAATAATAGTTTGTAACTGATTTATATTGTTTTTAAATGATTTTTATTACTCCATGCAAGCATAGCTAAAATTTATTGAATGCTTACTGTTCAAAGTGTTCAAAGTTCCTATTTGACAAATGAGGAAACTGAGGCAGAGAGAGGTTTTTTTTTTGTTTTTTTTTTTTTTTAGATGATGCACAGGGTTACAGAGCTGATGAGTGGAAAAGCTGTGATACAAACCGAAGCAGTCTGGTTCTAGCACCTGCACATCTATGTTAAACTGTTATTTATAAAATAAATAAAAATTTTACAAACAAAGTGATATTTGTATGTATGGTTATATATTTTCCAATGGCTTCATTAAATAAATGTATGCAACAAAATAATATAAACTCTGGTAAACTATAAAATAACAAAAAGCACACACCTGTATACCTATCAACCACACAGCATAAGAAATATAATAGCATTTCTATGTTCCTATATACATTATATATGCTATATATTTCTATATACTATGTAACTGCACATATATTTCTATAATACTATTTCTTTATTTCTGTATTTTGAGTTCCTTTGAAATGCCCTGAGCTCTTTATCAATTCTATCAGCTTTCCCTTCCCTTCCATGGACAGTCTTTATCCTAATATCATTTCCTATTTTCTTTCTTTCCTTTATAGTTTAACACATCTGTATTTATCCCCAAACAACACATTGTTTTTTTGTATGTTTTAAAGTTTTGTATAATTACATCATTATGTGTGTATTGTTCTAGATTCGATTTTTCACTTGACAGTTTCTAAATTCCATTTACATGTTATATAAATGTAATACTTGTAGCCACCTTTAATTGGTACTAATTCTCAAATAGTATTACTTTGTAAATTGTAACAATTTATTTTACTCTGTTTTTTGATACATATTTGGTTTGGTTGTTTTCATTGTGTTATTTGCTATTATGAATATTATTACCATAAATATTTTCATATATGTCTCTCGCTTTAGAGTGTATGCCTAGAAGTGGAATTCCTGGGATGTAAGGTATGTACATCTTCAACTTTAACAGATAAGTGTCAAATTGATTTCCAAGTAATTGTACCAATTTACCTTTTGCTAGCATTATTTAAAAGTTCCAGTTGTTCTACATCTTTGCTATTATTTCATCTTATAAAATTTTGATACCTTGCTTAGCTGATGAATAGGTGAATAAAAAGTCTCATTACATTATGATTTTTATTTTAATTTATTTGAAAGCTCATAACATAATATTCATATATTTATTGGTCATTTTTCCCCCTGTTTTCTCTTCTTATAAAAGAAGTATCATATTTTTCCATTTTTCTGTAGGTTGTCAGTCTCATTAAAAAATTACAGCTCTATATAAAAATCCTTTTCACTTTTATGTGATGCAAATGTTTCACCAAGTTTTGCTTATCTCTTATCAACATAAGGTTCTAATTTTTAATGTAGTAGAACTTGTAAAATATTTTGGTATGCATGTTTTTATGTTTTTACATTTATTTAATTAACATTTTCTCTCTCCAATATTGGATACTTTCTACTCTATTGGATATTTTCTACTATATTGCCTTTTAGTAGCTTTACAGTTGTGTATTTTTACCGTGTTTTTAATCTGCCTGAGATTAATTTTTGTGTATGTTGTGAAGTGGGAATTCAATTTTGTTTTTCAATGTGGGCAATTCCTTATGCAAACACCATTGGTCATGTTTCCATATACATGTGTGCTTTGTTCTATTGCATTAATTTGTCTATATGTTCATAATATTTCTGATTCCTTTCTGTGGAATAGTACCTGTGTGAAGCAAGTCTTTTCACCTTGCTTTACTCCTTCAGGAGGCTTTGTGATGTTCAGCTGAATTTTCTCAATCTGTTAATTAGTGAACCAATTTCTTGAATTTTAAATTTCCAAGGTAAATTCAACTTGCTCATTGTATTTCTTGATTTCATATACTGGAAAAGTTCACCTTCCTCTTTATTTACTCAGGATTTTTGTTTTTGTATATATGGGTGGAATTTACCTACATTGGTACATTCTCATGTATTCTTACATGATGCTAATAATATTATCTTGGCTTAATTCAGTGAGTGGAAATGTTTGTTTTGATTATTTGGCAATCCTGATGATACTATCACTTAGAGTTTTGGTGAGAGAAAGAGACTTCGTTTTTGATTCACCCTCAAGTGATTATTATCCTTTCAAGTTGTCAATCTTTTTCAGCTCATTTTGGTGCATTTTATTTTTTCTAGGAAGTTTCCATCTATTATAGCTTTTCAAATTTATTAGAATACATTTTTTATTTATCTCTTATCATAAGTTTTTAAATATTAATCTTTTAAAAATAAAGATTTTTCTTTTGACTTTTGTACTTTTGGTTTCTAAGTTATGAATTTTTGTTTTTGTTCTTATAGTCTTCTAATATATACTGATCATTTTCTTTATTAGTGTATAAGTTCAATAATTTGATACTTCAGACATTTCTGTTCTAAAATTAGCATTTAAAATATGCTGTACATACATTTTATTTTTTTCTCAATGTATCTCAAGCTGAATCCCGCAAGTATTTCCTTATGATTTACTGAAAACTTGTTTCTTAGTATGATTTATTTTTGACCCAGGATTTATTTAGGTTTACACTGTTCAGTTTCACACTGAAAGGGAACTAGTTATCATAATGTTTTTTAAAGTTAGAACATGGTGTTTTACGATAATTATTTTGAATTTATAGAAATTTACATAACTTTTCATAAATGCTTGATTTATGTTTAAAAATAATTCTTGAAGAATATTTTTTCATGCCTATTATGTTAAGCTTATTCTCTTTAATTCTTCTATTATTTCCTGGCTTGGGCTGATGGATCTATCCAAGTGAACTGTATTAAAACTGGTGAATTTGTGAATTTCTCTTTGTAATTATATCAGTTGTTTTCTACTCTACAAAATTATATGATTTGGTACACAGAAGTTTGGAATTGGTTTTTCTCACTGGGAAAACCAAATATTTATCAATATATAACTTCATTTATTTTTAATATTGCCTATTGTTTAAAGTCTGATTTTCTATATTTATGAAGCAATAACACCTTTCTTTTGTATAACATTTCCCTGCTATGTGTTTTTTTGATTTTCTAAAAATTTCAACCTCTTTTTTTACTGTTTTCATTTTTCATAACTATACATTTGGATTTTTTCTATCATATGCCTTTTGTCTTTATGCAAGGTCTCCCTCTAAGTTGCCTTAGTGGGTAGTGCTAGTTTTTGACTCCTGTTGTTGGGCAGGCATATAAATGTAAGGTTCAGAGCTTACTACTCAGGCTAACTGGAATTGCTTTGAAATAAAAGGAAGCCAGTGAACTTGTTGACAAAGTATTTCATCTTACCCTAGGTTTACTTAGCACTCTCTAGGGACTTGGTAAGCTGAAAGATATTTTAAAAAAAAAAAACAAAAACAGGGTTAGAATGTGTACATTGTTGGTGATACTGAAAAGCTGGGTATTTTATGAAAAGGGCATTTGAATTATCAGTTATCTATTCGGGACTTGACTGAGAGCAATTATTTGTGCTGAAGTTTTCTTGGTAGCGTTGGAACGTGGAAATGCTGCTGGCTGCTCTCCCTGGCATTCAGTTCTCTGCCTTCCATGGGCAGACTGCTGCCTGGCCCAGTTTTATGGCTGTTCTGCTACATGCTGCCATCTCTGTGCTTTCCTCCTTCCTTCTGTGCCAATAACGACAGCTGCTGCTGTTCATTGCCTGTTTTCCCAGATGTTTGTTATATTTAGGATAGCAATATGACTAAGAAAAATCTGTGGGTTCAGAGGGTTGATGAATGAACAATGGAAAACTAGACTTGGAGTGTTTCGCTAATGCTCTCACCACTTTTTAGTGGCCCTTGGGGGTGATTTCTAGTTTCTTACCCTCCAGGGAATCTTACTCTTGGCCTCTCTTCTTGTACTCAGTACACAATACTTTCAAATTTTATTGATGAGCAACAATTCAAAAACTACTGTCAGAGAATACTGATACTACCCTTTCTCATTTTCTATTTTTAAACATTGTGGTATATTTTATTAAAACAACTTAGTATAGGGGCAGAGCCAAGACGGCAGCGTGAGTAGGACAGTGGGAATCTCCTCCCAAAAACATATATATTTTTGAAAATACAACAACTACAACTATCCCTAAAAGAGAAACCAGAAGACACAGGACAACAGCCAGACTACATCCAACCTGCGAAAGCCCAGCGCCTGGTGAAAGGGGTAAGATACAAGCCACAGCCTGGCGGGACCCGAGGCCCCTCACCCCAGCTCCCGGCGGGAGGAGAGGAGTCGGAGCCGGGAGGGAGAGGGAGCCCAGGACTGCTAAACACCCAGCCCTAGCCTTCCACACCAGAGTGCAGACACACAGTGCATGCGTGGGGTGCTGGAAACTAGGGAAAGAGGACAGTAAGACCTGTGAGCGGGTCCTGGAGCCAGCGCACCTGTGACAAAGAAAAGCGAGTGCTTTTTCAAAGTCTTAAAGGGACAGGGACCCCACAGCTGGACGGAAGCATCCCGGTTCACAGTCCAGCAGCTGGAAATTACAGGGAACTCTGGGCACACTAACCCCCTGGGAAACAGCTCTGAGACCTCTCACGGAGGTAAACAGCCAAACAGCCCCCCGTCCATTACCCCTCCAGGACCCTGCCATAGCAGAGCAGCTGCCTGAGGCTGGCCACGCCCACAGCAAGGGAGCTTCCTCCATGCCTTCCCGGCAATATACAGAGACCCAATCTACACGAGGTTGCCCAACACAAGCCTCTAGGGGTCGCAGTTGTCCCAGTAAAGAAAGGCCAGGAGCCAAGTGGAAAGAGTCTTGACTCTCCCAGCTGACAGACAAGTCAATAGCACACCACTGCACGTATCAACATGAAAAGGCAAAAAATTTGATCCAGACAAGACTGACCCGGACACCTTTGACATCTTCTACATCTTCCCCTGAGAAGAAACCTGGGGGCATAGATTTAACCAATCTTCCTGAAAAAGAATTCAAAACAAAAGTCATAACCATGCTGATGGACTTGCAGAGAAATATGCAAGAACTGAGGGAGAATACAGAACTAAAACAATCTCTGGAAGGACTTCAAAACAGAATGGAGAAGATGCAAGAGACCATTAATGGACTAGAAAACATAGAACAGGAATGCAGAGAAGCTGATGCAGAGAGAGATAAAAGGATCTCCAGGAATGAAAGAATTTTAAGAGAACTGTGTGATCAATTGAAATGGAAAAAAATCCGCATTATAGGCTACCAGAAGAAGAAGAGAGAGAAAAAGGGATAGAAAGTGTATTTGAAGAAATAATTGCTGAAAAGTTCCCCAAAATAGGGGAGGAAATGGCCTCTCAGACCACAGAGGAACACAGAACTCCCATGACAAGGGATCCAAGGAGGGCAACACCAAGACACATAATAATTAAAATGGCAAAGATCAAAGACAAGGACAAAGTACTAAAGGCAGCCAGAGAGAAAAAAAGGTCACCTACAAAGGAAAATCCATCAGGCTATCTATCATCAGACTTCTCAACAGAAACCCTACAGGCCAGAAGAGAATGGCATGATATACTCAATGCAATGAAACAGAAGGGCCTCAAACCAAGAATACTGTATCCAGCACAATTATCATTTAAATATGAAGGAGGGATTAAACAATTCCCAGACAAGCAAAAGTTGAGGGTATTTGCCTCCCACAAACCACCTCTACAGGGCATCCTACAGGGGCTGCTGCAGATGGGAGCACTCCTAAAAAGAGCACAGAACAAAACACCCAACATATGAAGAAGGGAAGAGGAGGAATAAGAAGGGAAAGAAATAAAGAATCATCAGACCGTGTTTATAATAGCTCAAAAAGTGAGTTAAGTTAGACAGTAAGATAGTAAAGAAGTTAACCTTGAACATTTGGTAACCACAAACTTAAAGCCTGCAATAGCAATAAGTACATACCTTTCAATAATCACCCTAAATGTAAATGGACAGAATGCACCAATCAAAAGACATAGAGTAATAGAATGGATAAAAAAGCAAGATCCATCCATATGCTGCTTACAAGAGACTCACCTCAAACCCAAAGACATGCACAGACTTAAAGTCAAGGGATGGAAAAAGATATTTCATGCAAACAACAGAGAGAAAAAAGCAGGTGTTCCAATACTAGTATCAGACAAAATAGACTTTAAAATAAAGTAATAAATGATAAAGAAGGACATTACATAATGATAAAGAGCTCAGTCCAACAAGAGAATATAACCAATATGAATATATATGCACCCAATACAGGAGCACCAACATATGTGAAACAAATACTAACAGAATTAAAGGAGGAAATAGAATGCAACACATTCATTTTGGGAGACTTCAACACACCATTCACTCCAAAGGACAGATCCACCAGACAGAAAATAAGTAAGGACGCAGAGGCACTGAACAACAGATGGACCTAATAGACATCTATAGAACTCTACATCCAAAAGCAACAGGATACACATTCTTCTCAAGTGCACATGGAACATTCTCCAGAATAGACCATATACTAGGCCACAAAAAGAGCCTCAGTAATTTCCAAAAGATTGAAATCCTACAAACCAACTTTTCATACCACAAAGGTATAAAACTAGAAATAAATTGTACAAAGAAAGCAAAAAGGCTCACAAACACATGGAGGGTTAACAACATGCTCCTAAATAATCAATGGATCAATGACCAAATTAAAATGGAGATTCAGCAATATATGGAAACAAATGACAACAACAACACAGAGCCCCAACTACTGTGGGATACAGCAAAAGCAGTCTTAAGAGGAAAGTATATAGCAATCCAGGCATATTTAAAGAAGAAAGAACAATCCCAAATGAATGGTCTAATGTCACAATTATCGAAATTGGAAAAAGAAGAACAAATGAGGCCTAAGGTCAGCAGAAAGAGGGACATAATAAAGATCAGAGAAGAAATAAATAAAATTGAGAAGAATAAAACAATAGCAAAAATCAATGAAACCAAGAGCTGGTTCTTCGAGAAAATAAACAAAATAGATAAGCCTCTAGCCAGACTTATTAAGAGGAAAAGAGAGTCAACATACACCAACAGAATCAGAAACAAGAAAGGAAAAAATCACGACGGACCCCACAGAAATAAAAAGAATTATTAGAGAGTACTATGAAAACCTATATGCTAACAAGCTGGGAAACCTAGGAGAAATGGACAACTTCCTAGAAAAATACAACCTTCCAAGACTGACCCAGAAAGAAACAGAAAATCTAAACAGACCAATTACCAGCAAAGAAATTGAAGCGGTAATCAAAAAACTACCAAAGAACAAAACCCCCAGGCCAGATGGATTTACCTCAGAATTTTATCAGACATACAGAAAAGACATAATACCCATTCTCCTTAAAGCTTTCCAAAAAAATAGAAGAGGAGGGAATACTTCCAAACTCATTTTATGAAGCCAATATCACCCTAATACCAAAACCAGGCAAAGACCCCACCAAAAAAGAAAACTACAGACCAAAATACCTGATGAGCGTAGATGCAAAAATTCTCAACAAAATATTAGCAAACCGAATTCAAAAATACATCAAAAGGATCATACACCATGACCAAGTGGGATTCATCCCAGGGATGCAAGGATGGTACAACATTTGAAAATCCATCAACATCATCCACCACATCAACAAAAAGAAAGACAAAAACCACATGATCATCTCCATGGATGCTGAAAAAGCATTCGACAAAATTCAACATCCATTCATGATAAAAACTCTCAACAAAATGGGTATAGAGGGAAAGTATCTCAACACAATAAAGGCCATATATGATAAACCCACAGCCAACATCATACTGAACAGCAAGAAGCTGAAAGCTTTTCCTCCGCAATTAGGAACAAGACAGGGATGCCCACTCTCCCCACTGTTATTCAACATAGTACTGGAGGTCCTAGCCAAGGCAATTAGACAAAACAAAGAAATACAAGGAATCCAGATTGGTAAAGAAAAAGTTAAACTATCACTATTTGCAGATGACATGATATTGTACATAAAAAACCCTAAAGACTCCACCCCAAAACTAGTAGAACTGATATCAGAATACAGCAAAGTTGCAGGATACAAAATTAGCACACAGAAATCTGTGGCTTTCCTATACACTAACGATGAACTAATAGAAAGAGAAATCAGGAAGACAATTCCATTCACAATAGCATCAAAAAGAATAAAATACCTAGGAATAAACCTAACCAAGAAAGTGAAAGACCTATACCCTGAAAACTATGAGACACTCTTAAGGGAAATTAAAGAGGTCACTAACAAATGGAAACTCATCCCATGCTCCTGTCTAGGAAGAACTAATATTGTCAAAATGGCCATCCTGCCCAAAGGAATATACAGATATGATGCAATCCCTATCAAACTACCAACAGCATTCTTCAATGAACTGGAACAAATAGTTCAAAAATTCATATGGAAACACCAAAGACCCCGAATAGCTAAAGCAATCCTGAGAAGGAAGAGTAATGTGGGGGGGATCTCACTCCCCAACTTCAAGCTCTACTACAAAGTCACAGTAATCAAGACAATTGGGTACTTGCACAAGAACAGAGCCACAGACCAATGGAACAGAATAAAGACTCCAAACATTAACCCAAACATATATGGTCAACTAATATTCGATAAAGGGGCCATGGACATACAATAGGGAAATGACAGTCTCTTCAACAGATGGTGCTGGCAAAACTGGACAGCTATATGTAAGAGAATGAAAGTGGATCACTGTCTAATCCCATACACAAAAGTAAATTCGAAATGGATCAAAGACTTGAATGTAAGTCATGAAATCATAAAACTCTTGGAAAAAAACATAGGCAAAAATCTCTTAGACATAAACATGAGTAACCTCTTCTTGAATGTATCTCCCCGGGCAAGGGAAACAAAAGCAAAAATGAACAAATAGGACTATATCAAGCTGAAAAGCTTCTGTACAGTGAAGGACACCATCAATAGAACAAAAACTTATCCTACAGTATGGGAGAATATATTCATAAATGACAGATCTGATAAAGGGTTGACATCTAAAATATATAAAAAGCTCACACACCTCAACAAACAAAAAGCAAATAATCCAATTAAAAAATGGGCAGAGGAGCTGAATAGACAGTTCTCTAAAGAAGAAATTCAGATGGCCAACAGACACATGAAAAGATGCTCCACATCACTTGTCATCAGAGAAATGCAAATTAAAACCACAATGAGATATCATCTCACACCAGTAAGGATGGCTACCATCCAAAAGACAAACAACAACAAATGTTGGCGAGGTTGTGTAGAAAGGGGAACCCTCCTACACTGCTGGTGGGAATGTAAATTAGTTCAACCATTGTGGAAAGCAGTATGGAGGTTCCTCAAAATGCTCAAAATAGGAATACATTTTACTCAGGAACTCCATCTCTGGGAATTTACCCCAGGAATGCAGCACTCCAGTTTGAAAAAGACAGATTCACCCCTATGTTTATCGCTGCACTATTTACAATAGCCAAGATATGGAAGCAGCCTAAATGTCCATCAGTAGATGACTGGATAAAGAAGATGTGGTACATACACACAATGGAATTTTACTCAGCTCTAAGAAAAAAAACAGATCCTACCATTTTCAACAACAAGGATTGAGCTAGAGGGTATTATGCTCAGTGAAATAAGCCAGGCGGAGAAAGACAAGTACCAAATGATTTCACTCATATGTGGAGTATAAGAACAAAATAAAACTGAAGGAACAAACAGCAGCAGAAGCACAGAACCCATGAATGGACTAACAGTTACCAAAGGGAAAGGGACTAGGGAGGACGGGTGGGAAGGGAGGGATAAGGCAGGAAAAAAGAAAGGGGGCATTACGATTAGCATGTATAGTGTGGGGGGGGCACAGGGAGGGCTGTACAACACAGAGAAGACAAGTAGTGATTTTACAGCATCTTACTATGCTGATGGACAGTGACTATAATGGGGTTTGTTGGGGGGGACTTGGTGAAGAGGGGAGCCTAGTAAACATAATGTCCTTCATGTAATTGTAGATTAATGATA
Source organism: Manis pentadactyla (assembly GCF_030020395.1). Classification (NCBI taxonomy): domain Eukaryota; kingdom Metazoa; phylum Chordata; class Mammalia; order Pholidota; family Manidae; genus Manis; species Manis pentadactyla. The sequence continues at coordinate 121,382,240 of NC_080023.1, read as the reverse complement.
CCAAAATAAAACTAATAAAAAATTAAAAAAATAAAAATAACTTAGTATACAGCTTACAGTTTTACACATGTGCACACCTGTAATTACCACCCAGATAAAAATATAGACAATTTCATTTCTCTACCTTTGTGTCCCTTTCCAGCCAATATCTACATCCTCTTATAATGCCCACTGGCCATTAAGAGGTAACCACTATTTTGACTTTTATTACTACCAATTAGTTTTGCCTGTTCTTGAATTTCATATAAGTGTAAAACATAGCATATTTGTGTGTGTGTCTGTGAAATTTTCTTACCCTTATGAAACCATAGCCCTTATACTTTGATGTGTGTTGATGGGGAAATGGAGAGATAAGAAACAAATTTAAAACCAGGTTTATTGAAATGCACTGGTTAGGATATAAAGGCATATACTTTCTAGTGAAAGTATAAGCTTTAGCTTACACTATAGTCTTATGCAAAGTTATCATTACAATGGCACAACAAATGTATATGGTTGAAGAAATCAAGCAGAAACTGAATGTATGACTATCAAAACCTTATCTCAGATTGCTAACAATATTGCAACTGGAAAAGAAAACCATAAATATCACATAACCTGACAGCAAGTTTAAAAGCAGACACAAAAGTGAGACATAAATATGCAAATACATTTTTGAATTTGGGAAATTTGTGCCAAATCAATCCTAACCCTAAAATTTCCTGGGAAGGAGAAGTTGGAGATCTTTGGATCTAGTTTTATGAAATATCTAAGCAGTTAACTTTCCTGCAGAAATCTTGCAAAAACATAGACAGCAAATATGGGAGGACTATATACCTTTCCAAAAGATGTTTAGCCATGTGCATTGATAAATTCTTGTGTTCAATTAATTAAGTATACTGGAGGAAGCTTTTTAAAAAGCATTACACTAAAAAAATATATAGGAACTAAAAATTGTGAAATGTAGCATATCTAGTCTCTGTGTTCTAGCATCTGGAGTATATTATTTTGTTAAGTTAGTTTTAAAGCTTAAATCAGTGAGTTAAGGAAAACAGACTATAGACTTATATTTTTTGTGCACATCATTTAAGTCCCTCACTATGTCAGGAAGATATCATTTTCTATTATCTCCCTATTGTTTCTAATCTCTCACCTACATTTCTTTTTTAACCCCTTTTTCTTGGGATTAAGAATAACTCTGCCATTGCCCTTAACCCTTCATTAGGATACAATATAAACAAATTTATGAATGAATTTACATCACTAGATTGTTACCGTATAATATCTCTGAATTTTTAGAGTTATTTTTGCTTTCTAGGGACCAATGTTGAAAATAACACTGATGATAGTATGCAATTTAAATTTTAAGAAGTAAGAGCTAATTTTATTCCTCTGTGTTAGACACTATTTGAAGGGCCTGCCATACAAAAACTCAAACAGTTCTCACAACAACCTCCCAAGGTGTGTGCTGTTCTGATTACAAATTGAATACTGATGTACAGTGACAGTATATCAATCTCCAAAGATTATATAGTTGGTAAGTGCAGCAGCCATGGTTTAGACTTCAGAGTGTGTGCTCTTAGCAGCTAGCCAGGCTCTAAATAATAAAAGCTTGGTTTGGGAAACTTTTCCTAGTGTACTTTGCTATGATGCAGTGAGTCCCACCCTAATTAATCTGTCATTGGGAAAACCAAAGGGTACATTTGTTAATGTAGCCTAACTATTATAACAAATAAACTCTAAAATCTCAGTGGTTTACAGAAGTTACATGAGGTGGGTGGAGGGAAAGACTGATAAATGGGTTCCTTTTACCCTTTTTTTCCCCCCAAACAATGGTCAGTTTAGATCCAAGAATAGCAGTAAAATTTGGGTGTATGTTTTGTACAAACAAAATAACAATGCAATGTAAAAATGAGGAATTTATATATATTTCTATCACTGACTCCCACACCCATTCAGGTCTTGCTAATTGTCCTAGTAATGTCCAGGTCTACACATGACTTCAGCTGTTACGTCTCTTTAGCCCTCTTTAATCTGGAACATTTCCTCAGTCCTCGACTTTCATGGCCAAGGCTCTTTTGAAGATTATGTGACTAGTATTTTGTGGAGTATCCTTCCAATTGGGTTTGTCTAGTGTTTCTTTGTGACTGGATTCAGATGGTGCATTTTTTGCCAGGAATGCTATAGAAGTGATATGATTTTGCATTCTCTTAGATGGTACATGATTACACTTCACTTTGTTACAGCTGATGTTAACTTCTTGTATATTTGTTTAGTTTTTTGGGTTTTTCTCCAGTTTTATTGAGATATAATTGACATACAACACTGTATGAATTTAAGATGTACAGAATAAATATATTGTGAAGTGATTACCACAATAAGGTTAGTTAACATCCATGATCTCATATAGACCCAGAAAATAAAAGAAAAAGAAAAAGAAAAAATGTTTTTTTCCTTGTGATGACAATTTACTCTTTTAACAACTTGCAAAGACACCGTACAGCAGTGTTAGCTATAATCATGGTGGTGTTTGTTACATACCCAGTACGTATTTGTCTTATAACTGCAAGTTTATACATTTTGCCCACCTTTATGCAATTACCCATCCCCTGCACCCCCACATCTGGTAACTACAAATCATATCTCTTTTTCTATGAGTTTGTTTATTGGTAGTTTTTGTTGCTTAAGATTGCACATATAAATGAGATCATATTGTATTTGTCTTACTCTGTCTGACTTTGCCCTCAAGGATATCCATGCTGTTGCAAATGGTAAGATTTAATTCTTTTTATATCTGAGGACTGTATATATACATGCCAAAACTTCTTTATCCATTCATCTATTGATGAGCACTTAGGTTGTTTCCATGTATTGGCTATTGTAAATAATACTGCTAGGAACCTGGGAATAAAAATGTCTCTTCAACATGGTGTTTTTGTTTGCTTCAGATATATGCCTAGAAGTAGAATGGCTGGATCATATGGTAGTTCTGTATTAATTTTTGAGGAAATTCCATTCTATTTTCTATAGCATGGAAAACATAGAATTTACATTTCCATATTATTTTCTATAGCATGGAAAACAGAATTTACATGTCCTTGTGGTGCACAAGGACACACCATTTCTCACATCCTGGCCAGCATTTATCTCTTGTCTTTTTGATAATAGCCATTCTAGCATGTATAAAGTGGTTATAGTTTGCATCTTCCTGGTGAATAGTAATGTTCAGTACCTTTTCATGTATATGTTCACTATTTATATATCTCTTTTTGGAAGAATGTCTATTCAGGTTATTTGCCCATTTTTAATAGGATTGATTGTTTTGTTTTTTCTATTGAATTGTATAAGCTCTTTTTTATATTTTGAATATTAACCCTTTATCAGATACATGGTTTGCAAATAGTTTTTGCTCATTCTGTAGGTTGTCTTTCACTTTGTTGATGGTTTCTTTTGGTGTGCAGAAGCTTTTTAGTTAATGTAGTCCCACTTGTTTAATTCTGCCTTTGCTGATTATGCTTTAGGTGTCCTATACAAAAAAAATCAGTGGCAAGACCCATTTCAAGGATCTTACCAGCTATGTTTCTTTTAAGAATTTTATGGTTTTCAGTCTTACATTTAAATTTTCTTGTGCAAATTGAGTTACTTTTGTGCATGGTGTCAGATAGGAATCTAGTTTCATTCTTTTACATGTGAGTATCCAATAATCCCAATACCATTTGTTGAAGAGACTATCTTTTCCATAGAATATTCTTGGGTCTCTTGTCTAATATTAGTAGATTGTATATGCCTAGGTTAATTTCTAGGCTCTCTGTTTTGTTCCGTTGGTCTATGTGTCTGTTTTTGTACTGGTACCATACTGTTTTGATTACTACAACTTTATAATGTAGCTTGAAATCAAGAAATTTGATATCTCTTGCTTTGTTTTTGTTCAGGATTACTATTAGCAATTCAAAATATTTTGTGGTTTTAAGTAAATGTTAGGAATTTCTACTTAGGTGAAAATTCCTTTGAAATTTTTTTCATTTTATTTTAGTATTTCTTTTGAAGAATAATGACCTTCAATTATTGCATTAGTTTCAGGTGTGCAATATTTATATACATTATGAAGAAGTCACCACAAAAAGTCTACTTACCATCTGTCACCATGCAAAGTTGGTACAATATTATTGGCTGTATTTCCTATGCTGTACATTGTATCTCCATGTCTTAATTATTTTATAATTGGAAGATTGCACCTCTCAATTCCCTTCACCAATTTCATCTATCTCCCCGCTCCCCTCCTCTCTGGCAACTATCAGTTTGTTCTCTATATCTGAGTCTGTTTCTGTTTTGTTCTGTTTGTTCACTGGTTTTGCTTTAAGATTCCACATATAAGTGAAATCATATGTTAATTGTCTTCCTGATTTACTCCACCTAGCATAATACTGTCTAGGTCCACCCATGTTGTTGCAGATGGCAAGATTTCATTCTTTTAATAGGTGAGTAATATTCCAGTGTGTGTGTGTGTGTGTGTGTGTGTGTATCACATCTTCTTTATCCATTCTATCAATGGACATTTAAGTTGCTTCTGTATCTTGGCTATTGTAAATTATGCTGTGATGAACATAGAAGAGTATGTGTCTTTTCAAATTAGGGTTTTTCTTCACATAGATACCTAGAGGTAGAATTATTAGATCACATGGTAATTATGCTTTTTATTTTTTTTTTGAGGAAAGTCTGCACTCTTTTCTATAGGGCTAATAAATTTACATTCTCACCAACAGTCCATGAGGGTTCCTTTTTCTCCACATCTCTGCCAACATTTATTATTTCATGTCTTTTTGATGATAGCCATTCTGACAGGTATAAGGTAATATCTCATTGTGCTTTTGATTTGTACTTCTTAGTTTTGTTAATATTTTATATTTTCCTGTTTTCTATTTCATTTAATCTTTATAATTTATTTCCCTCTGCTTATTTTTGGGCTCAGTTTGTTCTTTTGCTTGTCTCTTTAGGTGTAAAGTTAGGTTGTTTATTTAAGATATTTCTTGTTTCCTAATGTACTTTTATTGCTACTAAATTTCCTCTTATAATGACTTTTGCTTCATCCTTTAAGTTTTGGGGTGTTGTGTTTCCATTTTTGCTTGCCTCAAAATCCTTTTTCCCTCATTAATTTTTTCTTTGATGCATTGGTTATTAAGAGAAAGTGTTTAACTTCTGTGTTTTCATGACTTCTCCAGTTTTATTATTGATTTCTAGTTTCATACCATTGTGATCAGATGAGATACTGGTATGATTTCAATCCTCTTGAATTTGTTAAGACTTGTTTCATGGCCTAACATATGGCCTATCCTAGATGACACTATGTGTATGTGAGGATAATGTATATTCTGCTGTTGTCAGATAGACTATTCTGCATAGGTCTGTTAGATCCATTTGGTCTAGAGTGTTGTTCAGTTATGCTGTTTCCTCAGGTTTTCTCTGTCTAGGTGATCTGCCCATTTTTTGAGAGAGGTTATTAAAGTCCATAACTATTACTGTATGGTTGTTCATTTCCCATTTTAGCTTTTTTAGTTTTTGCTTTATATATTAGGTGCTCTGATGTTGGAGACATCAATTTTTAAATTGTATCTTTTAGAAAGGTTGAACCACATGAAGACTTTGTTTCTTTTTACCATTTTTAGTTTAAAGTCTATTTTTACTGGCATAAGTATAGCTATTCCTGTATTTTTTCTTTATTTTGCTACTATTTGCTTGAGATACCTTATTCCATCACTTCACTCTATTTGTGTCTTTAAGGTGATAGTCTCTTGTAGGTGACATATTATAGGATTTTGCTGTTTTAATCTATTCAACTGTTCTGTGCCTTTTGATGGAGAATATTATCCTTTTAAATTGAAAGTAATTATTGATTGGTAAGGATTTATTATTCCCATTCTGTTCATTGTTTTCTGGCTGTTTTGTAGATTCCTTGTTTTTCATCCTTCTGCTTTTTGTATTTTGATGTTTTTCATATGCTTTGGCTTCTTTACCATGTTCTTTTGTGTAATTACTACAAGTTTTTCATTTGTGGTTACTATGAAACATATAAAATATAAGCTTATATAAAACTTAAGATTATAGTACCTTATTCTAAACTGACAACTTTGGTACATTCCTAAACTTTCACTTTTACATCTCTCCCCCCATATTTTACGTTATTGATGTTGCAGTTTACATATTTTTATATTGTATATCCAATAACATTATTGTTACTTTTACTACATTTAAATATACTATGTATATTTTTACTATGTTTAACTTTTAAGCAAGTATTAAATGAATTATGCATCATCATTATCATATTATAGAATTTAACTTTCACTGTATATTTACCATTGCTAGTGAGTTTTACACTACCTTCTTGTTTCTAATGTTGTTAAATGGGATACTTCTACTTCTACTCAAAAAAGTGCCTTTAGCATTTCTCATAAGGTGGATTTAGTGGTTAAAAACTCCCTCAGCTTTGTTTATTCAGGAAAGACATTATTTCTCCTTCATGTTTGAAGGACAGTTTTGCTGGTATATAGCTCTTGATTGACAATTTTTTTTTCTTAATCTCAACATTTTGAATATATTATCTTATTTTCTCCTGGCTTGAAAAGTTTCTGTTGAGATATCTACCAGTTATCTATTTGGGGTGCCCTGGTATGTGTCTTCTCATCTTGTTTCTTTCAAAATTCTTTCTTTGATTTTTACTTTTGATAATGTAATTATTCTGTGTCCCAGTGCAGTCCTATTTAGGTTCAACATAATTGGAATCCTTTTGGCCTATGGATCTGGAAGTTGCCAGTTATTATTGCTTTAAATACACTTGTTCTCTTGGAATTTCCACAATGAAGATATTGTTTTTTTGATTGTGCCCGTAGGCTTCTTTCACTCTTTTTCGTTATTTTACATACTCTCACCAGATCATTTCAAATGTCCTGTCTTCTAGGCCACTGATTCTTCTGTATGATCAAGTCTGCTTTGGAACCTCTCTATTGAGTTCTTCACTCCAGTCACTATATTTTTTCAGCTCTGGAAATTCTTTTTTTTTTAAATTGTTTCTTTTTCTTTGTTGAAATTCTTATTTTGTTCATGTATCATTTTCCTTTATTTATTTAGTTGTCTGTGTGTTCTTATAGTTCACTAAACTTTTTAGGAGGATAATATGAACTCTGACAATTCATAGATCTCTATTTCTCTAGGATCAGTTATTGGAGCTTTGTTAGTTTCCCTTGATGGCCTCATGTTTACCTGACTTAATTCTGGTCCTTAATTCCTTACATTCGTATCTGCATATTTGAGCAAGTGCTTTCCTCTTTCAGAATTTATAGGTTCACTTTGGCAGAAACAGTTCTTCACCAGTCAGCTCAGTTTGGGTTTCTGCACATGTCTACTAAAACATTCTTGGGCAGGTAGGACCTGACTTTACATCAGGGACTATTTTGGGTGTAAGGCCAATGGCTGAATTCTCATATCATGGAGAAAAGTGCCATTGGCTAAGAACATTTAGATAGGATTGCTGGTTTGATTCCTTACTCAAGCAAGGCTATAGGTTGGGCTCTGTGGTGGCCTAGCTTCTCTGATTAATCTTACTAGATAGTTGGGACTTAATGATACAATCAGTGATGAATTAGCTCCTCTACCTTGGTGGGACAGCTGAACAGGCCCCAGGGCCTACTTTATGTTTAGAGACCTGAATCAGGTGACTATGTACTGAATTCCAAGTATGGATCACCAGTTTTGCTCTGTAGAAGGGGCAAGTCACAGGCTGTGCTCTCTGCTCAAGATACACTATAACCATGTCTGCAGCATGAGCTATGTAGCTTTCTCTGTGCTCTGGATAGTTTCCCTTGTCAGATAGCCTGAAGGCTATATTTAGCAATGGGCAGGGTTATGGATTAATTTCCTGGCTTGGCAGAGTACGAGAACTGGCTCCAGGTCAATAAAGCTCTTTATGAGTTTGACTCAAGCCAACACATACACCAAGTTCCCTGGTGGAAAAGGACACTAAGCTTTGTCTGTGGATGATTAATATTGCCTGCTGGACTTCCTGCTCAACTATAGCTGGGCTACAGAACTTTTCGTGTGTTCGGGTCAAGCTTTCTGGTTAATGAGGCTGGGAGTTATACTCAGCAAGAAGCAGGGCTATAAATTAACCCCTCTTCTTCAGAAGAACAGGAGGGTCAACTCCAAGAAGACTCAATATTCCTGGTCAGGATTTCTGGTCAGCAGGGGCCAGGAGCAATAGGTGGGGTTATGACTCAGTTCCCCTGCCAGAGCAGGCAGGTTTTAGGGCAAAAGAGGCTTTTGTTTGAAGACCTGAACAAAGAAGACCTACATACTGCCAAGTTCCCCAGTGAGAATGCATCACTGTCTTGGCTTTGTAGATAAGCAAAACCCCTGGCTGGGGCTGCAACTTGGGATGCCAAGACCTGAGTATTTGTTGTTGGAAGCCCCTCCTTTGTCTCCATCACAGTGTGACTCCCAGTAGTCAGCCCTGCAGATTCCCCAGTAACCTGCATGTGTGAGACAAGAGTAGGAGCTCCTGAGGAACAATCTATAGTACTGAAGGAGATGGATGTCTACCCTGTACTCTCTTTTCCCATTAGAGGAAGTAGAGGCTCAGGGAAGACTTCTCAGGGTGGTGTTATACCAGCCCACAGGAGGGGTGAGGTGGTCATTGTGGATCCACTCTTCTTACCTTCCTAATGCAGTCTGTCTTGGCTTCTGTGGTATAAGGGGTTGCTTCAGACTCATTTCCATATTCTAGAGTTTTCTCAGTGTTGTCTTGTTCAGGAATAATTTTTAGTTGTTCTTGTGTGGGAAATCAAAGTCAGGGACCTATGTCACTATATCAGTAATTTCATTCTCTAGATGGATTTCTCCATATATTCATTTATAAACTCAGCCTAATAGAGCCTCTACAATCTCCAACAGAGGCTCCCAATATCTCTCTGGGAGTCATCATTCAGGTTGATTTAGAGAAAAGATTAATATTAGAGGATATCATAAATGGGTCTTACAGGCCAGGCCTAGAAGTGGCATAAGAACTTTGGCCCACATTCCATTGTTCAGAACCCCATCACATGGACATAATATGTTTAAGAAAGACTAACTGGGAAATGTGTTATTTACCTGGGCAATTGCTAGCAACATGAATTGTATACAATGAATGGTAAGAAAAAGTTTCTGGTAGACAACTAGCCACTTTACTACAGGATATTTAGAGATACATTAATCTTATTGTCTAGTTTGCAGTTACAGAAGGTGTAATTATATTAGAATGTCCATTTATATAGCATGTTCAAACATATTATACCCTGCCTGAAGGAAGTTTCCTTTAATAGAAGGGAAAGATTTGACTATTTAATTGGAAGCTAGAAAAAGGGTTCCCAAAGAAGATTGAAAACCAACATGACTCATGTCTATGAGACTAACAAGGCTACAGCAAACTAAGAAATATAGCTCTTAAAGGGCTTATAACCTTGGATTCACCTGCTACTCCCTAAGGGTCTGACTTCTAATCAGCCTGAATCTAGATACTGACTCATATCTTCTGCTGTGTGACAGTGACATGTCTTGGCATATCCTCATCAACTGGGAGTCACTCAAATAAAATAGACTGCTTGGATAATTACAAAGAATTGAAAGACAACCAAGAGTACAGGCAGGTGGAATGATAAAATTCATGTCCTATAACAAGGCCACTTCTTCAAGACTAGAAGAGGTAGCTGTTTCCCCTTACATATAAAAAACAGAGTGAAGCAAATTGAGAAAACAGAAAAAAAACAAATTAAATCCTTAAAAACAAAAAGAAAAGTGAACCTTAATGAAATAGAAATAAGTAATTTACTTGATAAAGAGTTCAAAGTTATGGTCATAAAAATGCTCACTGACCTTCAGAGAAGAATGGGTGAATACAGTGAGAATTTCAGCAAAAACATAGGAGATACAAGAAAGAAAAAAAAACTAGTTACAAGAAAGGTAACCCTCAAAAGACTATAAAAAGATTTTTCAGCAGAAAATTTTTAGGCCAGAAGGGAATGTCATGATATAATTAAAGTGCTGAAAGAAAAAATAAAAAATACAAAAAACAAAAAAACTTTGAACCAGGAATACTCTACATGGCAAAATTGTTCAAATTGAAGGAGTTTTCTAGGCAAACAAAAGCTAAAGGAATTTTTCACCACTAAAGCAACCTTAGAAGACTCCTTGATACATCTTAAAGTTGAAAACAAAGGAAGCTAATAAGTAAGAGGAAGACATATAAAAGTATAAATATCACTAGAAAAATGTAAATGTATAGTAAAATTTAGAAACATCTAATGTAATAGTGGTGGATTAATCAATTACAAATCTAGAAAGAAGATTAAAATACAAAAGTAGTAAAATATCTATAACTACAATAATTAGTTATACACAAGATAAAAAAGTGTAAAATGTGACATTAAACATAAAATGGGGGGCAAAAATGTAGAGCATTAGAATGTGTTCAAACTTGAGTTATCACCTTAAAATAGACTGTTATAGTCTGTTTTATCTAATCCACAGAGTAATAACAAAGGAAAAACCTATAACAGATATATAAAAGATAAAGGTGAAGAAATTTAGGCATGCCACTAAGGAAATCATCAAATCACAAAGGAAGAGGCTGAGAGAAGAAAAGAAGAGAGAAACTAAAAAAATATATAGAAAAAAAATAAAGTGGTAATGAATACATACTTACCAATAATTATTTCAAAGTAAATGGACTATGTTCTCAAATGAAAAGACATTGAGTAGCAAAATGGTGAAATAAAAAGGAAAAAATAAGACCATCTACATGCTCCCTTCAAAATTGGATGTAAGGACACACAAACTGAAAGTGAAGAGATAAAAAAAGTTATCCCATATAAGTGGAAGAGGAAAAACAAACACTCGACTAGCAATATTTATTTGTGACAAAATATACTTTAAGACAAAGACTGTAATAAGAGGCAAAAAGAAAGGCATTACATAGTGATAAAGGGCCAATAAAGCAAGAGGATATTACTTTAGTAAATACTTGTGCATACAAAATAGGAACACCTAAATATATTAAGTGGTAACAGAACTAAGGGGAGAATAGACAGCAATATAATAATAATAGGAAACTTTACTATCCCATTTCATCAGTGCGTAGATCATCTAGACAGAGAATCAAAAAGGAAATAGCCAGAGGGGCGGAAGATGGCGGCGTGAGTAGAGCAGCAGAAATCTCCTCCCAAAACAACATATATCTATGAAAATATAACAAAGACAACCCTTCCTAGAATAAAGACCAGAGGACACAGGACAATATCCAAACCACATCCGCACCTGAGAGAACCCAGCGCATCGCGAAGGGGGTAAGATACAAGCCCCGGCCCGGCGGGAGCCGAGTGCCCCTCCCCCCAGCTCCCGGCGGGAGAAGAGCAGGCAGAGCGGGAGGGAGACGGAGTCCGGGACTGCCGAACACCCAGCCCCAGCCATCCAGGCCAGAGTGCAGGGATCTCGATACTGGGAAAACAGGGCAGCAAGAACAGTGAGCGGGCACTGGAGGCCGGGTGTCGGAGGACATAAGAAAAGTGCGCGACCATTTTTTTTTTTTTTTGCTTTTTTGCTGTTTTGTTTTGGCGAGCGCTTTTTGGAAGTCTTAAAGGGATAGGGACCCCAATACTAGGGAAACAGGGCAGAAAGACCGGTGAGCAGAGGTCTGAGGCTGGCACCGGAGAATAAAGAAAAACGAACGACCACCTTTTTTTTTTTTTTAATTAAAAACATTTTTTTTTTTTTTAATTTAAAAATTCTTTTTTTTTTTTTTTTGGTGGTCGTTTTTTGTTATGGCGGGTGCTTTTTGGAAGTCTTAAAGGGGCAGGGCGGGTCACTTAATCCAGAGGTAGGGAATCCGGGGATCTCTGGGCACCCTAACCCCTGGGCTGCAGGGAGCAGGGAGGCCCCTTACGGAGATAAATAGCCTCCCAGCAGCTCCTGCTCCAACGCGACTCCACCATTTTGGAGTAGCTGCCCGAGCCAGGCCACGCCCACAGCAACAGCGGAGATTAACTCCATAGTAACCGGGCAGGAAGCAGAAACCCTGTCTGCGCACAGCTGCGCAGCATAAGCCACTAGAGGTCGCTGTTCTCCCAGGAGAGGAGGGCCACAAACCAACCAGAAAGGAAGTCTTTCCAGCCGTCACTCGTCCCAGTTTTGCAGACTATTCCTATCACCATGAAAAGGCAAAGCTACAGGCAGACAAAGATCACAGAGACAACACCAGAGAAGGAGACAGACCTAACCAGTCTTCCTGACAAAGAATTCAAAATAAGAATCATAAACATGCTGACAGAGATGCAGAGAAATACGCAAGAGAAATGGGATGAAGTCCGGAAGGAGATCACAGATGCCAGAAAGGAGATCGCAGAAATGAAACAAACTCTGGAAGGGTTTATAAGCAGAATGGATAGAATGCAAGAGGCCATTGATGGAATTGAAATCAGAGAACAGGAACGCATAGAAGCTGACATAGAGAGAGACAAAAGGATCTCCAGGAATGAAACAATATTAAGAGAACTGTGTGACCAATCCAAAAGGAACAATAACCGTATTATAGGGGTCCCAGAAGAAGAAGAGAGAGGAAAAGAGATGGAAAGTATCTTAGAAGAAATAATTGCTGAAAACTTCCCCACACTGGGGGAGGAAGTAATCGAACAGACCACGGAAATACACAGAACCCCCAACAGAAAGGATCCAAGAAGGACAACACCAAGACACATAATAATTAAAATGGCAAAGATCAAGGACAAGGAAAGAGTGTTAAAGGCAGCTAGAGAGAAAAAGGTCACCTATAAAGGGAAACCCATCAGGCTAACGTCAGATTTCTCAACAGAAACCCTAGAGGCCAGAAGAGAATGGCATGATATATTTAATACAATGAAACAGAAGGGCCTTGAACCAAGGATACTGTATCCAGCACGACTATCATTCAAATATGACGGTGGGATTAAACAATTCCCAGACAAACAAAAGCTGAGGGAATTTGCTTTCCACAAACCACCTCTACAGAACATCTTACAGGGACTGCTCTAGATGGGAGCACTCCTAGAAAGAGCACAGCACAAAACACCCAACATATGAAGAATCGAGGAGGAGGAACAAGAAGGGAGAGAAGAAAAGAATCTCCAGACAGTGTATATAACAGCTCAATAAGCGAGCTAAGTTAGGCACTAAGATACTAAAGAGGCTAACTTTGAACTTTTGGTAACCACGAATTTAAAGCCTGCAATGGCAAAAAGTACATATCTTTCAATAGTCACCCTAAATGTTAATGGGTTGAATGCACCAATCAAAAGACACAGAGTAACAGAATGGATAAAAAAGCAAGACCCATCTATATGCTGCTTACAAGAAACTCACCTCAAACCCAAAGACATGTACAGACTAAAAGTCAAGGGTTGGAAAAACATATTTCAAGCAAACAACAGTGAGAAGAAAGCAGGGGTTGCAGTACTAATATCAGACAAAATAGACTTCAAAACAAAGAAAGTAACAAGAGATAAAGAAGGACACTACATAATGATAAAGGGCTCAGTCAAACAAGAGGATATAACCATACTAAATATATATGCACCCAACACAGGAGCACCAGCATATGTGAAACAAATACTAACAGAACTAAAGGGGGATATAGACTGCAATGCATTCATTCTAGGAGACTTCAACACACCACTCATCCCAAAGGATAGATCCACTGGGCAGAAAATAAGTAAGGACACGAAAGCACTGAACAACACAGTAGAGCAGATGGACTTAATTGACATTTATAGAACTCTACATCCAAAAGCAGCGGGATATACATTCTTCTCAAGTGCACATGGAACATTCTCCAGAATAGACCACATACTAGGCCACAAAAAGAGCCACAGAAAATTCCAAAAGATTGAAATCCCACCAACGAACTTTTCAGACCACAAAGGCATAAAACTAGAAATAAACTGTACAAAGAAAGCAAAGAGGCTCACAAACACATGGAGGCTTAACAACACGCTCCTAAATAATCAACGGATCAATGATCAAATCAAAATGGAGATCCAGCAATATATGGAAACAAATGACAACAACAACACTAGGCCCCAACTTCTGTGGGACACAGCAAAAGCAGTCTTAAGAGGAAAGTATATAGCAATCCAAGCATATTTAAAAAAGGAAGAGCAATCCCAAATGAATGGTCTAATGTCACAATTATCGAAATTGGAAAAAGAAGAACAGATGAGGCCTAAGGTCAGCAGAGGAGGGACATAATAAAGATCAGAGAAGAAATAAATAAAATTGAGAAGAATAAAACAATAGCAAAAATCAATGAAACCAAGAGATGGTTCTTCGAGAAAATAAACAAAATAGATAAGCCTCTAGCCAGACTTATTAAGAAGAAAAGAGAGTCAACACAAATCAACAGTATCAGAAACGAGAAAGGAAAAATCACGACGGACCCCACGGAAATGCAAAGAATTATTGGAGACTACTATGAAAACCTATATGCTAACAAGCTGGGAAACCTGGGAGAAATGGACAACTTCCTAGAAAAATACAACCTTCCAAGATTGACCCAAGAAGAAACAGAAAATCTAAACAGAGCAATTACCAGCAACGAAATTGAAGCGGTAATAAAAAAACTACCAAAGAACAAAACCCCCAGGCCAGATGGATTTACCTCGGAATTTTATCAGACATACAGGGAAGACATAATACCCATTCTCCTTAAAGTTTTCCAAAAAATAGAGGAGTAGGGGATACTCCCAAACTCATTCTATGAAGCTAACATCACCCTAATACCAAAACCAGGCAAAGACCCTACCAAAAAAGAAAACTGCAGACCAATATCCCTGATGAACGTAGATGCAAAAATTCTCAACAAAATATTAGCAAACCGAATTCAAAAATACATCAAAAAGATCATACACCGTGACCAAGTGGCATTCATCCCAGGGATGCAAGGATGGTACAACATTCGAAAGTCCATCAACATCATCCACCACATCAACAAAAAGAAAGACAAAAACCACATGGTCATCTCCATAGATGCTGAAAAAGCATTTGACAAATTTCAACATCCATTCATGTTAAAAACTCTCAGCAAAATGGGAATAGAGGGCAAGTACCTCAACATAATGAAGGCCATCTATGATAAACCCACAGCCAACATTATATTGAACAGCGAGAAGCTGAAAGCATTTCCTCTGAGATCGGGAACTAGACAGGGATGCCCACTCTCTCCACTGTTATTTAACATAGTACTGGAGGTCCTAGCCACGGCAATCAGACAAAACAAAGAAATACAAGGAATCCAGATTGGTAAAGAAGAAGTTAAACTGTCACTATTTGCAGATGACATGATACTGTACATAAAAAACCCTAAAGACTCCACCCCAAAACTACTAGAAATGATATCGGAATACAGCAAAGTTGCAGGATACAAAATCAACACACAGAAATCTGTGGCTTTCCTATATACTAACAATGAACCAACAGAAAGAGAAATCAGGAAAACAACTCCATTCACAATTGCATCAAAAAAAATAAAATACCTAGGAATAAACCTAACCAAAGAAGTGAAAGACTTATACTCTGAAAACTTCAAGTCACTCTTAAGAGAAATTAAAGGGGACACTAACAGATGGAAACTCATCCCATGCTTGTGGCTAGGAAGAATTAATATCGTTAAAATGGCCATCCTGCCCAAAGCAATATACAGATTTGATGCAATCCCTATGAAACTACCAGCAACATTCTTCAATGAACTGGAACAAATAATTCAAAAATTCATATGGAAACACCAAAGACCCCGAATAGCCAAAGCAATCCTGAGAAAGAAGAATAAAGTAGGGGGGATCTCACTCCCCAACTTCAAGCTCTACTATAAAGCCATAGTAATCAAGACAATTTGGTACTGGCACAAGAGCAGAGCCACAGACCAATGGAACAGATTTGAGAATCCAGACATTAACCCAGACATATATGGTCAATTAATATTTGATAAAGGAGCCATGGACATACAATGGCAAAATGACAGTCTCTTCAACAGGTGGTGCTGGCAAAACTGGACAGCTACATGTAGGAGAATGAAACTGGACCATTGTCTAACCCAATATACAAAAGTAAAGTCAAAATGGATCAAGGACCTGAATGTAAGCCATGAAACCATTAAACTCTTGGAAGAAAACATAGGCAAAAACCTCTTAGACATAAACATGAGTGACCTCTTCTTGAACATATCTCCCCGGGCAAGGAAAACAACAGCAAAAATGAGTAAGTGGGACTATATTAAGCTGAGAAGCTTTTGTACAGCAAAAGACACCATCAATAGAACAAAAAGGATCCCTACAGTATGGGAGAATATATTTGAAAATGACACATCCGATAAAGGCTTGACATCCAGAATATATAAAGAGCTCACATGCCTCAACAAACAAAAACAAATAACACAATTAAAAAATGGGCAGAAGAACTGAACAGACAGTTCTCCAAAAAAGAAATACAGATGGCCAAAAGACACATAAAAAGATGCTCCACATCGTTAATTATCAGACAAATGCAAATTAAAACTACAATGAGGTATCACCTCACACCAGTAAGGATGGCTGCCATCCAAAAGACAGAGAACAACAAATGTTGGCGAGGCTGTGGAGGAAGGGGAACCCTCCTACACTGCTGGTGGGAATGTAAGTTAGTTCAACCATTGTGGAAAGCAGTATGGTGGTACATCAAAATGCTCAAAACAGACTTACCATTTGACCCAGGAATTCCACTCCTAGGAATTTACCCTAAGAACACAGCAATCAAGTTTGGGAAAGACAGATGCACCCCTATGTTTATCGCAGCACTATTTACAATAGCCAAGAATTGGAAGCAACCTAAATGTCCATCGATAGATGAATGGATAAAGAAGATGTGGTACATATACACAATGGAATACTACTCAGACATAAGAAAAGGGCAAATCCAACCATTTGCAGCAACATGGATGGAGCTGGAGGGTATTATGCTCAGTGAAACAAGCGAAGCGGAGAAAGAGAAATACCAAATGATTTCACTTATCTGTGGAATATCAGAACAAAGGAAAAACTGAAGGAACAAAACAGCAGCAGAATCACAGAACTCAAGAATGGACTAACAGGTACCAAAGGGAAAGGGACTGGGGAGGATGGGTGGGTAGGGAGAGATAAGGGGGGGGAGATGTAGGGGGGTATTAAGATTAACATGCATGGGAGGGTAGGAGAAAAGGGAGGGCTGTACAACACAGAGAAGGCAAGTAGTGATTCTACAACATTTTGCTATGCTGATGGACAGTGACTGTAAAGGGGTTTATAGGGGAGACCTGGTATAGGGGAGAGCCTAGTAAACATAATATTCGTCATGTAAGTGTAGATTAGTGATACCAAAAAAAAAAAAAAAAAAAGGGCAGTTCCTGTGTGGTAATCTCCAATGAGGTCTACACAAGGGTATAAAGGGCATATAAAAGTGTAGGCAAAGGGTCTGTTTGCGTCTATACAGAAGATCAAAGCCTAATTGGGCTACCCCGAAAATGAACTAAGATACGATATGAAAGAGAACTTCCAACATCAGCACTCTCTGGAAGACTCATGCCAGAAGATGATCATCAAAAAACCCCAACAATGATCCACGCACTGCTACAGCTGTAGATGCACTCATCCCACCAGCTCCTGGACTTGCCATGGGAATGAGGAAGGAGATATCTAAGCTGGCCTGTGCATACTGTAAAACAACAAATTTGACTGGATCTATACTGTTGGAACTCAACCAAGAATTAGGAGAAGTGCAAATTGTAGCGCTCCAAAATCTTACAACTACAGACTATTTACTGTTAAAAGAACATAAGGGATGTGAACATTCCCCAGGAATGGGTTGTTTTAATTTGTCTGATTTCTCTCAGACTGTTCAAGTTCAGTTGGACAATATCCACCATATCATAGATAAGTTTTCACAAATGCCTAAGGTGCCTAACTGGTTTTCTTGGTTTCACTGGAGATGGCTGGTTATTACAGGTATGCTTTGGTTATGTAACTATACTCCTATTATGTTAATGTGTGTGCGCAATTTAATTAGTAGTTTAAACCTATACATGCTGAAGTTACTCTACAAGAAGATATGTCAAAGAAATAATCAATCTTCCCATGTTTTCTTCCGCCTGCTACTTCTATAGCTTTTCTTCTTCCTTCCTAATTACAACCCTTAAATAGAATTCGTGCCTCATATCAAATTTACCGAGTATCATAATTCTTCCAAGTGGTAAAGATACCTCAAGACAAATGCTGGGCGTAGGAGCCACAGGGCATAAATATGCAAATAAGTAAAAAGCTAACCTTTTCAAACAGTAAGGCTTCTCTCTCACTTACCAACTTTACATTTCCCTGTATGGCCCCGGAAGATGACTGGTTAGCCAGAGACGGGTAAGATTCCTCAAGGGAGGAACAACCTAAGACAGGCACAGTCGCAGGGGGGCCATCAGGTGAGAGATTGAGGATCAACAGAGGTGAGGCTTAGAACCTCACCCCCCCTGTTCTGAGAGAAATCTTCTGCATACGTGGATGTTTTATTGCCCTTGTCTAGCTTGGATTAACACATAGTCTACAGGCACACACCTGATCATCTACATTTGCTCTCTTACAACACTAAACTATGTTTTGTACCTTTATCTTGTATCTACCTACCACTTCAGCATTTTATTAAAAATAATAATAATAAAGAGAGAAATGTTTTATCCACATATAAATAAAGTATAAAAACCAAATGAGTATTCATATTTGAACTGACTGTTTATAGTTCATAATGCATGAGCAAAACCGAAAGTTTCTGTGATGACTGCCCTTGTACTGTTCACTATGTAACTTATTCATTATGTAAGAATTTGTTCTACATGTAAGAACTTGTTTGTTATGCCTCAGAAGATTGGAGACTGATGAAAATTAGGCTTGGGGAGTATTAATGATTGTGCATTGAGCGTTGACTCCCCTATACAGAATTTTATTGTCGTTAACAACCATTTGATCAATAAATATGAGAGATGCCCTCACAAAAAAATAAAAAATAAAAAAATAAAAAATAAAATAAATAAATAAATAAATAAATAAGGACAGACTTCCAATGGTAAAATAAATAAGTAACCAGTATGTAATGTATAGCATAAGGAATATAGTCAAGATATTGTAACAGCTTGGTAGGGTGATAGCTGGAACCTATAATTATGTATATAAATGTTTTATCACTGTGTTATACACTTGAAACTAATGTAATGTCATACTGTGCGTCAACTACCCTTCAATAAAAAATAATTATTAAAAAAAAAAAAAAAGAAGGAACAGCCTTATGTGATACTTCAGACCAGTTGGCCTTAAAGGATATATTTAGAACATTCCATCCAAAAGCAACAGTATACACATTCTTCTCAAGTATACATGGATCATTCTCCAATATAGATCATATTGGTCCACAAAAAAAGTCTTAATAACCTTAAGAAGTTTGAAATCATACCAAGCACCTTTTCCAACAACAACAAAATGAAACTAGAATTAATTACAAGAAAACTGGAAAATTCACAAATATGTGGATATTAAACTATATTCTACTGAACAACCAATGGGTAAAATAAGAACTCAAAGAGAAAAAAATACCTTGAGACAAATGAAAGTGGAAATACAACACACCAATACTAATGGGATATGGGAAAAGCAGTCTTAAAAGGGAAGTTCATAATGATAAATACATACATCAAGAAACAAGAAATATCTTAAATAAACTACCTAATTTTACACTTCAAGGAAGTAGAAAAAGAAGAACAAGTGCAGCCCACATATAGAAGAAGTAAGGAAATAAGAAAGATCAGAATGTAAGTAAATGAAGTAGACTAAAAAGAAAATAGAAAATATCAATGAAACTAAGAGCTGGCTCTTTGAAAATATAAACAAAATCGACAAACCTTGAGTTAGACTCACCAAAAAAAAAGAGAGGGCTCAAATAAATTAAAGTAGAAATGAAAGAGGAGATATTGCATTTGATACCTCCCAAACAGAATGGATCACAAGAGACTATTTGAACAATTATACACCAACAAATTAGGCAACCTGGAAGAAAAAGATACACTTCTAGAAATATACAACCTACCAAGACTGAATCATTAAGAAATTGAAAATATAAACAGATGCATTACAAATAAGGATATTAAATCAGTAATCAAAAACTTCCCAACCAACAAAGTACATGACCACAGGCTTCACTGGTGAACTTTAGTAAACATTCAAAGAATAATTAATATGAATTTTTCTTAATCTCTTCCAAAAAATGAAGAGGAGAAAAAAACTTCCAAACTAATTTTACAAGACTGACATTACCAGTTGATACCAAATCATTACCATTGACATCAAAAGCAGACAATAGCACCAAAAGAAAATAAAGCTACAGGCCAATACCCCTGATGGACATACATGAAAAAATTCTCAACAAAATATTAGCATTGAATTCAATATCATTAAAATATCATATATCATGATCAGGTAGTCTTTATTGCAAGGATGCAAGTATGATTTAAAATCCCCAAATCAATCACTGTGATAGTCCACATTAACAAAACAAAGGATAAAAATCTTACAGTCATCTCAGTAGATGCAGAGAAAGCTTTTGACAAAATCCAATATCTATTTATGATTAAAAATTCTCACTAAAATGTATATAAAGGGAACATGCTTTAGTATAATACAGGGCATATATGACAAGCCCACAGCAAACATCATGCTTAATGACAAAAACTGAACGCTTTTCCTCTAATTTCAGGATCAAGACAAGAAAGCCCAGTGTTGCCACTTTTATTCAACATAGTATTAGAAGTCCTAGCCAAAGCAACTAGACAAGAAAAATAAACAAAAAAAAAATAAGAAAAAACTGTTAATATTTTCAGGTGACATATGGAGATTAAACAAATGTCTCCACCAAAAACCTGACAGAATAAACAAATTTGGTAAAGTTGTATTATACAAAATCAATATACAAAATCTGTTGTGTTTTTCTACACACTAATAACAAGCCATCAGAAAGTGAAATCAAAACAATTCCTTACATCGCATCAAAAAATAAAATACCTAGGAATATATTTAATCAAGAAGGTGAAAGAGCTGTACACTGAAAACTATGAGACAATGATGGAAGAAATTGAGTAAGACACAAATAAATGGAGAGATGTTCCATTTTGGATTGGAAGAATTAATATTGTTAAAATGTTCATACCACTTAAAGAAATCATACAAAGTGAAGTAAGTCAGACAGAGAAGACATATGATATGATCTCACTTATACATGAAATTTAAAAAAATGAGCACAGGCAGAGATCATATTGGTGGCTTCCCTGAGAAGTGGAGGGTAAGCAAAATGGGTGAGGAAGGCCAAAAACTACAAACTTCTAGTTACAAAACAAATAAGCCATGGGGATGTGATGTATAGAATAGCAACTACAGCTAATAATACTGCATATTTGAAAGTTGCTGAGAGAATAGATCTTAAAAGTTCTCATCATAAGGAGAAAATTTTAGTAATTCTGTATGGTGACAAAATGGTTGACTAGATTATTTTGCAATATGTACAAATATGTGTATACAAATGTACCTGAAACTAATATAGCATTATATGTCAGTTATACCTTAAAAAAACTACTTAAAGGAGGAACTATATAAAACATAAAACAAAACCCTACAGCAAAATAAGAAGAAAAGGCAAAGTACAAAGTGAATAAAATAATGATGGAATAAAGGCCCAAATTAGATGCAATAAATGTAGATTGGATAAAATTACTCATTAAGACAAAAGTATTCTGTATGGGATGAGAAAACTAAACCAAAATATATGTTCTTGTATTGAGGAAAAGCTATGTCCATATCCCACCTCTTCCATTTTCCATCTGTGTGCCCAAAGGTGAGTAATTTGAACTCTTTGAGTTTTTGTTCCTTCATCTTCTGGGCAGGGGGACTAATAAAAATACCTATCCCATTTCTGGAGATGAAATTACTGATATTTGTACAGTATTAAGAACAAAGACTATACTGTAGCAAACACTATAGAAATATTGTTAAATAAACAAGTAGATTAACAGGCTGATTTATAAATAAATTATGAATTATGCATATTGTGGAAAAGGATATTGGCAGTGATAGGAAAGTTGTTAGACATACAGTTAACAGATTGAGGAATTGTATGATGTCCTTTGATCATCTCAACGTAGGCTAATGCAAAAAAAAAAAATTAACAATGGCTTCCTCTAAGTAGTTCTGGAGTAGGTCACTTGAAGTAATGCTCTACTGGTGTTACTTAAATTTCTCACAATAAATAAGCTTGGTTTTATAATAAAATTAGAGAGGGAAAACATATAATCACTTGAGAAAATAGTAACAAATACACTTACTTGTGCCATATCCATCACTTCTCCCTTCACATGCCTCCATGGTCATAACCATGACAAAACGATTTTGCTAAGCTCCAATTTACATTTTATTCTGCTCCACTCACCCTGCCAACTAAGAAGGCTGGAAAGTCAGCTGATCCAGGTTAATTCACCAGCAAAGGAGCTCGCTGGCTTTTATCTCTTTTCCTTGTTCATCATTTCCTCAAAACTATTCCCCACTCAATTCCTTACCTCTCATTTCTGACCATTACCCATCTGCTCTATTTCTATTTAAAAATTTTCCCGTATTTTACAAGGTCTTCTTCATTTCTACCTCATTTAGTGAGGCAGAAGAAATAAATACTGTGAGCTGTAGAAATGGATTGCTGGGCTTGCATTGCAACTTCACTACTGATTAGATGGGTTCCTTGTTCACACAGTTGGTTTTCATCTGTAAAACGTGATAGGACGATACCTCCCTAATATGGTGTTAAGAAGATTGAGTGGTATATGCAAAGTTCTGTAGTGTCTAGTGCTTAGCATTTGCTCAAAAATGTGAACTATCTGGCTATATTTCTTTCTCTCTCAATATATATACTTTTCCTCCTCCTCAACAATGAGTTAATTAAAGATGCAAGAGTTCACTTGTGTAATAACCAGTAACTTTCACTTTGTTTAGTGGCTGTTTAGACAAATCTTACTGTAACTCTGAAAGAAATAAGTTTCTACTTGCATTCCTTGTTCCTCACTTTGTAACATGCTCCCTGTGAGATGTCTTGGACTTATCTTTCTTAACATAATGCCTTCATTCAACCTCTTCCAACTGAAATTACTTCATTACCTTTACATCTTTACATCCCTTTGTGTGCTCCATAGATTTCTCTCTGAAGAATTAACCACTTCTTTCACCTGCAGGTTGCCAATAAGTTCTCCCAAGTTTCTAAAACTTCAGAAAATGCAAGTGAAACAGGTGCTAAACTTAATTAAGTTAGTAAGATCAGACAGAAAACTCTCTATTGGAATAATGCATGATGACTTTCTCTGTAGGTAAACCATGAGAAAGAAGAAAACATTGGTTTTAGTGATCATTCATTCATTCGTTCATTCATCCAAAAATATTTATGGAGAATCTTAATTATTAGTGACAGTTTGATGCCTGGCAAATCATGTCATCATTTCTTTATTTGTTAAAAAAATTAAGTAAGGTAATACTATCAAGAAAATTTTAAAGAAGACATTAACTCACAGAATTATTATGATTAAGTGTCTGGGACGTATCAAATGTTCAATAATTATTTAGTTTTCTTCTCCCAAAAAATTGGCCCACACAACACATTCACTTAAAACAGCCACACTGCCTACAAAGTGCACAGTCAATTAAACAACATAGTAGTCCCTAAACAAGATGATTCTAAGCAGAAACCATGTTTGAGAATACTAAATGTATATATAGCCTCTTTCTTCTCAGGTCTGAGGAATACAGCTTGGATATATCTACATTCAATAGAGGGTTGTTTTGGCCTGTTTTCTATCTTCCTGCTTGTTCAAACCCTATTTCCTGCCAATCCTGTTTCAAGATTGACATAATTCCAGGTGCTATAGCTGCCAGTTCTACAACCTCTTACTGCTTTTTCCATTGCAGGACTCTCAGGCCGGTCTGTAAGAGAGACAGACCTTCACCGCCTGTGTGGCACTGAGCCTGCCCCTGTGGCCGCCTTGGCTTTTGCTTTCTTTATGTTGGACCTGGCTCTACTTTTGAATTATCACTTCTTGGATTTGGATGTAGAGCTTCTGAGATTAATATCATAAACCTTCCCTCCTAAATTACCCATATAATTTTTTCCATTATTAAATGCCCATAGCATTATTGTCATTGAGCAGTCATTTAGGAATCAAAAAATAACAATCAAGTACTATGTTAAGTATCAGGGACATACAGATAACTAACAATGGTTCCCTACCTTCAAAAATTTCAGCTAATCAAATAATTTTAGTAATATTTTCTGGTTCTTTTCTTTGTTGTTCACATCTCTGAGACAACAGAGGTCCAGGATCAGAAACTTCACACTTCATTCAGCCAAAACGCTGTAACATACTTTTTAGCATGAATAGTTAGGAGAATGTTGCTGGCAGAGCTTCAACAAAGTAATAAAAATAACAACCAACACTTACTGAGTGAGAATGTACTATTACCAGAAGGATTTTACATGTATTGATTCATTTATTCACTTAACAATCATAGAAGTGTGGGGCCATTGTTATCTTTGTTTTACTGATGAAATGGAAGCACAGAAAAATTAACCCAGGTCACAAAGCTAGTAAATTAGACCCATATTTTGAACTTAGCTCTACAGTACTAATTTCCTTGACACGTAACTGAAAGATCAATAGCATAGAAAGGTCAATATTTCACATGCACATACTATACATCCACTGAATTATTTTCTTGGGCGTATATTTTTGGTATCCTAATTTGAAGATTACTGTTCCATAGCCTAGTTATCTTCCTACTATAATTAAGACTTTCTCCAATTATATATCAAACTTTGTGCAAGAATGTGAATGTCCTAAAATACTTGATGATGTTGTTAATTTAGATACAATTTGTTAATTCCATGAGCATGAATTCTGTGGATGCAATTGACATTACATTTTCAGGCATATTTATCTCATGTAGTAAACTTGGAAGGAAAGAATTTCACAAACTTCAAGCTTTAGAACTGGAATGGAACAATTTCAGAAGATGGTATTTTTAGTGCAGGGATTATTTTGAAATACCAGTCACAGGTGTAAAGAGTTTACTAAAATTTGCAAAGTAGCTTTTTATATTCGATAATTCTAAAATTATATTTACAATTTTACTAAAAATTGCAAAGTAGCAATTTATATTTAAATTGCTATAAGGTAGGTTTCCCATGTAGGGGCAGCAGTTGCTTTTAGCTGTTGCAAGTGTTCTGAGATAAATATCAAGCTTTATAGGTTGCTTCTTAGAGTTTTTTGAGTTAACCAAAGTCACCTGAAAATCTGTGGCCCAACACATTCATATTCTGTGTATTAGCCTTGTTGATATTGCACATCGATTTAAATCCTAGTTAAATTAAAAGTCCTGAATTCCTGAACTTTAGAAGAAATCAGAGCTATCTAAACTCCATTTTCTATAATCTCTAGAAAATGCATCACGGCAGTTCTTTTTTTTTTCTCTTTCCAAAAGCCATTTCTTCAGTTTATTTTCCCCTCAATAGCTATTAATGAGCTTTCCATGCCCAGCTAATTTTGAGTAAGTTAAAATCTTACTGGGCATAAAAAAGCTCACATTCTTTGTACTTTCATTCCTGCAAATTGGAAGTGTACTACTCCAGATGTGAAAAGTACCCATGAATAATTGAGAACTTATAAAACTATGGAAAATAAGACCCTTTAAACATAAAAACTACTTGAGCATATTAAGCCTCCCCAACAACAGTATGTTGACTGCTGAATAAAAGAATACAAGATCAGCAATTGCCAAACATTAGGTGGCCTAAAAAAGACACTCAGGATACATAGAAATTTTTTAAGTATCACATGATTCTGATTGACAAAGGTGTTAGGACCTACATTTTAAGAAATAGTTTATTAGAAGACTGGACTATAGCTATAAAGCTTTAACCATCCTAAGACATGCAGAACATGTTAATAAAACCAAGAGACAGAATGGAAACTAATGTCAACTTTCTTTGTCAAAAAGTTCAATGAATGGGAGCTTTTAAAGGTACAACCCTGTGCTATGCAGACAATTGTGGAAATATGCTCTATAAACTCATACTTGCCAGAAAAGATTAAGTATGATGTTTGATTCTTACCCTTTAAAATTTTAAAACTGGCTTAATCTGTAAACATGTAATTAACTTTACAACTTATTATTTAGGAATGATATTGGCTTTTTCTTTAGACTTATTCCAAATATTGGACAGTGGTTGAGTTTAGCCTGGATGTCAGCTATTACTTGCTTACATGGAATTATCATGCTATATGTTTGCAGAAATATAGGTGTTTTGCAACTTGGAATTAAATGGCTCACTTTTAAATAGTGAGAAAAAAATAAACAACCAGTAGATGTGACATAAGTCTCAAGAAATCCATTCAGCAGGCAACTTTAGCTGCAAGATTTGACAAGTTTGGGAAATACTGTTTTGACAGTGTTGTCTGTAATTTGCATATACGGTTGGCCTTTGAACAACATGGGGGCTAGAGCTGCAAAGCTTGCCCATTCAAAAATCCATGTATAACTGTTGACTGGAAAGTTTACCAATAACATAAAGTCAAACAGCACATACCTGGTATAATATATGTATTATATATTTTATTTGTACAATAAACTAGAGAAAATGTTTTAGCAAACTGTTGCAAATCAGCAAAAATTTTTCCCTATATATTTATTTTAAAAATCTGCATATAAGTGGACCCACACACTTCAAACCCATGATGTTCAACTGTACTTTATATAGCCTTATCAGCACAACTTTAAATACCATAGTACATGGGTATTACAACAGAGCACACTAATCTTTAGAGTCTCAAAGAATACAAAATGGAACTGGTGTGGATTTTTTGTTACTTAACCTTAAAGTTTGTAAAATATTTTAGTCCAGTAGATAAGGTGTATATGAAAGTGACTTAAAACATTAACAAATTGCACTTTTTAAAATATGTAATAAACTCTTAATATTTGATTTAATAAATGCTTGGAATGGCCTAATTCTCCCTTAATAAGATACTGAGCCTTTTCTGAACATTCCCCCTTTTGTTTGACAAAAAAAAAGCTCCTGAAGCATCTGCTGTAGACTTTATATACAAGAGACTGCCCTTTACATAGAATAATGAAAAGCCATCTGTTTCAGTTTTACAATCATTGAAATTGTGCTACGTAAGAATGAGACTTAAGATATTCTTAGAATTAGAAAATATGATTTTACAAGTAACTCTTGGAATATGAGGTTATCTCTTCTAAATTTTTTTAAAAAGTATCCTGTCTTTTAGCTCTTAATATTCTCCTATATTTCCTTGGTCAGAATAATCAAAGAGTTATGAGGAAGGTGATAATATGGGTAAAAATCCTGTTTTTATATGACAAGATTAACAACCTCGTATTTTTTAATATTTTAAAACATTATTGCACTTACTGCTGAATTGTGTAGTATCAGCAGACACAAATGTATGGTCTAGAATATATTTACATATATAGAAGTTAAAATTTAATACACATTACAGGACTCCTATTTTGCAAAATATATTTAGTTATCTTAAAGATATGCCAAAGCAAAGAGTCAAGTAACAATACATCTAGGGCAGGGGGGTAAAGTTGAAGATACAGGCCTCAAAGATATTACAGGTTGAGTGAGGAGAAAAAAACTAGATAGCAGGACAAATTTTGTTCACTGGAGAGTAGAGAGTCAATTCTATAAAAGCAACTAGCTATCAAAGTTAGATGAACATATCTGAGCAATATGAATCCAAGGGACCAAATGCTATAGCAAACTACAGAGGTTAATTACACAGGTATGATTTACAGCTTAATCCAGAAGATGAGGGGTAACTATGAAGTCACTCTAGAGTATGAAAACACAGGGGAGTGATTTAGTCTGGAGCTCTGTCTACTGACAGATGATGGCAGAGCACATGGAGGAAAGGTTAAGCTTCTTAAGGAAAGAGGATAATGGAGAAGTTTTCTTCCTGCCTACTGTTAGATTGGCCATCGTTTTGCAAATACATTTTAAAATTTAGGGGGTTTTCCTCTGATGTATTTTGCCAAGTTACCTCTTGTTTTCTAATTAATTTGTTGAGACCTTTCTATAGTACTTCAATGTACATTTATATGTGTAGTAAATATCATCTCCCTGTGGACGGATTGGTTTTTAACTTGTTTATGCTGATTTGGGTATCCAGAAGAATTTTATTTTAATTTTTACAATAGCTAAATGTTTCCTTACTGGTTTATGCTATTTTGATTCTTGCCTAAAGAACCCTCTCATGCCCTGCATTCAGAAGATTTTCTCCTATATTTTCTACAGTTTTCATATTTTGCTATAAATAATTAGGTTGAATTTCACTGAAATTGTTTATATGCATGCATGTTTGTGTATAGTAAATGGATACAATTTTCTTGATTTTAAAAATTTACCTAACGAACTTACTGAATGATTTAACAGCTTTCCACTGATATGGAAAACCATCTTTATCAAAGTCTCATTCACTACTGGGTCTATCTCTGGCTCCTTATTCTGTCCCATTGTCTTTGTCCCTGCACTGTCCTAATCGTTAAGTTCTCATCCTCATTTCCTTTTCCTATATAGAGTTTCATATTTTGTAATGAATTTATATGAATTATTTTCATTTTAAAATGACTAAATAAATGCTATTTTACTACTGATTCAAATGGAGTATTATATTTGCATAGATGTTCTTGTACTGTCTCCCAACATTATCCCTGGCTTAATTCCATATTGGTTTTCTCTTTCTTAATTTGCATTTAAAAAACATTTTTGTGTAATTTGGATATTCCCTAATCTCTATGGAAATCAACTCTCAATAAAATATTTATCATATTCCTTTTATTTTTGTCTTGGAAACATTCTTTTTATATTCTCCTATAAAACTATCTATGTCTGGAATTTTTTATGGTAGTGTTTTTTCACTGCTGATACAATTTCTTTAGTATTATTGGTTTATTCTGATTAGCAACTTTTTTATAACTCCCTTTTGGTAATTTTTATATTTTCTAGAAAATCATCTACTTCATATAAGCTTTTGAAGTTTTAAACCTTAATTATTCTATGATATTCTCTTCAGGTTTATTTAAATTCTCTATTTTTATCTCTGCTACTCTTATACAATTTCTGTTATTTAGGTCTTTTTTATTAGATTTGGTATTAGTTGACTAATACTTTAATTTTTTACAAGGTATGGGCTTTGATTTGGTAAATGCCTTACGTTGTTTCTTTGTATTTCATTTCATTATTTATGTTACAGTTTTCATTACTTATATCTGCTTTAGTTTTATGGTATTTTCCTCCTAACATCTTTATATGCACATGAAAACTATTTATTTTAAATGTACTTGAGACTATAAATTACCCTCTAATTGCTTCTTCTTTATATCCCACAAGTCTGATTTTTTTACTGTAAGGTTATGTCTGTGTTATCCCTTGAGAAAGTAAAATAAAACAGCAGACTAATAGAAAGTGGAAATCAAGGAGAGAAGAGAATGAAGGCATCAAGTGTAATGCATTAGGAGTATTTTCAGCTGCAAGTAAGAGATTGCAAGTAAGAGCCAAATAAAATTGATATAGATCTAACATATGGGAGGGATTAAAGATGGCAGTGTGAGAGGTGAGACAGAGAACTCCTCCTAAAACCACATGTAATATGAAAATATAATTTAATACAACTAATCCTGAAAGAGCAACAGGAAAGAAGGCTGCACAAGACTGTATAAACCTGGAGAAAAGAGCAGGCCTCATGGAACAGGGTAACATACAAAAGCTGTGACCTGGCAGGGCCCAAGCCCTTCCCCCACCCCAGCTCACCAGCAGGAGGAAGAGAAACAGAGTGGGGAGGAAGTGGAGGCCTGGGACTACTGAACATCTAGTCCTGGAAATCTGCTCTGGAAGCACAAACCTACATTGCATGGTGCTCTGGTGATTAGTGGGGTTGGAAAGCTAAGACAGGCAGAATACCTGGGGAGACTGAGATTCCAGCTGCTTTTGAAAAACAGGGGACCATATCCTGCTGATCTGGGCTGATCTGAGAGACTTCTGAAAAGCGAGAGGGCTGCTAAAGGGGCAAGGATTGCACAGAACATACTGCTCAGGAGAAAGCACAGGTAAACAAAATTGTCGAGGTACATTCTGCCCAGTAGTTTGGGAACTTTCACGATCTTCAGGCATTCCAGAACTCTGACTATCTACTTAGCTCCAAGGCCCCCTACCATGATATACAGCCTGCTGTGCCTTACTGATGGCCGGCCTGCACCTGGCTCACAAACTGGCAGTTACTGCCCTGGCTTCACACCAGCCAAAGGGAAACTCCCCCTACAGCAGCTACAAACACAAAGCATAGAGGCATACACTGTGTGTTTGGCCCACTGGTTCTGGCAGTGGAGACAGGCATAGCATCCAGGGAACATGAAACAGCTCTTCCCTCCCCCCTGTTCCCCTGCAACCCACAACATCGATCCAGGGACAGAGCAGTTCCAGAGAGTAGAGCTTCTGGGCACTAGAGGGCACCACAGACAAATAGGAAATGTAAAAGGAACTTGGTTCAAAGCAAAATCTCAACACCAGAAAAAGGATCAAGTGAGACTGAATGAATAAATCTTCCTGAAAGAGATTTCAAAATAAAAATAATAATCATGCTCCTGGCAGTACAGAAAATTATTTGAGAACTCAGGAATGAATTTAGGATGGAAATCCAATCATTGAGGAACACAATGGAGAGTATTAAAATCAGATTAGATATGTGGATGGGATGATAAATGAAATAGAAATTAGAGAAGAGGAATACAAAGAAGCTGAGGCACAGAGAGTAAAAAGGACCTCCAGGAATGAAAGAATACTGAGAGAACTGTGTGACCAATCCAAATGGAAAGAAGAACAATCCCATATGAACAGTCTAAACTCATAATTAATGAAACTAGGAAAAGAAGAACAAATGAGGCCCAAAGTCAATAGGAGAGACATAATAAAGATTAGAGCAGAAATAAATAAAATGGAGAAGAATAAAACAATAGAAAGAAGCAATGAAAGCAGGATCTGGTTCTTTGAGAAAATAAACAAAATAAATAAACCCCTAGCCAAATTTATCAAGAAAAAAAGAGAGTCTACACACATAAACAGAACCAAAAATAGGAAAGGAAAAATCACTACAGACACCATAGAAATACAATTATTAGAGAATACTATAAAAATTATGTGCTAATCAACTGGATAACCTAGAAGAATGGACAACTTTCTAGAAAAATACAACCTTCCAAGGCAGACCCAGAAAGAAACAGAAAATCTAAACAGAACAATTACTAGCAATGAAATTGAATTGGTAATCAAAAAACTACCTAAGAACAAAATCCCTGGACCAGATTGCTTCACAACTGAAATTTATCAAACATTTAGTGAAGACCTAATACCCATTCCCCTTAAAGTTTTCCAACAAGTAGAAGAGAAGGGAATACTCCCAAATTCATTCTATGAGGCCAGCATCACCCTAATACCAAAATCAGGCAAAGATGCCACAAAAAAAAGAAAAATACAAACAAATATACCTGATGAACATAAATGCAAAAATACTCAACAAAGTATTAACCAAGCAAATTAAAAAATACATCAAGAAGATCACCCATTACGATCAAGTAGGAATCATACCAGGCAGGAAAGGATGGTATAATATTTGAAAAAATCAACATCATCCACCCACAACAAAAAGGACAAAAACCACATGATCATCTCCATAGATGCCAAAAAAGCATTTCACAAAATTCAACATCCACTCATGATAAAGACTCTTAACAAAAGGGTATAGAGAGAAAGTACCTCAACATAATAAAGGCCATATACAGCAAACCCACAGCCAACATCATACTTAACAGCAAGAAGCTGAAAGCTTTTCCTTTAATATCAAGAACAAGACAAGGATGCCCACTCTCCCTACTTTTATTCAATGTAGTTCTGGTGGTCCAAGCCACAGAAATGAGACAACACAAAGATATAAAAGGCATCCAGATTGTCAAGGAAAATGTTAACTTGTCACTGTTTGCAGATGAAATGACATTGTACATAAAAAAACCTAAATAACTGATGCCAAAACTACTAGATCTAATCTCTAAATTCAACAAAGTTGCAGGATACAAAATTAATACACAGAAATCTGTTACATTCCTATACATTAACAATGAACTAGCAGAAAGAGAATTCAGGAAAACAATTCCATTCACAATTGTATCAAAAAGAATAAAATACCTAGGAAAAAACCTAACCAAGGAAGTGAAAGACATATACTCTGAAAACTACAAGACACTCATGAGAGAAATTAAATAATATACCAATAAATGGAAACACTTCCAATGCTCATAGATAGGAATAATTAATATTGTCAAAATGACCATACTGCCTAAAGCAATCTGCAGATTCAATGCAATCCCTATAAAAATACCAACAGCATTCTTCAACGAACTAGCAAAAATAGTTCTAAAATTCATATGGAACCACAAAAGACCCTGAATAGCCAAAGCACTCCTCAGAAGGAAGAATAAAGCTGTGGGGATTATGCACCACAACTTTAAACTCTACTAAAAAGTCACAGTAATCCAGAGAATTTGGTACTGGCATAAGAACAGACCCAGAGACCAATGGAACAGACTAGAGAGCCCAGATACAAACCCAAGCATATATGGTCAATTTATATATGATAAAGGAGCCATGGACATACAATGGGGAAATGAAAGCCACTTCAAAACTGTTGTTGGCAAAACTGGACAGCTACATGCAAGAGAATGAAACTGGATTATTCTTTTATCCCATACAGAAAAGTAAACTCAAAATGGATCAAAGACATGAATGTAAGTCATGAAACCATAAAACTCTTAGAAGAAAACATAGGCAAAAATCTCTTGCATTTAAACATGAGCAATTATTTTCTGAATGCATCTTCTTAAGTGAGGGAAACAAAAGCAAAAATGAACACATGGGACTACGTTAAACTAAAAACCTTCTCTACAGCAAAGGACATCATCAACAGAACAAAAAGGCATCCTACATTATGAGAGAATATGTTTGTAAATGATATATCTGACAAGGGGTTAACATCCAAAATATATAAAGAACTCACATGCCTCAACACCCAAAGAGCAAATAACCCTATTAAAAAATGGGCAGAGGATATGAACAGACACTTCTCCAAAGAAGAAATTCAGATGGCCAACAGACACATGAAAAGATGCTCCTCATCCCTAATCATCAGGAAAATGCAAATTAAAACCACAATGAGATATCACCTCACACCATTTAGGATGGCCAGTATCGAAAAGACTAAGAACAACAAATGCTGGTGAAGATGTGGAGAAAGGGACACACTCCTACACTACTGGTGGGAATGTAAGCTAGCGCAACCATGGTGGAAAGCAATATGGAGGTTCCTCAAAAAACTAAAAATAGAAATTCTATTTTACCCTGGATTTCCACTCCTAGGAATTTATCCAAAGAATATAATTTCTCAGATTCAAAAAGACATATGCACCCCTATATTTATTGAAGCACTATTTACAATAGCCAAGATATGGAAGCAACCTAGGTGTCCATCAGCAGAAGAATGGAAAAGAAGAGGTGGTACATATACACAATGGAATACTATTCAGTCATAAGAAAGAAACAAGTCCTACCATTTGCAACAACATGGATGGAGCTGGAGGATATTATGCCCAGTGAAATATGCCATGCAGAAAAAGACAAGTACCAAATGATTTCCCTCCATTGTGAAGTATAACAACGAAGCAAAACTGAAGGAAAAAAAACAGCAGCAGACTCACAGACTCCAAGAAGGAACTAGCGGTTACCAAAAGGGTGGAGTGGGGGAATGTGGGTGGGGAGGGAGGGTGAAGGGGACTGAGGGGTATTATGATTGGCACACATGGTGTGGGGGTGAATCATGGGAAAGACAGTGTAGCACAGAGAAGGCAAATAGTGACTCTGTGGCATCTTACTATACTGTTGTGCAGTGACTGCAATGGAGTATGGGGGGTACATAATAACATGGGTGTATATAGTAATCACATTGTTTCTTCATGTGAAACCTTCATAAGACTGTATATCAATAATACCTTAATAAAAAATAAAAGAATGTTAAAAGCATTGATATAAGCCATACAGCCATTATTTGCTTTAACAAAATGTTTGGAATTAGGCATTCCCAGAGCTTTTTTGAGATCAATTCATGTGATCAAGGACCAGACTCTACTGTTCTTCTCTACCAGCCTTAGTACTTTAGTGATTTCCCTCAGAAGATCGGCCATAACTCTAAGAAGCGTCTTTACATAGGATAATGCTAAACACAATGCAAGCATAGAAGGGAGGTACGTAGAAAATAGTGTTCTGCAGATCAAACAAGAGAGGGGAAATAGCTGCTATCTAGACAGCCAACAGTGCCAAGCATAAAACTCTACACAATTAATCGAATATGCAACATTATTACACATATTAACTAAGTAAATGTACTTAAAGATTTTAAAGAGAAGAATTACAAATAATATCATAACTATGTTGGAAGAATGAGGAGAGAAGGGAAGATAAGGAAATTTGTAATTGGGTTATATCCTCATTTTTTCAGAGTACAAGTCCTATAAATAATGGTTAATATTAAGAATTAGCTATAATACATTTTTAGATAAAATTAGGTTTCAGGGAAAAGACAGAAGAGACCTCAAAGTATTTTTTGCTACAAGGCACAGGACAGAATATGAAAATGAAAAAGAAAGGGACAATTATTTTTCATGTCAAGTAAATATGTTCCATTTTTTAAAATATCATGTGCATATTTTATTTGAATGAAACTTAGAACATTTCATTTACTTCTCCACAAGGTCTTCCACTTAGATAGAAGATTAACTGTCATCATAATAGATATTTTATTTCCTACTCTAGGTATATTTAAAAAGAAATGTATCCATTTCAAAATTCATTCCTTCCCATTTTAGTTTCCTTGAAGCACTTCATAGTATCTCAGAAACTGTTATGCCATATCTTCAATTTACATTACAAATCAGTGCAAACTCCTTATCCCTTGACTTTGAAGTGGACTCTATTATGTTCCCCAAACACTGATTCTCAAGCTAACTGGAAAGTCTATAGTGAAACATTTCTACACTCTTGTCATTTTTTGGCACCCCCACTCCACGTTTCTCTCTCTCTCTCTCTCTCTCTACGTGCATATGCAAACACACACACACAATTTTCTTTAGTGATATAGTTATTTAACTCAATAATCCTTTCAATCTTCTATAGTGTTTTTAAAGCATTCCTTGAAAATTGAATGGATCATTGAAGCTCCTTGGTAGTACTCATGTATCTGCATTTAACGGCACACAGTCATATTCTAATGTCCTCAGATAAGTCACAGCAGTCCATGGGGTTCATCATATCAGATTATTTTTTTTACTTCTGATATTATTTAAAATATATTGAAATATATACTTTGTTAAAAGCAAAAACACTGGGGAGTGTTTTGATTTATGTAAATGCAATTCATGATAATTACAACATAAAAGTTGGGTGTTAAAAGACATATTGTTGCTAGGCTTCTACATTTTTTCTTCCAATTGACCTTGTTTTTATTGAATATAGTTGTACAATATTATAGTGGTTTCAAATATACAACATAGTGATTCAACAGTTATATACATTATTAAATCCTCGCCACAATTAGTGTATCTACTGCCAACATAGAAAGATATTACAGAACTATTGACTATATTCTCTATGTTGTACTTTCATCCCCGTGACTAGTTGATGTTACAATTGAGATTTTGTATCTCTTTATCCCCTTCATGTATTTAACCCATCCACCCCAACCACTCCCCCATGGTAACCATTAGTCCCTTCTCAGCATCTGTGAGTCCACTGCTGTTTTGTTCATTTTGTTTTGTTTTGTTTTAGATTCCACATATAAGTGAAATCATATGGTATTTGTCTTTCCCTGCCTGGCTTATTTCATTTATCATAATACTGTCTAGGTCCATCCATGTTGTTGTAAATGGCAGGATTTCTTTTTTTATGCCTGAATAATATTCCAATGTATACACATACCACATCTTTTTTATCCATTCATCTATTAAAAGACACTGTGGTTGCTTCCATATCTTGGCTATTATAAATAATGTGAAACAGGGGTGCAGATATATTTTTGAACAGAGGTTTTGTTTTCTTTGGGTAAATTCCTAGAAGTGGAGTTACTGGGTTGTAGTTCTATTTTTAGTTTTTTGAGGAACCACCATACAACTTCCCATAAGCAGTTGTACCAATTTATATTCCCACCAATTGCATAGGAGGGTTCCCATTCCTCCAAATCTTCACCAACATGTGTTATTTCTTGTCTTTTGGATAGTGTCCATTTTGATTGGTGGGAGGTGATATGTGATTGTGTTTTTAATTTGCATATACCTTATGCAAATGTGGAGCATCTTTTCATGTGCGTATTGGCCATTTGTCTTTCTTTGGAAAATATCCTCTGTCCCTTTTTTAATTGGGTTATTTGTTTTTTGGTGTTGAGTCATATGAGCTGTTTATATATTTTTGGAAATTAACCCACTTGGCTGTGATAGATGATCCTTCTGATGTGGTTTTGAATTCAGTTTACTAATATTTTGTGGAGGATTTTTGCATCTATGTTCATCAGGGATCTTGGTCAGTAATTTTCTTTTTTTGTAGTGTCTTTGTCTTGTTTGGAATAGACTGATGCTAGCCTCATAGAATGCATTTGAAAGTATTTCCTTTTTTATATTTTTTAATACTTTTAGAAGGATGGGTATTAGCCCTTCTCTAAATATTTGGTCAAATTAAGCTATGAAGCCATCTGGTCCTAGACTTTTGTTTGTGCAATAATTGATTACCAATTCAATTTCATTACTGTTAATTTGTTCAGATTTTCTGTTTCTCCCAGTGTCAGTCTTGGAAGGTTGTACTTTTTTTAGGAATTTGTCCATTTTTTTGTAGGTTGTCCAATTTATTGGCATATAACTTCCCATAGAATTCTCTAAACATTTTTTGTATTTCTGTGGTGTCAGTTGTTTCTCCTTTTTCATTTCTGTTTTTATTTGTATCTTCTTTCTTTTTCTTGACAAGTCAGTTAAGGGTTTATCTATTTTGTTTATCTTCTTAAAGAACCAGCTCTTAGTTTCATTGATATTTTCTATTATTTTCTTCTTCTCTATTTTATTTATTTCTGCTCTGATTTTTAGTATGTCCTTCATTCTACTAACTTTGGGTTTCATTTGTTATTTTCCTAGTTCCTTTAGTTGTGAGTTTTGACTGTTAATCTGGAATTGTTTTTGATTCTTGAGGTTGGCCTGTATTGCTATATACTTCCCTCTTAGAACTACTTTTATGGCATCTCACATATTTTGAACTGTTGTATTTTTCTCACATAAGATTATCTTAAATAAGACTTTTAATAAAATTTTCAAGGTTTTCCTCAGTTAACACCAAAGACTGACCCTAGAGGACTATGAGGACATATATGCATCAGTTCTAAAATAAGCTTCAAAAATTGGAACTAGATCACCTCAAATTCATTTTGAAGGGGCAGAACTGGTCCAACCACAGTCAAACACTACCATGGTTGCCTTAGAAGTGAAACTTCTATATCTAGGAACTATGTTAGGGTCTTTCAAAAGAGACACAGGAATGCTTCAAGATGGAGCCAACATTTTTCCACAAGCTACAAGATAGACCTTACACATGGAGGTTGTCAATGGTCACAGTATTGGCTAAAGAGAGTGGCAATCAATAGACATGCCCATTTAATGGGCAATTGAGTCAAGATTCTTGCCTCTTAAGCCTTACTTCACTCCTATTTCACCACACCAATGTAGCAGAAGAATTACTATAGGACTAGTCGAGGCATCAGACTTGTCTGTTTTATGGAGTAGACAGAATAATTAAGAGATTCATTAAAGAGAACAGGCTGCCTTGCACAAGCCTTGATGGTGATTGCCAGAGGTAGGAGAGCAATGATGGGGAAGATGGACATCGATTTAAGCTGATAAGACTACTAATACTCACAGTATAATGAAACAATAAATTCACAAGCAATATATAGTATGAGCTAAACTCCAAATATAGAATATTAGCATTTAATTATGTACTATTAAATATTCCTCTAGACACTTAATTTGATAAGGTCATTGGTTCAAATGGTTTCCTAAATTGAGATGTCAAAACAAATACTACATTTTGAGCTGTCTTTATCAAGAACTGGGCATACTCTTGGAATATAGTCACACCATCATGGTCAATACTTGATTCTTTACCTAACCCTACAGACATTTACAGAAGGATTCTTCATGAGAAGTTACCCAAACACAAACCAACAATAGTGTAGTGTGTGTGAGAAAGGCAGGAACATAGAGGAAAAGACAAAAATGAAGGAGGAGGAAGAGGGAAAAATAAAAAGATATATAGAACATAAGTTGATCCATGTATGGATTGTACATAAAGAAATTTGAATTTCCCAAATGTCTGCATGTTTATTCCTTTTAGTCTGCTAAGGTGAAATCCTAATTAGAAAATTAACAGTTTGACATATATAGTAATGACTGCCTCTAAAACTATAGAAGTTCTTTATGTGTGCCATTACTTTTTTGTGAACATGAAGGATTCCCTAACTTCCTAATAAAGTCAGTTTAAACTTTACCTACCATCCCCTACACAATTGCTTCTGCTCCCAGAGCACTTTGTGCTACATCAGAGCCATTTTATATATGATACTATAATCAATTGATTGTAGTTTAAGATTCTATCTGTTCAAAAGTCAGAAATAGTGTTAAAATATTCAGCCCAGCTATGCATATGGTAAAAATCTAAAGAGGCTAAAATTTTCCTTTTGAAAAAGTATTTGAAAAAAAATTCAGTAATTCATTATTGGTCAGACATATGTGTTATACAAAACAGCTGTTTTTTACAGAACATTTCATTTCTAACTATGTTATCTTCCTAATTCAGCTCATCTGTGGAATTTAGCAGTGCCTTCAAACTTACTTTACTTCATCAGTATTTCACAGATTCTTCATTAAATTTAGCAATATCTATGGTGTGTTTCTGAAAATAAAACTTCACAAGATGCAAGTTTTATGGTCACTGTTTTGTCACTGGTATAAATAATCAATTGTTTAACTCAACAGAAGATATAATGGTAAAGTTGTTATGTTCTGCTATTTAAATTATCAAAAAAGAAAAGAAAAATTTGCAGCTCAAAGTTCAATTAAGCTTTGGTGAGCTTCTCTTTAAAGCAGCTCTATTACTCTTATTGATAAATAATGTGCTCCACATGTAAATGCTATATAATCCATTTCCATGCCTCACTTGATTCAAGTTCTCAATTCTCTAATTAGGCATCTGTTATACAACGAAAACTTTGTTTTCCTCTCATAATATTGGTCTCTTTACTAATGTAGCTTGAATAATAACAACTTCGTTCTCAAGAGATTAATTTGATGCCTAAAGTGTTAGGAAGAAAGATTCAACATTTACATTATATTAATTGATAGTATATGAATATTGCATTGTTATTTCACAAAGCTGCATATTTTAAAATACAATAATGGAAACCAAACCCAACAATTTTGAAAACAAGAAATATTACTTCAGTAACATCACTGAGATATCATAAATATGGTTCCCTGACTATTTTAGCAACATTGCTGAGATATCATAATATGGTTTCCATGACTGTTTCTTTTATATTTTATTTTCAAATAGACCAGTTGATGTACCACTCTTCTTTGCTTTGTCTATAAAAATGGGTATACACAGCTAGTATTTTTATCTGTATTCTTAGCAGTAAGAGGGTATTTTTGCCACTAGAAAATTCACAATATATAAAGATAACTTTTGATAGTTGGTCATTAGTTTTGAAAAGAATATTGTTCAAGGTAAAGTACCAAATAAAAGGTGAAGCATAATAAACAATGTGGAACTCTCAGGTGCCAAGGTGGTCAATTAGGACAATGAGCTAGACTGAAGATAACATTCAATGCAGATGGAAGGCATTGTCTAACTGCCAAGGAACTCCTTTCTAGTCATATATTTTTATGACTATGGCTGGCCTGAGGGACTTGAGTCCTTATCTGCAACTCCTTCCAGAAAACTCTAAGGCACAGGCTGTGTACCAAGTCCAGGGCAGAGAGGGCAACTTTCCCTGTGAGGCTTGCAAGGCAAAGCCTATGTAATAATTGCATGCGGTCAGGCCTGAAAGGTCACACAGAGAATTTTGATCTGGAGCTGGACTCCTCAAACCAGTAGTGTGAGATTCAAGAAATATATTCCATACTTTCCAATACCTGTAGCCATCAGAAATAGCATAGCAGGAATTCTTTCAGCAGTTTTTCATCATTGAAATTAAATTTCAATTCTTCATTCAAATTTTCTACCCTGTAAGAAAAACAATGTTTTACTTTATATCATTGAATTTGGTAAAAGCATATTAAAGTGTTATATAACTGCAATTTCAGTGTTCACAGAATGCCTGACCTCGGATGCTATGGTATGTGACATTTACAGTGTGGATGAAATACTATCTCAGCCTGTGAATGACTGTTTTCTTGGTTGGA
This sequence comes from Manis pentadactyla, assembly GCF_030020395.1. Lineage (NCBI taxonomy): Eukaryota > Metazoa > Chordata > Mammalia > Pholidota > Manidae > Manis > Manis pentadactyla. Next base: position 121,341,471 of record NC_080023.1, on the reverse strand, counting down.
ATTTATTGCAGCAATGAGTACAGCTTCTCTGAAAGAAAAACAGTATTTTTCAAAATGCATCATTGTGAAGCAAAAAATATTGTCTACAATGATGCAGTTATATACCATCAATAATGAGAAAAATAGAATTATTGTTGAGCTGAAAGGCCTTTGAAATTAATAGTTACATAGTTATTCATTAAAGAGAACTGTACATGAAATATAATCAAGATGATTACTGAAGTAATTCTCTCTTCATTATGAAAATGTTGCTGACAATAGTGAAAAGCAATGCAAGGGAAAAAAACAATCCTGTTCAGTTTTAAAGGATTGTTTGCAAAAGTAGTGGACAAATGGAGAAATTGTACTTGCTGCTGAAATCTACACAATTATTTCCTTATCAAGAAATCATAGTGTTTATCAAATACAGTTCCCATCTCATTTTTAACTTAGGATTTTTTTAAGCAAAAAGAAATTGCATGGCTTATATAGAATAATGGAGACAAAATAAAAAGGAAAATTAACTTTGTTAATATTTGCATATATTATAAATATACACCCTATACATATACACAAGCTGTAATCCTTGAAAAGGTATTTCTTATCAATGTTAAATTGAGCAATTATTTTGTTTGGAATTTTATTAGTTCTAAGAGTTTCCTCTGACTTATCAAAAGATATCAATAGAAACTGAGCAAAGCACTGACAGTAAGTAGCACAAAAATGTACATGGTAAACATGACATGAGAGGATGTGATATACATTACCTTATAGTTCCCTTTACAAAACCATGTGAGATGCTATAGTCTAGAAACTAGGTATGTCTAACTGCTATTTCCCAGATATCACTGGGCTACTTGTCAGGGGATATAACATTGACATAAGAGTCATGACAGTTAAACTTGCTGAACTAATGGGTCAATTATGAATATCGTAAGAATAATAAATATAAACCACTTGAAAATTATGAAGAAATATTTAAACAATCTTTTGAAGTAATAATATGCTTGGCAGAAAACTGAGCCAGGAAAACAATGTATTTTTCCTAATGAGAGCTGAGAAATCATACACAGATATACACAAAACAATATAAACAAAATTTAAGTGTCCTTGGACTATTATATTTCTTTATATTTCTCTTCTCAAAGTAATTTTGTGTTGCTATGTAAAATTTTTAGCATTGACATATTTAAATAGGTTCCTTCATACTTTATTTATGAAATAGTTTCATTACTTATGGTCCCATGCTTTCAACAAATGTAAGTACTGCGAACAAGTGTAACAGTAATTTAGTGTCACACAGAATAAAATGTTTTTTTTCAAATATATTTGCTTACATGGTAATCTGAATTACAGTGAACACATTTGTAAAATTGGTGGTGTAGTTATTTGGTTATAGACCTAAATATATATTATCTTACCAAATGCAATATGGATACTTAAAACAAGACTCCATTTATAGCAAACCAAAACATTCTTGTGGTTCCTGGATCTATTGCACTTAAACATTAACTATACTAAAATGAAACTGATGGTGCCGTAACAATTGTTGTTGTTCAGAAAGTACATTTCTGGGTTCCTAAACAGGAAAATAGTGAATTACATAGATTTTTTTGATGCTAAATCAAAGACAATTTCTTTTTGGTACCGAATTATCTTTGATATTTGAATTGAAAACTCAATATAAGCAAGCATAGAGTTCCAAAATGATTGATAAGATTCAATTAGCTAGATTTATCTCAGCTCCTTACTTGCAGCTTAATCAAATTTGTGGCACTTTAAAACTTTTTGGGAATCATAATGTCACAAACTACTTCAAAATAAGCATACTAGGCAGAGTAAGGATTATAATGTGAAAACTAAAACTACTTTCAGTAGTAGTTTTACTTTACACAAGAGCAGAACTGATTGAGTTATTTTGCTGGGAATATCTGTTTCATCTACTTTATGTCCTATAGGTATAATGAAAAGCCATGTTAAGGTAAAGAAATGACTACTTGCAAGGGTAGAAAGAAAAAGGATAATAGTCAAATGATATACAGTCATCTTCATGTCTTTGGCCTTCCTGGAGATTTTCACCTTCACCTAAAAGTACATACAAACTACAAGTTGATCTCCAATTATGTAGATTTGAGTAACGTGTATTTGTGTATGCCCTCAGCGTAGCTATGATCAAGCTTCTTACACAATCTTGACGTAGAATCCCAGGCTTGCAAATCTAAACCGAGTAATTCTGGATTTTGTAATAAAGTAAAATAAATCATGTGACTTCAGTCCCTTACCCTGACATCTCCAAAACCCACCACTGCAAAAAATGTCGGATAAAGTTTAAAAAGTATTCTCACAAGGAAAAATGGGAAATACCCAAGCAGAAGAAACAATATAGAATTTCAGTGTAGATTATAAGAAATGATAAGAATTGGCATTGAAAGAAATGGATTGAAAGAAATAGCTTTGGGCTGCAGAGAGGTCTTAGTTATTGTTTTTTGTAACCTGAGCAAGGATTTACTACCAAGATTTAGTATCCATGTAGAGCTGAGATCCTCTGAGACTCCATTCATGTGGAGAGGGTGACAGAGGTCTGCCTAATTGCATGGGAGATGATGAGTAAAATAGTGTGTTTACCTGGATCCTGAGTGGAGAACATTTCTTGAAATTCAAAATAATTGAACCTTATCTACTGGGCTTTTGGTTCAGTTTGTATTAACTAAATTGTTTTGGAAACTTTACACTAAGAAACCCACACTACAAAGTAGGTGTGTTGGTCCAGACGACAGTGGTAGGCTTCGGGTAATAGGAAGAAGCAAGTGTAAAATCTCTCTGACTATACAGGATCCCTGTAATTAAAGCCCTGGGAAGGGAAACTCACAGTCCAAAGTTACAAAATATTAAAAAATATCCCCTATAAGAATGTCACAGCCATGACAAGCTGGGTGAATAGAGCCTCAGAACTTCAGGTAATAAAGTTGTTTCATAAAACAATTATGAAATTGTATGTTTTTAATAAAAAACATAATATAAAATTGAAACTATAAGAAAAAATAAAAATCAAATTAAATAAGAAAGGCATATTTGAAAGAGAACTAAATATGTTTCAGAAATGAAAAATTGCCATTGAAATTAAAAACATAAGTTAAACAATTGATTTGAAACAGATGAATAGAAAGTTAGTGATTTGGAAGCTAGATAATAACAATGCCTATGAAATGCTTTCTAAGCCTACAAGGGCTAATAAAGCAATTGCTATACATTTATTTTTTATTGTTGTTTGTTGTTAATTTTATTATTAAATATATATTCATTAGTACATTTTGGCTAGCTGGAATTTGTTAGTGACAAGCAGACTGGCTCTGTGATCTGTGCTGTCAACTACTGTGCTGTATTGCCTCTACAGAAATTACCTGGAATTCAGCAGAGAGCAATAGTTAGATGGACAATATGATAGAGACATTATGGGAGGTGGAAGATGAAATTTAAAAGTCTAATATGTATTTCTAATCACTCTTCCTTAACATTTTTGAGACACACACACTTATGGATTTCTACCTTTTTCACTCGCTACTGGGTCTCACTCTCAGGTTTGGTTCCTCCTCCTTTCTCTGACCTCTTAACCCTGGACCACCAGGAACTCAATCTGTGGAGTGCTTCTGTTCACTTGATGTTCTCACACAGTCCCATAGCCTTAAGAATCTCCACACTGAAAATTCCCAATTTCTCTCCTCTGTCTCTGTATGTCATATGTACAGTGGTATTCCAAATTAGTATGTCCAGAACTCACATGATTTCCCAACTTTTCAGTCTGACATATAATATTCTCCATCTTAGCTCCTTCCAATTCTTTAAGTCATTTCTTCTCTTTGTCTATATACCACATTTAAAGCACCAGAAAATCCTGTTGACTCAAGGATCAAACAACTGCTCATCACCTGTACCGTTAACCACCCTGGACCAAGCTACCATTACCATTATCTGGGATAGTGTTAATAGCCTTCTAATTTGATAAATTGCTTTTGTTCTTGAGCTCCTTCATTTTATTCTGAATACTGAAGCCTGCTTGATCCTATTTAATGTGAGTTAAATAATATCACATCTTTGCTCAAAGCTCTCTAATGGCTGCCTAATTCACCCACAGAAATGAAAGCTTTTAAGTTGATAAATAATCAGGTCACCACCAGGTGTTCTCATAATTTTCCACTCTTTTTCACTGCATTCCAGTCACACAGGCCTCCTCTAGTATTCAGGATGTGCTCCTACCTCAGCACATTTGCATGCTCTGTATGGAACATGCTTTGTAAAGATATCCACATGGCATCTTCCTTTATATCCTTTTTCATTTGCTTTACTCAAATATTACCTTCCTTTACTATCTACATGAAATTATAATGCTTAATAACTCATCATTTCCTATACCTGCTTTGGTTTTCTCCTTAGCATGTATTATTATATATGAAATATGTCCTATTAATTTTGTTTCTTTCCATCTACAACCCCTAAAAGGTGAATTCCATATGTCCCTGCTGATCCCTGATGCTCAGAAGTGGAGGTGGGTTCATGCAGGTCCTGAAAACACATAAAGTTTGCATGAGCAGGTAGCTTGCATTTCCAAAGCAATCACTCACCTGTTTTATTACCATTTTAAACTTGTATCTATGGTCTCATGGAGAGCTCTGATGAGTAGGTGACTCAGAAAAAGTTGTACCTGTCATCTAGATCATTCTACGTGGTATGATATCACCAAACTAAAATGGAAGTCTGAAGCAATAAAACATTCTTTAAAGGGTTAGTGGAAAGAGCAATCTTTGCAGCAGTTAGAATTTTGAGCAGTATATTTGGTTGTCCGCTTTGATCTCTACTGATTTATGGATGAAAAATAGTTGAATGGTGAAGAACTTAGATGAAATAACATCAGTGGATAGGGGAAAAGCAGAAAAAGGCTGCAAACTCAACTGTAAGGTCTTCTGGTCTAGTAGATTCTTCCTGTCACATAGGCCACCCTGACTGAAATGTGTGTGCTCCTCTGGGAGGCTCTAGGAAAGAACTGGGGAGCTGCTTCCAATTAGGTTGGTTCTTTCTTCATAAATCCTTTGCATAATTTCTATTAGTTCTATAATAGTGCTGACCTTGAACCTGCCTGAAGTTTTTCTTTCCATAATCTTTGTAATCTAGTTGGCCTCTAAAGGTCTGGCATAGCCTTTTTTAAGTCTTGTGTGTTGGAAGTATTTCAGAATTAAAATATAAGTATTTACGAATAGGCAAACCTATGATAATATTTCAAAAGTGGTTCAGTGCCCTATGTGCAGTATGTAGGCCCTAGACAAAATAGTTAAGAGAGTTATTTCACCCTCACTTATATATTCTAAATCTGTTTGTCTTGAGACCTTCAGTAACTTTTACTTCACTGTTCTCTAGTTGACCACAACACCAGCCTAACATCTAACCCAGATTTCCCCCTGCTTCAGAATTTCTATAACTTTTGTTTTTCCTCTAGGGCTCTAAACATTATTCCCTAATATGTTTCCTGAATTGAAGTACTCAAACTTAAATCCTGTAACTACATAGGAGATTCCAAATCCTATTTCCTCTAATTCCTGGGGATTGGGAAAGAGGATACTATGGATCCTAATGGATGACTCTCTCTCAATTTCTGTTTTCCAAATTTCCAATTTCTTTGTATTAGACATCCAGGAATGAAGAGTAAGATCAGCTTTGGTCAAGGGAAAGCTAGAAGTATTACAAGTTTTGCCATTCCTCTTTTCTTTCTGCTCCTCTCTTTCACTCCTGCCCCTCAATTCCATCTTAATTTTCTCATCTTATGTGCAAGCAAAGATTTTTATACAGTTAGTAATTAATTGTTACTTATTTTTCTTTGTATATAACATGACTATTTCTTGTTCAGACATTCAGAGCCTCTGAATTTTCCAGTCTTATTTATTTTGTTTATAGTGAATGTAGAGAATTTTTATTTCGGTAACTTGTTTTCCAGCAATATTAAATTTCAAGACAAGTATAGATTGTTTATAAAAATTTATAATTAGATTGCTTAGATGCTGAAACTTAAATGAAACCAAAAGTGAAAAGCAAGGTAATTTTACTTTTTATAAAGCAAGTTAAGGAATAAGATTCCAACAATTAATAGGGCTGAACATTAATAATCCCATGACAAAATATTCAAGTATTTAATGCTCCAATTGCAATTATGAATTTAAAAAAAGAAAATCAGTAACATCTTTATATTTATACAAAGTGTTTATATTTAGAAAATGTGGATAAAATTTAATTAATTCATTAGCTTCATTTTCACAGTATTTTAAAGTTTCAAATGTCTCTGGGCTCCACATGTTAAGCAGCACTTTAAAAGTATTTTCAAGCCATGCAAATAGAGAGTTTTTCCATTACGTAAATTACTTTCTTTTTTTTTTTTTAAGAACGGAACACATTCCTGAAATCGAAATACTCATTCTATCATTTATAAAAAAATGTCCTATATAAAAATGCTGCATGGTTAAAGGATATGCCATGACTTGATATTTTGTATTATAAAAGGACACTGAACCTGATTACCCAACTGGGTCTTGGAGATGTTGTGACAGAAGAATCCATTGAAGGTAAGAATTAGTTGCCTAGAGATATTTGTATGGTTGGACCTAGTGTACCAAGAGATGATTGAGAAGAATAATTTATGATGAAAAGTATCCATTCCAATGGTCTTACTGCTATTGTTGGATGGCATATAGAACTAAAATGTTCTTTATGTTAGCAGACAACTAGGAGCTATCTGTGTTCTGGCCCCTCTGTATGCAATAACTGTCTGTATTTTGATAATCAAAATGCTGGGTTCCAGTTTAAGATGATGATGTAGGAGGAGGATCTTGATCTTATCTCCTCTCACAGACACACTGAATCTGCAGCTACATATGGAACAGCTTCCTCTGGAAAAACAACTCCTAAAAACTGGCTGAGCAACTCCTACATGTCAGGCATATAAAAGAAGGCCCATACTGAAGTGGGTAGGAGTGGCTGGGACACAGTCTCACCATAAACCCCATCCACAGCCTGGTGACACACAATGGGGAAGGAACTCAAAACCTGGAGCTTCTCCCTGAGGAGTGAAGGGTTGGAACCAAGTTCTTGGTTCCAGCTTTTAAGACCTGCACCTGAGACATCTCTCAGACATCTCCCAAAACATCTAGCTTTGAAAACCAATGGAATTTGCAACCACAATACCCACAGGCTAGGCTGACCTGAGAAATGGCTCTTAAAGGGTTTGCATGAGGATTTACCACCATAAGGCTCAGCACAGGGGCAGCTGATTGAGAGGCGCCTAAACTTAATGTGAAAGAGGCTCCTCTGTTGACCTTAAAGCATCAGTCTCAGGGGCAGACATCTAATTTATCACACATCTAGGGCCTGATGACTGACTGGCACCATCTTTGCACTCTCCCTCAGGCCCAGCTATATGCTCTTCCTTTGCCTCATTCCAGCCAGTAGGTGCCATCTTTCTACTTCTTCCCCAACCCCTAACAGATGTCTATATACTCTCCCTCTTGTTCTAGCTAGTGGGCATGGTCTTTTTCGTTATTGTTGTTAACTTGAGGATATTTTTTTTCCTTTTCTGGTGGGCACTACCTTTATACTCCTGCTCTGCCCTTTTCCAGCTGGTGGGCACTATCTCTGCACTCCACGTCTGCCAGGCTCCACAGTGCCAGTGTCTCCCAAATGGGAGCTTTACATGTGTCTAGTTGTCCAGTTTTTATGTCTGGTGCCCTGAATTTTGTGGCTGCCAGATGACACCCCTTAACCACCTGGCTATGGGGGCCACGGAACTTGCAATCAATCCTGAGTCACATGGGACTGAAACAATTGAAGAGACAGTTCTTGGCAGACTTCCAGCATAGTGCACTGCACAGAGAGCAGACTGAAACACACCCTAGTCTTTCTGTGCAAGAGGCCTATTTGTCCTGCAGCTTTGGCCTAGGGGCAGGCTTCAGGTGTGACACACTTAGGGGCCTATGGAGCTACTTTCAGGGAATTCAGCCTAGTAGACACTATCTCTGGTCTCCCTCAGCCTTGCTACAGTTCACCAGTATCTTCCAGTATCTTTCATACATTCATCCAGAGTCATGAATTTTGTGACTGCCACCAGGGGGCATCCACTGATTGCCTGGCTCTGGCAGTCAGTGGGCCTAAGCTTACAGCCCTATAGGACTGTATCTGTTTACATACCTTAAAATCTCCTGCCAGATGGTCTGGCTACCAATTAACATTGATATAGGTGCTGAATGAGATCCTCACCTTAGGAACAATGACATATCTTGGCACACCTTCATCTAAGGGGAGACATAAAAACAGAAGTCTGCTTGGGAAATCACAAAAGTTTGAGAGACAGTCAAGAGCTAGAGCTGATTGAATGATAGGTTTCACCTCCCACATGAGGCCACTCTTTCAAGACTAGAATAGGTAGTGGTTTTATCTAACACAGAGAAACCAAAACAAAATCAAGCAATAGAGGAATTTCCCATCAGTTGAACTCACAGGCATGAAATATTGTGACCTGACAAAGAATTCAAAATAACTGTTATGAAGAAATTTGACAAGCTATAAGTGAACTCAGAAAGACAATTCAGTGAAATCAGGAATAAAATTAATGAACAAAAGGAGTTTCTTACCCAAACAGATTATAAAAAAGAACCAAACAAAAATTTTGGAGGTGAAGAATTCAAATGAAATGAAGAATGCATTGGAAAGCAATGGTAGCAGATGGAAGAAAGGATAAATAACTTGGAGGATAGGAATACAGAAATAATCCAATTAGAGGAGGAGGGAGAGCTAAAGAGCTTAAAAAAAAACAAAGAAACCCTGTGACAGCTATGAGATTCAATTAAAAAGGCAAATATTAGACTAACTGGGATTCCAGAAGAAGTGAGTTTATTTAAAGAAATAATAATTGAATACTTCCCAAACCTGGGAAGGACTTGTATACACAATCCCAGAAATCTAATATAACACCATATTATCTCAATGCAGAAAGACCTTCTCTAAGGCACATTATAATGAAAATATCAAAAATCAATGATAAAGAATCTTAAAGTCAGCTGGGGGGAAAAAGAAAGTAACCTACAAAGGAACCCCCATTAGGCTATCAATAAATTTCTGAACAGAAACTACATGCCAGGAGAGAATAGAATGATGTATTCAAAGTATTGAAAGATAAAAGTTGTCAGCCAAGATACTTTGTTTAGCAAAGTTATCCTTCAGATATGAAGGAAAAACAAAGGTTTCCCCAGACAAACAAAACCTGAGGAAGTTCACCACCACTAGACCAGCTTTGCAAGAAATGCTGAAATTAATTCTTCAAGATGAATAAAGATGCTATACCCAGTGACATGAAAACATATAAAAATGCATGACATTGGTAAAGGTAAAAAAATAGAATCAGAAAACTGTAACTCTAAATGAAGGTGGTGTGTTACCCACTTAACTATGGCATAAAGATTAAAGGAAGAGAATAAAAAATAGCTACAGTTACTATGGTTTGTTAACACATACACAGCACAAAAAGAGGTAAATTGTGACATCAAAAACATAAAAGGGGAGGAGTTAAAGTGCCGAGTCTTTATAGATAAACAAAGGTAAATTACTATCAACCTAAAATAGACTGTTTTAACTATATTTTATGTAAGCTCCATGGTAACCAAAATACAAAATACTAGTGTTGATCCATGAAACATGAAAAAAATAAAGGTAGTAGAGGGGATAAACAAAGTATACCACCATGGAAAACCACCAATTTACAGTGGTAGGAAGAAATAGAGGAGAAAATAAACAATGGAAATATAAAACAACCAGAAAGCAAACAGTAAGAGGGCAGTAATGTAAATTGGCATCCAAATTATACAGAAGGAAGTAAAATTTTAATTATTTGCAGATGATATGACTTTGTATGTAGAAAATCCCCAAACCCTAAACCAAAAATTTGTTGTAACTAGTCTATAAATGCAGTAAACTTGCAGATTATGAAATCAATGCACAGAAATCAGTTTCTTTTCTGTACATTAATAATGAAACATCTGAAAAGGAAATAAATAAAACTATGTGATTCACAATAGTATCAAAAACAATAAAATACCTGGGAATAAATTTAACCAAGGAAGTGAAAGATCTATAAATGAAAACTAAAATACTGTGTTGAAAGAAATCAAAGATACAAACAAATGGAAAGACATCCCATGTTAATGGATTAGAAAATTATTATTGTTAAGATGTCCATACTACCCAAAACAAAACACAGATTCAATGAAATCCCTTTCAAAATTCTAATAGCATTCTTCAAAGAAATAAAACAATCTTAAAATTTGAATGGAATACAAAGAGACCCAAAATAGCCAAAGCAATCCAGAAAAATAAAAAATGCTGGAGGCATTCACATGTCTTGGTTTCAAACTGTATTACAAAGCTATAGTAATTTAAACAGGATGGTACTAGGATGAAAAGAGACACACAGACTGATGGAACATAACAGAGAGCCAAGAATTAAATCCTTGCATCTATAGTCAACTAACATTTTACAAGGGAGCCAAGATTGAACACCCAATGGGAAAAGAATATTTCTACAAATGGTACTGGGAAAACTGGATAAAAACAATCAGAGTAATAAAATTGGACCCCTATCTTATACCACTCAGAAAACTTTACTCAAAATGGATCAAAGACTAAACATAAGACCTGCTACCATAAAATTCCTAGCAGCAAACAAGGAAGAAGTTCCTCAGTGTTGGTTTTAGCAATAATTTTTTGGATACAACCCTAAAACAAAAACAACAAAGGTAAAAATCAAGAAATGGGACTGCATCAAACTTTAAAGCTTCTGCACAACTAATGAAGTGATCAACAAAATAAAAGGCAACTGTGGAATGGCACAAAAATTTTTCAAACCACATGTCATATCAAAAACAATCCAATTAAAAAATGGGCAGAGGAACTAAAGAGGCATTTTTTCAAAGAAGACATCAAAATTGCCAACAGGTACATGAAAAAATGCTCCACATCACTAAACAACAGGGGATGTAAATCAAAATCACAGAGATATCACCTTACACTAATCAAAATGACTATTATCCAAAAGACAAGAAATAACAAACACTGGTGAGGATGTAGACAAAAGGGAACCATTGTACACTGTTGGTGGTAATGTAAATTGGTATAGCCATTGTGGAAAGCAGTATGGAGGTTTCTCACAAAATTAAAAATATAAATACTATTTTGACCCAGGAATTCCACTTCTGGGGATTTACCTAAAGAAAACAAAATCTATGATTCAAAAAGGTATATGCACTCCTGTTTATTGCCAAATTATTTACAATAGCCAAGATATGAAGGCATCCTAAGTGTCCATCAATAGAGAGGAATGAAGAAAGGATATGTGGTATATTACTTAACCATTAAAATGAATAACAGTTCAATTCAAGATGGCAGCATGAGCGGTGAGACAGAGAGCACCTCCCAAAACCACATATAATATGAAAATATAGTAAATACAACTAATCCTAAAAGAGCAACAGGAAAGAAGGCTGCACCAGACTGCATACACCGGGAGAACAGAGAAAACCTCACAAAAAAGGATAACGCACCAAAGCCTTGATCTGGCGGGACCCAAGCCCTTCCCACAGCCCAGCTGACCAGTGAGAGGAAGAGAAATGGAGTGGGGAGGGGGTGAAAGCCTAGGACTGCTGAACACCGAACCCTGGAGATCTGCTTGGGGAGAACAAACCTACATTGCATGGTGCTCTGGAGATTAGTGGGATTGGAAAGCTAAGACAGGTGAAAAACTTGGAGATACAGAGATTTTCCAGCCATTTGTGGAGGACAGGGATTCACATCCAGCAGCTCTGGGCCACAGGAAAGTAGACAGTCTGAGAGGCTTCCTAAGAGATAGATGGCTGCTGAAGGGGCGGGGTTTTCACAGAGATTGCTGTGTGGGAGAAGGGATAGGTGAACAAGGTTTTCTGGGTGCACTCTGCCCAGCAGGTTGGGAACTTTCCGGAGCTCCATGCACTCTATCCCGCTGGCTGGCTGCTCAGTTCTGAGGCCCCCCACTGTGATATGCAGCCTGCTGTGCCTTCCTTCTGGCTGCCAGAACTGGCTCACAAACCAGCAGTTGCTTTCCTGGCATCAGGCCAGCCAGAGGGAGGCCGCACCTATGGCAGCTACAGACACAAGGCACAGAGTCTTACACCTGTGTGTGCTCAGCTCACTGGTTCTGATAGTGGAGACAGGTACTGCAGCTGGGAACCAGGAAACAGCTCTTTCCTCCTCCCAGCCACCAGCACCACTCCCCTGCAACCCCCAGCATCACTCCAGGGGCTGAGCAGCTCCAGAGACTAGACCTTCTTGGCACCATAGGGTGCTACATACCAATAAGAAACATCAAAGGAATGTGATTCAAAAAAAAATCTCACAGACATCAGAAAAAGGACCAAATGAAACTGAACTCACCAATCTTCTTAAAAGAGAGTTCAAAATAAAAATCATAAATATGTTCATGGAGGTACAGAAAATATTCCAGAACTCAGGGATGAATTTAGGACAGAGATTCAATAATTAAGAAATTCCATATCTGGAATGAAACATACAATGGAGAGATTTAAAAGCAGATAAGATGCAGTAGAAGAGATGGTAAATGGAATAGAAATTAGAGAAGAGGAATACAAAGAAGATGAGGCACAGAGAGAAAAAAGGATTTCTAAGAATGAAAGAATATTAGGAGAACTGTGTGACCAATCCAAATGGAACTATATTTGCATTATAGGGTTCCCAGAAGAAGAAGAAAGAGATAAAGGAATAGAAAGTGTCTTTGAAGAGGAAATTGCTGAAAACTTCCTCAGTCTGGGGAAGGAAATATTCTCTGAGGTCATGGAGGTACACAGATCTCCCAACACAAGGGACAAAGGAAGAAAACCCCAAACATATAATAATTAAAATGGCAAAGATCAAAGATAGTGAAAGACTTTTATAAGCAGCTAGAGAGAGAAAAAAGATCACATACAAAGGAAAACCCATCAGGCTATTATCAGACCTTTCAACAGAAACCTTCAGGCCAGAAGGGAGTGGCATGATATATGTAATGCAATGAAACAGGAGGACTTCAAACCAAGAATACTCTACCTGGCAAGATTATCATTTACATTTGAAGAAGGGATTAAACAATTTCCACATAAGGAAAAGCTGAGAGAATTAACCTCCCACAAACCACCTCTACAGTGCATTTTAGAGGGACTCCTGTATAAGGAAGTATTCTTAAGGCTAAATAGCCGTCACCAGCCAAAGAATCCTGAGAAGGAAGACTAAAGCTGGGGGGATTATGTTTCCTGACTTCAAGCTCTACTACAAAGCCACAGTAATCAAGATAATTTGGTACAGGCACAAGGACAGACCCATAGAACAATGGAACAGACTAGAGAGCCCATATATAAACCCAAGCATATATGGTCAATTAATATATGATAAAGGAGCAATGGACATACAATGGGGAAATGACAGATTTTCAACAACTGGTGTTGGCAAAACTGGACAGCTACATGCAAGAGAATGAAACTGGATTATTCTTTTATCCCATACACAAAAGTAAACTCAAAATGGATCAAAGGCATGAATGTAAATCATGAAACAATAAAACTCTTAGAAGAAAACATAGGCAAAAATCTCTTGAATATAAACATGAGCAACTTTATCCTGAACACATCTCCCTGGGAAAGGGAAACAAAAGCAAAAATGAACAAATGGGACTACATCATGCTAAAAAGCTTCTGTACAGCAAAGGACACCATCAGCAGAATAAAAAGGCATCCTAGAGTATTGGAGAATATATTTGTAAATGAACGTATCCGACAAGGGGTTGACATACAAAATATATAAAGAACTAACATGCCTCAACACCCAAAAAGCAAATAAACCTATTAAAAAATGAGCAGAGGACATGAAGAGACAATTTTTCAAAGAAGAAATTCAGATGGCCAACAGGCACATGAAAAGATGCTCCACTTGGCTAATTATCAAGGAAATGCAAATTAAAACCACAATGTGATAGCACCTCATACCAGTTAGGATGGCCAACACACAAAAGACTAGGAACAACAAATGCTGGCAAGGATGCAGAGAACAGGGAACCCTCCTACACTGCTGGTGGTAATGTAAACTAGTTCAACCATTATGGAAAGCAGTTGGGAGGTTCCTCAAAAACTAAAAACAGAAATACCATTTGACTGAGGAATTCCACTTCAAGGAATTTATCCTAAGAATGCTGGATCCCAGTTTCAAAAAGACATATGCACTCCTATGTTTATTGCAGCACTATTTACAATAGCCAAGATGAATGAATAAAGAAGAGGTGGTACATATACACAATGGAATATTATTCAGCCATAAGAAGGCAAATCCTACCATTTGCAAGAACATGGATGGAGCAGGAGGATATTATGCTCAGCGCAATAAACCAGGTGGGGCAAGACAAGTACCAAATGATTTTTGTCATCTGTGGAACATAAGAACAAAGTGAAAACTGAAAGAAAAAAGCAGCAGCAGACTCACAGAATGGACTAACATTTACCAAAGGTAAAGGGACTGGGGAGGGTGGGTGGGAAGGGATGGAGAAGGGGAATAAGGGGCATTACAATTAGCGTATATAACTTTGGGTGGCACGGAGAAGGCAGTATAGCACAGAGAAAACAAGTAGTGACTCTATAGCATCTTACTATGCTGATGGACAGTGACTGTAATGGGGTATGTTGTGGGGACTTGATAATGGGGGGAATCTAGTAACTATAGTGTTGCTCATGTGATTGTATATTAATGATATCAAAATTTTAAAAAAATGAAATAAACAATAACATTTTGCCATTTGTAGTATCACAGATGGACCGAGAGAATATCATGCTATATGTGAAGTAAGCCAGGTAGACAAAGACAAATACCATATGATTTCAGTTATGTGTGGAATCTGAACAACAAAACAAGTGAACAAAACAGAAATAAACTTTAGACACAGGGAAGAAACTGGTGGTTGTCATGGGTGGCTGGGGTGGGTGGGAGGGGGATGAAATAGGTGAAAGGGATCAAAAGGCATGAAAGTCTAATTATAATATAAATTAGTCACAGGGATGAAAGTACAGCTTAGGGAATATAGTCAATACCATTGTAATATCTCTGTATTTTCACAGATGGTAACTATACCTTTTGAGATGAGCATTTCATAATGTAGGTAACTGTCAAATCTCTATGTTGTATGTCTGAAACCAATATAATATTGTGTATCAACTCTATTTCAAACAAAAAACTTCTCTGCATCATTCACATTTATTTTCCTATCTACTAGGTTAAAATGAAAAACTTCCACAAATGTCTTGATAATTCCACACAATTAAAGAGACAATTGGCTTAGTCATTATGACATTTACTAAATGAACACCTTAATACTCCTAGTGATTAATAGTTTCATTTTCTAAGCACACAAATTTTAAATATGCAATTTCAAAAAATTACCAGAATCTATAATCACATCTGCTTATAATTAACAGAATCTAATTTATTTTTTTTCTGAAGACACAAGATACGTCTTTCCTCCTTTCTCTTCGTGATTCTTCAACAGTAATGCAAGTCCCTCAGTGAATTTATCTGAAACTTCTCTCAGTATCCTGATATATAATTTATCAGTGTTTGGTTGCCAAATGATTCCCAGATCAGGTTCTTCCTGTCTGGAAGTCTTCTCTCTACCCCTCTTAAAAAAGGAGTCTTCCCTTAAACTGGAGGGACAGCCCGGCACCAAGGAATGGAGTGTGCTTCAAATGGACTTGTCTTCAAATGCCAGTACTGCCTCCTACTGGCTAAAGACACTGAAGGCAGGTTAGTTAATTTTACTGAACATACTTGCCTTGGCTATATAATTACATAATAATACACATCCTGAGGTGTGTAGGGGCTTAGAAATACATAGTAAAAGCATAATACATAGCACTAACAAGTTTCTTCAATAAATTTCAGCTTTTGTGTCCATTCAGTGCCCAGTTTCTAATTCTTACATTTCTCTATTCTCTCTGCTGCTCTCTTACTCTTTAATAGCTCATATTCATATTAACTTATCTTTAGACTCATATTCAGAGATTTTCATAGGTGTGTTTGTTTAGTTTGTAGAGCTGTATTGGGTATTGTCTTTTGTAGCCAATGTTCTCTTTTCTTCCTCAAGGTATTTTGTAATTTCCTTTTTACAGAGAACATAGTCTTGGATATTCTTTTTTTGCAACATAAATATAGGAGAAGCCAAAAGAATCACATGTGGTAGTATTGCTACTGAAATATAGAAAAATGTTAATATAAAGTGAATATGGGGTATTATATTGATGGTTCCAATTATTCCTATTCTGTTTACCTCTTACCCCTGTTGATGACATAAGTTGCCTAAAATAAATAATAAGCTAAAAAACATACATTCTTAGTAGCCCAGGATGAAAACATTTTTTAAAATTTTTTATTAAGGTATAATTGATATACACTCTTATGAAGGTTTCACATGAAAAAACAGTGTGTTTACTACATTTACCCATATTTCAAGTCCCCACCCGTACCCCAATGTAGTCACTGTCCATCAGTGCAGCAAGTTGCCAGAGATCCACTATGTCCGTTCTTGTGATACACTGTTCTCCCAGTGATCCCTCACACCATGTGTACTAAACATAATACCCCTCAGTCCCCTTCTCCCTGCCTACCCACCCACCCTCCCACACCTCTCCCATTTGGTAACCACTGGTTCATTCTTGGAGTCTCTGTGTCTGCTGCTATTTTGTTCCTTCAGTTTTGTTTTGTTGTTATACTCCACAAATGAGGGAAATAATTTGCACTTGTCTTTCTCTGCCTGGCTTATTTCACTGAGCATAATGTCCTCCAGCTGCATCCATGTTGTTGCAAATAGTAGGATTCGTTTCTTTCTTATGGCTGAATAGTATTCCATTGTATATATGTACCACTTCTCTATCCATTCATCTACAGATGGACACTTAGGTTGCTTCCATATCTTGGCTATTGTAAAAACTGCTGCAATAAACATAGGGGGACATATGTCCTTTTGAATCTGAGAAGTTGTATTATTTTAGTATATTCCAAGGAGTGGGATTCTGGGGTCGAATGGCATTTCTATTTTTAATTATTTGAGGAACCTCCATATTGCTTTCCACAATGGTGGAACTATCTTACATTCCCACCAGCAGTGTAGGAGGGTTGCCCTTTCTCCACATCCTTGCCACCATTTGTTGTTCTTAGTCTTTTCGATGTAGGCCATCCTTACTGGTGTGAGCTGATATCTCATTGTGGTTTTAATTTCCCTGATGATTAGTGATGTGGAGCATCTTTTCATGTCTGTTGGCCATCTGAATTTCTTCTTTGGGGAACTTTCTCTTCATATGTTCTGCCCATTTGTTAATTGGGTTATTTGCTTTTTGGGTGTTAAGATGTGTAAGTTCTTTATATATTTTGGATGTTAACCCTTGTCGGATATGTCATTTGGAAATATATTCTCCAATACTGTAGGATGCCTTTCTGTTTTGTTGACAATGTACTTTGCCCTACAAAAACTTTTTAGTTTGATGTAGTCCCATGAGTTCATTTTTGCTTTTGTTTCCCTTTCTTGAGGAGATGGGTTCAGGAAGAAGTTGCTCATGCTTATATTCAGGAGATGTTTGCCTATGTTGTCTTCTAAGAGTTTTATGGTTTCATGACTTACATTCAAGCCTTTAATCCATTTTGAGTTTACTTTTGTGAGTGGGGTTAAACAATAATCCAGTTTCATTCTCTTGCATGTAGCTGTCCGGTTTTGCCGACACCAGCTGTTGTCATTTCCCCATTGTATGTCCATGGCTCATTTATCATATATTAATTAACCATATATGGTTGGATTTATATCAGGGCTCTCTAGTCCATTCCATTGGTCTATGGGTCTATTCTTGTGCCAGTACCAAATTTTTTTGATTATTGTGGCTTTGTAGTAGAGCTTGAAGTTGGGGAGCATAATTCCTCCTGCTTTATTCTTCCTTCTCAGGATTGCTTTGGCTATTCGAGGTCTTTTGCGGTTCCACATGAATTTTAGTACTATTTGTTCTAGTTCAATGAAGAATGCTGTTGGTATTATGATAGGAATTACATTAAATCTATAGATTGCTTTAGGCAGGATGGCCATTTTGACAATATTAATTTTCCTATCCATGAGCATGGGATGTGTTTCCATTTATTGGTATCTTCTTTAATTTCACTCATGATTGTCTTGTAGTTTTCAGAGTATAGGTCTTTCACTTCCTTGGTTAGGTTTATTCCTAGGCATTTTAGTTTTTTGATACAATTGTGAATGGAATTGTTTTCCTGATTTCTCTTTCTGTTAGTTCATTGTTAGTGTATAGGAATGCCACAGATTTCTGTGTATTAATTTTGTATCCTGCAACTTTGCTGAATTCAGATGTTAGATCTAGTAGTTTTGGATTCGATTATTTAGGGTTATTTAATGTACAATATCATGTCATCTGCAAAAAGGGACAGGTTAACTTCTTCCTTGCCAATCTGGATGCCTTTTATTTCTTTGTGTTATCTGATTGGCGTGGCTAGGACCTCCAGTACTATGTTGAATAGAAGTGGGGAGAGTGGGCATTCTTGTCTTGTTCCCAATCTTAAAGGAAAAGCTTTCAGCTTCTTGCTGTTAAGTATATTGTTGGCTGTGGGTTTCTGAAATATGGCCACTATTATGTTGAGGTACTTGCCCTCTATACACATTTTGTTGAGAGTATTTATCATGAATGGATGTTGAATTTTGTCAAATACTTTTTCAGCATCTACGGAAATATTTATGTGGTTTTTGTCCTTCTTTTTGTTGATGTGGTGGATGATGTTGATGGATTTTCGAATGTTGTACCATCCTTGCATCCCTGGCATAAATCTTACTTGATCATAATGGATGATCTTTTTGATGTATTTTTTAATTCGGTTTGCTAATATTTTGTTGAGTATTTTTGCATCTATGTTCATCAGGGATATTGGTCTGTAATTTCTTTTTTTGTGGTGTCTTTGCCTGGTTTTGGTATTAGAGTGATGCTTGCCTCATAGAATGAGTTTGGAAGTATTCCCTCCTCTTCTATTTTTTTGGGAAACTTTAAGAAGAATTGGTATTAGGTCTTCACTAAATTTTTGATAAAATTCAGCAGTGAAGCTATATGGTCCAGGAGTGTTGTTTGTAGGTAGGTTTTCGATTACCAGTTCAATTTCATTGCTGGTAATTGGTCTGTTCAGATTTTCTGTTCCTTCCTTGGTCAGCCTTGGAAGGTTGTATTTTTCTAGAAAGTTGTCCATTTCTTCTAGGTTATCCAGGTTGTTAGCATATAATTTTTCATAGTATTCTCTAATAATTCTTTGTATATCTGTGGTGTCCGTAGTGATTTTTCCATTCTCATTTCTGATGCTGTTTATGTGTGTAGACTCTTTTTTTTTTGATAAGTCTGACTAGGGGTTTATCTATTTTGTTTATTTTTTCAAAGAACCAGCTCTTGCTTTCATTGATTCTTTCTATTGTTTTATTCTTCTCAACTTTATTTATTTCTGCTCTAATCTTCATTATGTCCATCCTTCTACTGATTTTGGGCCTCATTTGTTGTTCTTTTTTTTTCTAGTTTCATTAATTGTGAGTTTAGATTGCTTATATGGGATTGTTCTTCTTTCTTGAGGTAGGCCTGTATTGCAATATACTTTCCTCTTAGCACGGCCTTGGCTGCATCCCACAGATTTTGTGGTGTTGAATTATTGTTGTCATTTGTCTCCATATATTGCTTGATCTCTGTTTTTATTTTGTCATTGATCCACTGGTTAATTAGGAGCATGTTGTGTAGCCTCCATGTGTTTGTCCATGTGTTTGTGGGATTTTTCATTTTCTTTGCATAATTTATTTCTAGTTTCATACCTTTGTGATCTGAGAAACTGGTTGGTACTATTTCAATCTTTTTTAATTTACTGAGGCTCTTTTTGTGGCCTAGTGTATGATCTATTGTTGAAAATGTTCCATGTGCACTTGAGAAGAATGTGTATGCTGTTGCTTTTGGGTGTAGCATTCTGTAGATGTCTGTTAGGTCCATCTGTTCTATTGTGTTGTTCAGTGCCTCTCTGTCCTTACTTATCTTATATCTGGTTGATCTGCCCTTCAGAGTGAGTGGAGTGTTGAAGTCTCCTAGAATGAATGCATTACATTCTATTTCCCCTTTTAATTCTGTTAGTATTTCTTTCACTTATATAGATGCTCCTGTGTTGGGAGCATAGATATTTATAATGGTTATATATTCTTGTTGGATTGACCCTTTTTCATTATGTAATACCTTTCTTTGTCTCTTGTGACTTTCTTTGTTTTGTAGTCTATTTTGTCTGATACAAGTACTGCAACTCCTGCTTTTTTCTCTGTGTTAGTTGTGTGAAATATCTTTTTTCATCCCTTCACTTTTAGTCTGTGTTTGTCTTTGGGTTTAAAGTGAGTCTCTTGCAGGCAGAATGTAGATGGGTCCTGTTTTTTTATCCATTCAGTGACGCTATGTCTTTTGATTGGTGCATTCAGTCCATTTACATTTAGGGTGATTATTGATAGGTATGTACTTATTGCCATTTCAGGCTTTAGATTCGGGATTACCAAAAGTTCAAGGTTAATTTCCTTACTATGTAAGAGTCTAACATAAGTTACTTAAAATGCTGTTACAAACACAATCAGAAGGTTCTTTTCTTTTTCTCCTCCTTTTTCTTCCTCCTCCATTCTTTATATATTAGGTATCATATTCTGTATTCTTTGTCTGTCCCTTGATTGACTTCAGGGATAGTTCATTTAATTTTGCATTTGCTTAGTAATTAGCTGTTCTAATTTCTTTACTGTAGTTTTATTACCTCTGGTGACAGCTATTCAACCTTAGGAACACTTCCATCTATAGCAGTCCATCCAAAATAGACTGTACAGATGGTTTGTGGGAGGTAAATTCTCTCAGCTTTTGCTTATCTGCAAATTGTTTAATTCCTCTTTCAAATTTAAATTATAATCTTGCCAGATAAAGTAATCTTGGTTCCAGGCCCTTCTGCTTCATTGCATTAAATACATCATGCCACTCCCTTCTGGCCTGTGAAGTTTCTGTTGAGAAGACTGATGATAGCCTGATGCATTTTCCTTTGATTGTGGTCTTATTTCTCTCTCTGGCTGCTTTCTTTCTTTAAATTTTTTAATTTAATTTTATTTTGTTATCATTAATCTACAATTGCATGAAGAACATTATGTTTTCTAGGCTACCCCCAACCCCAAGTCTCCCCCAAAACCCCATTAGAGTCACTGTCCATCAGCATAGTAAGATGTTGTAGAATCACTACTTGTCTTCTCTGTGTTGCAAAGACGGCCCCTTTCCCCCACCCCCCACATTATAAATGCTAATCATAATACCCCCTTTCTTCTTTCCCGCCCTTATTCCTCCCTACCCTCCCATTTCCCCCAGTCTCTTTCCCTTTGGTAACTGTTAGTCCATTCTTGGGTTCTCTGATTCTGCTGCTGTTTTTTTTCCTTCAGTTTTTCTTTTGTTCTTATACTCCACAGATGAGTGAAATCATTTGATATTTGTCCTTCTCCACTTGGCCTATTTCACTGAGCATAATACCCTCTAGCTCCATCCATGTTGTTGCAAATGGTAGGATTTGTTTTCTTCTTATGGCTGAATAATATTCCATTGTGTATATGTACCACATGTTCTTTATCCACTCCTCTACTGATGGACACTTAGGTTGCTTCCATTTCTTGGCTATTGTAAATAGTGCTGCGATAAACATAGGGGTGCATCTGTCTTTTTCAAACTGGAGTGCTGCATCCTTAGGGTAAGTTCCAAGAAGTGGAATTCCTGGGTCAAATGGTAAGTCTATTTTGAGCATTTTGAAGAACCTCCATATTGCTTTCCACAATGGTTGAACTAATTTACATTCTCACTAGCAGTGTAGGAGGTTTCCCCTTTCTCCACAACCTTGCCAGCATTTGTTGTTGTTTGTCTTTTGGATGGTAGCCATCCTTACTGGTGTGAGGTGATGTCTCATTGTGGTTTTAATTTGCATTTCGCTGGTAACTAGTGAAGTAGAGCATCTTTTCATGTGTCTGTTGGCCATCTGAATTTCTTCTTTGGAGAACTGTCTGTTCAGCTCCTATACCCATTTTTTAATTGGATTATTTGCCTTTTGTTTGTTGAGGCGTGTGAGCTCTTTACATATTTTGGATGTCAACCCTTTATCGGATCTGTCATTTACGAATATATTCTCCCATACTATAGGATAACTTTTTGTTCTAGTGATGGTGTCCCTTGCTGTAAAGAAGATTTTCAGCTTAATATAGCCCCACTTGTTCATTTTTGCTTTTGTTTTCCTTTCCCAGGGAGATATATTCATGAAGAAGTCACTCATGTTTATGTCCAAGAGATTTTTGCCTGTGTTTTTGTCTAAGAGTTTTATAGTTTCATGACTTACATTCAGGTCTTTGATCCATTTCGAATTTACTTTTGTGTATGGTGTTAGGCAATGATCCAGTTTCATTCTCTTACATGTAGCTGTCCAGTTTTCCTAGCACCATCTGTTGAAGAGACTGTCATTTCCCCGTTGCATGTCCATGGCTCCTTTATCGAATATTAATTGGCCATATATGTTTGGATTAATGTTTGGAGTCTCTAATTTGTTCCACTGGTCTGTGGCTGTGTTCTTGTACCAGTACCAAATTGTCTTGATTACTATGGCTTTGTAGTAGAGCTTGAAGTTGGGGAGTGAGATCCCAACAACTTTATTCTTCTTTCTCAGGATTGCTTTGGCTATTCAGGGTCTTTGGTGTTTCCATGTGAATGTTTGAACTATTTGTTCCAGTTCATTGAAGAATGTTGCTGGCAATTTGATAGGGATTGCATCAAATCTGTATATTGCTTTGGGCAGGATGGCCATTTTGACGATATTAATTTTTCCTAGCCATGAGCATGGGATGAGTTTCCATTTGTTAGTGTCCTCTTTAATTTCTCTTAAGAGTGTCTTATACTTATCAGGGTATAGGTCTTTTACTTCTTTTGTTAGGTTTTTCCTAGGTATTTTATTCTTTCTGATGATATTGTGAATGGAATTGTTTTCCTGATTTCTCTTTCTATTGGCTCATTGTTAGTGTATAGGAAACCCACAGATTTCAGTGTGTTAATTTTGTATCCTGCAACTTTACTGTATTCTGATATCAGTTCTAGTTGTTTTGGAGTGGAGTCTTCAGGGTTTTTTATGTACAATATCATGTCATCTGCAAATAGTGACAGTTTAACTTCTTCTTTACCAATCTGGATTACTTGCATTATTTTGTTTTGTCTAATTGCCATGGCTAGGACCTCCAGTACTATGTTAAATAACAGTGGGGAGAGTGGGCATCCCTGTCTTGTTCCCAATCTCAGAGGAAAAGCTTTCAGCTTCTCACTGTTCAGTATGATGTTGGCTGTGGGTTTATCATAAATGGCCTTTATAATGTTGAGGTACTTGCCCTCTATACCCATTTTGTTGAGAGTTTTTATCATGAATGGATGTTAAATTTTGTCAAATGCTTTTTCAGCATGTATGGAGATGATCATGTGGTTTCCATCTTCCTCTTTGTTGATGTGGTGGATGATGTTGATGGATTTTTGACTGTTGTACCATCCTTGCATCCCTGGGATGAATTCTACTTGGTCGTGGTGTATGATCCTTCTGATATATTTTTGAATTCAGTTTGCTAATATTTTATTGAGTATTTTTGCATCTATGTTCATCCGGGATATTGGTCTGTAATTTTCTTTCTTGGTGGGGTCTTTGCCTGGTTTTGGTATTAGGGTAATGTTGGCTTCATAGAATGAGTTTGGGAGTATTCCCTCCTCTTCTACTTTTTGGAAAACTTTAAAGAGAATGGGTATTATATCTGATCTGTATGTCTGCTAAAATTCCGAGATAAATCCATCTGCCCCGGGTGTTTTTTTCTTGGCTATTTTTTTGATTACTGCTTCAATTTCTTTGCTGGTAATTGGTTTGTTTAGATTTTGTGTTTCTTTCTTGGTCAGTTTTGGAAGATTGTATTTTTCTAGTAAGTTGTCCATTTCTTCTAGGTTTTCCAGCTTCTTAGCATATAGGTTTTCATAGTAGTCTCTAACAATTCTTTGTATTTCTGTTGGGTCCATCGTGATGTTTCCTTTCTCATTTCTGATTCTGTTGATGTGTGTTGATTCTCTTTTTCTCTTAGTAAGTCTGGCTAGAGGCTTATCTATTTTGTTTATTTTCTCAAAGAAACAGCTCTTGGTTTCATTGATTTTTTTCTATTGTTTTATTATTCTCAATTTTGTTTATTTCTTCTCTGATATTTATTATGTCCCTCCTTTGCTCATTTTAGGCCTCATTTGTTCTTCTTTTTCCAATTTTGATAACTGTTATATTAGATTATTAGTTTGGGTTTGTTCTTCCTTCTTTAAATATGACTGGATTGCTATATATACTTTCCTCTTAAGACTGCTTTCACTGCGTCCCACAGAAGTTGGGGCTTTGTGTTATTGTTGTCATTTATTTCCATATATTGCTGGATCTCCATTTTAATTTGGTCGTTGATCCATTGACTATTTAGAAGCGTGTTGTTAAGTCTCCATGTGTTTGTGAGCCTTTTTGCTTTCTTGGTACAATTTATTTCTAGTTTTATACTTTTGTGGTCTGAAAAGTTGGTTGGTAGGATTTCAATCTTTTTGAATTTACTGAGGCTCTTTTTGTGACCTAGTATGTGGTCTATTCTGGAAAATGTTCCATGTGCACTTGAGAAGAATGTGTATCCTGTTGCTTTTGGATGTAGAGTTCTATAGATGTCTATTAGGTCCATCTGTTCTAGTCTGCTGTTCAGTGCCTCTGTGTCCTTACTTATTTTCTGTCTGGTGGATCTGTCCTTTGGAGTGAATGGTGTGCTGAAGTCTCCTAAAATGAATGCATTGCATTCTATTTCCTCCTTTAATTCTGTTTGTATTTATTTTACATATGTTGATGTTCCTGTATTGGGTTCATATATATTTATAATGTTTATATCCCTTCTTGGATTGAACCCTTTATCATTATATAATGGCCTTCATTACCTCTTGTTACTTTCTTTGTTTTGAAGTCTATTTTGTCTGATACTAGTACTGCAACATCTGCCTTTTTCTCCCTATTGTTTGCATGAAACATCTTTTTCCATCCCTTGACTTTTACTCTGTGCATGTCTTCAGGTTTGAGGTGAGTCTCTTGTAAGCAGCATATAGATGGTCTTGTTTTTTTATCCTTTCAGTGACTCTGTGTCTTTTGATTGGGGCATTCAGTCCATTTACATTTAGGGTGATTATCGATACGTATGTACTTATTGCCATTTCAGGCTTTAGATTCATGGTTACCAAAGGTTCCAGGTTACTTTCCTTACTATCTAAGAGTCTAACTTAACTCACTTAGTATGCTGCTACAAACACAATCTAGAGGTTCTTTTCTATTTCTCCTCCTTTTCTTCCTCCTTCATTCTTTATATGTTAGATATCAAATTCTGTACTTTTTGTCTATCCCTTGATTGACTTTGGGGATACTCAATTTAATTTTGCATTAGCCTCACAATCAGCTGCTCCACCCTCCCTACTGAGATTTTACTACCTCTGGTGACAGCTATCCAAACCTAGGAACACTTCCATCTATAGCAGTCCCTCCAAAATAGACTGCAGAGATGGTTTTTTGGGAGGTAAACTCTCTCAGCTTTGCTTATCTAAAAATTGTTTAATCCGTCCTTCAAATTTAAATGATAATCTTGCTGGATAAAGTAATCTTGGTTCCAGGCCCTTCTGCTTCATGGCATTTAATACATCATGTGACTCCCTTCTGGCCAGTAAGGTCTTGCTGTGAAGTCTGATGTTAGCATGATGGGCTTTCCTTTGTATGTGATCTTATTTCTGCCTCTGGCTGCTTTTAACAGTCTGTCCTTATCCTTGATCTTTCCCATTTTTATTACTATGTGTCTTGCTCTTGTCTTCCTTGGGTCCCTTGTGTTGGGGCATCTGTGGATCTCCATGGCCTGACAGACTATGTCCTTCCCCAGATTGGGGAAGTTTTCAGCAACTACCTCCTCAAAGACACTTTCTATCCCTTTCTCTCTCTCTTCTTCTTCTGGTATCCCTATAATGCGAATATTTTTCCACTTGGATTGGTCACATAGTTCTCTCAATATTCTTTCATTTCTAGAGATCCTTTTTTCTATTTGTGCGAGGACTTCTTTGAAGTCCTCCTCTCTAGTTTCTATTTCATTTATTGTCCCCTCCACCATATCCAACCTGCTTTTAATACCCTCCATCGTGTTCTTTAACGATTGGATCTCTAACTTGAATTCATTCCTGAGTTCTTGGATGTTTTTCCATACCTCCATTAGCATGTTGATGATTTTTATTCTGAACTGCCTTTCAGGAAGAGTCACAAGGTCCATATCATTTAAATCTTTCTCTGGAGTTGTATTAACAATTTTACTCTGGAGAAGATTCCTTTGGCATTTCATGTTTGTATATGACGCCCTCTAGTGTCCAGAGGCTCTATTCTGGAGCTTCTGAGCCCCTGAAGCAATGTCGGGGTTCGCAGGGGAGCAGTACTGGTGCCTGGGGGTAGGAAAGAGCTGTTCCCCACCTCCTGGCTACTGTGCCTGTCTCCACTGCCTGAGCCAGTGGGCCAGTCACACAGGTATAAGTTTTTGTTCCAGAGCAGCCAGATATGGATCCCTGCTTTCCACAAGCAGCCAGAATCCCAGTCTCCCCAGGAACTCTGCTGTATTAACTTTCCAACCCAGTAGTCATACGAGTCTCATGAAAGCACCATGAAATGTAGGTTTGTGCTCCCAGAGCAGATCTCCGGAGCTAGGTACTCAGCAGTCCCAAGCCTTCCACTCCCTCCCTGCTCTGTTTCTCTTCCTCCTGCCAGTGAGCTGGGGTGTGGGAGGGGCTCGGGTCCTGCGGAGCCACAGCTCTGGTATGTTTCCCCGTTTGCTGAGGTCTGCTCTTTTCTCCAGGTGTGTGCAGTCTGGCGCTGTCCTCTTTCCAGTTACTCTCTCAGGATTAGTTGCACCAATTAAATTTTCTAATTGTATCCAGTTTTAGGAGGAAGCCTCTTTCTCTCCTCTCTTTAATCCCATTTCTCTGGCTGCATTTAATAGTCTGTCCTTATCCTTGATCTTTGCCATTTTAATCACGATATGTCTTGGTGTTGTCTTCTTTGGGTCCCTTGTCTTGGGAGATCTGTTGATCTCCATGGCCTGAGAGACTATCTCCTTCCTCAGATTGGGGAAGTTTTCAGCAACTGCCTCCTCAAAGACACTTTTTATCCCTTTCTCTCTCTTCTTCTTCTTCTGGTAGCCCTATAATGCGAATATTGTTCCATTTGGATTGGTCACGCATTTCTCTCAATATTCATTCATTCTTAGAGATTCTTTTTTCTCTCTGTGCCTCAGCTTGTTTGTATTCCTCTTCTCTAGTTTCTATTTCATTTATCGTCTCTTCCACCATATCCAACCTCCTTTTAATACCCTCCATCATGTTCTTCAATGATTGGATCTCTGACTGGAATTCACTCCTGAGTTCTTGGATATCTTTGCATACCTCCATTAGCATGTTGATGATTTTTATTTTGAACTCCCTTTCAGGAAGAGTCATAAGGTCCATGTCATTTAAATCTTTCTCCAACGGTATATTAATTTTTCTCTGGACCAGGTTCCTTTGGTATTTCATAATTGTATATTGTGCCCTCTAGTGTCCAGAAGCTCTACCCTGGAGCTGCTCAACCCCTGAAGCAATGTTGGGAATCGGAGGGTAGCAGTATTGGTGCCCTGTTCCATGAGGTCTGCTCTTTTCTCCCAGTGTGTGCAGTCTGGCACTGTTCTCTTTCCTGTTGCTCTCTCAGGATTAGTTGTACCAACTATATTTTCTAATTGTATACAGTTTCAGGAGGGAGCCTCTTTCTCTCCTCTCACACTGCCATCTTTAATCTCTTTTGAAAAACATTTTTGCATTGTTTATTATACTTTATTCTAGGGACCAAATACATGATTTAAATATTTACACTGATATCTTGAGGAGCATCTTTCTTATGCACATGAGTAAGGGTTTATACAATTGATAAGTAGGGAATTAATTCCCTAAGTGCTTCCATGACCCTTTACATATTTCATGAAGCTGATGTTACTGCATTAACCTTTGTACTATGTGTTTGGAGATTGCATCATAATTATTTTATTTGTAATTTATTATTTCTATCTTTTCTTATATTATTTTCCACATTTGAAACAGAGAGTAACCAAAGCATACAATAGGCTATTCTCCAAATTTGTAACAAAGGAAGCATCAAACCATTCAGTTTCTTTGTTGAAATAATAATAGCAATGATGCCATTTTACTAATATTCTTTTCAAAGTATGAGGCTAGAGCATGTTCTTTTTTGTGATGGGAAGATGTGACATTTATGTTTTCATACGCTATATCTACAGAAAATAAAATATATTAAGAGAAAAAAACAAAAAATCATCTTGACATTTGCCTTTATGTAATATTGAAGGTCTGGCTTTTGAGCCTGGATTTTTCTGGTTCACTTAGCTGTAATAATGACTTTATTCATCATAAAGCAAGTGAAAGTAATGTTATTGCAATCACAAAGGATCATAGGCACCAGAAAGTATTAATTTTTTTTCTTGTAATCAAAACCTCTGCAATATGTAGGTGCTACCTCAGAGTTTCTCAAGTTGAAAGCTGTAGAATGTGATCATGTTTTCTTTCTTGAGGCTATAACTTTATTTTTCCCACCAATTTTTTTTTCCAAGAGTTCCTTTATAAAAGAAAAAGGGCATATGAAGTTTCTACTATATTCTCTGGATAGAGTGAGAGAAATCATCCAACTTGGCAACATTCATTCTTTTTTTTTACATGGTGAACAAATTCTTACATAGTGAATAAGTTCTTACATGGTGAACAGTACAAGGGCAGTCATCACAGAAACTTTCAGTTTTGATAATGCATTATGAACTATAAACAATCAGGTCAAATATGAATATTCGTTTGATTTTTATACTTGATTTATATGTGAATCCCACATTTCTCCCTTATTATTATTATTATTATTATTATTTTTAATAAAATGCTGAAGTGGTAGGTAGGTGCAAGATAAAGGTAGAAAACATAGTTTAATGTTGTAAGAGAGCAAATGTAGATGATCAGGTGTGTGCCTGTAGACTATGTGTTAATCCAAGCTAGACAAGGGCAATAAAACATCCACGTATGCAGAAGATTTCTCTCAGAACGGGGCGGTGAGGTTCTTAGCCTCACCTCTGTTGATCCCCAATTTCTCACCTGATGACCCCCCTGCGACTGTGCCTGTCTTAGGTTGTTCCTCCCTTGAGGAATCTTACCTGTCTCTGGCTAACCAGTCATCTTCCGGGGCCATACAGGGAAATGTAAAGTTGGTAAGTGAGAGAGAAGCCATATTGTTTGAAAAGGTTAGCTTTTTACTTCTTTGCATATTTATGCCCTGTGGCTTCTATGCCCAGCATTTGTCTTGAGGTATCTTTACCACTTGCAGGAATTATGATACTCGGTAAATTCGATATGAGGCACGAATTCTATTTAAGGGTTGTAATTAGGAAGGAAGAAGAAAAGCTATACAAGTAGCAGACGGAAGAAAACATGGGAAGATTGATTATTTCTTTGACATATCTTCTTGTAGATTAACTTAAGCATGTATAGGTTTTAAACTACTAATTAAATTGCACACACACCTTAACATAATAGGAATACAGTTACATAACCAAAGCAGACCTATAATTACCAGCCATTTCCAGTGAAACCAAGAAAACCAATTACACACCCTAGGCATTTGTAAAAATTTATCTATGATATGATGGATATTGTCCAACTGAACTTGAACAGTCTGAGAGAAATCAGACAAATTAAAACAACCCATTCCTGGGGACTGTTCACATCCCATATATTCTTTTAACAATAGATAGTCTATAGTTGTAAGAGTTTAGAGCGCTACAACTTTCACTTCTCCTAATTCTTGGTTGAGTTCCAACAGTATAGATCCAGTCAAATTTGTTGTTTTACTGTATGAACAGGCCAGCTTAGATATCTCCTTCTTCATTCCAATGGCAAGTCCAGGAACCAGTGGGATGAATGCAGCTACAACTGCAGCATCGCCTGGATCTTTCTTGAGGTCTTTTGATGATCATCTTCTGGTATGACTCTTCCAGAGAGTGCTGATGTTGGAAGTTCTTCTTCATATCGTATCTTAGTTCATTTTCGGGGTAGCCAAATTAGGCTTTGATCCTCTGTATAAATAAAAACAGACCCTTTGCCCACACTTCGATATGCCCTTTATACCATTGTGTAGATCTCATTGGAGGTCACCACACAGGAACTGCTTTTTTTTTTTTTTAAGAGAAAGGAATATTATCAGAAAAGTGTACCTCCATAGCCGATCATCTGACACCCTTTAAGTGATCAAAATTAAGGATATTTAAAGCATGGATTAATCATTGATTTACAGTTAGTTTTATCCTACAGGGAGTAATCCCCCTTCACTTTCTTTTTTTTCTGTTTGTTATCTTTAATCTACACTTACAAGAAGAATATTATGTTTACTAGGCTCTCCCCTATACCAGTTCCCCCTGTAAACCCCTTTACAGTCACTGTCCATCAGCACAACAAAATATTGTAGAATCACTACTTATCTTCCCGGTGTTGTACAGCCCTCCCTTTTCTCCCACCCCCCCATGCATGCTAATCTTAATACCCCTCTTCTTTTCCCCCCCTTATCCCTCCCTACCCACCCATCTTTACCAGTCCCTTTCCCTTTGGTACCTGTTAGTCCATTCTTGGTTTTTGTGATTACACTGCTATTTTGTTCCTTCAGTTTTTCCTTTGTTCTTATACTCCACAGATGAGTGAAATCATTTGGTATTTCTCTTTCTCCACTTGGCTTATTTTACTGAGCATAATACCCTCTAGCTCCATCCATGTTGCTGCAAATGGTAGGATTTGCCCTCTTCTTATGGCTGTGTAATATTCCACTGTGTATATGTACCACTTGTTCTTTATCAATTCATCTACCGATGGACATTTAGGTTGCTTCCAATTCTTGGCTATTGTAAATAGTGCTGCGATAAACATAGGGGTGCATCTGTCTTTCTCAAACTTGATTGCTGTGTTCTTAGGGTAAATTCCTAGGAGTGGAATTCCTGGGTCAAATGGTAAGTCTGTTTTGAGCATTTTGATGTACCTCCATACTGCTTTCCACAATGGTTGAACTAATTTACATTCCCACCAGCAGTGTAGGAGGGGTTCCCTTCTTCCACAGCCTTGCCAACATTTGTTGTTGTTTGTCTTTTGGATGGTAGCCATCCTTACTGGTCTGAGGTGATACCTCATTGTAGTTTTACTTTGCATTTCTCTGATAATTAGCGATGTGGAGCATCTTTTCATGTGTCTGTTGGCCATCTGTATTTCTTTTTTGGAGAACTGTCTGTTCAGTTCCTCTGCCCATTTTTTACTTGGATTATCTGTTTTTTGTTTGTTGAGGCATGTGAGCTCTTTATATATTTTGGATGCCAAGCCTTTAACGGATCTGTCACTTACAAATATTTTCTCCCATACTGTAGGGTTCCTTTTTGTTCTATTGATGGTGTCTTTTGCTGTACAGAAGCTTTTCAGCTTAATATAGTCCCACTTGTTCATTTTTGCTTTTGTTTTCCTTGCCCAGGGAGATATGTTCAAGAAGAGGTCACTCATGTTTATGTCTAAGAGGTTTTTGCCTATGATTTTTTCCAAGAGTTTAATGGTTTCACGACTTACATTCAGGTCTTTGATCCATTTTCAATTTACTTTTGTATATGGGGTTAGACAATGGTCCAGTTTCATTGTCCTATATGTAGCTGTCTAGTTTTGCCAGCACCATCTGTTGAAGAGACTGTCATTTCCCCATTGGATGTCCATGGCTCCTTTATCAAATATTAATTGACCATATATGTTTGGGTTAATGTCTGGAGTCTCTAGTCTGTTCCATGGTCTGTGGCTCTGTTCTTGTGCCAGTACCAAATTGTCTTGATTACTATGGCTTTAGAGTAGAACTTGAAGTTGGGGAGTGAGATCTCCCCTACTTTATTCTTCTTTTTCAGGATTGCTTTGGCTATTCGGGGTTTTTGGTGTTTCCATATGAATATTTGAATGATTTGTTCCAGTTCATTGAAGAATGTTGCTGGTAGTTTCATAGGGATTGCATCAAATCTGTATATTGCTTTGGGCAGGATGGCCATTTTGACGATATTAATTCTTCCTAGCCACGAGCATGGGATGAGTTTCCATCTGTTAGTGTACCCTTTAATTTCTCTTAAGAGTGACTTGGGGTTTTCAGAGTGTAAGTCTTTCACTTCTTTGGTTAGGTTTATTCCTAGGTATTTTATTTTTTTTGATGCAATTGTGAATGGAGTTGTTTTCCTGATTTCTCTTTCTTTTGGTTCATTGTTAGTGTATAGGATACCCACAGATTTCTGTGTGTTGATTTTGTATCCTGCAACTTTGCTGTATTCCGATATCAGTTCTAGTAGTTTTGGGATGTAGTCTTTAGGGTTTTTTTGTATAGTATCATGTCATCTGCAAATAGTGACGGTTTAACTTCTTCTTTAACAATCTGGATTACGTGCATTTTTTTGTTTTGTCTAATCACCATGGCTAGGACCTCCAGTACTATGTTAAATAACAGTGGGGAGAGTGGGCATCCCTGTCTAGTTTCCGATCTCAGAGGAAAAGCTTTCAGCTTCTTGCTGTTCAGTATAATGTTAGCTGTGGGTTTATCATATATGGCCTTTATTATGTGGAGGTACTTGCCCTCTATTCCCATTTTGCTGAGAGTTTTTATCACCAATGGATGTTGAACTTTGTCAAATGCTTTTTCGGCATCTATGGAGATTATCATGTGCTTTTTGCCTTTCTTTTTGTTTATGTGGTGGATGATGTTCATGGACTTTCGAATGTTGTACCATCCTTGCATCCCTGGGATGAATCCCACTTGGTCATGGTGTATGATCCTTTTGATGTATTTTTGAATTCAGTTTGCTAATATTTTGTTGAGTATGTTTGCATCTGTGTTCATCAGGGATATTGGTCTGTAGTTTTCTTTTTTGGTGGGGTCTTTGCCTGGTTTTGGTATTAGGGTGATGTTGGCTTCATAGAATGAGTTTGGGAGTATTCCCTCCTCTTGTATTTTTTGGAAAACTTTAAGGTGAATGGGTGTTATGTCTTCCCTGTATGTCTGATAAAATTCTGAGGTAAATCCATCTGGTCTGGGGGTTTTGTTCTTTGGTAGTTTTTTTATTACAGCTTCAATTTCACTGCTGGTGATTGGTCTGTTTAGATTTTCTGTTTCTTTCTGGGTCAGTCTTGGAAGGTTACATTTTTCTAGGAAGTTGTCCATTTCTCCTAGGTTTCCCAGCTTGTTAGCATATAGGTTTTTATAGTACTCTCTAATAATTCTTTGTATTTCTGTGTTTTCCCACCAATTTTAAAGACAAGTTACACAGAAAGAAAAGTAAGCAGTCAAATCTTAGCATTTTGTAGTTGCTTATAGAGCCTTGTTGGTGACTCCATTGCTTACACAGTGGCTGTAACAAAGGACTGCCTACAGGCACATACCCAAAGAAGCCATTTTTCCCTAGTTTGCCTAGAAGCTCTGCTCCAGGCTAAACTTACAGCTTTAGTTATTTTTCAGATGTGAATTTTCAACAATTTTATTTGAATAATAAGTCACATTTTGGATTTCCTGTGTTTTAAAATATTATCACTAACACATTCCTGTTCCCCTTCCAAAATATTCAAAATGTTAAAAAAATCTTTTCAGGCTATCTGTATTAATAAAGTAGGAGCAGAACCTATAGATATCATCAATATTAATGTCTACTTATTGGAAATTATCAAAAACAAGGAAAACAAATGTTTTATAATTTTTACAGAGCTGACATTTGAGAATGACTCAAAAATCAGGTGTATGGTGGTAAAATCTCTGTGATGGAGTATAAACTCTCCCATGAATTCTGTAGTAAGAAATGATCTGACATTTTAATAAAGATTAATTAAATGATAGATTAGAAAACAAAATTGTATACAAGGAGGAGAAAGATAGAAAACACATCCAGAAAATCCTTAAGACTAGTCAATATTTATATCAGATTCCAACAGAGAAACTGGAATTTGACATCAGAATCCCCCAAAAAACGAATTTTTATTTTTTATATAATATCATGAATGTCTCAGAATCACTTTTATATCATTAGTTCCTAGGTAAAACAAAGCAACATACAGAATCTAAGGACAGAAGGTTCCTTTCAGAGTCTATTAAAGTCAAGATTAAATGTCCAACTGTGAACTGCAAGAAAGTCACACTCCTAAAAGAGGCTGTTAGGAGGCACACTGAAGCCATTTATTCTTCTTGTCCCAAATCCTGTAACATCATGAAATTTTGCCAAATTCTTGTGAATGTTTTTACATGCATCCAGTATAAATTTCAGTTCATCTATATACTATTTTAAAAGATCTCTATATTATTCTGAAACCTTTTAAAAAAATTCTCTCAGAGAACTCATTTTTGCTTGAGGGTGTTTCTGATATGTTGAACATCTACTGGAATTCTCATTTTTATTATCATACCCAGTTTTTTTCTTTTGTGTACTCAGAAATATACAAGCAACTTTAATATCAAACCAAAACAATGACAACATATTCATATCAGGCACATAAAGTTGTATGTGTGTGTGTGTGTGTGTGTAGACACACACACAACTAACAATACCTACTTTGTTAATGTAGAAATTTTACATTTACAGATATTATTTTACTTGAAAATTAATATATGCATATAATAAATAAAAAGGGGTATAGAAGGAAAGATTACTTTCTATAAAAGATACCATGGAGCTCTTTTTGATATGCAAACATTTTTAATATTATTTTGTTCATTCTATCATAATTTGCCTGTGAATATATACAATTACATTTATTAATAAAAATTAGATGATTTATATATAAATATATACACATATACATAAACATACATACATGCTTCTTCTCTTGCAGTTTTCCATTTTTAGTAAATAATGCAGTCTACATCTTGACTCATTCTGTATGATCAAATTAAATCAACTTCATCATTTTAGTAGAAGCAGAGGAATATTTCATTATACAAATGTACTTTGATACATTTATTAAGCCCTTTAGCATTTTGTTAATACGAAACTACACCATAGTGAGACTGTTTATACATGTGTCTTTGAACAGTTGTGGCACTGTGATGTGCTTTAACTAAAAGAATGTGGACAACTTGACATTGTCCTATTTTTGTGCTATGGGTGGCAAGTTGCAAGTAAGAATTCCAGCTACCAGAGACTACCATGCCCTGCCAATTGTACAATTGTGAATAAATAATATAATGGTTTAAGCTACTAATTTCTATGGCAGGTAGTTACATAGCCATAGATAAATGAAAGAGTTTTCATTAAATTGAAGACTTTCTGTTCATCAAAAGATACCATGAAGAGAATAAAAAGGAAGTCATGGAATGGAAAGCATTATAATACATAAAACTGAAAAAGGATTTACATTCAGGTTATAATAAGAATGTCTAGAAATCAGTAGGAGAAAAAATCCATAGTAAATGGACACTTGAAACACTACAAGAGAATATATTAAAATAGATAATTATACAGAAGGTTTTCAACATGATTAGGAATCAGAGGAATGTAAATTAAACAAATATAGTGATGACATGTCAATTATATCAATAAAACTGGAATAAAAATAAATGATCTAAAAATTGAAAAAAAATCTCAATGGCCTTTTTTTGCAGAAACAGAAAACCTAATCTAAATTTCATATGCAATTTCAAGGGATCAGAGCAGACAAAATAATCTTGGAAAAGAAGACTAAAGTTGGAGTCCTTGCATTCTCTGAAATAAAAATTTGCTACAAAACTACAGTAATCAAAACAGTGCAGTACAGGTGTCCAGAGGGAGATATAGACCAATGGAATAGAATTGGAAGCCAGAAATTAAACCCACACATTTATGATCAATTGATTTTTGATAAGAAGCTACAGAGAATGGAGAGTAGGGAAGTCCTCCAAAATGGGTATAAGGTTTCCTTTGCTGGTGAAGAAAATGTCTTGACACTAGATGAACTGATAATTATACAACATTAACAATAACTCAGTGATTCAGTTTACATTGCATTTCTTTGCACTGCATTCATTTTTATGCCAATTATTTGCCATGCATTTTATATACTTTTACTTTCAATTTTTATTACTTATAGCTTTCATTTAGATATGAACTTGTCTTTTTATTCCCTTTGTGAAAATGTTAATTATATAAAGTTTATTCCTATTCTAAAGTTATATTTAAAATTTTCTAGTGGTTACATTTAAAGGTTTTTATTTCATACTTAATGCTGCTCAGTGTTTTTATTTTCTGAGTTTGTAAATTTAGGCAGTTTCACTTGACTTCTAAAAGGAAAGAGATGAAAATTAGTACCTACTTAATTTCCTCTAAGCAGCTCTTCTACTCTACCTAACAAATGTTACTGTTTTAGTTACTCTAGCCATTAAGTGGTATACTTAAATAGCTGTAATTAAATCATAACTTTGGTAGAATCTACTTACATTACACTATACAAGCTGAGGAAATCTATTTATTTCCATTCCCCTCACCTAGGCTAACTTTTTCTAAATCTTTGTTAATG
This sequence comes from Manis pentadactyla, assembly GCF_030020395.1. Lineage (NCBI taxonomy): Eukaryota > Metazoa > Chordata > Mammalia > Pholidota > Manidae > Manis > Manis pentadactyla. Next base: position 121,304,629 of record NC_080023.1, on the reverse strand, counting down.
GTATTATTGTTATACTTCTTTAGCAATTCTTAACATTTGTGGTTTTCCTTTTACCACCATTGTTTAGTTCTGGCACTGTGGTTTGTGTATTCATTTATTCATAATTAAACATAAAATATTTCTATGCCTGGGAGACAAGACAGCGGCATGAGTAGAGCAGTGGAAATCTCCTCCCAAAACCATTTATGTTTTTGAAAATACAACAAATACAACTCTTCCTAAAAGAGAGACCAGAAGATACAGGACAACAGCCAGACTACATCCACACCTGCGAGAACCCAGTGCCTCAGGAAGGGGGTAAGATACAAGCCGTGGCCCAGTGGGACCTGAGCACCCTCACCCCAGCTCCCAACAGGAGGAGAGGAGCCAGAGAGGGGAGGGAGAGGGAGCTCAGGACTGCTAAAAACCCAGCCCCAGCCATCCACAACAGAGCACAGACACACAGTGCATGTGTGGGGTGCTGGAAACTAGGGAAACAGGACAGTAAGACCTATGAGCAGGTTCCCGCAGCTAGCGCCCCTGGGACAAAGAAAAGAGAGTGCTTTTTGAAGTCTTAAAGGGACAGGGACCCCACAGCTGGATGAAAGCATCCTGAGACACTAGCCTAGCAGTTGGGAATCCCAGGGAACTCCAGGCACCCTAACCCCCTGGGAAGCAGTGCAGAGGCCCCTTATGGAGATAAACAGCCTCCCAGCCATATCCCCTCTGACGTGGCACCACCATATCAGAGCAGCAGCCCGAGGCAGGCCATGTCCACAGCAACTGCGGAGCTTAACTCCACAGTGGCTGGGCAAGTATCAGAAGCCCTGTCTGCCCACAGCTGCTCAGCATAAGCTGCTGGAGGTCGCTGTCCTCCCAGGAGAGGAAGGCCACAAACAAGCAAGAAGGGATGTTCTCACAGCCGTCATACGTGCTGGCTCTGGAAATTAACTCTATCGCCAAGAAAAGGCAGAGGAATGTGATACAGACCAAAGTCACAGAGTCAACCCCTGAGACGGAGATAGAACTAACCAGTCTTCCTGAAAAATAATTCAAAATAAAGGTCATAACTATGCTGACGGAGCTGCAGAGAAATATACAAGAGCTCAGGGATGACGTCTGTAGGGAGATTACAGGAATGAAACAATCTCTGGGAAGATTTATAAGCAGAATGGATAAGATGCAAGAGGCCATTGCTGAAATAGAAACCAGAGAACAGGAACGCAGAGAAGCTGACCCAGGGAGAGACAAAAGGATCTCAAGGAATGAAACAATATTAAGAGAACTGTGTGGCCATTCTAAAAGGAACAATATCCATATTATAGGGGTACCAGAAGAAGAAGAGAGAGAAAAAGAGATAGAAAGTGTCTCTGAAGAAATAATTGCTGAAAACTTCCCCAAAATGGGGTAGGAAATAATCTATTAGACTACAGAAGTACACAGAACTCCCAACAGAAGGGACCCAAGGAGGACAACACCAAGACACATATAATTAAAATGGCAAAGTTCAAGGACAAGGACAGAGTTTTAAAGGCAACTAGAGAGAGGAAAAAGGTCACCTACAAAGGAAAACTGATCAGGCCATCATCAGACTTCTCAACAGAAACCAGACAGGTCAGAAGACATATTTAATGCAATGAAACAGAAGGGCGTTGAACCAAGAATACTGTATCTAGCACGATTATCATATAAATATGAAGGAGGGATTAAACAATTCCGAGACAAGCAAAACTTGAGGGAATTTGCCTCCCACAAACCACCTATACAGGGTATTTTAGAGGGACTGTTCTATATGGGAGCACTCCTAAGAATAAACAGATGTCACCAGAGAAAATAAAATCACAGCAAAGAGTCCAGCCCAACCAAATACTAACTAAAGGCAGAAAATAAAATCAACTACACACAAAAGCAGTAAAAGGAAACACAAAAGAGCACAGAATAACACAATCAACATATAAAGAATGGAGGAGGAGGAATAAGAAGGGAGAGAAATAAAGAATCACCAGACAGTGTTTATAACAGCTCAATAAGCGAGTTAAGTTAGACAGTAAGATACTAAAGAAGCTAACCTTGAAACTTTGGTAACCACGAATCTAAAGCCTGCAATGGCAATAAGTATATATCTTTCAATAGTCACCCTAAATGTAAATGGACTGAATGCACCAATCAAAAGACACAGAATAATAGAATGGATAAAAAAACAAGACCCACCTATATGCTGCTTACAAGAAACTCACCTCAAACCCAAAGACATGCACAGACTAAAAGTCAAGGGATGGAGAAAGATATTTCATGCAAACAACAGGGAGAAAAAAGTAGGGGTTGCAGTACTAGTATCAGACCAAATAGAATTCAAAACAAAGAAAGTAACAAGAGATAAAGAAGGACATTACATAATGATAAAGGGCTCAGACCAACAAGAGGATATAATCATTATAAATGTATATGCACCTAATACAGGAGCACTAGCATATGTGAAACAAATACTAACAGAACTAAAGGAGGAAATAGAATGCAATACACTCATTTTAGGAGACTTCAACATGCCACTCACCCTAAAGGGTAGATACACTAGACAGAAAATAAGTAAGGACACGGAGGCACTGAACAACACACTAGAACAGATGGACCTAAGAGACATCTATAGAACTCTACACCCAAAAGCAACAGGATACACATTCTTCTCAAGTGCACATGGAACATTCTCCATAATAGACCATATACTAGGTAACAAAAAGAGCCTCAGTAAATTCCAAAAGATTGAAATTCTACCAAACAACTTTTCAGACCACAAAGGTATAAAACTAGAAATAAATTCTACAAAGAAAGCAAAAAGGCTCACAAACACATGGAGGCTTAACAACATGCTCCTAAATAATCAATGGATCAACAAACAAATTAAAATAGAGATCAAGCAATATCTGGAAACAAATGACAACAACAACACAAAGCCCCAAATTCTGTGGGAAGCAGCAAAAGCAGTCTTAAGAGGAAAGTATATAGCAATCCAGGAATACTTAAAGAAGGAAGAACAATCCCAAATGAATAGTCTAACAACACAATTATCGAAACTGGAAAAAGAAGAACAAATGAGGACTAAAGTCAGCAGAAGGAGGGATATAATAAAGATCAGAGAAGAAATAAACAAAATTGAGAAGAAAAAAATAGAAAAAATTAATGAAACTAAGAGCTGCTTCTTTGAGAAAATAAGCAAAATAGATAAGCCTCTTGCCAAACTTATTAAGAGAAAAAGAGAATCAATACACATCAACAGAATCAGGAACGAGAATGGAAAAATCACGACAGACTCCACAGAAATACAAAAAACTATTAAAGACTACTATGAAAACCTATATGCTAATAAGCTGGAAAACCTAGAAGAAATGGACAACTTCAAAGAAAAATACAACCTTCTGAGATTGGCCAAGGAAGAAACACAAAAGTAAAACAAACCAGTTACGAGCAAAGAAATTGAAGCAGTAATAAAAAAACTACCAAAGAACAAAACTCCCAGGCCAGATGGATTTACCTCGGAATTTTAGCAGACATACAGCGAAAACATAATACCCATTCTCCTTAAAGTTTTCCAAAAAATAGAAGAGGAGGGAATACTCCCAAACTCATTCTATGAAGCCAATATCACCCTAATACCACAACCAGGCAAAGACCCCACCAAAAAAGAAAATTACAGACCAATATCCCTGATGAATGTAGATGCAAAAACACTCAATAAAATATTAGCAAACCGAATTCAAAAATATATCAAAATGATCATACACCACGACCAAGTGGGATTCTCCCAGAGATGCAAGGATGGTACAACATTCAAAAGTCCATCAACATCATCCACCACATAAACAAAAAGAAGGACAAAAACCATATGATCATCTCCATAGATGCTGAAAAAGCTATCAACAAAATTCAACATCCATTGGTGATAAAAACTCTCAGCAAAATGGGTATAGAGGGCAAGTACCTCTACATAATAAAGGTCATATATGATAAACACACAGCTAACATCATACTGAACAGTGAGAAGCTGAAAGCTTTTCCTCAGAGATCGGGAACAAGACATGGATGCCCACTCTGCCCACTTTTATTTAACATAGTACTGGAGGTCCTAGCCATGGCAGTTAGACAAAAAAAAGAAATACAAGGAATCCAGATTGGTAAGGAAGAAGTTAAACTGTCACTATTTGCAGATGACATGATATTGTACATAAAAAACCCTAAAGACTCCACTCCAAAACTACTAGAACTGATATCAGAATACAGCAAAGTTGCAGGATACAAAATTAACACACAGAAATCTGTGGCCTTCCTATACACTACCAATGATTTAATAGAAAGAGAAATCAGGAGAACAATTCCATTCACAATATCATCAGAAAGAATAAAATACCTAGGAATAAACCTAACCAAGGAACTGAAAGACCTATACCCTGAAAACTACAAGAAACTCTTAAGAGAAATTAAAGAGGATGCTAACAAATGGAAAATCATCCCATGCTCCTGGCTAGGAAGAAGTAATATCGTCAAAATGGCCATCCTGCTCAAAGCAATATATAGATTCGATGCAATCCCTATCAAATTACCAACATTCTTCAACGAACTGGAACAAATACTTCAAAAATTCATATGGAAACACCAAAGACTCCGAATGGCCAAAGCAATCCTGAGAAAGAAGAATAAAGTGGGGGGGATCTCACTCCCCAACTTCAAGCTCTACTACAAAGTCATAGTAATCAAGACAATTTGGTACTGGCACAAGAACACAGCCACAGACCAGTGGGACAGATTAGAGACTCCAGACATTAACCCAAACATATATGGTCAATTAATATTTGATAAAGGAGCCATGGACATCCAATGGGGAAATGGCAGTCTCTTCAACAGATGGTACTGGCAATACTGGGCAGCTACATGTAAGAGAATGAAACTGGATCACTGTCTAACCCCATATACAAAAGTAAATTCGAAGTGGATCAAAGACCTGAATATAAGTCATGAAACTATAAAACTCTTAGAAAAAAACATAGGCAAAAATCTCTTGGACATGAACATTAGTGACTTCTTTATGAACATATCTCCCTGGGCAAGGGAAACAAAAGCAAAAATGAACAAATGAGACTACATCAAGCTGAAAAGCTTCTGTACAGCAAAGGACACCATCAATAGAACAGAAAGGTACCCTACAGTATGGGAGAATATATTTGTAAATGACAGATCCGATAAAGGGTTGACATACAAAATATGTAAAGAGCTTACACACCTCAACAAACAAAAAGCAAATAATCCAATTAGAAAATGGGCAGAGGAGCTTTACAGACAGTTCTCCAAAGAAGAAATTCAGATGGCCAACAGACACATGAAAAGATGCTCCACATCGCTTGTTATCAGAGAAATGCAAATTAAAACCACAATGAGATATCACCTCAGACCAGTAAGGATGGCTACCATCCAAAAGACAAACAACAACAAATGTTGGCGAGGTTGTGGAGAAAGGGGAACCCTCCTACACTGCTGGTGGGAATGTAAATTAGTTCAACCATTGTGGAAAGCAGTATGGACGTTCCTCAAAATGCTCAAAACAGACTTACCATTTGATCCAGGAATTCTACTTCTAGGAATTTACCCTAAGAATGCAGCACTCCAGTTTCAAAAAGGCAGATGCACCCCTGTGTTTATCACAGCACTATTTACAATAGTCAAGAAATGGAAGCAACATAATTGTCCATCAGTAGATGAATGGTAAAGAAGATGTGGTACATATACACAATGGAATGTTATTCAGCCATAAGAAGAAAACAAATCATACCATTTGCAACAACATGGATGTAGCTAGAGGGTATTATGCTCAGTGAAATAAGCCAAGTGGTAAAAGACAAATACCAAATGATTTCACTCATCTGTGGAGTATAAGAACAAAGGAAAAACTTGAAAAACAAAACAGCAGCAGAATCACAGAACCCAAGAATGGACTAACAGTTACCAAAGGGAAAGGGACTGGGGAGAATGGGAGGGTAGGGAGGGATAAGGGTGGGGAAGAAGGAAGGGGATACTATGATTAGCATGTGTAATGTGGGGGTGGGGGCACGCGGAGGGCTGTGCAACACAGAGAAGACAAGTAGTGATTCTACAACATCTTACTATGCTGATGTACAGTGACTGTCATGGGGTTTGTTTGGGGTCTTGGTGAAGGGGAGAGCCTAGTAAACATAGTGTTCTTCATGTAATTGTAGATTGATGGTAACAAAAAAAAATATTTCTATGCATATCTTTGTTGGCTACAGTTTATTCTCTGAAAGGAATAATGGGCAATTTACCTCCTAAGCTTTTCTTATTTGATAATAATCATGTTTCTTGTGCACTCTGAATGCCAGATTAGTACATACAGAGTATACAGTATTTGAGACATGCTCTTTGATATAGCCCTGAGGACACTGTAGACACAGTTGCACAGTTTTTCCTTTTCAGCACTGAATGCTGTTGCTGACAAGTCTAAGATCAGCTCTATTTTTCTGTCCCTTTATAGGTTATTTTATCTTTCACCTGAATTACCTTAGAATTTTTTTGTTACTGAAGTTCTGTAACTTCTTTAGGATTGACCTGGTATTGATCATCTCTTTTTCCCTCCTTTGCACAGTGTGGTCTAGTTAAGGTGATATACTGGTCATCCTTTATTTAAATTTTTTTCTTTGATTATATATGTGAAGTTTTTCTAGGTTTATTTATTGTGTTCTCTACAAACACTGATTTGTTACATGCTACTGCCTATATTGCTTGTCATCTTTGTTTCTTTACAGTCTGTTCATTTCTAATTTGATTTTGCATACTATCAAAGTTTTGACCAATGATCCCTTTATTGGTTAAGACTACTTGAATTTTCAGTGCACATTTTCTTCATATCTTTCAATTTATTTTCTGGGACCAGGTTGCTCAGTTTTTATCTCTGTATGTTGTCATTGCTTCTTTCAGCCATTATTTCAGAGGTCATCTTTTTCATTGTTGTTTGTTTCCTTTGTTGATTTTTTAAAATTTTTTCCACTTTTTGGTATAGTCATTTGCTTTATGTTTGTCCATTGCATGACGTTTGTTTTGGTGTGTTTGGCATATATGCTTTGCTCAGCAACTCCTAGGTTCCACTCACCTCTAAATAGAGATTGTTCTCCAAGGATCAGTTTCTCAAAATATTTTTGAGAGAGAAGAAATGTCAATGAGCTATAATATAGCCCAGCTGCAACATTTTTTCATGTAGTTTCCAAATTTCTATGTCCTTGAGGTAGCAAAATGTCCCCTTGGTTCCCAGCCTTCCTTCAGAGGCTCATTTCATGGTAATGTGGCATTTTCTTGTTTTCAGCAGACAAGCTTAAAAACAGCAGGTATGCATGCTCCCCCAAACTCCTTCATCCTGCCAATAACATGCATCTTGCAAGGACAGTATATCTAGGTAGGTTCTTTCTCAGCCCCTTGCCCCTGGCACACCTCTATGATAAATATGGTTAAAGTACATCTCCTTGTTTGCTTGTCTATCCAAACATTGTCATTCCAATCAAGGAAACCTTGAAATGGACCCTCAGAAGGGTACACTGAATTTGTAATTCTCTGTTTTTCTCTCATTCTGATATAGATATGCAAAGACAACTTTCTTTCTTCTCTTTATTGCTTTGGTCCAATAGTTTCTGCTATTGGCAACCTTACTCCATGTTTATTTTTTGTATGTTTTATCCTAATTTCTATAAAAAATGAATTTTTTATTTTTCATGTCCTTGCCTTGGAGAATTGGATTCAGGAAGAGAATGGGCTAAGCGATCTTTGTTATATACAATTGGAAGTCAATAAAATATTCAGGACACAAAAATAATTAAAAGATAAAAGGAACTTGATGTAGAAGTAGTGACTGAAAGCATTAACATATTTATAATTCTATTCCTTTCTAAAGTTTCCAGCCTTATGTCTCCAGCCATATATGGCATCGTATATCATACTCAGTATAAATTACACTGCTATATGAAACTGAAAATTCTCTATAGATTACATTGTATTAATATACATTCCCATAATGTATTAACTATCCCAACATCTATTTTGAAAATGAAAAAAAAAAGCATAGGTACAACACTAAGGGGAAAATATACCCAATCTTTGTAATATTATTATTCAAAAGTTTTGCATTTTTTGTAATATTTTCTGGGTATCTGAGAAATTAATTATAATGTCTTTCAGGGAAGTATGGAAAAAAGAAAACATTTTCTTGAATTACATTCTCATTTCTAAGATAGTATAATTTCCTTCTCATATATTTTGATTAATTTCAAATTTATTTCCAGTGGTCATTACTGACTTTGGCTACCTAATTTGGGTACTTGAATAATGATTTCAAATATTATTTGAATTCAGCAGGTTTAGATGCTCCCTGACAATTTGGGACATTTAGGTTGGAGGGAAGATTGCTCTGTCATTGACAAATGCAAGAGTGAATGTTAGAGTCTAAATACGTTTTATGCTACCGTATTGTTTATTGCTGTGGGTCAGGATCTGGTTACTAAATCATTTCATTGCCTCTGGCTCATGGTTTCTCTTGAGCTTTAAGTCTAGCTCTTGACTAGGGGTGCTGGTCTCATCTGAAGGCTCTTTTAGAGGGAAGAATCCCATTCACAAGCTCTCTCATATGGTTGTTGGAAGGTCTCGGCTCCTTGCCCTGTGGGCTTTCTCACAGGGATGTTGCAAGATGTGGCAGCTGGTTTTCATCAGGGTAACTGAAGTTACTGTCTTTTTACCTGATTTCAGAAGTGCCACACCATCATTTTTGCCAATTCTCTTTGTACGAAGGAATTAATATGTTTGGCCCACACTGAAGGGGAGATCACACAAGGGCATGAATACTACAAGATGGGAGTCGTTGCAGACCATCATAGGGACTGCCTGCCATATGGAGCTTCTGAAAGAGTGTGACGATGGATCAGAAACACCAACATTAAAGTACCCTGGTCACATCCGTAGTTTCCTGATTATCTTTTCATCCTTTCACAGTGGTTCAAGGTGATTATCTGTAAAGCTCTCCAAAAACACTGTGCAGTAGGTAGAAGAAGCTATGCATCTGTGTCTGATAGAAGCAAGAATATTTATGAAATAGGAAGTTGTGACACTCCTGAAACTATCTCAAAAATTCCTTGACTATTTGAGGTTTGTTTCAGAAGGAAAAGGATAACACAGACAATTAGAGAGGCATAATTGTCCTGCGTTTTAGAAGAGGAATACTTGTCAGGTCCCCCATACATTTTCAAACATCTCATCTCATGGTGTAGTTGAAAGGATATTTGTTTTAGTTCTTTAAACTTCACCTCTTAAAAGAAGTATGGAGTACCAACAATCCAGATTAGTCATGAATACTATAAAAAGAAAGAAACATCCTGGCAGAGTAGGCATCTTTCTGTTTTCCTCTTTATCCTCATTCTCTCATTTGCTCTCTACATCACTTCTATGACACTGATGAATTTTCTTACCCATTCGGTTGTCAGGGATTGAGTTAATTCTCCTTAGTTCTTAACCCTGCCACAACAAAGAATTGAAGGGAAGAGCCAGAATAACAAAAAGAGTTATGTCTGTATTTGAATATACTCCAGGGAGGAGTTGGCCTGAGTCAAGGTAGACAAAGGCAGGTTTACTTGAATAAGGCAGAGAGAAAGGAAAAACAGGGAAAGAAAAGGGAAGCTCATTGAACTCCTACACAGCATAGGGCATAAGCCCCTGCTGACTCCTAATGCCAGAGTCACCTGGCGTCCAGTCTGCTTGAATCTGCATGGCATGGGAACTGAGTTCCTACCACCCCAGGATTTGGGGAAGCCTGAGCACTGGGTAGAGTTAGATTATATTCTGAGAACTTCCCAAAGTCCAAGAAAGGAAATTTTCAGGTAGGCTACCAAGGAGCATGATTGTATAGCCGCAGTTCTGTCTGGGTCACCCAGGTGATGGTAACTTGCAAGCCCCAAATCAGAGCTCTCAGCAGCCCCTTCCTACTTATCTTGAGAAAGGCAGAGAGAATGACACAATTGAAGAAAGCCAAATGTGCGCAACCTCAGAGAGAAGGTGTGCTAAAGTGTTTAGTGTCTGGGGTTTTTTTAACAGGGCCTTTTTGAGTCGGAGTCAGCATAAGATGCATACAGGTGATTCATAATTCTTTTGAAGTTTTGTCTTAAGAATAGAGTTATTTAGGTGACTGTGTTGGTCCAGATCACAGCTTTATTTGTCAACATAGGCTTATTTACTCTTTGGAGGGTTGTCTCCTGCCGTGGTTGCAAAGTTACTTGATTAATGGGATGGAGTAAGAGGAAAAAAACAGCATATAGGTTAAGTTAAAGAATAAACTGGTCTTTCTAGCAGACTGAATATATTTTACAATAGCATGATCTAATTTACAATGAAGTCATGGGCTATGCTGAGATACTTTCCTTTATCTGGCGAATATCCAGACATTCTCAGGTACTGTGGGCCTTTGGAATTTCAACTAATTAACTCATTAACTCTGTGTTCTTTCTGGCTCTCTGGTTTTACCTAGTTAACTCTGAGTCTCATTTAGTGGGCTTTACTGTATTTATTTTCTCTGCACCCCGCTGATGTCTATTTTTTTGCTTAACACAACTTCATGTGATTTTTTTCCTTCCTCCAAGTCTGAATGTTTGAATATCTAATGCCATTGTTTATATTCATAATTATCATATCAATAATATGTACATCTCTATATTTTGAAGTATTTAGCCAAGTTTTTGTGCATTGTGGATGTTCAGTGTATATTTAATTCTATTGAGTTGAATTTATAAATTGACCTAAATATCATCACATTTGTAGTAATCAAAATAAAGGTTGTATGCTAGCTGATATTCATATCTACAAAAATGGTAAGTGTAAAATTTATGTATATTTTTATTATTTGCAGTAGTTGTGATGTCCCTCCAATGTGGTAATTTTCCTTTGAGCATTAAAATTTATTCAAAATGCATTTGATCAAATTTACCAGTTCATTTTTAAAGAATCAAGATGATTTCCATTATGAAATAAATAAATTTTAGCTGTATGAATAATATTTAAATTATGGACATATATATTTTGAATATGGAAAACCTTTTTCTATCTTTTGCTTCTTTGAGGATAGGTAATTTGGGAAAATGTAAGTCGCTTTTATTTCCTTTCCAACATGGTGATTTTAGCCAGTCTGGAGATATCAAAATTGTTTTCTATGTCTATGACATTGATTCAGTTTTATGATAAAGAAGCTATTTATATTTGAGAAAAATATAACTATATTTCTTCTATTCTTTTGGCACAAATACACAAGACAAAGAGGGAAAGTAATCATCTTAATTGAATTTATTTATTCCTAAATTTTTTTTCATAAAACAACAGAAATAATTTAGAAAACTGCCTGGTATTCAATAAATATTTTTAAATGAGTTTTAATAATTATCTTATTTTCTTCAAGGAGTTGAATTATCTTTTCCATTAACAGTAATTAGATTATGCACCAATAAAAATAAACCAAAGTACATAAACTAATCTCTCATGTTTCAAAACCAAATCTCCCCAGATGAATTAAAACCATATTCTATCTTGCCTATTAGAATGCATGTGTGTGCACACACAGACATATTGCACATGCAGGTGTATACATATTTATATGAGAGTAAGGATATATACTTACCAACTGAAAGTACTTTTAAAAATATAATGTGATTTCTAAGTACTAGCATTGTAGTATATTCTATCTTTGTTGCTATTATAAATATAGCAAAGTTTCAATTTAAAAATTCTCTAATCTGTAGGTTTTACTTGCTATCTTCCTCCTTTTTGTGCTTTCAAAATGTGCTATTTTTATACACATCATGTTCATGTATTACATATGTATGTGTGTGTATTATATGTATATATTCAATAGATAGACATTGAGAGAATCTTTTGGCCATTTTTTATTTTACAAAATTGATTATCATATTAAGTGTATGTTTCTAAATTTTTCTTTTCTCAGATATGTTATGAAAATTTTCCCAAACATTCCTAAAATTTGTGGAAATTATGAAAACCCCTAAAAAGTTTCCTCAAATCAAAGGTATTAGGTCAACACAAAGAATGACAAAGAAAAACAAACAAAAACTAACATAGAATGTTTCTCTCAAAAAACAAATGACAGAGATAAATATAGCTAACCATGTTAATAATTACATTAAGTTGTTAGTTTAGCCTAATAAAAGGTAAAGATGGTTAAACTTGAAAAAAGGCAGGAACTAATGATGAGATCAAATTTCTTAATAGAAAAATTTTAAAGTCCATAAATCACAAAGGTATAACAATTGTGAATATATATGGACCTAATAACAGGCCTTCAAAATATATGAAACAAAATTTGACAGTACTTATGGGAGTAAACAACAAATTCACAATAATAGTTGGAGACTTTAACATGTTTCTTTCAGTTACTGATAGAGGAACTTGACCCAAAAAATGAGTAAAGATAAAAGACATCTTATTGACACTATCAACTACCTTAGCCTAATTAACATTTAAAGAATGCACAAATACTTCAGAATGCACATTCTTTCAAGTACACATAATAGCTTTAACAAGAAAGACCAAATGCTGCACTAAAAAATAAGTCTCAATAGTTTAATAAATAGATAATAAATCTTCCAAAGAATATTTTCTGAGTATAATAGAATTAGATTAGAAATCAATAAAGATATAACATCCAGAAATGCTCCCAAATACTAAAATCAGATGAATCACATTTAAACATCTCACTTTTAAAAAGAACAAATAATACTGGAAATTATGAAATATTTTGAACTGGATGAAAAAAATATCAAAACCTAAAGTTTTAAATAAAGAAATTTTTAAGGGAAATTCATAACTTTAAATCTTTCTACTGGAAAATAAGTAAAGAGTCTAAAATTAATTATCTAAGCTCTTGCCTTAATAGGTGAGAAAAGAACAATTTAACTCAAATAAGCAGAAGAGTAGAGAACAAAGACAAGATTAGACATTAATAAAATAGAAAACAAATGAGCAACTGAGAAAAGTTAACAAAGTCCAAAGTTGTTAGAAATTATCAATAAGATTAACGGGCCCTTACCCTTAGAGTGAATGATTAAGAAAAAGGGGGGAGAACAAAATAATCAATGCTAAATGTTAAAGAGAGAGCCCCCTTCAGAGTCCTACAGAAATTAAAAATATAAGGGAGTATTAGAACAACTTTACACCAAAGATTTTGACAACTTTAGTGAAGATGAAAAATTACTGAAAGATAAGTTACCACAACTGATATCAGAAAAGGAAATTTGGATCCTCATATATGCATTAATGAAATTGAAATAATAATCAAAACCTTCCCACACAGAAAACTCCAAGCTTAGGTTGCTTAATTTTTGAATTGTATTGAATATATAAAGATAAACTAATACTAAGCCAAAGTAAATACTTTCTAGAAATAGATGGGTAGGAAATATTTCCCAGCTCATTTTATTTGGTCAAGATTTCTCTGGCACCAAACCAGGCAAAGATATTACAAAAAAAAAAAAAAACCCTCAAATTAATGGCTTCATGAACACCAATGCAAATTCCTTAACAAAGTATTATCAAATCAAATCCAGAAATACATAAAAAGAATAATACATTGTGACACAGTGGAATTTATCCCAGAAATGAAAGTTTATTGAATGTTAAAAAATCCATCAACCTTGTATCCAGTAGATACAAAGTACTCTTAAAACTCAACGGTAAGGAAATAATCTGATTAACAAATGGGCCAAAGATTTTAACAGACACCTCAACAAAGAAGGTACACAGATAGCAAATAACATGTGAATAGATGCTCTACATCATATGTCATCAGGGAAATGCAAATTAAAACAATGAGATGCCTTTAGAAGGACCAAAATCCAGAGCACTGAAACACTAAGTGCTTGTGAGGATGTGAAGCAATAAGAACTCTTATACATGCTAGTGAGAATGCAAAATAATGCAGCCACTTTGTAAAACAGTTTGGCAGTTTCTCATAAGCAAACATAGTTTTACCATGTAATCTATCAATTGTACGTCAAGGTGTTTGACTCAAATAAGTTAAAAACTTATGTCCAAAGCAAACTTATGTTCTGCATACAACTGTGCATAGCAGCTTTACTCATAATACCAAAACACAAAAGTAAACATGTATCTAAGATGTCCTTCAGTAGGTGAATGGATAAACAACCTGGTATATATCCATGGAATAGAATATTATTTAGTGATAAAAATAAGTGAGATTTCAAGCCATGAAAAGACATGGGAGAGGCTTTAATGTATATTGCTAAGTATAATAATCCAATCTGAAAAGGCTTCATACTGTATGATTCCAACTGTATGACATTCTGGAAAATACAAAACTACAGAGAAAGTAAGAGGATCAGTCATTGTCCATGGTTGTAAGTGGGTTGGGCATACGTAGAGGGCAGATGGACAAATAGGTCAAGCTTAGGAGAATTGAAACTATCTGTATGATATCATAATAGTGAATAAATGATGTTATGTACTTGGCAAAACCATAAAACCATATCACATAAAAAAATCTAATGTAATCTGTGGACTTCAGTTATTAATAATGTATCAATATTGGATTATCACTTGTAACAAATGAAGCCCACCAGTGCAAGATGTTAATAATAGGAGATGCTGTGGGTTGAGAGAGAGGGAGACAAATATAGTAACTCTCTGTACTTTCTGTAAACTTGTAACTGTTTTAAGAAATAGGGTATATTAACAAATTTTTTCAAAAGTTTATCTGGTTTACTATACCATTAAATAAAAGAGGAAAACCATGTAATTCTTTCAATATATGCAAAAGAAAGCATTTGACAAAATTTAACACCTTTCCATGATAAATAATTCCTTTTTGGCAAATTAGTAATAGATGTATAAAAATAGGTTTACCTTAAAGCTGTTCTGGAGTAGCTCAATGCTTATGTTTGGTATGCTTGAAAATCTCATACAAACCCTTGGCCAAGATATGAATAAATTTTGCCAGCCAGTACTATTTAACGTCCTGTTTAAATTTCACAATTTCCCTAGAGACAGCTCTGCACTTTTGTGCCCATTGCTGCTGAAAATTTAGAGATGAATGGTTTACATCTCTTATAAATGCTTACACAGCCTTATTTTAAGTACTTTACCAGTGGAGTATAGAAGAACCCTCAGTAAACTTTCAGGGGACCTCAATAAGGCATCTCACATAGTTTGAAGAAGCACGTTCTGTGTGACTGAGAAAAATCCCTTGGGGGCTGTTCTTGGACTCTAAGATTATTTCTAGCTCTTTCTTTCTCTTGCTGTGCCATATTCTTTATCTTTATGAACACTTACAGTAGTTTACCCTGTGGATGTTCTTTTAATGATCTGACTCTGTTTAACTACTGCAGTTAGCAATATGAACAGGATAATTATAGTACTCTTGACTCTATGATATAAATAATTGCTAAGGCTTGGTTTGGGGAAATGAAAGACGAGAAATGACAGAATGGAGAATCTATAAAGCCAGGATAGCTTCCTGACAATCTCTGCTTTAAGGTCCTCAATCACTGTGACTACTGCAAGGAGGGGTATTAGAGGTGGATGGGAATTGGAGGTGGTGGATCCACAGTAGTTGGGAATAGCTAAATGGGTTAAAAAATTCAAACAAAGGGGAAGGCAGCCCCTTAATATTGTATTGTGGTTGCTTTGGATAAAATGAAAGTAACTAGTAAAAACTTCAAGGGTGACAGAGCCTCCAAATTATGACCTATGATTCAGTGTGTTCAGAGGACAAATATTGACCCCAAAGAATGGTAGGCAGATGCATTTTTGATTGAAATGTGACCCTCACCCAATAATAAATCACTGAAATGAGTATATTGGTCCCAAGACAGGGGAATTAAGAGACACTTAAAACATGGGACTATTGATTGAAACAGTCAAGTAATTTTGTGGAACATTGTCAGTAGCTTTCATTTGAGTAACTGGTGAAATAGATTACATGCATTGGTGATCAAGGAGCTGTTTTCCCTTGTATTAGATATTACCAAGTGAAAAGGTACATTTGGTCTTACTCAGAATTTTGATTAAATTCAACTTTTTCAGAAATAAAGCTAGGTAGACAAACCCCCAGTAGAAAAGTGGGACTTTATTAAAGTTAACAACTTCTGTTCTGTGAAAGACCATGTCAAGATAATGAAAGATAAGCCACAGACTGGGAGAAAATATTTGCAAAAGATATATCTGATTATGGAATTTATTGCAAACATATGAAGAACTGAAAACTCAGAAAAAAAAAAAACCTATTAAAAATAGGCCAAAGACCTTAACAGAAACCTCAACAAAGAAGGTTTACAGATGGCAAATAAGCACATTAAAAGATGCTCTACATCATATGTCATCAGGGAAAGCAAATAAAATCAGTAAGGAAATTCAGGGAACTAGAGCAAATAATCCTAAAATTTATATACAACTACAAAAGACCCCAAATAGCCATCTTGAGAAAGAAGAACAAACCTGAGAGTATTAGCTCCCTAACTTCAAGGTATAATATAAAGATGTGGTAATCAAAACAGTATGGCACTGGCACAAGACCAGACCCATAGATCAGTGGAACAGAATAGAGAGCTCAGCAAAAAACCTATGCATATATGGTCAAATAATGCATGACTAAGCAAGTAAGAATAGACAATGGGGAAAAGACAGTCTCTTCCATAAATGGTGTTTGGAAAACCGGACAGCTGCATGCAAAAGAATAAAACTGGATTACTTTCTAACCTCATACACAAAAGTAAACTTGAAATGGATTAAAGATCTAAATATAAGGAATGAAACCAACCAAAAATTTTTAGAAGAAATAGGCAAAAATCTTTTGAACATAAACATAAGAGATATTTTTTCTGAACTTATCTCTCCAGACAAGGGAAGCAAAAGCAAAAATAAACAAATGGGACAACATCAAACTAAAAAGCTTCTGTTCAGCAAAGGATGCCATCAATGAAACAAAAAGGCAACCTACAGCATGGTAGAATATATTTGCAAATGATTTATCTGATAAGAGGTTAACATCTAAAATATATAAAGAACTCATCTGATTCAACACCAAAAATCAAATAAGCCAATTTAAAAAATTGGCAGATGACCTAATTAGACATTTTTCTAAAGAAGAAATAAAGATGGCCAACAGACATATGTAAAGATGCTCCACATCACTAATTACCAGGGAAATGCAAATCAAAACCACAATGAGAAATCACTTCATACCAATTAGAATGGTCATTATTTAAAAGATAAGAAATAAAACATGTTAGAAAGGTTATAGAGAAAAGGGAACCCTCCTACACTGTTGATTGAAATGTAAATTGTTGCACTCAGAAACAACATATGACCCAGGAATTCCACTTCTAGAAATTTATCCAAAGAAAACAAAATTTCTGATTCAAAAAGACATGCACGCCTATGTTTTTGCCATATTATTTACAATAGGCAAGATATGGAAGCAACCAAAGTGTCCATCAATAGATGAATGATAAAGGATGTGTGGTATGTATACACAATGGAATATTATTCAGCCATAAAAAAGAGAACAATCCCACCATTTGTGACAACATGGATGGACCTAGAGGTATTATGCTAAGTAAAATAAGCCAGGCAGGGAAAGACAAATACCATAATGATTTCACTTACATGTGGACTATAAAAGCAAAACAAAGCAAAATGAATAAAATATCTGTAGACTCAGACACTGAGAAGTGACTTGTGGTTACCATGGGGAAGGGGTTAGTGTGGGTGGGTGAAATAGGTGAAGGGGATAAAAAAAATCAATCTGTCAACAATGAGATATCACTACACACCTATGAAAATATTCAAAATTTTGAAAGCTGACAACACCAAATGCTGGTGAGGATATGGAGCTGCAGGAACTCTCATGCATTGCTGGTATGAATATAAAGTGGCATAGTCACTTTGGAAGATAATTTAGTTTACAAAGCTAATCACTCCATACCATCCAACAATCTTGCTCCCTGTTACTTACTCAAAGGAGTTGAAAATTTATGTTTACCAAAGTAAAACAGAAGGAAAAAAATAGCAGTAGACTAATAGACACGGAGAAAGGACCAGTGGTTACCAAAGGGGAGGGACTGGGAAGTTGGGGGAGAGAGAAGGGGATTAAGGGGCACAATAATTCACAATCTCAATATAGGTCAGGTACAATTCATGACTCACTAACATCTTACTATGTTGATGGATAGTGACTGCAATGGAGGGGGTGAGGACTTGATAATATGGGTGAATGTTGAACCATGTGTTGTGTATTTGAAACCATCATAAGGCTGTATATCAATGATATTTTAAGAAAAAAGAAAAAAACCTTATGTTTACATGAAAACCTGCACATGGATGTTTATAGCAGCTTTACTCATTATTGTCAAACCTACGAAGCAACCAAGATGCCCTTCAGTATATAAATATAATAAACTGTGGCACATTCTGACAATGGAATATTATTCACTACTAAAAAGAAATGAGCTATCAAGCGATGAAAAGACATTTAGAGATCTCAACTGCATTACTGCCAAATGAAACAAGCCAGTCTGAAACGACCACATACCATATGATTCCAACTCTATGACGTTATGGAAAAACAAAACTATAGAGATAATAAGATCACTGGGGGCTGGGGAAGGAAAGGGGGGGTTGAGTAGGTGGAGCACAGATTTTTAGGACAGGGAACATACTCTATAATACCATAATGATGGTTACATGGTGTTATACGTTTGTCCAAACCCATAGAAAATATACCACCAAGAGCGAATCATAATGTAAACTATAGACTTTGTGTCACTATGATGTGTCAGTGTGGGTTTACCAACTGTAACAAATGCAGCACTCTGGTGGAGGATTTTGATATTGGGGGAGGCTGTGTATATATAGGGGTAGAAGTTATATGGGTCATCCCTGTACCTTCCCCTCAATTTTTTTGTTAACCTAATCTACTCTAAAAAAGTAGAGTCTTAATGAGAAAAAAGGAAAGTAAGTCACAAGTCCCACCCTCATGAGGAAAGGATCACCCAAGGTGAGAATAGTGGTAGATGGGCACCATAGCAGCCACCTTAGAGTATGTTGGCCATAGTATGTTTCTTTCTGCCCCATGATATAGTTGGATAATTCTATTTTTCCTCTTTTCTTTTCAAATAATACTTCTCTGAATTGCCTGCATTCTTTAATACATTCTTCTTTTCTCTTTTGTAGCAAATCACATTTTCAAAAATGTGTACAGGTGTAAAAGGCATTTAGCAGGAAAGGTCTTTCATTTTCTTTTTAAAGAAACTTATAGTAGTAGTAAACTGAGTATAGCCAAATGTAAAATTGACTTTGACTTGCAGCTCTGCACATATCACAACACACTTGAACATAAAATATTTAGAATTTTACTTACTGCCAACAGAAGATTCTTGGACTTCGAAATTAATGTTCAGAACTCCAAATGCCCACTTTGTATACATAAACTTGCTTCAGTTCATCACCAAGTGTTTGTTGATCAGGTCCTTTGTATCTATAAATTCATCATATAGAATAAGTGTGAAATATCCATTATTTTAAACATTCTAAAACACAGTGGATATTATTAAAAGCTAAACCTTTCTTTCTCATGAAAAATTATTTTAAAGCACAGAGGTGACTGATCTTGTGAAACTGAATTTGCATTTCACATAAATTACAGTTTTAGTAAATAAATTTGAGAAAGTCCTGTCTAGCTTGGCTTTCTTGTGATTTTTTTTTACAAGTGCAGTTTTTTATCAAAGTATAGTTGATATACAATATTACATTGGTTTCAAGTATATATCAGTGATTCAGCAGTTACATTATTAAATCCTCACCCCAACTAGTGCAGTTACTATCTGTCAACATAGGAAGATGTTACAGAACTATTGACTATATTCTCTATGCTCCATTTCTATCCCCATGATCAACTTCTATTATGATTGAGATTTTGTGCCTCTTTATCTGCCTCACACTCCCCACCCATCCACCCTAACCTCATGGTGACTACCAGTCACTTCTCATTGTCTGTTAGTCTACTGCTATTTTGTCCATTTTGTTTTTATATTTCACATAGTTTTTTAAAAATTCTGAAACAGTTTTAATTCCAAAAATGATCGATTTTTTTTTTCTGTATCAGCTTTTGTGACAATGTGCATTTAAGTCCATTTAGATGTCATAAGTTGATTCTTTTCCAGACTTTTTATGGCCTCATCAAAGATCATCATTTTAAAAAAATAGCCTATAAATTCCTATTTTACTATAATCCTTTTCTCATTCTCTTCCTCATTGCATTTCCAAATTACAGAAAGAAATTTTCTTTTCCCTACACGTTGCAAATATTTCAATACCAAAGTTTATGTCCAGCAGGTCAACATTTTAGCATTTTTATATGGCTTGCAACAACAAAAACCATCCCATAGATACATGTATAAAGAGGACACTTGTGATTACATTTAGCACCTGTGTGAATAATTCAAGATAATCTCACTAGTACAATATATTTAAAATAATCACAACTGCAAAATTCCTTTGCCATAAAGGTAACATTCACAGGTTCTACGGATTAGGACCTGGATGGATGTCTTTGGGAACCATATTCAACATACCACATTTATCATAACTTTCATTACAAAAGTCTTAATATCACAGGTGAGAAAATCATACCCCTTCTGAGCAGTGTTTTTTACAACATGTATATAACACTGATCAGGCAAGATTCTTCATTTTCCCTGATACAAAATTTATCAACAAAATGGAATTCACCAAAATTTACACTTTCACTGCCTGTCAAGTATGCAGATAGAAGAACAAAGTCTAGTTTGTATTTTGACAAGATATTAGCAATATTTTGACTTACGTTTTCTCTGATTTCCTTAAAATCTGCATAGAAACAAGGAGATAATTTGAAACTACATTTTTTTAAGTCAAAGTATCTAAGAGCTACAGAGAACATTTTTTGGTTGTTGTGATTTAATATACCACTTCATATATTCCAGAAAGCATGACGGTTGGTAAAAAGTGAAAAAAATTAGCTCTATGCTTGTACTAGTGTCCTATGAGTACCAAAATAAATTACTGCAACTGAGTGGCTCAAAGAACAGATATTTATTCTCTCATGGGTCTGAAAGTTAGAAGTTCAAAATCAGGGCATTGGCAGGACTGTGCTCCCATTCTTAGAGCGTCTAGAAAACTAGGTAACCATAATCATATGGTATGGATTTTTAGCAATACATTGGTGGTAGACAATGAATTAACAGTGGTTTATAATGAGTTATATTGAACTAGAAAATTAAATTTCAATTCAGGGTGCTATGATATAAAAAAACTTTTTGGGTTGAAAGGGAGAAAATTAAAGGAGACATGCTGATAACCTTAAAAGAATCCTTTTCTGACTTCAGGAGGGGACTTGAACCAATAATTGGATACCCTTGGTCATTCTTTCACAGCAGTCTCTCATTTGCATGAGATGAGAGGCATGGAAGCATTTAATCATTGAAACAGTGGGTGGATAAAAAAGTATCCCACCTCAAAAACCCCTACAAACCTTGAAACGTGGTAACAACTATTCTATTTCTCAAACGGAAACCTAGAAGGACTGAGCAGCTATGGGCCACCTGCTGAGAGTATCTTAGCTCATTATCTATAACAAAATACCATGAACTGGTGGGCTTAAATAACAGATATCTATTCCCCAAAGTTTTAGAGTCTTCGAAGACCAAGACAAGGTGATGGCAGAATAGGTTCCTGTTGAAAAACCCTGTTCCCGGCTTGCAGAAAGCTGCCCCCTTGCCCTCTGCTCCCACAGCAGAGAGCAGGTTTGGTGCCTCTTCCTCTTTTCATTTGGGAACTAATCCCATCATGAGAGCTCCACCTTCGTGACCTCATCTAAAGCTAATTACTTCCCAAGGACTCACCTCTTAATACCATTACACTGTGGGTTAGAGTTTCAACATATTAATTTGAGGTAGGTATGCAAATGTTCAGTTCATTACAGAGAGGTTCAAAGTTGGCTCATAGCTGGCCTATTTCCCATGGCTCAAAGTGGTACTAGTAGGTCTTGGCAGGAATATATGCCTTTTCTGGATTTGTATTTTCATACCCACTAGGTGAAGCAAATGTTTCAAATACTACTGTAGATCTAAAGCCAAAAATACCTTTTCAGTTTGGGTTACCTGCAGATTTAAAAATCTGATTTTACTACAATGGGCTAAGAAGCATCAGATATGCCTAGCTTATCCTGCACTTTATCTTTTATCAAAGTAGTAAACTGGTTGAGAATTGGAATGGGCAATTGAAACACCACTTTGCTAAATTGGTGGGTAGAAGAGGGATGAGAAACTGAAGGGGAGGCTTGCATGACTGAAAAAGCATGTTGGAAGTTTGTTTGTATGGAAATAAGGTTATCATCATTGGAGAGCTATTGATATATTGTGGTAAAAATATTGAAGAAGGGGCGGGAGATGACCCAGAATCTTACCTAACCTTCTTCCTTACTACTAAAATTGGTCTTTTTCTCTTCTGGTCCTATAGTGCTAAGATCTAAACTGTGTATAAAATGCAAAAAGAAGGATTAATTGCTAAATACGACATTAGGAAAATATCACTAAGTAAGATAAAATAAAAACAGATTCCATTTACTATTACAAAAATAACATAATGTATGATAAGACATAAATATAATAAGACAGGGTTTTTAAAAAGGGCAGAGCTTTAATTAACAAAATGTTTGAAAATAAATAGCCATATATCATACTCTTGGATATAAACACTAAATTTAATTCCGGTGTATATGTGCATATATATAATTTCCTAAGCTAAAAATATAAATTTAAACAGAGTCAAGAGGACAAATTTCATGAAGACAGTTTTGAAACTTGACAGAATACTAATACACTGTATGCTGAAATAGAAGACATAGTTGTATAATCTTTTGAAAAGAAAGATGGGACAACTGGGCCTTTTTCCTCTTAAAAACTGAGCCAGTTTAAAACTAAACTATTTTAAATTACATATCTTTAAAATGCTCTTTTGTTTAGGCAAATATAGAGAAAGAAATTAATAGAATAGAGAACTCAGAATCCAATCAATTAGTTTGATATGTCCTGATTATACACACTATCAACATAAGTTAGTGCAGAATTTTGTTTAATAAAGAGCTTTGTTTTAACAGTGATTCAGGGGGAAATATTGAGTTCTATCCATCTGATACCAGTTGTTATCAAGTTGCAGTGTGCTTCAGTATCAACTCAGGCACTTGGAATGATATACTTCCCAAGATCTCATGACTAGAGACTGCTTCATTCTGTATAACAAACCACATGGTTCTGGTCACCTGTGGCTTGAATCTCAGCATTGACAAATACTGTCTTATGGGATGCTCCAAACTAAATATCTCATGAATAAGAGGAGATATATAAAATATATTTTAATGGGAAAAATAGCAGGATGGAAACCTTCTCAACTTTGAATAGTAGAAAAATGTATAATCAAAAATATTAGACTATTATAATGCATAAAAACTAAAACTTTATAGACTGAATGTAACAAAACTCATAAAAAGTACAATAGAATGGGAAAACATTTCTTCTATCAATGGGTGAATAAGTTTTCACATATGTATTATTTTTAAGAAGGCTATCAAGCAATACAACTGGGAAAAACCTAAAATTGAGGTAGTTACATGAAATTCAAGTAAAGAAATGTTTCATTCTAGGATTGCAAATTAAGGGAATTTTGAAAATCTATTTTATACTTGCAAAAAAGTTAAAACTAAAAAATAATTATCAAAGAAAAATTATTTATTAAATATTATAGGAACCTGATGAAATATAACAACCTAAAGATAATTATGAACATTTTAAACAAATATGTTGTAAAATTATATATTATTTAAAACACTACAATAAAACCTAAAGCACAAGTAACAAAATAAAAATAAGTAGGTGGAACTACATCAAATTAAAAAGCTTCTGTATAGCAAAGGAAATAACTGACAAAATGAAAAGACAGCCTATAGTTTAGGAAAAAGATATTTGCAAACTGTATATCTGACAAAGAGTTAATAACCAAAATATATAAGGAACTCATGCAACTTAATAGAAAAAAATAAACCAGTTAAAAAATGGGCAAAAGACCTGAATCGACATTTTTCCAAAGAAGATAAATGAATAGCCAACAAGTACATGAAAAGGTGCTGAACATCACTAACCATCAGGAAGAGGCAGATCAAAACCACAGTGAGATATCAGCTTATTCTTATTAAAATGGCTGCAACAAAAAGACAAGAAATGGCAAATGCTGGCAAGGATGTGGAAAAAGGGCCGTCCTTGTGCTCTGTTGCTGGAATTATTAATGGGTTTAGCCACTGTGGAAAACAATATGAAGTTTCCTCACAAAATGAGAAATAGAACTACCATATAATTCAGCAATTCCACTTCTGAATATTTATCCCAAGAAAACAAAAACACTAACTCGAAGAGATATATGCATCCCCATGTTCATTGCAGTATTACTTAAAATAGCAAAGATATGGAAATACTAGGGATGTAATATACAACATAATGACTGTAGTTAACATGCTTATGGTATATTTGAAAGTTGTTAAGAGTAAATCCTAAGGGTTTCATTACAATAAAATTTTTTTTTCTTTTTGTACCTATAGGAGATGATGGATATTAACTAAACTTTGGTAATCATTTAATAATATATATAAGTCATTATGATATACCTTAAACTTACACAGTGCTTTATGTTAAATATATCTCAATAAAACTGGAAAAAAGTTTTTAAAAAATCTGAAAATACTTTAACAAATAATGGAAAAATATACAACATAAAATTGTTCATATTATTATGTCTCAATAGCATACTGTATGCATGATAAGGATATCTACAAAAGTAAACACAGTCACTGACTGTAATGGGACATTTGGGGGGGACTTGATGATGGGGGGAGTCTAGTAAACATAATATTACTCATGTAATTGTAGATTAATGATACCAAAATAACTAAATAAATAAAAAATGAAAATAAAAATAAATGAAAAAAAAATCCCTCACCACAAAAAATAAGTATACACAAGCTTGCCAAAAGGGTGGGATTATGGAGTTCTGCTCATTTAACTTTCTGATATTGCCTATTTAGTAAAAATGAATTTAAAACAAAGTTAATGTAGAGTAAATCGTAATTACCAATTCATTGCATTTTAGACATGTCCTATGCTATTTTATTATATTTGACTACTTCATTAATAGAAAATTTAATCATTCCCTCATTTCATTAATATATTGAATATCTACTATGTGGCAGGTATTATTGTAGGCATTTGGGTACAACTGTGGGGAAAATGGGAAAACAAAACAAACAAAAAAGTAAAATTTAACCTCATGTAGCTAATATAGTAATGGAGGAGATGAAAATAAGTATAATTAATATTTATTAGGTATATTAGAAAGTGATATTGTAGAAAAAATAAGAGGAAGGAAAGACAGATAAAAAGGTGATGGTGTAGGAGAGACAGCAATTTTAAACAGAGAGACCAGGGCAGGACCCGATGAGGAAGGGAGCTGAAACAAAACTGTGAAAGAAACAACACAGCAAGCAAGTGGAAGAACATTCTAAGCATCAGGAGCACACAAAGTCGACAAATTTCACTCTAAACCTGTGTTTAGGTGATTATTTTCCTTTATTTTGCATATTTATGCATTGAGTTGCACAGTTACCAATCGCAGACCCAATGCAAAAGAAAAATGGGTGGTATAATTAATACTGACCTAAAAAATATGTAAAGAGTTGTTCCAAAATGTCATTGTAACAGATTATATTAGCAAAGGATGCACACATCATAAATAAAAGAGCCATTTACACAACAAAAATTTCATTCAAGTCTCAGGAGACTAAAAAGCCAAGTCCATCAAGAACAAAACAAGGCATAGCGTCAGCACGAGGGAATTATGTATGTGTGGCATTTTCTATAGGCATTTTAAACTAGTAAGCAGAAATTCATCATATCTACATCTTTGCTTTACATTCTTCAAGAGAAAATAATGGATTGTATCTTAAATATTCTATTTCCTTGTAGTGTATACCAATACAAAATTCACAGCAGATGTTTAGAAATATTTGCAGTTAATCCCTGACACAAAATATTCAATGAAGTTAATTATATTTTATAATTATAGTCAGTTAATAGTTAAATAAAGCATACTTATATTTTAAAATCTAAGCATATATTTACTCAGTGTAGCTCATGTTTGTTGTTATTAAATTACAATGACTTGGGAGAATATTTGCACACATAAATATGTCAAAGATTTTCCTTTTAATTTACACCAGTATCCCACCTAAGGTGTTCTCTATATTTAGGAGGATATTCTAAAAGCAACAGTATCTTAGGCAAATTGGGATATAAAGCAATTTAATAGATGTAAATTGTGACATCAAAAACATAAAACATGGAGAGGAAGAATAAAAATGCAGACTTTTAGAATGCATTCAAACTTAATTTGCTATCAACTTAAAATAGACTGTTACAAGTTGCTTTATGTAATCATTATGGTAATCACAAATCAAAAACCTATGGTAGACATGCCCAAGATAAAGAAGGAATCTAAGCACAGAAAACCATCAAATCACAATGAAAGAGAGCAAGAGAAGAGGAAAGGAGCAGAGAAACTACGAAACAGCCAGAAA
The DNA here is from genome assembly GCF_030020395.1 of Manis pentadactyla. Lineage (NCBI taxonomy): Eukaryota > Metazoa > Chordata > Mammalia > Pholidota > Manidae > Manis > Manis pentadactyla. Next base: position 121,277,883 of record NC_080023.1, on the reverse strand, counting down.
ACAAATAACAAAATGTCAATAAATACACACTTTTCAATAATGATTTCAAAATCAAGTAAGTTTTCCAATCAAAAGGCATGGTGTTTGAATTCATAAATAAACAAGACCCATTTATATGCTGCCTACAAGAGACTCCAGATATAAGGCCACACACAAACTTAAAGTGAAGGGATAGAAATAGACATTCCATGCAAATGGAAACTAACAGGAAGCTGGGATAGCTATAGTTACATCCAACAAAATAGACTAAGATAAAGACAGTAATAAGAGATAAAGTTACATAGGTATAGATATAGATACCTCTCACACACAGTGGAATGCAATTTAGCCACAAAAAGGGAAATCCTGCCATTTGCAACAACATAGATGGAAATTGTAGGCATTCTGCCTAGTAAAATAGGTCAGATAGAGGAAGACAAACATTGTATTAACTCACTTAAATGTGAACTCTAAAAAAAAAATGAACTCATAGGAACAGAGAACAGGTATGTGCTTGCCAGAGGTGATCTAATTCCCTCAGGTACCACTGCTAATATAAATCAGCCCAAGAACAAAATCTCAGGGAGGAAGAGTCTAATTGGCTCTAAGTTAAGTGTCTATGTCTTGGAGGATGAAGGGCAGGGCACATTGAATGAGATTATTTTTAAAAGGCAATTTTACTAGTGTGAACATAAATAAAGGGGAATGGGTTTTACGTGGATTAAAGAGTCAAACTACCTTCTATTACTGAGAAGAGTATAGGAATAAATATGTTGCAATACTGAATTAGTAATTTATATTGTTGTAATCTACTGATTTGCAGTAGAGCACAGCATGGCAAATCAATCTGAATTCTTTAAGAACTTTCTATACTTATTTTGCATTTGATAGATAGGCACAGATATGCATTGGGAAGTTTATCTTGAAGTGAGGCAGTAAAGTGGAATATTTAGAAGTTAATAAAAAATAAGTTAGTGGTTTGCATTTTTTGAAGGCCAAAATTCATGTTTCTGTGGTAGGCAACATTCAAAAGAATTGCATTCTTCGTGGTTTAACTTTAGTCTATTATATTTCTCTGGTGTTAGCCCACTTTTAGCAGCTTTCCATCATTATGTCAAGGTAGTACTTCATAATATTTTTCACATTTTCTGCCTCATACATCAAACTATAGAATTTTATCCATAAGGCAGAGCTGTCATTCTGTAAAATTTTTAGCAATGTTCTCATTTTTATCTGACATCTAGAAATATCTAAAGTAATAAAAAATCATTTTTACCTCATATTTGCTTTGGTTTTCATTCTGTCCCTATATACAGTATAGCAAGGGAAGATTTATATAACATCATTTTGGGTGTTCTAGAATCAGACAAAGACTCTTCACCTTAGCTGTATTTTTCCCCACAGAATTTTATATAAAAGCATAAAACCCATACTTGAAATAATACTCTCATTCTCTTAAAACTTTACTTTTTTTGCCACAAACACTTTCTATTAAGTAGAAATTTAAACATATATATTCTTTTTTCAGGAAATCAAATTTGTATTAGCATTATTTCAGCTAGTGAGTTTTCCATCTAAATTATTTATATATAACATATTCACCAACCACAAAGAAAGATAGACTTCATTTCCTCAAGAAGGTCACTCTAGTCTGGACAATTTAATGGAAACATTAGAAAATTACATTTATGTTTCTTAGTATTATTTCATGATGCTCTTCAACTATCAAGATACCTAAAAAATATGATTTTACCAAACATCCAGGTTTCAATTCAATGCTGGAAATGCAAACTAAGCACTAAAATTGATCATTATTTTCAAATAATGTATTTCCCAAAGTGGTTTAAGTAAAAAATGTAGATCCAATTCTCAACATGTTTCACTTCAAGGCATAAAACCTTGAATTTATTAGTTATTGAGGTAAGAAATATTAATTATCTGAAACATCTAAAATGCTATACAACCTCCTTTAAGATGATCATGTGTTCATTCTTACAGTTTCATTATACACATATATTTTACTGGGCATTAGGTATGTACCATAACCTGTGCAAATGTGTTAATTCAATGGATCTTCAAATAAAAGGAGGTATGATTAATCTCCCTGTTTAATATTGAGGAAGCTAAGGCTTAGAGGGGCTAACCAACTTGTCAGCAAGTTCATTCATCAAGCTAGTAGGTAGTAGAGTTGGCATTTGAGCCCCATCACTCAAACATGGACCCTCTCCCTCAGTGACTCCAGGTCACTCACAGAGTAGCTGCATTGTGCAAAAACTGAAGAATACCAGATTGAAAATATTCCAATTTATTATAATCAAAATATACTTTTCATAGTCTGATTTCATAACAGGAACAAAAAGGATGGTATAGATGACATATTTCATCTTTCTACTTAACAATGTCAGCTTTGACATAAACTCCAAAACAGAACTGCTAAAATAATTCATGAATTCACAACATAAGAAAAATGAGCCTCTTAGTATGGTTTTTCCAATCTGTGCCCCTTAAAGGACTAGTTATATGGTCTAGGAAAAGGGAGAACACAGAGTGATCCGAATAGTTTGGAAAGTGATACATCTTCTCTTCTCAATATACATTCCCATATTAATAATAGAGTGAGCCAGCCTACCTTTAAGTATTGCAGTGTTTTTCCAAACCTATTAGAAATAATAAGTGAGCAAGCACATAATTTGGAAAATGTTACTGAAGACTTAGTAAGAAATCTAATTTTGGTAAAACATTGTAAAAAGTGGTTTGAATGTTGGAACTAGGAGATAATAGATCTTCTGAAAGTGGTTTGGGCATAAAACCAGACACTGACTAGATTTCATCAAGAATTGTTGGGGCATGTGACTGATTTTTTCTCAATGCAAAAGATACAATTGAGCAAAAGTACTTGTAGGTATTAGCAATTTTTGAAATTTTGTTTCTCATTGATTGTTTTGCATGGGGAGCTAGAGGAAGAGACCATACCAACGAACTTGTAATTAATTCCAAAAACTTTTTAAATTAAATTTTCTAGTTACCATATTTTTTAAATGTATGACATCACATTATTTTGCTTTAAATAATAACAATGCATCACTTACCTATACTCACAGCATAAAGTGAAAGTTTATTTTTAAGTTTTCACTTAGACTGTCATTATAAAGATACAAAGCAAAAAGTACTCACACTTTTTATTTTAAAAAATAGTAATATTAGTTTTCATTTCTCAGCCACTTTTAATCACAGCTTGGTTTTGCAATACTTACATTGCCCCAAAATTAATTTTAAAATGTAGATGACACATACCAAATGATTTTTCTTTAGCTAAATAATTGAAAAAGTCTTCACACATACAGATGTGATTCTGTAATTTAGATAACTCGCCACCAGATGGAAGTAGTGTTTCCATTGCCGATTTAAAAGTGTTAGACCTCTAGTCGCTAAAAAGCAAAGTATTATATTTTGTATTTATTCATGAAAATATAATTCCTTATTCTATGACTAAAACCATAACAACAGTTACTCTATGTTTTTAAAGATTAAATAAAGAAATAATCTTTTTTTAGATGAACGGGTAAATGGAGTTTTTGAGTACATACAGAATTTTACTCATAATCATAATAACTGGATGGCAAAGGAAATATATTACTTTTGTTGTTTTTACCCATGAGGAAACTGAGTTTGGGTAACTCCTAAAGTGATTTGAGACATGAATCTGACCAAAAACACCGTCCTGTTTTTTTATGCTTCGTTGACTTTATCTTGTCACCTAATATTAAACCTAGGTGGGAGTCACATCACAAATCTCCAGGTTCAAGCGTCAGCCTCATCTATCCATGGCCGGCATCATCACTTCCTAACACAATGACATCCACTCAGGCTTTATTGGCAGAATCTTTGTAGGGGCCAAGAAAATGGTTTATGCTCTTCACACTTTGTTCTGTCTGTCTGTCCTCTCTCTTGGTTACCACTTGTCTGATCTTGTCCATTGATATCCACCTCTTAAAATCTAGTGATAGATCATCAGAAAAATCATTGAAATTGGGATCCTGAGACCAGCTCCCATCACTGCCACCTAATAACTGTTGCTGCACCTCTGTAGGCTTCCAGTTTTTTTAATATATAAAATTCTGAGCTTGGTCTGAACAATAATGTTCCTTTCCAGTTTTAATATACAATGATTCTAGTTTTCAGGGCCTGTATTACAACACTTGTGAATTGGATATGGCTATTTTACTTTATGATAACACAACTTTCATGATAATGATAGGATCAGTATGTCCTGACATGTTTTTTAACAGAATTCTTTAGATAGTTCATCAGTGCCATGTTTATCAGCCCTAAAAGTTTTTAAATACATTGAAATCAGTTTTAATATCAGTGAATCTAGACATTTCAAATTGAACTCAGTCTATTTTGGGAGTGGAGACAGCACCTGGTCAGCTTGCATATTAGAAATTAGAGGGAACAGAAGTGCTCTAACCATCCTGCCTGTTGGCAAAACAACAAGCTTAGATAAATATCTCCCTAGTTAAATAAGAATAAGCTGAAAAAAAATTAAAACAGAAACCCCCTCCCCACACCCCCAAAAAAGGAGAAGTGTTATCTGTAAAAATAACTTTCTAAAATGAGAATATGGGCATCATCAATCTTTCATCGCATAATGCTTTGCAAATCCTTGTCTCCCCATTTGAATTGAGGGCACAATAACATTAAAAAAGAAGCCACAGAATATGCAAACACTCTCTAAATTATACCCAAATCACAAAATGGGTTTGAAATTCCTTAACAGTGACATATTTCAGAGGCTGTGTCTTAGAAAACCATACACTACCATAAAAATGATATAATTAAATCTAATTATCAACTCCACCTAGGGAATGTCCTGACATCTTCATTATCATAGTTGGTGCTATAACTGAAAGGGAAGAAGGGAGGAAAACTTGGAACTCACTTTTTCCACCTCCTACTTTCTATCTAAGCTAAAAAATCTTTAATATTTCCATAGTATAACAAATGAAATTCCTTTTTTTAAAATTGCATTTTTACAATTGTCTGCCTTAAGTTGTTACTGACACTGAATTCACGATATCTATTTTGTACCTCCTCAGTGGCTTTGTTAAGTCGTATTTCAAGATGGCCCAAAAATTAGGCAGCTATTTGGTTGGATAACCTGATAAACAATTCCTTTCTTTTCTTATAAAAAGTCAGAATAGCCAAAGACTATTGCAGGAGAATTTTGCAAGAGGTTCTTTTAGTTCCCATATGACACATTTTCTTTCTACTTATCAGTGAGAGGCACCTAATGAGAAAGAAAGAATGCCTGCCAGAATCAACAAGACTTTTTCCCAAAGGAAATAAAAGAGAAGCAAATGATTGCTTGAATAAATTTTTTAGAAAGACTAGTCTTTTCATTTCATTTTATAGGAAATAAATGGAAAATAACATTTGTAAGATGCAGTACTGAATAATAAACTCCAGAGGCCATGCTGAATCCCTAGAAAATTACACAGCTGGTGGGGAGGTGCAGTGTGGGGGCAATGACAGAATGAAGAGAAAATCGCCACCTTAAGTACCTACAGTTACTAAAATAGGACCTTGACTGGAATCAGCATCGGTTACAGATATGTCACTATTAGACAAATCTCATTATTATGAAATAAAACTGCATAAATTTTACTTCACCCAGGCGGATTTTACAAACACATCATAATTTGTTCTCAAGGCACAAAGTTTCAGTATCTTACCAGTCTAGCTTCTAGGAGTAGCAGGACTCAGAAAGATTAAAAACACCTGTTGCCAGTTCAGTCACTTACTTGCTCCTTTCTGGCCTGTCTGCCTTTTAGTGATTGTAAAGCTCCAGTATTGAAGAATGACTTGAAGAAAATGATACTACTGTATAATCCATAACTTCTTGGGTTCCCTTCAGTTTTCTAACATAATAGCCATAGGATGGAGAGAATAAAAATTTCTAACATAGTAGCCGCAGGATGGAGAACTGCCATCTTGCTTGGATGCCAGTTGACATTAGTAGAATACTACGATCAGTTTTTTTTCCCAGCCGCTTGTGATCTGAGATAATTTACAAGGAATTATTTTTTCTAAGTGGATTTGGAGTATCTTCAGAAAATTGAATAGGCATTAAGTGGTGATAATCACCAAGGTCTGCAACAGAAGGAATTTTGGGAGTCAGTATTCATTATTTATAGTTTTCTATTGCTTTATTTAGCATAGATTTTACAATATCAAAGAACAGAATTTGACACTGTCAAAGGATTAACTTTCACATTTTTTGCATTCTACCATTCCTCTTTTGTATATAAACACTTGGTTATCTTATTGAGGTTCCTTTCTTACAAAGTTCTATCAAGATGAAACTGTTTTACATATGTAAGGCAAGGGCAACCAAATATATTTTATCTTGGAAATATATTGCTAACACACCTTATAAAATTCTCTACTTAACCCCCTTTTATCTAAAAGGTTCACTGCCCTGATATCCTTCATGTAGCATTTGTATTAGGCAAACTCCTCTTTTGGAAATAGGTACTACTTAGTATAGTGGAAATAGTATATATATCTTGGACCACAAAAACTTAAGCCCATCTGATCAATTTTTAAGATCCCTAATTTACTTAAAGTACACACAGCACTTTAAAACTTTTAGTCCCTATTACTCAGAGCCTCCATGGGAACTTAAAAGTACAGACTTTTTGGCCTTATCCCAAACCAACTGAATTGCTATTTGCATTTTAACAAGTTTCCAAGATGAATTTTATTTAATAGATTAAAGGTTGAGAAGCACTGCTTTAAGCATTTTGTATTACATCATGTTCCTCCAGAAGGTAGCTTCACTTCTGCCCTCATCCCTTTAAAAGACATTTTTGGAAAGACAAGGTATTGGTCTCCAAGCAGGGAGGATCACTGATGGTTTATTTTACTGCTTGGAATCAACAGTTTCCTTTGAACCCAGATCACCATTCTGTTGCAATCCTTTACTAGTATCCTCATTTCACTGGCCTCTAGTGGTAGCAGTTTTCAGAAAGGTAGCATTGTATTTCCTTTTTTCTTCCTCTTTAGGTCTTTCGGGCACTGTCCCAGCTAAGCCCTTTAGTAGTAAACAGTTAAGTACAATAACTCTGGAACAATCTGCATAACATCAGCTAGGGACGTTTTCTCGTCTCTTCATATGTCCTCCATTCTGGCTAGTGGGAAAAAGCACTATTCTAGACCCTGTGTGGCTTCCAGGAATGATATCTCTGATCCTTTCAGATGTTATAGGCATTGGACAGTTTCTTCACAGACATGTGCTTATCGGTATCAGCTGAGTCCACCATCAGGGACCCCCTCCACATCTAAGAGTTCTCTTCCTGTGTAGCTTGCTTTCTCTCCCACCTGCCTTGTGAACTCTAGCTGCCTTAGTCTTCCTGACTCCCAGCTCTGTTTCTTAACTGCAGAGAGACTGCTAGGCTCCACTTGGCTTTCCCGTGTTGTCTGTTGCCCGTGTTGTCTGTGCTGGAAACTCAGGGCAGTAAGCTGGAGTGATTTAGACATCCTCTCTGCTCTCCTCCACCCTCTTTTGCCTCTCCTCTTTCAAGGATCATTGTTTTTTGCTAATTGACATCCAGTCTCTTAAAATAACTTTTATGTCTTAGTTTTGGTTTGGTTTTCATGTTTTAAGTAGGAGATGAATCCAGTCTATGTTATTTCATCTTGGCCTGAAATAGAAGTCCCAGTTTTGTCTAGATTTGAAGTGGAAAGTAGTATTAAAATTACAGTTGCATAGAGAAATCATTATGTCAGTTCTGTAAAACCTTAGCTTTAATTTTAAGTGAAATCAGGAGCCATTGTAGAATTTTGATGTAAGAATGACATGAAAACATACATATTTTAAAAGGAGGAAATTAAAGAATTGGTCCATTTCTTTCTGCAATCTGTGCATATAGAATGTACTCACCTTGTTTTTTGATGGCAGTGACAATGGAATTACAGACTCCCAAATATTCATTAATACAAATTTTTTAAGCATCCGTTTGAGTTATTATTTATTTGACAATTATAATATGCCAGACACCATTCTAGATACTTGGTTTTTGCTATTCCAACTAATTCTTACAAAAATTAGGTAAGTATATTAACCCTCATTTTGCAGAAGAGAAAAACAAGACTTAGAAAGTTTAAGCATCTCTCCTAAATTCACACACTTGTTAATAAAATTCAAAGTAAACTCTGTCTGTCTTCAGTATCTGTGCTCTGAGACATTATATATACTATTTATATAAAAGGTACTGTATAGTATCTTCAGAAAATACACTTTCCTTTTACCTTCTTGCTCTAACTGAAATCTGGCTCTCCCTTGAAATTAGTATTTCTTATAAAACCTAATAGTGGATCTGGAGGCGGGACAAATATTCTCCTTGCTCCTCGTTGCTAAATCCAGAATATTGTTCTTCCTTCTCCATAAAGCCCCCAGGTTTGAAGCTCATTTGCTCTATAGGTCATATCACTGACCACCTCTCTTTTTTGCTGTCTCCACAGACCTTTGATTACTCCTCCTCATCCCTAGAAGATTTTAGCCATTGGTTCTGATGAGTTTGAGGACACATCACTCCCAAATATGGCACCTTAGCTTAGTTACTATTTCAGGCTAAAGGAATTTGAGAAATGGCAGATGCAGGAGAGACTTTCTGGTCATTTCCCCTGAAGTAGGTCATGAGAACCTCATATGTGATGTGCCTTTCCTAAGGAATGGGCATCCTTATCTCCCAAAGAGGTAGAATCTGGAACAATAGACTTTGCTGAATTCCTCCCTGTTAACTAGACTTACCTCATACCATTTGTCCTATCACATTTTTCCATGACTTTCTACCTTTCATCAAACTTAGCATAAAATCATTCTGTTTACTTCCTTGCATTCCCATTTCCTTATGAAGGCTCCTGTGCCCTGTAAAACTTCTATTAACTATATTTGTATGCTTTTCTGTTTCTGTTCTGTCTTCCATTACAGAGATTAGCTGAGAACCTAAGAAGGACAGAGGAAAGATATCTTTCTTCTAGAGTGCAATGTGATTCACTTTTAGCATAATTATTATTGATTTCAGTATCTGTAAAGATGATGCCAATATTTTTTAAATTTCTTAATTTCCTCCCTTTAAAATATTCATGTTTTTGTGTCATTTTTTTCAAAATTCCAAAGTGGCTCTTGATTTCTCTTAAAAGTAATAGCTAAAGATTTTACAAATATATATAAGTAGGGTGACCATATAATTTATTTTCAAAACGGAGACACTTTTAAGCAAAAAAAAAAAAAAAAAAAAAGACAATAAAAAATTATTCTGAGAAATAGGTTAAACTGTCTCTTCTGGAAAAACTGACTTACAGACTCTTCACCAATAAGGTCCTATGTGAGCAGGCTTCTACCACATCCTCTGATGGCCTTCGATACTCACCTCCTCATACATTCTGTTCAGCCATGCTGGCTTCTAATGTCTTCTTCAAATACACTGACAATTAAGGATTATACACTGGCTGGTCCTCTGTCTAGAATAATTTTTAGGCAGGTGCTTATTCACTTCATCCAAATCTCTTGCCAGGGATGCCTTCCCTAACAATTTGATGAAAATAACAAACCCAACTCTGCACTTAGAATTGTCTATGCCCCTTACCCTATTCTCTTTTTTCATAGAAATAAGTCACTATTCAATTGAAAACAAAAATATACCAAGGGAACTTTTGTCCTGTAGAGAAATGACATAATTTTACCTCCATGGAGGCTGGTTCTTTGTTCTTTAATTTAGGAAAACACCCTGATCAAACTCAAAATTTCAATTGATCAATTGCATCCTCTTAAGCATAGTCAGGCCCAAGAATGAGAAAAAGAAGCCATGAACTTGTTTGCATAATGAAGTATGGAATATTGAATTTCTATAGTCCATTGAAGGAGAGAGATGGCTGAGAATAGCACAACAGTAGAAATCTTAGAAATATCTACTCCAGATAGAGAAGAGTGGCCTAGGTCTATGGACAGAAATGTCCAGTACTAAATGCTAAATGTTTCCTTTTTCATGCTTTAGTTATAAAGCTATCTTAGTACTAGCTCCCAAAGTACTGTGCATCCCTTCTGAGAACCACAGTGTTGCAGGATCAAATGAAAAAAGACAGGGTTCTATATTGGTAACTGGCAAGTAGAGAAGCGAATTATTTGTGCTAACAGGAAAAATTGTGACTCTGAGATGGGCCAAAAAAGACTAGCAGGAGATCAAATTAGTTTGCTCTATTTGGGTTATCTCTGTAGCAAAGTGACAAAGAAGCTTACTACTGGAAGAGTTTAGAGACAAAACATGGTAAGTTGAGCAGTAAGAAGTCTTTATTTAAGGCAAAAAGTACACACTCAAAGAAAGGGGAGTGTGGGCAACCTCAGAGAGGAGGAACTCTTAAGGGTTTAGGGTTTGGGATTTTATAGGGCCTTTTCTGTAGGCATGATATATACAGGTGATTCATAATTCCTTTGAAGTTTTGTTTTAAGAATAGGATTATTTAGGTGTCTGCTGTTCCGAATCTTAGCATTCTTTATCCACATAAATTCATTTGCACTTCAGAGGTCTATTTGTTGTTCTGGTTACAAAGTTACTTAATTGATTAAGAGACTGGAAGAAGAGGAAGAACAGCATTTAGATTAAGTTAAAGAATAAATTGAGCCTTTTTTGCAGGCTAAGTAGATTTTATAATAGCCTGACCCTTGTCCCATTTTCCTGCCCTATCTCATGGGGTATGTAATTCCATGGCAGGGGGAAATAATTTCCCAGCCCATGGCAAAATACCTTTGAAACCAAAATCAGTCAAAGGGAGAAATACAGTGGAAGAAACCCATTTACTGCTGACAAGGTGTCATCCACTTCTGCTCACCAGCATCTTTTGTGACCCAGCTGCAAAAAGGGACCCCACCCGACCTCTCTGCTCCAGATATGCTCTTGCTCCCCCTTGTAATCACCTATTGATATGGGGATGGATTACTTCTCCCCACCCCTTGGAAACACCTATTGATATAGAGATGCACTAAAGCCAGGTGAGAGATTCTGGAAATATTGCAGTGTTATCCACAGGTAGGACAGAGGAGTCTTTGATTGACAATCTTTGGCCTTGGAGGCCTTATCTAATTGGTCTAATGAAGACATGGGCTGCACTCTGATGTTTTTCTTTATCTGGAGAATTGTTTTTCATTTGGGGAGTATCCGGACATTCCAAGCCACTCCTGGCCTTTGAGAGTTCAACTAATTAACTCTGTGAGTGCTTTCTTACTCTCTGGTTTTATCTGGTAACTCTTTTGAGTCCCTTTTAGTGGGCACTACTGACTTTTTTCTTTCTCCACCCCACTCATGCATCTGTCTTTTTGCCTAACAGAAATAATGTCTCACTAGTTCCCTCATTAATTGAGTTAAAGAAAATAGTTGACATGTGTTCATTTTATATTTCTAAGAGCCACAATTTTACCTTTAAAAAAAAAGTATTCCTTTACAGAGCCAAGACTTAACAGAAACAAAGCTACTTTGAGAAATACTAGAGTTCACCTGGATTAGGAAGAGAATATGAAAAAAAACAATTGTTGTTCCCTCCAAAACTTATCTAAGCAAGTTTACTTTTGGAATAAAAAGGAAGGCATGGAGTTAGGGTTTTATGAGTGAAGACCTGCAATATACAGAGTCTATACTGCACAGCAGACGTTTTAAAAATCTTAAACCCTTTCAGCCCACCATAGTTCTTGTCAACTTTTTTTCACTTACCAAATATTTTTAAATGTTTTATTATTACTGTTTGTTTTGATAGTTTTTACTTTGGAAAGCCTTAAACCTCTAGTTGTTATATAACATAGATCAAGGTTGGCAAACTTTTTCTATAAAGGGAGGGATAGTAAATTTGTTATGCTTTGCAGGCCATATGGTCTCTGTCACAACTATTCAATTCTGTTGTAACACAAAAGCAATCACAGACGCTATATAAACAAATGATTTCCAATAAAATTTCATGCACAAAAACAGGATTTGGTCCATGAGCCCTAGTTTGCTAACCAGTGTGATAGATTATGATTTATTTACTGAAGAGCTTATTATGAAACAAAATAATGGTTATTTAGAACTTGTGGAATTCCAAATTATTTACTATAATTAACAGTAAGAAGGAGAATATCTGACTTGATTTTGTCAATCTAACAATGAAAAAATCATGCACAGGTACAAAAGATTGTAAAGAAGGCTTAATAGTGGCTAATATATATAAATATAAGGTTCTCTAATTCAATACCATTGCCCAGGAGCATGGCAAGATGAGTTTAAATGAGACATAGCTAAATAGAGTTTAAAACAAAAAGGAATTTGGACAAAAATACAGTAGAAATGACTGTTCTAGAGAAGGATATGTAAAATAATAATAGATAAAGTCTGATGCTCTAAAACTGAAGTGCTGAAATTTCAGTCCACTTGTTGTCATGGCACCAAAAAAACTCAAGAAGAATTTGAATCAAGGGATAGTTCTCATGTGCCACATCAGAAGAATAGAACAAAGACAGTAGATATGAAAAATGGGCAGAATTCACATACCCTCCCTAGACCACCACCACCCCAAGCCTCAAACATTCAGTTTGAACATAAGGAATGGATAACAAAATCCCCTGGGAGTTGTGTCTGGTAGGATAATAGAGATATGAACCCTTAGTCTGCTCCCAGGGGACAGAGAGGAGTCTTGAGCAGCTAAGGACAATAAAAGCCCTCATACCACTCAATAAAAAGAGTATTTATTTGGCGGTTCATGAAGGCATGTGATTTTATGAAGAGTTGCAATAATGATTTTCAAAGGTGGCTGTTTAAGATGCTGTTACAGTCTTGGTAAGTCAGTTAGACAGCCAACCAAAGTTTGGTTAATGTTGAGACCAATGAATGATGCCACACACACACATGAAAATGGTATGAAAAAGTTTATTGCTTACATCATTGAAGCATTTGGGGAGCCCTCTCACCAAGGTCTGGAAGAGCTTGAGAAAGCAAGTAAGGGAGACTAGCCTGGGTTTCTATTATAGTTATGGGATAGGACCAGAGTGGGATTCATGTACGAGAACAGGCTTGCATAGCTTGAATCTCCCACTTGAGCCAAGGGAGGGCAAACTCAGGCCTTCTCATCAGCTTGATCAGATGTGGGGCATGAGGGGAGTGATGCTTAAGCTGTCAACAGCCAGACATAAAAAAAATGCAGCCAGGCTCTTCATTGTATATGTGAGTACATCTGGTACCATTCTCATCATTGAATAATCCATAATATTAAAGTTGAAAACATGTAAGAATAGACAAAATATATCTGAATTCTATCCCACAAAGACATTCACAGCTTACAACTTTGCATAAAATCTGTATCCACAGTTCCCAAACCTGGCTGAATATTGGAATCATCTTAGGAGCATTAAAATATTGGTACTTTTATCTTACCTCTAGAAAGTCTGATTGAATTGGTCTGGAATACATCTTGGTAATGGGATTTTAATAATCTCTCCAGATGATTCCTACATACCAAATCACTGTTTCAGAATGTGTGTGTGTGTAATAAACATGGGGTCAAGTTGTTCATACAGTTTATGAACATTTTTCACTTAATATACAATAGAACTTCTTTCCTCACCCATAAATACAGATTTATAGCATCATTATAATGTCTACCTATTACTTTACTACATGGATATACCACAATTTATATCCTATCAGGCCACTGTTGTGGGATATTTACATTATATCCAATTTATTATTCTTATAAAAATACTTATGAAAATATTTTATATATACACCCTTCCTTATTTTTCTGATTCTTGGTGAAAACTTTCTAGAAATATAATTGTTGACTTTAAGACTATATATATGTGTAAGGCTATTGATTCATCATCCCTCCAGTAGAAAACGGGGTTGTACATTTCCTTATCACTTCACCTTTATGGGTATTTTCTATTTTTCTTTAATCTTTGCCTGAATGTAGAAATAAAAATATAACATATTTAAATTTATCAACGTTTTGCATTATGTTTTTAGTATCATTCTTAAAGAGATTTTTTTACCATCAACATATGTAAGTAGTCTACCATGTTTTTAAAGTTTTATCTTAATTCATTTTTCATATTTAATATAACCCATTTGAAATGTATTTGGGGGAAATATATTTTAAAGATTTCTAACTTCATTTTTTCTTTAGTGGCAAATCAATTTTCCCAAATCGGTTATTTTATCATCCTGGAAATAATGATATTCACCTCTAACAGTTCAAAGTGGACTCAATGAGTTAATATATAGTAAGCTCTTAGAATAGTATATGACATATAAAAATACTAAACATGATCAAATTATTTTCATGATAATCATCATCATGGTCAAATATACTACATAACTTGGGTCTAGTTCTTGACGCTGAGTTCTGTGGCATTAGATCACATGTTGAATCTTGCCCCACTTTTTTACTGTTTCATGGGTATAGCTTTGACATATCTTTAATAACTGAAAATTCACTACTTTGTCAAAATTATTCTGGGTATTCTCACATATTTATTCTATTGGAAAAACTTAAAATCATATTGTCAAATTCAAAAAAATTAATTCTGCTTTTTATTGTGATTGGTTCAAATATATGAGTCAACTAGAGTAAAATTTAAATTGTATTTACAATTGTTTATTCTTTCAACCTGTAAGAATGGTATGCCTTTCCCTATTGCCTTTTAGGTCTTTCTGTAAATTCATCTAGTTTTCTTCAGAGAGGTTTTGCATATTCTTATTAAGTTTGTTGCTAAGAATTTTACATTTTTATTGGACTGTCACAGGAGTATTTTTTCTATTATATCTTCTAACTTTATACTTAGTACACATGGATGATAGCTTTTCTATGTTTATTTGTAAGTGACTTCCTTCTTCACTGAACTCCCAGGGTAGTTTTAATTCAAAGACATCATAATTCAGGGCTTCCCTTTGTATCAAGAATGCTGTCTGTAGCAGCTAAATCTTTGTTCCAAATTAGGATGAGATTAAGAAGGAGGACTGAATGGTGGCATAAACAGTTCTCAGTTTCACAAAATTCACCACCACCATCATTTAACCCTAGTAGTTATAATAAGCGTATCTCTAAACTTTATTCTTATCAGTATATTTTTGAAGTTATGCAGCAGCTACGCTACAAGTGTGGTCCAGTGGACACCTGAGGGTGCCCAAATTGTTGTTGGGGGGATTCATGATACCAAAATTATGTCATATAATAGTAGTACTATTTGCCTTTTCACTCTGTTGACATTTGAATGACAATAAAAATTCATAGTCAAACTATTATTTAAGCCTGAATGAAGGAAGTGGTACCAAGCTGATAGTACTCATTGTAGTCTTTGCCATCACACACTTGCAAATAAAACAAAAGTGAAGTTTCAATTAACAATGCCCTGATGAAGCAGTACAATTTACTAATGTCATTAAATCTCAACCTGAAGTATACATCTTTTTAATGTTCTGTGTGACAAAATGGGAAATAAACATAAAACATTCTGCAGATTAATATGCTGTTTGATTTGAGGAAAAACACTTGTGTGATTGAATAATGAGGTGAACTACCCAATTTTTTTATGCAACAAAATTTTTATTTAAAAAATTGACTCCCAAGCTAATTGTTATACAGGTTTTGGTATTTGGTAGATATTTTCTTGAGGATAAATTCAGCAAGCTTGTCACTTCAAATAAAATAATTGGCAATATTTGTTGCCAGTGATAAAATCTGAGATTTCAATTGAAAATTAGAAATTTTGAAAACTTGTATCTGCTACCATGAGCTTGATAATTTCTCAATATACAATGACTTTCTGATGAAACTGAAGATAATAAGAAATCTTTTTTTTATTATTGTATAAAGAAATGTATTAGCATTTGGAATATTTATATCATGTAAGGAATCAACTTTCCAAATGACTAATTCATGATATTACAAAATTATATATGGGCAAGTGATCCACTCAAAATGCATGACCAATGAATAGATTTTAGTAACAGATTACAATAATTCACTGATGGTTTCAGATTCCATGTTGCAGCTAATCTTTAAGAAACTATCATTTGTTTTGTTTTTTAGATCCCACGTATAAGTGAAGTCATATGGTATTTGTCTTTCTTTGTCTGACTTACTTCACTTAGCATAATACCCTCTAGTTTCATCCATGTTGTTGCAAATGGCAAGATTTCATTATTTTTTATTACTGAAAAAAATTACATTATATGTATGTTCCACATCTTTATCCCCAGACACTTAGGTTGCTTCCATATCTTGGCAATTGTAAATAATGTGATAAACATAGGACTGCAAATATCTTTTGAATTAGTGATTTTCTTTTCTTTGGGTAAATTCCCAGAAGTAGAATGTCCCTGGTCATATGGCATTTCTATGTTTTAGTTTTTTGAGAAACCTCCATACTGTTTCTATAGTGGTTGTGCCAAATTATAAATGAACAAACAAACAAAACAGAAATATTCTCATAAACAGAACAGCTTGTTAGTTACCGTAGGAGAGGGGAGTGGGCAAAGAAGGTGAAAGAGATAAAGAGGTATAAACTTCTATTCATAAGATAAGCTGGTCATGGGATGAAAGTACAGCATGGAGAATATAGTCAATTATATTATAATATCTTTGTATGTTGACAGATGATAACTACGTATATCATGTTCAACATTAAGTAATGTATATAACTGCTGAGTCACTATATTGTATGCCTGAAACCAGTATAATATTATATGTTAATGTATTTCAGTTAAAAAAAAGAAAATATTACTTGTCAAAGAAGAATACTTACAATGATCTGAATGATCTATTAAAATACTCCCCCCTTTTCCAGTTACATATCTGGGTTAGGTTGAACTTCCTTCATATACTTCATGTACAACAAGTTGAATGCAGAAGCAGATTTCGGAATCCAGATTTTCTCCTTTAAGCCAGCCATTAAAGGGATTTGGCAAAAACAAAAGACAATTCCACTCTTCTCACTAATATTTTCATTAAGAAAAATGTAGTATTTTCATAACATATTTATATTAAGATACAAAGGGTTTACTGTTATTTTCAAATTAAGTATTTTAAAGTTCTCTGAATTTTCAAATGTGGTAAGTATTGATAGCTATAACACACATAAACACAAATTCTTTGGGGTTTGGATCCTCATCAGTTTTTAAGAGTTCAAATTGTTTTGAGGCCAAAATATTTGAGAACCACTGGTATAGGAAAAAAAAGATTTTCCAGCCTTATCATAGAATTTGCCTCAAACATAATAGCCTTTGATTGAACTTTTTCTGATTATAAGAATGCCAGTGAGAAACTCAGATTTTACTAATCCAAAGGCTGTCCTGGAGTAACTGAGATGGGTTTCCTGATGAGTTTCTGATTCATCTTCCCTTTGGCAGTTCTCTGCTCTTGGTTAGGACTAGAAGAGACTGTATGTATCTTGTGTACAATGTTACGACTCTGGGTAGACAGAGACCAGGAAAAAATGTGTCATAGGGAACCTTAGAATCTATTTGCATTTTGAATACTTCTAACCATTGGCGACTGTAAGTACACACTCTAAAACAATGTTTCTTGAGATATGAGTCAAACAGCAAGAAATTTAGAAGGTTAAAATGGCTTTTAACCATGGATCCCCATATAATACCTACAGGTAGAAGAGAGCACAGGTTCACTGCCTAATAAAACTGAAATAAAGTTGTGTGCAGAGACAGGGTCCTTAAGGAGGTGTTTTTTCCCCCTTTGACATATAAAGAAGTATGCACTAAAACCTTAGGCAGTGATTTTTTTTTTAAAGGTCTAGGGAGGTATTTAAATCTTATCACATTATTCCACCTCTCCTGTAGAATTGATTTCCCTCAGTGTCTCCCATCTTAAAATAATATCCCTTTACCTTGTATACACTTGTGCCACTACAACTTCTCTATTTATCTGTTCCTAGACTCTTGAAAGAGTTGTCTACTTATGTTACATCTAATTTTTACCATATTTTCCTTCTTTGACATATTTTCCTCTGATTTCCATCCATAGCAGTTCACAGGAAATATGTTAGCCAGTTCACTCATGATCTCCCTCTGGTGGTGCCTCTCCGAAGTTCGTCTCATAGTGTGTGACACAGCTGACTACCTCATTATGCTAGACACATTTTCTTCTGGCTTCTGTACCAGTAGGATTTCCTGGATCTTTTGGAATGTGTTTGTCTATTTCTTTAAGCCTCCTTTACTGATGCCTCTTCTCCTACCTTGTTGGTTATCTATCAAGCAAGATTAATTATCAGTAGTTGGATTCTTTGTTTCCTCTCATTAGACCTGGTCATTTCTCAGTCTTCTCTGAGTAATCAGTTGCTCAAGACTCTTTCTCACCACTTACAATACCTGAGCAAGTTCTTTAATTTCAACTAGGAACTATTTTCAAATGTGTCCACATCTCCAGAGCTCTGCTGCCACTACATGAGTATAATTCATCACATTGGCTGGACAATGGAAATGCCCCTTTATTAATCTCCAGATTTCAACTTGCACATATCCAATTTATTTTCCGCAGGGATGTCAGAAAAAAATCATTTTAAAACAGTACATCTGACCAATTCACTTTCTTTACTACCACTTGTAAGGCTGGAGGCACCAGAGGGAGGGGTGAGCACATTGGATGAGCTCAAGCCCTCACCAAATGGGGAAAGGGGACAGCACAGCCCCCAACCCTGGCCTGATAAGGGAAAGAGACCAACAGATGCCGTCCTGATGACATGCCAAAATCCCCTGTCGGCCTGGTGACGTGCCAAGATCCCCGGCTGTTGCCCCTGCCCTACCTGAAAAAAATGTACCTTAGGCTAGCCAATCCTCATGCCACTGTAAATCTATGCTCCGCCTCCCCCTAACTTCTTTAAAAAGCTTGCTGTCTGCCCTGCCAAGTGCGACTTCTCCGGCTTGTGACTAATCAGATCGGCAAATATCGCCTGGGATTGTGCCCTATTAAACTTTTAGCTCCTTTGTAGCCTCCTTGCCTGGTCATTTTGGCTCAGTTTTACCTTACACCACTTTTCAATGGATTTCTATTGCACTTAGAATAAAATCTAACTTCTTGATCTTCCTGGTAGGGGTGTATCAATATAAGAGAAATCATATGGTATTTGTCTTTTTCCATCTTGCTTATTCCATTAAACCTAATACTCTATAGGTCAATTTATGTTGTGACAAATGGCAGGATGTCTTTCTTTTTATAACTGAATAATATTCCATTGCGTATACTTATCACATCTTCTTTATCCATTCATCTATTGATGGACACTTGGTTGCTTCCACATCTTGGCTATTGTAAATAATGTGGCATTAAAAATAGGGGTGCATATATCTTTTCAAATCAGGGATTTTGTTTCCTTCTGGTAAGTTCCTAGAAATGAAATTGTTATTCCAATAGAAATAGTTCATATTTTATTTCTATTTTTAAGTTTCTGAAGAACCTACATAATGCTTTTCACAATGGTTGCATCAACTTAACATTTCCACCAGCAGTGTAGGAGGGTGTCCTTTTCTCCACATCCTCACCAACATTTGTTATTTTTTTCTTTTTACACCATCCTATTTTACACCAATCATTTCCCTGATGATCAATGATGTGGACCATCTTTTCATGTGCATGTTGGCCATCTGTATTTCTTCTTGTAGAAACGTCTGTTCAGGTCCTCTGCCCATTCATTATTAATCAGGTTATTTGTTTTTCTGGTGTTGAGTTGTATGAAGTCTTTATATATTTTGGATGCTAACTCCATATCAGATAAATCATTTGTGAAGATATTCTCCCATACTATAGGATGACTTTTTGTTCTGTTGATGTTGTCTTTTGCTGTACTGATACTTTTTAGTTTGATGTAGTCCCACTTGTTCATTTTCTTATTCTGTTTCCCTTGCCCAAGGAGATAAGTCCAGGAAAGAAATTTCTCATACTTACGTTCAAGAGATTTTTGCCTTTGCTTTCATCTAAGAGTTCTATGGTTTCATGTCTTACACTTAGGTTTTTAATACATTTTAAGTTTACTTTTGTGTAGGGATTAGACAGTGATCCAGTTTTATTCTTTTCCATGTAGCTGTCCAGTTTCCCCAACATCAGTTATTGAAGAGACTGTCTTCTCCATTGTATATTCTTGCTTTCTTTGTCATGTGTTTTTTGACCATTTATGTGCGAGTTTATTTCTGGGATTTCTTTTCTGTTCCACCAATCCATAGGTCTTTTCTTGTGCCAGTACAATACTGTATTGATTGATTACTGCAGCTTTGTTGTATAGCTTGAAGTCAGAGAGCATAATACCCCCAGCTTTGTTCTTCTTTCTCAGGATTACTTTGATTATTTAGGGTCTTCTATGGTTCCATATGAATTTTAGTATTCTTTGCTCCAGTTCATTGAAAAATGCCATTGGTTTTTTCATAGAGATTACCTTAAATCAATAGATTGCTTTGGGAAGGATGGCAATTTTGACAATGTAAATTCCTCCTATCCATGAGCATGGAATAGATTTCCATTTATTTTTGTCTTCTTTAATTTCTCTTATTAGTGTCTTATAGTCTTTAGAATACAAATCTTTCACCTCCTTGGTTAGGTTTATTCCTAGGTATTTTATTCTACTTGATGCAATTGTAAATGGAGCTGTTTTCCTGATTTTTCTTTCTGCTAGTTCATTGTTAGGATACACAGGAATGCACCAGATTTCTGCTTATTAATTATGTATCCAGCAACTTTATTGAATCCAGTTATTAGTTCTAATACTTCTTTGGTGGCATCTTTAGGGTTTTCTATATGTAGTACCATTTCATCTGCAAATAGTGACAATTTAACTCTTCCTTACCAAATTATTTGCCTTTTATCTCTTTATCTTGTCTGATTGCCATATCTAAGAGTTCCAGTACTATGTTGAATAAAAGTGGTGAAAATAGATATCCTTGTCTTGTTCCTGATCTTAGAGGAAAAGCTTTCAGCATTTTGCCACTGAGAATAATGTTACTTGTGAGTGTGTAATATATGGCCTTTATTATGTTGAGGTACATACCACCTATACTTATTTTTTGAGATTTTTTATTATGAATGGATACTGAAGTGTGTCAAATGACTTTTCAGTGTCTATTGAGATGATCATGCAGTTTTATCCTTCTTTTTGTTAAAGTGGTATATGATCTTGATTGATTTATGAATATTGTATCATCCTTGTATCCCTGGAATAAATCCCACTTGGTTGTGATGGATGACCCTTTTGATATATTTTTTAATTTGGTTCACTAATATTTTGTTGAGGGTTTTTAACGTCTATATTCATCAGGAATATTGGTCTGCAATTTTCCTTTTTTTGTAGTGTCTTTGTCTGGTTTTGGTATTAGAGTAATGCTGGATTCATATAATGTGTTTGGAAGTATTGCCTCCTCTTCTACTGTTTGGAATACTTTAAGAAGGATGAGTATTAGATCTTCTTTAAATGTTTGGTAGAATTCAGCTGTGGAACCATCTGGTTCTGGATTTTTGTTTGTTGGGAGTTCTTTGATTACCAATTCAATTTCATTGCTTTTAATTGGTCTGTTCAGATTTTCTGTTTCTTCCTAGGTAAGTCTTGGAAGGTTGTATGTACTTTTCTATAAATTTGTCCCTTTCTCCTAACTTGTCCCATTTATTGGCATATAATTCTTCAGAGAATTCTCTAATAATGTTTAAAATTTCTGTGGTGTTAGTTGTAACTATTCCTTCTTTGTTTCTTATCTGGTTTATGTCTGTACTCTCTTTTTTTCTTGATAAGTCTGTCTAGGGATTTGTCTATTTTGTTTACTTTCTCAAAAAAACAGTTCTTGGTTTCATCAATTTTTTTTCTGTTGTTTTATTCTTCTCTATTTTCTTTATTTCTGCTCTTATCTTTATTATGTCCCTCCTTCTACTAATTTTGGGTTTCATTTGTTCTTCATTTTTTAGTTTCTTTAATTGTGAGTTCAGACTCTTTTTTTGGGATTGTTCTTGTTTTTTGAGCTATGCCTGTATTACTATGTTCTTCCTTCTTAGAGCCACTTTTAAGGTTCCCACAAAGTTTGGACAGTTGTATTTTTGTTTTTGTTTGTCTCCAGTATAGCTTGATTTCTACTCTGATTTATTAATTTATCCATTAATTATTTAGCCTCCATGTGTTTAGCCTCCATGTGTTTGTAGGATTTTTGTTTTTTTTGTGTTATTTATTTCTAATTTCATACCATTTTTGTCTGAGAAGATGCTTGATACAATTTCAGTCTTTTTGAATTCATTGAGCTCTTATTGTGTCCTAGTATGTGATCTATTCTGAAAAACATTCCATGTGCACTTTAGAAAAAAGTGTATCCTGTTGTTTTTTGGTGGAATCATCTGTATATATCTGTTTAGTCCACCTGATCTAGTGTGTTGTTCAGTGCTTCTGTTTCCTTATTTATTTTTTGTCTGGATGATCTTTCCAGTAGGGTGTTAAAATATCTTAGTATGATTGAGTCACAGGCAATTTCTCCCTTTAGTTCTGTTAGTATTTGTTTTACATTTTTAGATACTCTTATGTTGGGTGCACTGATGTTTATAATGGTTATATCCTCTTGTTGGACTGACAACTTATTATTATGTAATGTCCTTCTTTGTCTCTTGTTACTTTCTTTGTTTTGAAGTCTATTTTCTCTGATTTAAGTAGTGCTATTCCTGCTTTTTTCTCCCTATTATTTGCATGAAATATCTTTTTCCATCACTCTATTTTCAGTCTATGTATATCTTAAGGTCTGAAATGAGTCTTTTGCAGGCAGCACATAGGTAGGACTTCTTTCTTTATCGATTTGGTCTCCCTTTGTCTTTTGATTGGTGCTTTCAGGCCATTTACATTTAAGGTAATTATTGATAGGTATGTACTTACTGCCATTTTGTTGTTTTCTGGTTGTTTTGTAGTTCCTTTCTTTTCCTTTCTCCCTCTCTTTTACATTTATCTTGTTTTTTGATGGTTTTCTTTAGTGTTGTTATTGGATTTAAAAATTTTTTTTCTATATCTATTATAGGCTTTGAGCTTGTGGTTATCAAAAGGTTCACAGAGAATTTCCTAAGTATATAAACATATTATGTTGATGATTGTCCTATCTCAAACACAGTCTAAAAGTACTTATTTTTGCTTTTTCTTCCTCCTCCACACTTTATGTAATAGATGTCATAAAGTAGATTTCATAATTTGTATTTTTTGTGTGTATATCCTTTGATTTTGTGTATAGTTGGTTTTACTACTTTTGTTTATTAACTTCATATTTGCTTGGTAAGTAATTGGTCTACTACCTTTACTGTGGGTTGATTTTCACTGGTAAAAAATATTTAGGCTTAACAACATTTGTATCTACAGAAGTCCCCTTAACATATCCTATAAAGCCAGTTTAGTAGTGGTTAATTCCTTCAACTTTCATTTATCTGGGAAACTTTTAATCTCTCCTTCAATTTTGACTGATAACCTTGCTGTGCATTGGATTCTTGGTTGAAAATCCTTCTGTTCCAATGCATTAAATATTTCATGCTCCTCCCTCTGGCTTATAAAGCTTCTGAGAAGTCTGCTGAGAGCCTGATGGGGTGGCCCTTACAAATAATATTTTACTTCTGTCTAGCTTCTTTCAATATCCTCTCTTTATTCTTTATCTTTGTCATTTTAATTATTATATATCTTGGTGTAGTCTTCCTGCAGTTCCTTTTCTCTCTCCTTCCAGGATCTGGATGTCTATTTACTTCCCCAGATTCATGAAGTTTCAGCAATTATTTCTTCAAAGAGACTTTCTACTCTTTTGTCTTTCTTATCCTTCTGATACCCCTATTATGTGAATATTATTTCATTTGGAGTTGTCACACTGCTTTGATTTTTAATTTAATTATATTATGGTCAGAGGACATACTTTTTTTTTAATATGATTGTTTTATAGTCCTGGATATGCTATAAGTACATTTTATTACATTTAAAACTGTGTATTTTGCCATTGGGTAGAGTGTTCATAAATATCAATTAGCTCTCCTAGCAAACATAATAATTTTACCTATCTATTCAACTGATCATTAAGAAAAAATTGAACTCTCCAAACATAATCATGGATTTCTCTATTTCTCCTCAGTTACTTTTTAATTTTATGTACTTTGTAGCTCTTTCTTATGTGTATAAACTTTTAGAACTACTATGTCTTGATGAATTGACCCCTCTATCATTATATGATGTCCCTCTTTATTTTCATAATATTCTTCATTGTGAAATCTACTTTTTCTAATATTAATATAGCCAATTCAGTTTTCTTTTGATTACATTTGCATGAGACTTAAAAAAAATACATATTTTTCAATCCAGTGAAAACTAGGTTATTTGTTGGATCTAGTTGGATCACTGTCTTTTATTTGTTGTATTCAGAGTATACTCATTGCAGTTTTGATATGATTGTATTAAAATGTACATCTTGCTAGCTGTTTTCTATCTGCTTCATCTTTCGTTCCCCATCCTTTCTGCCTTCTTTTGGATTATTGAGATTTTATAATTTTATTTTTTGGTATTGACTTATATATACATTTTATGAATGATAGTTTTTGATTTGGAGTGTGCAATATATATTTTTAAATTAATTGGAGGTAGACTGTAACAAGTCAGCTAGTACTTGTTATACAGCAATAGAAAACTAATATTTCATGTGTACCTTAAAGATCTTAAACACTTTATAATGGGTTTATGTTATGTGAATTTTACCAATAAATAAATAAATAAATACCCATCTGCTGGAGTAAGAGTTTTCATTCCTTTAAGGAGTTGATTAGAGCCTATTCAATGGAAGGTGATACAAATAGAGGTAAAAAAAAAAAACCACAAACCGAAACATACCCATTTATTATCTCATAGTTCCTTTGATTAGAAGTCCAGATACAGTGTCTACTCAGGGTCATCAGGCTGAAATCAAGTTTTGGCTGAGGCTGTAATTCCATCTGAGGTTATGTGTCCCCTTCAGTGCTTATTCAAGTTGTTGGCAGAATATAGTTTCTTATGATCATAGGACCACAGTGCTCACTTTCTTGCTGTCCATAGCAGAGGGCCATTTTCAGCATCTGGAAGAGCCTGCCATACACTGCAAACCATGGCAGTTTGCTACTTCACAGTCAATATGAAAAGTCTCTTACTTTAGGATGTTGAGGGACATTTTAGGATTCTACCTACTACCCCATGTTTATCCACAGTGCACCAAAGACCTCACATTCATCTAGTGCTTATTTCATGTTTGGGATGGGTTGGGATGGGTTGGGATGGGTTTTGCAGAAGTTTTTCTTTCAGTATCTATACCAGCCACGTCTTTAAACCTTCCCCATTAACTACACTTCAGAGAAGGTCTTTCTCCATGCTCTTGATCTTCCTCTGGTCACAGACTGCTATTTATAACTCTTATTATGAACCTGTTGGTGGAGAAGAGGGCAGTAGTTTTCAATTGTTCTGGGTCAGGCTCTCCTCTTAGGTAAGTGCTATGTCCCTGATATTTGGTTGTGGAGATTTTCAGTACTCTTGCCCATCTCCATATGCTGTAGAAGACTTCTAATTATTGGGTCCAAGATGCATTCCTGCTCCTTTCCCAAGGGCAGAAGGGATGATTCTCTGTTCTTCTCCCCCAGCTGGAATGTGTCTTCACCCTTGCCCTCAAGGTTAAATGATTTGCTGCTTTTGTTGGTTTATGGCTTTTGTTTCATAGGGGAGATAGAGGATATTGCATCTCTTTCCTAAGCATTCACCAGAAAGGAGTTTTTCTTGGGTCTTTTGAACCACTTTTTGTTGTGAGCTCACATTGAGGTCTTTGGGAAGAACCTATCAGTTTGTACAAATTCTTCTTGTGTGTGTGATTTCCAATACTTCTGTTTTCTTGCATTCACCGATACTCAACATTTAGCAATTTATTAAAAAATTTAACTGAGTTTTACTGCACCGTAAGGTGTCCTGTATCTACTCCAGGTAAGCAAATGCTAACATCCTGTATCTCCTTGCAGGTATCTGCCTTTCCTTAGACCTTGGCTTAGTGGGTTACCCTACATCCACAGCTCTCTGATATATTTAAGAAAAGTTATGATTTTGTAAATTATCTGATACTATGTTGTCATCAAAATAGAAGCAATTCTTTTTCCAGGTTTTTATATCCCTGGAAAGCTCTACTAACTTTTTCTTATTATTATTGTGAGTCTACCTGTTTTAGTCGCCAAGCCTGACCCTTATTTGTTGGACACTTTATATTGTTGGGCGAAACAATGAAGATATGAACAAATGAATAAGTGAGTGAGTTATATAGAGGAGATTTAGCAGGAAATCAATAGAAAACTGTAGCAAATATGGAATCCTGTAGCACTTCCATAACATTAGTTATGCCAGATATAGAGCCAGGTCATTTTCAAGAATTTTGTGTGAAAACTATGCAGAAGAGGAGATAGTTCCTAGAAAATCTTGTAGGACCCAGAGAGAGGTCAGGAACTTGCCTATCAAACTGGCTGGCACAGAGAATGAGCCATTCGTGTGGGGTCCCAGTACCTTGTGTGGAAGGAGGAAGAGAAAATTGGTACCCTAGAAGGAAGGTAGTGGGCAACTAGTTATTTATGTAGTATTGAATACTTATGGGTTCAACCCTTGACAGAACAATGTAGTGGTTGCTGTGGTGAGTTTAACCAGATACTGTTTCAAAGCTAAGGCACTCAGTCCCTAGCTGCCAGCACTGTTGGCTGCTGACATCTCATAGCTGTATTCCTTTGCCAAAGAGAGCTACCTTTCTCAGGGTTTTACTCCTTGCCACCCTAACCCCCACAAACAGCTGCACCAGTGAAAGAATACAAAGGCTAGGCCCCAGTGTATTCTAGCTTCAGAGTTCTCTAGGATGTTGTCTGAGGTCCCTGTTGCAACTGCATCACAGTTCAACTTTTGACCTACTTCCTGTCACTCTCATTGTTCCTTACTGTCTTACCGAAAATACTTTAAGGCATTAAATGCTGTCTTTAAGGGAGTTCTCTGAGGAAGCCAATCTGCAAGAAAGAATAATTTTCAGATCTTGGTAACTTGTTAAATATAGGGTGGTTGATATTTTTTGATCATCTACTTCACTGTTCATTTGTTACAGAAGAAACCATGGTATGATAGGCTAAATCATGATCCTAACAATGTCTACATGCTAATCCCCAGAACCTGTGAATATGTCACCTTGCATGGTAAAAGGAATTTCACAAATGTGATCAAATTAAGGATTTTGAGGTGAGATTATCCTGGATTACCTGAGTGGGTCTAATGCAATCATAAGGGTCCTTCTGAGAGGAAAGCAAGATTAAAATCAGACAGAAAATGATGTGATGACAGAAGCAAAGGAACAGAGGGACAGATGTGAAGATGTACCACTATTGGATTGAAAATGGAAAAAAAGGCCACAAGCTAAGAAGTATAGGTAGACCCTAGAATCTGGGAGAGGAAATGAAACAGATTGCCTTCCTCTACAGCCTCCAGAAGGAATATAGCCTTGCCGTTCCTTTTTAGACTTTGACAGCCAGACATGTGAGATAAAAATTTGTGTTATTTTAAGCCACTCAGTTTGTGATAATTTGTTACAGTATCGATAGGAAACTAATATACATGGTTTTCATTAGGAATAGAAGACAGATTTTGATCAGAAGATGACCAAATGTTTACAGATGCAAATAGAAAATTAAGACACTTAACGTCATTTATCTTCTATTTTTTATCAGTGTTTATAGTGTGATTATATTATTTTTATAACATAAAGTGAATTTATAATTAAACTTTTAAAAGCATTACCATTTTTGACTGCTCCATCTATTGCTCCTTAAATGTTGTGGACCATTTAATTCTTTTTAGCACAGTGCACACATAAAAGTTTACCAACATGGATCCCAGTTGTCTGTCCATGACCATGTTAACCATGTCACCACTTAGTAGTCTAATTCATTTCATTCCTTTGGTGCTTGAATCCTTAACTTCATATTCTGGCCAGTAAAATTAAAAAATTCCCCCATGACCTTTCTTCTTGTCTTTTTGTCCAACTTTGATTTCAGCTTTCCCATCTTCAGAAAAAGGAGATAACAGAGCCATAAGTAAACCACACCAATATAATGCTTGTACCAAAATTTTCTGCCAGGATTTTTTTTATACATGAACTTTCTCCCAAAAATGCCTCCTTCAATCTCTCTGAAACTTAGTTTCTAACTGAAAAATATGCTGAAAATCAATTAGCAATAATGGCAAGTTTTCACTAGGAAGAAAGTTTATAGAATATGAGTGTGTCAAACAGATGGCCACATTGAAAACTTATTTTTACTAAGTGCTTAGTACAGAAAATATTCCCAGAATTTCTCAAGGAACCATGATTATGAGTACATCATTTATAACATTATTCTCCATACATTTGGACAGCTAATTTGATCTGTGTTCTTATAATGATAGACTTCTTGGTGATCTAAAACTTGTCCAGCTGAAATATTGGAATGATCATGCCCACGAATGTGATATATTCTCCCCTTAGGACTAACTGTTCTAATCTCAGAGGCCATCTGTCTACTTGTTCTTTAATAAATCTCACCATACTCTCACAATATCTTAGGGTTAAATTTTCTGGAATTGATTTTGGTATGGTTCAGGTATAGGTTCAACTATTATTATTTGAATGCCTATTAATAGGCCTTTTTACGTACATTAGTTTAAAAAGGACCTTACTGTGGACACTTTATAAATCATAGCCATCTGACATGAGACTAATCTATGGACTGCAGGTAGGAAAAGGGATGTGAAAAAGCAAAAGAAAGCAAATGAGTTCTGTGGGCTTTAGGTTGAAATAATTATTAATGTTCAGATGTCTCAGTCGCATACTTTGATGGTTCACACAGGGGCAGAGGCTGTAGTGTACTGTGATGTATCGGCTCCTAAAACGGCATGAAACTGTTGGGATGGGAATAAGTCAGCAGGTATGAGTTTTCCCTTCCTCCCCTTTTCAAGCTTGCATGAGTCTCCAGACCCTGACAGAGTGAAGCTTGGCACGGTGACTTCATTACCATACTGCTTTGATGAATCGAGTTCACCAACCATAAACATTTAAAGCGTGGTGACAGGTTTGTTTTGGAAGGACTTTGGTTCCAGGGAACAGAAGAAAAATAATGCACATTATCTGTGAGGCCCCTCTGAGAGCCCTGAGTGAGCATCCGGTTTTGTTAACAGAAATAGAAACAGTTTCCTCCAGAATTGCTAGTGTTCCCTCCCCTTGACAGGTATTCAATGAAAGAAACTAAAGCGCTTTTATGTAATTAAGGATTTGCTTGTGAGAGACACTCTGACTCATTCCTCATTTTAAATTGTTTCCATTTACTTCTTTTTGTTTCTCTAAGCTTCTACTGGGTATTTTGTCCATTTTTCTATCATACTCCTTTGCCACTACTACTTCTTTACCTTTAATTATGCCCACCTACCTCCCCAAATTCCCTTAGCTTCCTATAAACAATGTACACCCATAGCTTTGTTACTATTTTTTCTCTTTCCAACTTTTTTGTTTGGAAAGAAAGTTCAAGAACTAGTGAGAGTATTCAACTGAGTATATCCGGATTTAAGCAATGAAGGCTTTTAAAAATGAATTGTATATTTCTTTGGATTGAATACTGTTAATGGAAGGATTCTCCCATTTACTAAAGGCACATTAAGATAAGTTTAATATCTCCAGGGCTCAGTCACTTAAAAATAAGGGTATAAAGACATTCCAGGAAATGCTTGGCCTTCAAATTTATCTTACACTGCAGCCAGCTTTTATAGCCTATTTTAAGAACTTGGTACTAGCCCTCCTGTTTAATGAGCAGTTTAATTTAAAGCTTAAAATTATTAGGTATTCCAATGGAGTCATAAATAATGCAGTTTATAATATTCTTATCAAGCTCATAAAGATATATTTGTCTTCCATTAACAACATACTTTTAAAGTAGGCTGACCTCTTCAGATGTGTAAGAGCATGCAATTAGTGCAATTTGTCACAGGTCTTTTACATGTTAATAAGATGTAATTAAGTGTCTGTTTTGTCTAATTAACTTTTCAGACACTGGCAGCTCTTGTTCTTTTAATACAAAGCAAGTGTGCCCTATTTGCAATTACAGTACTTAACGGAGAATTCTGACCATAAACTCAAATCTCAAACCTTAGGAAAGAGCATAAAGCAATTAATAATTCCACAGAGAAATAGTATATATTTTAGGATATTAATATGGTTTTAATGTAAAGAGGCATCTTTAATGTAAAGATGCCATAGGAAAAAATGCTACTCAAAAAACTGCTACTCCAATCCATAAAAACATTGAAATTTGTATTAGAAAATAAATGATAGAAAATGTATATGGATGTTCTGAAGATATATTAATATATGTTATATAAATGATTTCATATTTGTTCATTCACTCATTTAGCCATTCTCTTATGTATTGTCTTTCTTTTTTTGAATTCTAACTCTGCAAGATAGTTTGTCAGTAGCTAGAGATTTGAGGATTAAAGAGACAAACAGTGACCTTAATGGCATATATGTTACTTGACATGAAATTAATAGTGAAATCAACTAAGCCTTAGTGCCTAAACTCTATGCATAAACTTCTTTCTATCAGTGAAGGCCTGAGTGAATTTTTATGGAATATTTATTCAACATAAACCAATATATTTACCCTATTCTTGTTTTTTACACTGTAAAATTCGCATATTTTAAATACAAATACTTTAAAAGATTTTATGGGTATGTTGTTCTATAATATTAAATATTCAAAATATTATTTTAATGTATAAAGTAATTCCACTAGGTACTATAATTTTTTTTAATGGTGACAGCAGCAAAAAAAAATCACCTGTGGGACTTTGTAAAATTCTGAATCTGTGATTCCAAGGTAAAAATTCTACAGGGGATTATGATGGACAGCCAAGTTTGAAAAGTGGTTTCCTACTATACTATATTTAGTTCTTTCCAAACTGCCAGTGTGACAAATAATGCGATATTTTACATTCTGCATCACTGAATATTTTCTTAGGAGTGCCCTTTAGAAATTCCATCCCAAAGGCCAAATCTAAAAGTTTTTAAAAACTCCTAATTCACATGTTCAAATCAATTCCTAGAAAATTTCCAGAAATTTTATACCTTATGTAAGAAGACCAGTCTTACATAGACTGCATTCATTATTTTATCAATTCATATAAAAAAATCGCACTGTTCATGTGACAACATATCCATAAAATCTTTTAAAGTATTTCTATTTAAAATATGTGAATTTCACAGTATAAGAAACAAGAAGAATAGGGTAAATATATTGGTTCATGTTGAACAAATATTCCACAAAATTTCACTCAGGTCTTCACTGATAGAAAGAAGTTTATACATAGAGTTTAGGCAGTAAGGCTTAGTTGATTTCACTATTAATTTCATGTCAATGTTTAGAAGAACAATTCATTAGATTTAAAGGTTTCTATATTTTGCGTTTTTGAATGACGTCTCTCCTATGTATTTAACAATTATGTACATAATATTAAATATTTCCTTATCATGTTAGTATCAAATATTTTTCTTTTTCATTGTAGTGCAGTAAAGTACAGTTGACTCTTGAACAACATGAGTTTGAACTGCTTAAGTACAGTTACACATGGATTTTTTTTTAGTAAGTACATTGGCAAAAATTTTGAAGACTTGCAATAATTTGCAAAATGTTTTCTGTTACCTTACTTTATTGTAATACAGTAAATAATGCATATAAAATGAATAAAAAAGTGTTAATTGACTGTTCATGTTATCAGTAAAGCTTCCATTAATTAGTAGGCTATGTATTAATAGTTAAAATTTTCCCAGCACCCATGTTGCTCACATGTCAACTGAATTGGTTAAAATAATGTGCTCTGGAGTCAGACCATCTGGTTTCTAATCCTGGCTCTATCCTTACTGGCTGAGTTTCCCTGGGTAAATTCCTTTAGCTCTCTGTTCCTTAGTTTCTTTATCCATAATAGGGAGACAATAACAGCACCTATATCACTGAGTTATCATGATGCTGCATATGTTAATTAACGTGAAACTCTCAGAAAAGTTCCCACTTAATTTGAAGTTGGTTCTGTTCCTCAGCAACTATAATGTTAAATGGGACTATCCTTCTCTGGTCTGCATGGCTCACACCCACTCTTCCATTAGAATCAATCCTAACCTCTCCCACTCACTATAAACCCTCAGTAAATGTTAGGATTCATATATTTTTACAATATGATGTTAAATAAATATAAGGACTTTAAGTTAGGTATTTTCTTTTGTGTTTTTTTGTTTCATTGATACTACATTTTGAAAGATTTTGACTTTCCCATGCTCAGTTACACATTAAAATATGTTTTCTTTCCATGATGTTTTATGGTCTCTTTCACATTTCACTTTTAATTCAGATGGAATTTTATCTTAGCATATGTTCAGAAGAACAATTGATTTGATTTTTTTAAACTTCCAGGTAACCTTTTTTCCCCACACAATATCTTAATAGCCAACAATTATATATACTGTTGTACGTGTGTGCTTTTAATGCATGCTTAGCTGGAATGTAGAATTCTTCTGGAGCTGTCTGCTCTGTTACACTGATCTGTCATTTCTTGTGCCTGTTCCACATCTTTAATTACTACAGTTTATAATATTATTTAAGAACTGACAATAAAAGAACCCTCTTATTCATCTTTGTTTTCAACATCACCTTAGTTATTTTACTCTTTTAATGTATCAAAATGGACTTTACAACCATAATTTTTATGTTTCCTTAAAAAACTCATTGTGTTTTCAATTATAGTATAATTACAAACTATGAATTATGAAGCAGAGTTCATTCTCTTTCCAGTGGTCAGTTTTTTGTATCCAGGAATATTGAATATATCTCAATTTATTCAACTTACAGCTTTTATGAGTAATTTTAGAGACATATTATTATAGTTCTATATATTCTGTGGTAAATTAAGTTTACTACTCTGTATATAAATTACATACAATTTTAATAATTATACTATTGGATTTCTTATTTATTTCAGTCTATTTAATGTGGAAAAGACTGAAAAACTGTTTATGTCTTTAAAATTTTGCTTCTCTACATTTCTCTTTGTACTGCTAAATGTTTTATCATTTTAAGTTTTGAGGTATCATGTGAATTCTTATGATTAATAAAGCCCTATTACCAGATTTTGCTAATATAAGCTTATGTTTCCACTTTTCTTAAACATTTATGAGAAGAATAAATGTGTCTACCCTCCTAATCAAATATTAAGTGCCATTTCTGATATTTTGGGAAATTTCTTTGTAGTGCCCTTTTTGTTACTAAACAGAATATCAAATGGTATGGTTATTTTGGTGGCAAAATATTATATTAAATTTTAGTAACTTCCTTAGCTTATTAAATAAATATATTAGTAGTTCTCCAACATATCAATGTACTAATTCGTGTTAACTGGTAAACTCAGTTTTTGTTGTGTTGTTTCCTATGATACCATCAATTTTTTTTTATTTGGTATCATTAATGCACAGAAGCTTTTTAGTTTGATACAGTCCCACCATACAGTTACTAGACTCCCCCTATTATCAAGTCCCCAACACATACCCCATTACAGTCACTGTCCATCAGGGTAGTAAGATGCTATAGAATCACTATTTGTCTTCCCTGTGTTATACTGTCTTTCCTGTGTTCCCTCCCCACTATATTATGTGTGCTGATAGTAATGACCCTTTTTCCCCCTTATCCCTCCCTTCCACCTATCCTCTCCAGTCCCTTTCACTTTGGTAATTGTTAGTCCATTGTTGGGTTCTGTGAGTCTGCTGCTGTTTTGTTCCTTCAGTTTTTGCTTTGTCCTTATACTTCACAGATGAGTGAAATCATTTGATACTTGTCTTTCTCCACCTGGCTTATTTCACTGAGCATAATATCCTTTAGCTCCATCCATGTTGTTGCAAATGGTAGGATTTGTTTTCTTCTTATGGCTGAATAATATTCCATTGTGTATATATACCACCTCTTCTTTATCCATTCATCTCCTGATGAACACGTAGGTTGCTTCCATTTCTTGGCTATTGTAAACAGTGCTGCGATAAACATAGGGATGCATATGTCTTTTTCAAACTGGACGCCTGTATTCTTAGGGTAAATTCCTAAGAGTGGAATTCGTGGGTCAAATGGTATTTCTATTTTGAGGTTATTGAGAAATATCCATACTGCTTTCCACAATGGTTAAACTAATTTACATTCCCACCAGCAGTATAGGAGGGTTCCCCTTTCTCCACATACTCGCCAACATTTGTTGTTGTTTGTCTTTTGGATGTTGGCCTTCCTCACTGGTGTGAGGTGATATCTCATTGTGGTTTTAATTTGCCTTTCTCTGAGGATTAGTGATGTGGAGCATCTTTTCATGTGCCTGTTGGTCATCTGAATTTCTTCTTTGAAGAAGCATCTGTTCAGCTCCTCTGCCCATTTTATAACTGGCTTATTTGCTTTTTGTTTGTTGAGTTGCATGAGCTCTTTATATAATTTGGATGTCAACCCCTCATCAGATATGTCATTTATGAATATATTCTCCCATATTGTAGGATGTTTTTTTGTTCTACTGATGGTATCCTTTGCTGTACAGAAGCTTTTTAGTTTGATATAGTCCCACTTGCTCATTTTTGCTTTTGTTTTCCTTTCCTGGGGAGATATGTTCATGAAGAAGTTGCTCATGTTTATGCTCAAGAGATTTTTGCCTATGTTTTTTTCTAAGAGCTTTATCGTTTCATGACTTACATTCAGGTCTTTGATCCATTTTGAGTTTACTTTGTGTATGGGGTTAGACAATAATACAGTTTCATTCTCTTACATGTAGCTATCCAGTTTTGTCAACACCATCTGTTGAAGAGGCTGTCATTTCCCCATTGTATATCCATGACTCCTTTATCATATATTAATTGACCATATATGCTTGCATTTATATCTGGGCTCTCTAGTCTGTTCCTTTGGTCTATGGGTCTGTTCTTGTGCCAATACCAAATAGTCTTGATTACTGTGGCTTTG
The DNA here is from genome assembly GCF_030020395.1 of Manis pentadactyla. NCBI lineage: Eukaryota > Metazoa > Chordata > Mammalia > Pholidota > Manidae > Manis > Manis pentadactyla. The sequence goes on along the minus strand of NC_080023.1, from coordinate 121,242,804 downwards.
TAGTAGAGCTTGAACTTGAGAAGCGAGATCCTCCCTGCTTTATTCTTCCTTTTCAGGATCTCTGGCTATTCGGGGTCTCTTGTGGTTCCGTATGAATTTTAGAACTATTTGCTGTAGTTCATTGAAGAATGCTGTAGGTATTTTGATAGGGATTGCAGTAAATCTGTAGATTGCTTTAGGCAGGATAGCCATTTTGACAATATTAATTCTTCCTATCCATGAGCACGGGATGTGTTTCCATTTATTAGTTTCTTCTTTAATTTCTCTTATAAGTGTCTTGTAGTTTTCAGAGTATAAGTCTTTCACTTGCTTGGTTAGGTTTATTCCTAGGTATTTTGTTCTTTTTGATGCAATTGTGAATGGAATTGTTTTCCTGATTTCTCTTTCTGCTAGTTCATTGTTAGTGTATAAAAATGCAATTGATTTCTGTGTATTAATTTTGTATGCCGCAACTTTGCTGAATTCGGATATTAGATCTAGTAGTTTCAGAGTGGATTCTTTAGGGTTTTTTATATACAATATCATGTCATCTGCAAACAGGGACAGTTTGACTTCTTCCTTGCCAATTTGGATAACTTCTATTTCTTTGTGTTGTCTGATTGCCGTGGCTAGGACCTCCAGTACTATGTTGAATAGAAGTTGGGAGAGTGGGCATCCTTTTCTTCTTCCCAATCTTAAAGGAAAAGCTTCCAGCTTCTCGCTGTTAAGTATAATGTTGGCTGTGGATTTGTCATATATGGCTTTTATTATGTTGAGGTACTTGCCCTCTATACCCATGTTGTTAAGAGTTTTTATCATGAATGGATGTTGAATTTTGTCAAATGCTTTTCAGTATCTATAGAGATGGTCATGTGGTTTTTGTCCTTGTTTTTGTTGATGTAGTGGATGATGTTGATGGATTTTCAAATGTTGTACCATCCTTGCATCCCTGGGATGAATCCCACTTGATCATGATGGATGATCTTTTTGATGTATTTTTGAATTTGGTTTTTTAATATTTTGTTGAGTATTTTTGCATCTATGTTCATCAGGAATATTGGTCTGTAATTTTCTTTTTTTGTGGTGTCTTTGTTTGGTATTGGTATTAGAGTGACATTGGCCTCGTAGAATGAGTTTGGGAGTGTTCCCTCCTCTTCTACTGAAACCTTCTATTTTATTGCTCCTACTTAAAAATTTTTTTTTATTTAGTTGCTTTTCCATCAGCCACTATGTTATATTAGATTACCATTCTCCAGTCTTCAATGCTAATACTCATTCTTTCACTAGATCAGTTTTAATCTCCCACTGCATTTGTGATGAGTCTTTCAAGTATTTCAAGTGTATGTTTCAAATCACTAATTCATATTTCAAATATAATCTTTGCTACTGGTGTATTTTATACTTCTAAACCTTTATTTTTTTTTTTATCAGTTATTTCTCTTTGCATTTTTGTCTTCATCCCAATTTTAATTTCTCACTGTCCAAGGTGCTGCTTCTTAGAGGTTGTGTCTTTTTTGATACTGTCAACCTAAATAAGGAGTCAAGCTCAAATCCAGAAATTTGAGTTTATTTGGGAATAGCAGAGGAATTGCAGTTTGGGAAAGGCATGCTGTATTTAGGTCTTCTGCCTTCAAATAAGGATTTTCCATTTACATATTAAATGTCCACAGAATCACTTTCCTTCCAGAATAATGGGTTAGTTAGTCACATAAAAAAACAAACAAACAAAAACTCTAAACGTGTGTATGTAAAAATCTTCCTCCACTTGAAATGATTTTCTTTACAATTCCATGTCTATTATTTCTTCAAGAACACCAACTCATCTTTTTAGAGAATCATTTTTGGGTAGAATTTATCTTAATTTATGAAAATAATAGAAGTTAAATTAATTCTCCACACTTATTCAAATTTTACTCTGCTACTGTCATTTGCTGTGTTAGTTTACAGTTTGTTTCATATTGGTACATTTTGTTTCCTCAGCTCATTCAGGCATATTATGTCTTCTGATATTTTAGGATATGACATAATACTGAATAAAATCCTTTGCATATAGCAAGTACCCACCAAATTCTTGCTAATTCATTACTAATCTTTCCCATTGCACACTGTCATGTCATTTTAAGACTTTTTAGGTCAGACTCTCTACCTAGTTGTGGTAGCAGAATAATGGCCTCCCAAAGATTTCCATGTTCAAATTGCCAAAAGCTATAAATAGGTTATGTTAATTGCAAAGAGAAATTAAGATTGCAGATAGAATTAAGATTGCAGCTGACTTTGAGATGGGGGAATAATCCTGGATTTTCTGTTATCTGGGTGGGCTCAATACAATCACAAGGGATCTTATAAATGATGGACGCAAAAGAGACAGAACCAGAGAAAGGGTAGCATGAGAAAGACTCACCCAATATTGCTGGCTTTGTAAATTAAGGTACTGGTCATGAATACAAGAACATTGGTGGCCTCCAGAGGCTGGAAAAGCCAAAAAAAAAAAAAAATGATTCTCTTTTAGAGTGTCCATAAAATGCAGCCCTGTCAACACCTTGATTTAGCCCAGCAAGACCAATTTCGTACTCTGACCTCCAGAACTGCAAGATAATAAATAAATTTGTGTTGTTTTAAGCCACTAAATGTGTGATAGTTTATTTCAGTAGTCACAGGAAATAAATACACAACTATTTATTTTACAAAACTATTAAAAGTGGGCTTTTATGGAAAATCTACTGAGATTTTTCTATTAAGTCATATAAAGTGTACATTCCCACTCAGTTTAAATTATCCACAAGTGTTTCTGTGTGGGTATGCAACCTGCTTATTAAATAGCATGTAGCTAAATGTCAAGCAAATGTGAACCACCGTGGCGTGACCCTTGCCCCCTTCAACTACATCTCTCATCATTATTTTCCTCTCATCCAAGACTTACACCACACAACTACTTGCAATGTTCTAGAAAAGCCAAACTCTTCTCTAAACTTTGGCTTTTCCTCATTGCCCCTTCTGCCCTCCACATCCTCAGTTTTATGGCTCAGTTTGGACTTCACTTCCACAGCAGCCTTCCTATCCTATCTGAGGTAGGCCCTTTCCTTTGTGTTTCCTTTGCCTTCCACCCAATACTCATTATAGTTTAGTTGCCTTTTAACATTTCAGGCTTCCTCTCCAGATTTTAAACCACTCAAGGGAAGGAACTATGCTTTAGTTATCCTGGAACCCTAGTCTTTGCAGTGCTCTTCACATTTGTTAGTCAATCAAGTATTGTACTGTGGATGGAAGAACCATCTCTCTAGCAAAGCTCTCAAGCTTCTCTCTGTAGCTTATTTTGAAATTATGTTCTGCATTTGATTCTTTCTTGTGAGGTATGCCTCCTTTGCTGACATTTAAAATTTTTCTTTTTCACAGAGCTCCATATTAACATTCTATTTCCCTTCCTCCATTTACTGCCAATTCCTGAAATGTGCAGTCTACACCTGTGCCACAGCTTCTATTCATTTCCTTTTTAATCCCCTGCATATCTGGCTTCTGAAACCATCCTACTACTGAAATTATTCTCTTAATACCACCACCTGCCTACCCAAATTCAATAACCTTTCCTCAAATCGTGTTTTATTAAATCGCTAAAATTCTTTAGACTCCTGATCTTTAAACCTCTTTATTGTCCTTGTTCTTCTGCTCTTTTCTGCTGATTTCTCCATCTCCATGGCTGGTACATTTTGTCTTGCTTCATAAATGTGCTTTTTACTCTAACTTGGTTCTGTGTCTCCTGTTCTCCTTCAATACTCACGTGATATGTCCTCTCACAGATTCAAACACCATTTCACATATGATTCCTTGACTTTTTACCTTTGCTTCCACTCCATATGTGCAGCTGCTAAATGGCAATACAAATTTGTTATCCTGACATTATGGGAAATTCAGCCTTTCCTAAATATCATTTTCCCTGAAACCAGTTACCCTTCTGAATATACCCATTACTACTAGTATAACCTTTTTAGTTTTAGTACCCTGTTTTTGAAAACTTGGAAGGAGCATGAATTTGTCTTTATTTTACCCATTAGATTCAATCACTCACAGAGCTTTCTTATATCTATGATATGAATTATACTAATATTCATTCTTTTGCTTTCTAGTGATTGTTCAGCCCCTCATCATTTCCTACCTTAAAACAAAACAAAACAAAAAAAAACAGGTATGATTTGAGTATAAATCCTGACTTCCCCTCTGTCTTGCTATATAACCAAGGGGAGGTTGCTTAACTTCTCTAAATTGTGATTTATTAATTTGTAGAAATGATACTGTAAGAATACACAGTAATAATAATTCTTAGAGACTTTTTTGAGAGTGAATGTAAATAAAATGTGAGAGGAACAATCAACCTTTGGTGCACGGTTAATATGTCTAGATAGGATTATAGTTTTGAGCAAGTGAAAGTAAAAGCTTCACTAAATGGTAGATGTCACTGTATTCATCTACTAAATAACACACTTTTTCACCTTTTAACATCTCCAGAATAAGAATGTGTTTTACTATCAATAGCATATCAGAGATTATGTTTCAGAGTTCTCTCCTGATTTTAGGAAAATCAATACACAATTATACATCTTTCAATTGATTGTGTCTAAGAATCAAAAGAATACGGTAATATTATTTGTTATTATTATATCAACTTCTTAACTGGTCTTTATTCCTTTCAACTTTCTTTGTAATATATTTCTGTCTGTCTACTTTTCCTAAATATCACTTATTATCATTTTACTTCCTGGTTAAGGTTTTACATGGTCCTTTGTTTCTCAATGTTTTCAGTTTTGAATATTCTCTAGAATTTAAGCTCCTATCAAAGTTTGGTGCCAATTTTTGATTAATCTGGCCAGATTAGTCTTCTTACCCATAACCACCACACCCTCACCTCTCAGCTCTCTTGTGCATTTCCAGCTACATACATTTGATTCAGTGACTCTAAGATTCTCCCTTTTCCTACTTATTTAAATACCATATATCCTTATGGATCAGGTTCAGTTTCAGCAAGTTATTCTATTAAAATATGTTTAGTTTGAGAAAAGTTTAAAAAGTTACACTAAACTGTTCCTACATGTATGTTCAGAGCATAGTTTAAATTTGTTTAATATACATACACAGCAAGACTAAACAATTCCAGAATATTTTCTTTTCTGGTTCTTTTAATAATAGATGCACTTAATCTTATTTTCTCACCCAATGTCATACCATAAAACCAGAGGATGTCTCCTTTTATGAATTTATCTAAAACAATTTGCCTTTCTCCATGAATCAGAAGAGGGCAGCATCATTGCCTCTGTCCTTTCATTATAATTATTCAGACATTTTGGAAATTTTCCCAGAAACTGTTGTAGGTGCCTCTCATCTCTGTCCTTTTTGCATTCATTTCTAAGAGCCACGTAAGAAAATGCTCAAGTCATGTGTGAGAGGGGCCATCAACCTCTGGTGCACAGTGAATATATCCAGATAGGACTGCAGGCTTGGCAGTGAGCAGTAAGCTGTCAGAGAAACTGTAGAGGACACCTGTTCCCTTGAGTGATTTTTGTTCCCTAACAATCAGAGAAGAATGGGCACATGTCCTGATTTTCACATTCTCTGAGCATCTATAATAAGATGATATTCAAGCTTCTGGAAAAATAAAATTTGAATATTTTATATTCAATAAAGTATATGAAGTGTGTTTCTAGATAAAATAAATAATGTAAGTATCAGGAGACTAACTTAAAACTAAGCTATTTATAAGATTTCTTAAAATGTAGTTTTGAGCAATCAATACAGACTATTAAGTGATTTGGATTAAAATATTGCTGTCCATGAGCAAACAGAATTTGAAGTTTAGTAGGATACAGAGTGGATGGGATGGTACACATTTGAAACGTTATCTTGAGCTAGCTTACATATATCCATGATTATTTATGCACCTGATTTTTAGCAATGCAAAATAATAAGACATCCAAAATGCTAGTGATTTAAATTTCTGTTGATTGTATCATGTACCCTTAAAAGAGACCTCATTAAAAGCTTATTTTAAATATCTGTTACTGTAAGTAAATATATGCACATTTCTCTATTCACCAAGATTGTCTAGTCTTATTAATGCAAAACTATGTAAATTGTTAAATAATTGAGTACCTTCATATTTGATTTCTTTCCTTTATATTACATCTACCTTGACTTTGATGGGGTCTAACTCCTGCTCTGCCAAACCATCAGAATCCAATCACTTCAACTAAGCTAACCTCTTTTATTTTAGTTTTCCCTCAATCACAAAAATTTCTTTGAAAATAGCTTTAGGACTGTTTTGAAATTATTCTTGAAAAACTCAGTTAGATCTATCTAAATGGAAACATTATACATGTTGCCAGAAGGAATTTAATGCAACTTCCAGTTGGTACAATTTAACTCAATTTAACTTCCTTTAACTCAATGACACTGCTTTTGTGCCTGTGATATACTTTTCTGAAAGGTCAAAAATATTATTTTAGTTAGCTCAAACAAGTAAGAGTAATGTACTGATTTTATTTTTAAAGGCAATATACTAACATATTTACTCCAAGTCTGATTGGGTCTGAAGATGAATCACAGCTTTTAACATGAACATTGAAGAAAATAAAGAATAGACAATCTTGGAAAAGCTTATATAAATGGGATATTTTTTCTGCTATCTCAAAATACTAATTAGTGAGCTTGCAACATAAGTAGGACATTTAAAATCTTTTAATTTCTATGATTGTTCAAAATTAACCAAGATAACCCAAATCAGGTACATATACTCATCATTGTTCAACTGAAGTCTCAAGTACACCTAGAGAGGTAAAGAGTGAGACAAGAGACATTTTTCTGCATATTTTTCTGCAGGGGTAGACATATGTAAGTATCTATGACTCTTGTAAAGATTTTTCTTTTGGAATTTTACACATGTAATAATATAGTTGCTGAGCAAAAATAATTACATATAACACTCTAACATTTAGATATAAAGTTTTCTTATGTATATCTAGCTCTTAAATATAAAAGGGAAGAGAATCCTATTCATTTTGCCTTCTCTCAGATGTCAAACTGACATTCTTGTTTCTGTATAATAATGGGTATATGTCATAAACAATTATCTTTGTGTTTTGGAAAATATGCACATTATAAGTTAGGTTGCTGACTATAGCAGTTTTGATTTTTCCCGAGACCTCTCTCTGTGGCTTGCAGACGGGTGCTTGCCTGCTTGCTGTTTCCTTGCACGGCTGTTCTGTGCACATGGATCCTGAGGTATCACCTTCTTTTCATGAGGATACCAGCCATATGGATTAGGGCCATCATATGATCTCATTTAACCGTAACCACCTATTTAAAGGCAAAACTAACTTAATATCCAGATATAGGTAAATTCTGAGGTGTATTGGAGTTTAGAACCTCAACATATGTATTTGGGGGAACACAATTCAGTCTAACATGAAGGTATTTGTGGAACAGTTTATAGTTGATTATGCAAAAAATATTTACTGTCTTATTTAGTCATGGTATTCTCTACTGTCAGTTAAAATAATTGACAGTATTCTCTGAGACCAATACATTTATAATTTACAATTTAGGTTAAATGCACATAAAATTAGACATCTAACCAGCAAGATCTTGAAGGAATGGCATTTCTAACAACATCATCAGGGAAGAGGGTTAAGGAAACTCCAGATTATAGGTGCTGGACCTGAAATGTGAGTCCTAGATGGAACATTCTAGGACTCTATCAACTATTAAGATGTAGAGGAGTGTACTGGCTATCTGAGAAAGGAGAGGTTCCTTAAGGATATCTCTGACGATTAAGATACTGACATGGAAGAGATGCCTCAAGAGATACTGATAAAGGGGAGACAAACTAGGTCTGGCCCTGACCACATGATCCTGGAGGGAGGCAGTATTTGCTCACTTAGCCCTTTGATCCATCAAATATTCCTTCTCTCTCCTAGATCTTCAAGCTGGATCTCTCTAGCTGCTTGTTATTTTTAGGCATAGACCAATTTATGCAAAAATGATAGCTCAAAATACTGTTGTCCAAAGTATAGAAGTTTATTACTCTCTCATAGGTATACAGATCAGGACTGCCAGGAGGCTACATGCATGCTTCTAGTTACCCACATTTTCCTTTCTATCTTTTTATACCACCATCCCTCAGGACTAGTAGTATATTAGTAAAATGTCTGACAACCAGTTTTCAAAGTTTTCCAAGTGTGGTTCTAACATGATGTTAGTTTATACTTCCTTTACATTAAGAGAGACCAAAAAAAAAAAAAGTGTAACAGTGCAAACATATGTCAGACTTTCATTATGTATTGGTCAACATCATGAGCAGCTTCTTTGCTGAATCAGAAAATATTAGAATGCTAGAAGGCTATTTCCTCAAATTTTTGGTGCTATTTGCAGTGTAAAGGCTATAGGCACAATGAACTTTAAAGTTTAGTTAACCTGCATTATTAGCATTTTCTACATTATTATCTTGACTCTAAACAACTTATAAAACAAACCTATCCTTAATTTGTAGCATTGGCTGATTTCTGTGATTATAAATAGTTCCAAAGTGGTTGATTTCAAGCCAGCAATATGACATTACTAGACGCAGCATTGGGAAGAGGACCGTAAAACACCTTTATGTGGTGGTTCCACCATACAACAAACATTAGAGTATAGGTAATATTCAGATATAGTAAAATAACTAAGTAGTGATGGATTTTGATTACTGTATTTAAAAATTTTTATAAAATTGTAAGTTTATGTAATGTATTTTTAAATAATACTTTTTTTAATAATTCATAAATTATTTAAAAATCTAACAATCAGTTCTTGCAAAGCCAGTAGAAACCAGTTCTTGCACAACACTGCCTAGTGGGTATCCTCATTTCTTATTCACTTGGTCAAAGCCGCTCAACAGCAACTGATTTAAGTTCTAGTTGGTGGGAAGAATAAAAGAACAGTGGAAAAGCAATAAATTTTCTTGTATGGAAATCATATAGAATGTGCACATTATTGTTACATTATACTAGCAACAGCCTGGTCCAAGGCCCCTGCAGCGAAAATAAGGTAATGTAGTCTCTAGTTCAGTCAGTTATATTATTTAAAGGAAAAGGCTAGGCTAGATCCTGGTGGTCAGGTGACTATCTCTGTGCCACCATCTTCCCCTCTGGCCACTCTCAAATCCACACACTCCACATATGTGCACAATGAAAACACTCTTTTCTAAGGTCACCAAACTATAGGCTCATTAATTCCTATCTTTTATTGTGATCAAAACGAGGGATCTCTGGGTACTGTACCTTCCTCTTTATTTGTGCTAGCTATGTCTCCTCGTGGTCCGAAGACCTGCAGCCTTCTAAGCAGTAACTTGTGCCCCTATTCAATGTATAAAGGTATCCTAATACCATTATAATGTTAAAGTAAGAACAGCATACTTGAAATAATACATGTGATTGAAGAAAAGGAGCTCTAGGATTTGTACAGGCTGTGGGTCCATAACACTGCTGAAACCTAGCTGTGCAGGCAACATTTCCTGCCTTGGCTGAGAAATAAATCCTTGGTAGGGCCTGTTTCCTACCATTTTAGATAAATTCCCCATCATTAGGCCTCCATATTCTTATCTTTTCATTCTAGCTGACTCTTCCTTATCCATTATCCTCAATGGCCATATCTGAGGTGGGCATTGGAGGCCTCTTGAGAGATTCCCAACTTCAGAATCTCACTGATTATTAATGCAGGTGTGTGAGCCAAAGGATTGCTTTAGAGGTTAAAAATCATAATATTTTTATGCAATTGTGTTTTAAATTATTAACAACCCCATTACCAATAACAGAAACCTAGTTATACTGAATTTCCTCCTTTCCTTCCTTTGAAAATACCTATTGCAACAGATTCTTACTTGATCTATCTATTCTTTTAGTATAGTGTCCAAACTATCACCCCAGATCATTTTCTGAAATCCAAGCCTGCTAATGTTGCTCCTCTTTACAACTCATCAATTGCTTTCTATTGTTTACTGAGTGAAATGCCAATTACTTAGCAGATTGTTTGGTCCTTGACTCTTCAATCTTATCCCTTTTCAGCCTGATTGATTTGCTTGATCTCCATACTCCAGACGAGCAAACTTTTGGCAATGTTTTAATCCCTTGAATACATATGGCCTTCTTTCTACACCCCATGTATTTTCACACACAAACCTGCCTTGTCTACCTTGCACCCTGTTGCTGTCCATATATCCATTTTTCAAATCAAATTTCAGAGACTTTCTCCTTGAGACATTCCCTTCAAATAGTGTTAACTACTGCCTGCCATAGGCTACAATAAATGTTATCCATTGACTGCTTTTATCATTTGAACTAGTTTTACCAGCTAGTATGTGAAATCTGGAGAACTTGTATATTTATGTATTTATCCTTCACACTTAACATAACGCCTGACATGATTTCTTTTGTTCAAAGTATTTATTGGAGTAGTAAAGAATAATGGTAGGAATTTGTACCTGATAGTATGAAAAGTATTAGTTTAAATCCTGATTTTTCCATAACCATCTTTGTGATTTGTATAACCTAATTAGCCTTTCAAAGCTGAAATTTTCACATCTGAAAATGGGAATGATGATAGAAATGATCATAGTTGGGATTTAGTAATATAATCTTCATGAAGATCTAAGTGCAATGCCTAGTCTATGGTGTGTCCTGTAAACATAAAATTGTATTTTTTATGGGGAAGGGGGATGAGCTAAAGAATTGGCCTATTTTAGTTCAGAATTCTTCATATACAAGGCCATTTTGTATACCAGTTGAAAGGTCTGGTTACTTTAAATACCACCAAGATCTCCTTATAAGTGAATAAACTCCCCTATCCATTTCTAAAACCATTCTAAAATACTCTTATAAGTCAATATAATTCATATTGCAATCTAAAAGTTAAGACCAGACATGTTGCCACTGTATTTATTATTGTTGTATATATAACTTCCAGAGGAATATAGATTTTACAAACTGAGGTAGTAGTAGTGGTGGAAAACTTTTATAATTGGCAGGATTTTTATAGTAATATGGTAGCAGGGCTGGTGAGGTGGCTGCATATCAGAAACTTATGTTCTAATCTTGACTTTTCATTTTTTCTCTTAATGCATATTCATAAGCCGTGAACATCTCCTTTTTCACTCTGAAAAACCTTCTTTTTTTTTCAGGGCTGTTATGAGTATTGTGAGGGCTATATAATGAGTAAATCATTACCCTGTGTCTTTAAAATACTCAAGGAATAGATGATGCTATCTCAGGGGCAAAAATTGTAAGGCTTAAAGGCAAATAATATTTCCCTTGCCTAGTTACCTCACAGTGACCCTCAAACAGAGCTCATTGGCTCTGGGTTACATTTGCATTTCTAATTTAAATATAGGGATACTAACTTATTTCTGGAAACTCGGTCATAGTTACTAACCTGATTCCTATTGCTGCTTCAGAGCTTACTTTATTTTTGTTACTTAGGCATGTTGGCACAAACTGTTTTAATCTACCCACAATTTAACTTAGAGCAGACAAGCAAAGCTAACATGAATTCTAGAACAAGATCCAAGACACATTATTATCATACATTTCCCCTTAACAGCTCAGAAAATAAAAAGAAGAGTAGTCATGGAAATTAAAAGTAGGACCCTACTTTCCATCTCTGAGGTATTCACTCAACTTCCAGCCATGTATTAAGTGTTGACACAGAAAGATCACTGAAAAACACTTGATGGAGTCTACTCCCCACACCCGATTTCATAAGAACATGACTACTGGACTAATCACAGCAAACAGATAATGCTCCTGATGAAAAGATCAGACCCTTTTGAGCCTTGTCTAGACTGAGACAGTCTGTGTTCTTCATTTGGGAAGGACAGATCTGAGTTGAGACTTTTCCTTAAATGACTAGGTGACCATAGTGATAGAGGAGAACTATATTAGCAAGAGTATAGTAATTTTTCTTTTCCAAATTTTAAAAACCTTCACACTTCATCCATTTGATTCAGGAAAAACCTGTGCATTATGTGTGATTTCCACACATTACAGCAGAATTAGATGAAGATAGTATTTGTTAACCTCAAATCCAAGTATTGATAATATATTTCCAAGGAAGTTTGTTGATGTGATCAGGCTGCTCAAATTTCTTACAGCTCAAATCTAAAAATACGTAGTTTGTTTTAGTTTTTAGAAAACCATTGTGTGTGTGGGTATGCATTCCAGTAGTAATGGTAGTCATCCAAGTTCTCTTTAGCCCCATGTTTGACAGCAGTGGTTTAATTGTAACAAGTATGTCATGAGGGGAGAAAATATATATCTTCATATACTATTTCAGTTGTCCAGTTTAAAGGAAGATGTTAATATCTATGTGTTTTACAACAAGCTTTTAAATTTTATTGCGTAGGCTTGACCCTATACTTCCCTTTCAAAATTTGTGCAGTGGCACTCATTGATAGAGAGAAATTTGTGCCCAATGGAGATCCATCCACTTAACAGAGATGCCTAATTAGAAATGAAAAAGAGCAAAAATAGGACCAAAGAGGGAGAAGAAGGTCCAAAAGTACCAAGTAAGAGCTACTACAAACTGTATGAAAAATATAAGTAAAATGAATGTGGTTATATTTCACAGGGGGCAGTGGTTAAACAACTTGACTTTTGGATATATCTTCAACTTCACTTGGATATGTCAACACATACTGTAGCCATATAGTTACAGGAGCCCAAGGTCTCTCTGAGTGACTTTAAAACCTTTCTTAAAGCAGAGATCTTAGGTTCCTAAAGAATCAAAATAAGGATATTTTCTCATATTAATTTCAGAAATAACACTAAATTATGTTTAATTGTAGATGGCACTTACTGAAAGCTTATTACGTCCTAGGCATTGTGCTAAGCACTTCAGGTATCTGCCTTACTAAATCCTTATCATCATTCTAGCATTTAGGGACTGATTATTCCTGATTCAGCTGAGAAAACTGAATTTCAGAAAGGTGGAATACTTTGTACATGGTAAAACAACTAATAAGTGGTAGATTCAGGTATCAGGCCCAATTCTATGCTAACCTTTAGCTGTTATAAAATGCAGCACTGATAAACTGGTGGGAAATAAGCAAAGAATATGTGTAATGATGTCTCAAAGTTTCTATGACTTAACAGGCTCCAGAAGGGCATTGAAATCTCTCAAATGAGATTGAAGTTAATAGAGGATACATAATTTTTTATGCCACACTGTAATTTCTGGACTTATTGAAATTGATAATATACTTTCCAATTCTGAAAAAGGGCATCTATCCTTTAAATTTTGAAGCAAGATGTAATAATTAATCATGTAATTCTGCCTGGATTATGTCTGAAGTTCTTTGGGGCATTTACATTCTTGCTATTTAAATGACAATTAGTTGACATAAATGCTGCATAGCAAAATGTAGTGTAATGTTCAAAAGAATCCCAATATCTTTGAAAATACCAAAAGGTAATCACCAGCTATTTTTAACCACTGACAATTGCTATGCACAAATATGTGTATTAAGAATCTGTAAAAGATTTGGACAGAAAATTGCTTATTTGAAATAAATTTTCCTCTAAAAATTTAGGGGTGCTGGAAATTTGGTATTAACCTATAGTGCTTTCATTTGGAGAAAATTTTAGTGTAAATCCAGTTACAAGACTGAGTTATACTTTGCATGTATAATTACAAAGCAGTAGGGCATCCAGTTAAAGATTTCCAGTCGGAGAAAGTAATGCAAGCCTATGATGATGAAGTGCCTTCAAGGAGAGCTTGACAGAAAGGCGCACATGGAGGTTAATTTAGACAGTATTATTTCTCATAGGGTATGATAAAATGAAATTCTTTGTTCAAGGCTAGAGATGGAAAAAAGAATAGTAGTTGGACAATGACAAAATCTGGATGACTGGGGGGTAAAAATGTTTTATCTCTAGTGTAGTTCATAAAATGTTCATTTTTTCTAAATACTCACTCTGATGTTTAATTTTAATGGTTCAACTTGATTTGGTGAAGGGGTGCCCAGATATTTGATCAAACATTATTCTAGGTGTTCCTATGGGGTTGCTTTTAGATAAGATTAACAAGTAAATTGGTGGATGAGTAAAGCTGATTGCCCTCAGTGATGTAGATAGACCTGACCCAGTTGATTGAAATGCTGAATAGAACAGAGGGCCGACCCTCCTTCAAGGAAGAAACTTCTCCCATCTGATAGCTTTGAACTGGTACATCAGTTCTTGTTCTACAGCAGCCTGCAGAACTTCTGACCAAAATTGGGATATTGGCCCTGCAGACTTGAGATTTACCAGCTTCCATAATGGTGTGAGCCAATTTCTTGTAATAAATGGAGAAGGCGAGAGGGTGAGAGACATCTCCTATTGGTTCTGTTTCTCTAGAGAACTCTGATTAATACCCTCTATAAAAGCTTAATTTTTGTGTAAATTTAAATTATGGTTTATCCCACATGCAAATAATAGAGCCCTCTGTTACACTACTGTAAAGAACTGGTAGAAATAATGTATTGCTATAGATTTGTATTGGTATATCATGTCAGTTTGCAGGGAAATAAGCAGATAAATTTTTAGAAAGTACTTGGGCTTTAAGAATTTGGAAAAACATAGGGATATAAATTAAAGGATAATGAAGGATCACTTCATTTTGCAACAGTTTGTTTGTATCAGTTATGTATTGCAGTATAACAAACCACCCAGTATTCAGTTATGTTATAAACCACAACATAGATTATTTATATGTGCTAATTACTACTCACTTCTATGCAGTTTTTAAAAAGCTTTTTAAAAATTAAAATATAGTTTTGTCTTGCCAATGGGTTTCAGCCCCCAGCAAGTTCACTATGGATTCAATATGACCAAAGAAATTGACAGCAAAACGTTCTTGGGGTAAAAAGGTTATACCCAACTTTATTTCCAGGTGGCAGGTTAGTCACTAGAATCCCATTCACTCAGAGCGAGTCTGTTTGCAGCAAACAACTGCCTCTGGGCCTCTGTCCTTGGTGGTGCCACCACTCCAGTCTCTGTTCTGCTCTCCTGCAGCCTTGCAGCTCTGCCACTGTGTTGTGCCCAGAGCACTGGGTGGAGCTCTTTATATAGAGTCAACAGCAATGTATTGCCCACAGGTGTGCAGTGAGCTATTCAACCAGAGCCAGGTGAGAATCCTGGCCACAGGAACTTTCATTTTATCCACAAGTTTATATACAATATTTTATAGTTTTCAGATGAACAACTTGTGATTCATCAGTTATATAGATTATTAAATGCTCACCATAAATGTAGTTACCATCTGTCACCATGTAAAGATATACAATAATACAAGCCATAGTCCTTATGCTATACTTTCATCCCTGGTGATGTTTGTAGTTTGTACCTCTTTATTCCCTTCACCTATTTCACCCTTCTTACCCCACCAAGATGACCAGCCATCTATTCCCTGTGTTTATGAGTCCATGTTTGTTTTGTTTGTTTGCAAAATGCATATAGTTTGAGCAGGACTCAGCAAGATCAGTTCTTCCCTTCTCCACACAGTATGTTTGCTGACCGAGTATCTACTTTCAAAGTAGCTCCCTGGCAAATTAGTGGCAACTGATGGCTGAGGATTTTCTCTTATATGGGCTTTCCCGAGCCTGCCTGGATCTCCTTTCTCATCATGATGACTAGATCCTAGGAGTGATCACAAAATACAGGAAATGGAATCCATCATTTTTTAAGCCCTGGCATGAGATACTGGTGTAGTGTAACGTCAGTCATACACTACTGCTCAAGCCTCAGAGAGCCTGAATTTAGGGAGAAAAAACATAAACTTCCTTCTCAATGGGAGGCATGTCAAAGCATTTTGGAATCATGCTTTTAAATTGCCACAGTATGCCCTCTGGCCACAAATTTACATTTCCTGCACATGTGAAATATAATCCCCCTCTTTCAAGACCCTAAAACACCTTACCCCATTACAAAATTGGTCTCCGGCTCACAGCAGAGTTTCATTAACTAAAGTGTGTGCAGGTGCAGGGGAGGGGGGCTCTGCTTTGGCTTTGCTCACCTGAAAACCTGAAACTAAACAAATGAGGTGCCTTCCTCATGACGTACAAGGCACAGCTCAAGGCAACAGGCATAAGATGATTGCCATAGGCGTTCCTATTAGACAGGGAGCGATGGGAGGCACGCAGCAATCACTGGTACATCACAGTTGTGGACTTCAGCTGGGCCAATTTTGATCCTTCAAGCCTTTGATAATTAGTCCTCAGGGCAACTTTCCAGATATTCTCTGTGGTTCTTGTCCCCAGTCTCTGGGCTTATGGTTCTGCCTCTGAATCCTTCTCAATCAGCTTCCTATCCATGAAAGTTTAGAGATCTAAAGACCTCTTTCTATTTTATTTCAAGTTGGAGCTATTTTGACCAGAATGATGCTCTATAGAATTGAGTGGATTTTCCAATAATTAATTAGGGTTCCACTAGGCAAAGGCCACAACCACAAGCCTTTTTGCCGTAAGTCCTTTTTTACCCTGGGCTCCCTGCAGAGCTTCCGTGAGACAATAGCTGTAAGACTGTGTAGAGAAAATGCAACTTCCTAAGGCCAGCATTCTCACCTGACCCTGGCCAGCTTGCACACTTCCCACGTGTGGGCAATACGTTGTTATTGACTCTATAAAAAGAGCTCCGCCCCGTGCTCTGGGCTGCAAGGCTGCAGGAGAGGAGAGGCTGGAGTGGTGGCAGCGCTGAGGATGGAGACTGAGACGGGCTGGACGATAGAGAGGCCCAGAGGCAGAGACCAGCTTGCTGCATGCAGACTCGCTCTGGGTGGATGGGATTCTAGTGACTGACCTGCCACTGTGGGAATAAAGTTGTGTGTAAACCCTTTCACCCCAAGAATGTTCCTTTGTTATTTTTTGGTCACTGAATCCATAGTGAACTTGCCTTTGGCTGAAACCCTCAGGCAAGACACATTGCTCAAAGCCCTGTTGCTAAATGGAAAGGTTTTTGCAAGACATGCCTATGATTCTTAAAAGCCTTTCTGTCTGTCTGAAAGGGTTCCTTAGTTAGCTAACATCTCCATTCTTTTTTGATATTAAAACAATCTTACAGTTGCACACAGAATTAGATGTGGGACATCAGAGTATTTTTTTATTTTGAGATTTTTTTTTTGTCACATGGAAAGGCCTGGAAAGAGTATTTAATTTTTTAGCTTAGCAAATTCTGGCTCCTTTATACTTAACACTGTATTCCCTCACCTTGCCCTCTCCTTTCTCTTGCATTTTTATAACTGGCAAGAAGCAGTCATGTGGGATTTCCAGTATTCTTATAGGTCACTGAATTCATTAGGTTCATTTCCTGTTTTCCACATTTACTGCCAGAGATATGTTGCCAACATTTCCACCACTGCATACTGAGTCCCCTTTCCTCCAGCTTTCAACATTTCTTTCATTTTCCTTTAAACCTTCCACAACAGCCTCCTCAAGGACTTTGAGTCTTCTTCACTAACATTCTCCTCAAGGCTTTTCTGGCTTCCTCCTCTTCCCAGACCCAAGCCAGTAACACATGCTATTTTTTGTTATGGAATCACCCTCCTTCCAGGTAACAAAATCTCTGTCAGTTATCTGTTACTATGTAGCAAACCACCTCAAAACTTGGTGATTTAAAAGGATAATAAATTGTTTTTCACTCAAAAATATGCAATTTTGGCAGGGCTTAGCAGGGAGTTTGTCTTTAGTTTTGAATAGGAGGCATGTCAAAGATGAGAAGCTATGTTCTAAGACCTCCAAAATGCCTGATGAAAAATGTGAAAAAGAAAACCACACACATAAAAGCAGTACCATGATATTTTGAAACCACACACCCTGGTGGTTAGTGTACTGTTTGAACTTTTAGACGAGAAATGATTCAGACTCAAGGAATGAGCCTGTATGGAAAAATGTATAATCTTGGGCAACTTCAGTACACCACCTCAAAAAGTAGTAAAATCATTAATTTATAATTGAAATAAGGAGACATGATTTTTGATGGATAGGGAATATGTCTATGGCTAGAGAAGACACAGTGTTGGCCTGTGTGAACAATGACTTTAACCCCAGATGAAAACCATGAGAAAAGCATGTGATACAACATCTCTAAATGATGGCAAAAACAGACTGAATATTACAAACTCTTTAAAGTCAATACATCTGTAAATATCTTAGTCTTTCACTTACAAAAAAGACTTCTCACCACTTCTAGTGTGTCTTTCTTCGCACATGCAGTCCCCATAAATACTTAAAAATTCTTATTGGTATAGAAACAAAATAAAAAAGCAATTTAAGTTTTGTTTTCAAGAAGGGCCTATGAAAGTTTCATTGCCTATTACTTCTCTATAAATTCATTTATGAATTATGTGGATTCTTAAGCTTATAGTGGATTATTTAACTGTTAAGTTTTATTTACTTTTATTTAGCACTTTGGAAATACGTGACTAAATGAAAATTTAAAAATGGTTTTTAGTAAAGGCTATAATGAATATGTCTCTCCACACATCTGCAAGTCATTACTTAAACCTTCAGAATTTTTAAAATTAAATTCATCAAGACAAATGGGCAATATTTATTTAAAATATTTATTTTCACTACTTACACATTACTTAACATGTAAATATAATATCTAGTGTTAAAATGGTGAGCATCATGAGAGGCCTTTCACAGACTCAAAAGGGAGAACACCCAGGATTGAGTCAGCTAATGAAAGGAAGGAAGACTTGGGATGACGTAGCTTGGTGTTGCCATACCTACTTTCTATGCTCCAAATTTGTGCAATTACTTTTTTGCCTGTTTCTATTAGTTCTGAGATATTTATAACTGGAATTGCATCTTTGCACATGCAAGAAATAGAAGACAAACAGAACCACATAATAAAACAATAAAAATGTTTTATTATGTACTGTTAAGTACTATCAAGACTAGAAATTAACCAGAAATTATAGAAATTACTGGTGAATTTTTGGTCCTGATTATTTTTCTTTTTTGACCAACTTACTTCCTCTTTCAGCATTTTTTCCTTTGGATCCTGTATCTGGATTTAATTTGTCTTATTACATACTAGAGTAATTACATGTTCTCTGTCCCTAAAATGCTTATGTATTTCCAGGTTCTATGTACTTTGATCATTGGCTTATGAGAACTCAGCTTTATCAGCTTTCTCCATGTGTCTTCCTTATTGTGCACTAAGGCTTGCTTTGGTGTTCCTGATTGGGATCCCATATATATGTCCCCCTTATAGCAGCCTATTGCCTTACTGGTGAGAAGGAGGTTTACTCTGGTTTGTGATAAAATAGGTCTCTCTCACTTTTGTGTAAAGGTCTTTATGTCTGAACAATCTCCTTTTATAAGCACTTCCATATCTCATCAAGGAGATGACTTCTGTTCTGTGGCTATGCCAGTAAAGGGGAGACTGATCTACTCATTTTGTGAAGAGCCCTACTCTGATTCTTACCCCAGATCTTTTTTTACTCTTGCAAGTTATTAAAGATCTCCAAGATATCAAAGAATTTAGAATATCTTGTAAATAACTGTGACTATATGAGTGAGTGGTGATAAAAACAGGAAACCATGGTTAAGAATATAAGTTTAGAAAGGTAAGGAGACTAACTAAAGTGGTCTTAAACTTTGAATCTAGAGATACTTTGTTAAAGAAAAAACACAACATACATTTGTTAATCAGTATGAGGACTCATTACCCATCGAATTTCAAAAATTTAGATTTCTGACCATACACACTCAGTCTCGTCCTTCTTTCTGCTATTAGGTAGTAAGCTCTGCCTTTCTGAGAAAACTTATTGTTAGTTAATCGTTTTATCCCATTTTAATTCCTTACTTCCCACTGCTCCTTCCCGCTGAGTACCATCGATAACATCACTGCTTTATATTCCCTTTGTCTGAATAACAATGCTGACCTTTATAGACTGCGGATTCCTTGACTTACAATGGCATTACATCCCAATAAAGCCATAGTAAGTTGAACATTTATATGTTGAAAATACATCAAACACACCTAACCTACCCAGCATCATAGCTTATCCTATCTACCTTAGAGTGCTCAGAACACTTCCATTAGCCTACAAGTGGGCAGACTCATTTAACACAAAGCCTATTTTCTAATGCACATAATGTATTGAATACTGTGCTGAATATGAAAAACAGAATGGTCGTCAGTGTTTGGTTGTTTATCGTCCTGAGGCCATGGCTGACCGGGAGCTGCAGCCCATCGTCACTGCCCAGCATTGTAGGGATCGCACCACATGTCACTAGCCCAAGAAAAGATAAAAATTTCTTTTCAATGTGTATCATTTTTACACCATTTTAAAGTGGAAATACTGTTAAGTCAAAACAACTTTAAATCGTGGGCCATGTGTATTTACTTGTGCCAGATAAAGTCCTAAGCCCTTTATATGTGGTAATCCACTTAATTTTCCCCCAAATCTTGAGAAGTAGGTATTTTTCCTACATTACTGAAGGGGAAACTGAGATACAAAGTGGTTAAATAACTTTCCCAAGGAATAATGCTTTTAACTAACAAACTCAGATTCAAGCCCTGGCAGTCCCATCACTTCCTCAGAGCATTGCCTTGAAGGGTGCATTCACTCCAACACATCTCCCTTGGTAGAACACTCTCTAATTTTCTGTCTGTTCCAAGGCACAGTCTGCCACAAGGCAGTGCAAATGAGGAAAGACACCAGGTTAACAATGGCTGACACTTACATAGTGTGTAAAGTATGTCAGGTTCCAGTCACAATGCTTTATAAGTATTGATTCAGTCCTCGTAAAAAGCCCTTTGAAATAAGCATTATTTTTATCTGCACTGCAGGTGAGGAAACTAAGGCTGAGGGGTTGAAAAACCCTCCACCCTCACAAGTTCACAGAGTTACCCCCAGAGAGGTACCTGAGCAGAAGCTGCCAGGCTCTAAAGGTGGTGTGCTCAGTTACCTTGTTTTGCTGCCCTGGAGATGATGAGGATCTATTCACCTTCTTTTCTTGTGGGTTCTTCTAACTCCTTTCAAAGGGGAAATATCACCAGCTCCCACAATGTCGCTCAGTGATTTATGAATGCATGATTTCATTTTGGGATTAGACATATTTCCCACAAGTAGGCCCTGAGGAATTATAAGATGCCAGTTTTCATGCTATATAGCTTCTTTAAAATTCTGACCATATCTTGAGTTAGGAAATACGATTTAACATGAATAAATTCTCTGCAATCTTTGTCAGTCAACCTTGAGACCAACTGACTGAATAACTATGTTAAATTACCATTTTTATAAGCAATATAAACGTGACTGTTAACAGTTTGGAAAAGTCAAACGACCACTGCAGTGGTATTGATTGCACATATGGGTTTCATTGAGACTGAGTAGCACCACTGCAGGGCCACCCCACATGTCTACCAGGGCCACTCTACGGAGAGCAAACAGCTTCCTGCGAGGACAGATTGCTCTTTTATTACCTGTGCCCTTCAACCATGTGTTTGTGTTTGACTTCACTTTACACTTTCACAAAGGTCACTGTAACTGAGGCATAGGCAATTAACCAAAGATGTTCTATTTAATTTCATTTTCCCCTGTACTGGAATGCTAATTTAAATAGGGCATAAATTATATCAATGTACAAACATACTTCTAGGTATGATAGAGTGAGTTTAAAATTTTTCGTTATTTCTTTGATTTCAAAAGGTGTACTTTTCCCAAAAACATTAAGAAAAATCAATTTTAATAAAGAAGTCTAAGATTTACTATGAAAACAAAGTAAATTTAAATTACATTTAGAAGAACGTGAGCTGTTTTCCTAGTAAACACAAATACCTGTTTAACTAATGAACTAGAACCACTTTTTCAGGATGTCAGAATCTACGTTTGAAAGAAAATGCTAAAAAGTGAAGAAAATAAAGTAATTAACTTATATACAATAAAGGATAGAAAATAAAATGTATAGAGAAAAAAAGAAATTAGCTAATTTCTTTAAACATTATGATTTAAGCTTGAGTTTATATGAAGAATAACAACCTTCATTACTAAATGGACATGTCTTTACTTTCAGATAAATGGCAGTATGGAAAAATTATAAACTAGATTAATCAAATGGTGACATCTAAATATTGCAAGTTTGCATGTGAAATACTTAGTGAATTGATTAGTTATTACAACAAACAGTTACATTTCTCTAATGCTAAGGAATAAAGTTTTTTGTCTCAGCATTTCTCTTAGAGCCTTTTGTACTTTGGACCTCTAACTTAACATCACTCAAAAATAGCAACTGCTTCTGAAAATAATTTCATTATTAATTAATTCATTCTTTATTCTACAAAACCTTACATCATGTTATTTGGATTGCTTAGTATACCACAAATTTTATGTAACTACATAAACATATAATAAATCTGAGCATTCTGAGTCTCTGAAAGTAAATGAATCAAGTTAATTTTGAAAATAACTTGGTAAGCTCTCATCATATATAAACTCCATAGTAACCATTATGTTCTGTGTTATAATGGTTAAAACCCATGTTGGAGATTCATGGGTTTACTTTTAGGCAAGTAACTTCATTTATCTAGACCACATCTGTAAACAGGAAATAACAACAGTATTTCTCCCTTATGGCTGCTAAATTTATTATAAGTAATATATGGAAAGCACTTAACATATATTGGAAGAGTCCAAAAAATGTTAAATGTTATTTTTATGAAACTAAGAGAAATATCAGGACATTTAAAATCATGATCTCTATTCTGTGTTTTGGGAAGAAATGACCTGCATCCTTTGTTGTTGGTTTTAGGGTAGCTTTTGTTGGTTTAAATTATAAGAATAGTTTTAAGTCATTTAAAATTGCCATAATGCTATTTACATTATTTCCTAGGTATGTTTTTAATGTAATACCATTTTGAAAAGATGAGCTTAGAAATGGAATCAATTGTTCACTTAAATGTTATATTTCCACTAAATTTAATTTTATTGTCTTAATTGGTTCTCTATAAACTGTCCAGAAGAGATAAAAACTGATCTAGAGTTTCAATTGAACCTTGTCTATTGTATTTGAGTTACAATGAGGTGTTCTGATACTGTCATAACTTGATTATTTTTAATCTGAAATAATACATAATAGTTCTTTGAGATTGTCAGCATAGTGATGTGAACTTCATGGTGATAATTTGCATGTTGTACTCACTGTGTAAGGCCTAACTGAATATAAATGATAGTATTGTTTTAAGTAGGAATCACACCAGGTCTTCCCATGTTGCCTCTCAGTGATACTCTTATTTTCTTGAGAAGAGTCAGGTATTCAGAACTGCTTCCTGTTAAAAATACACAGATTACATGGATTTAAATCAATCACATACCATCTTTTTATCCACAGGAATCTGCAAATAATGACACTCATGAAAATAATATAATTTTTCATTTGATAAGTATTGTCTACCATGTGAAAATCACTTCCTTATAAAATTTCAAAGTCTATAACAAATGTTCAAGTTACTCATTACAACCATCGAGCAAACTAAGATTATTATTCTCATTTATATAATACTCGATTTTAGAAAATAAGGTATTAAAAACACTGTGTAGTTGAAGGGCAAGTAAATAGAATTTGGAGAGCAAAGAAATGGAAAGAAAAAAAGAGACTGATTATCTAGGCCAGCATGTCAAAGAGATTCTTTTTTTTTATTTTAATTTTTTTATTAAGGTATGATTGATATACACACTTATGAAGGTTTCACATGAAAAAACAATGTGGTTACTACATTTACCAATTTAATCAAGTCCCCACCCACACCCCAATGCAGTCACTGTCCATCAGAGCAGCAAGTTGCCAGAGATCCACTATGACCCTTCTCTGTGATACACTGTTTTCCCTGTGATCCCCCACACCATGTGTACTAAACATAATACCCCTCAGTCCCCTTCTCCCTCCCTCCACACCCACCCTCCCATACTCCTCTCCTTTGGTAAACACTAGGTCATTCTTGGAGTCTCTGAGTCTGCTGCCATTTTGTTCCTTCAGTTTTGCTTCATTGTTATACTCCCCAAATGAGGGAAATCATTTGGCATTTGTCTTTCTCTGCCTGACTTATTTCACTGGGCATATGTCCTCCAGCTCCATCCATGTTGTTGCAAATAGTAGGATTCGTTTCTTTCTTCTGGCTGAATAGTATTCCATTGTATATATGTACCACCTCTTCTTTTTCCATTCATCTACAGATTAACACTTAGGTTGCTTCCATATCTTGGCTATTGTAAAAAGTGCTGAGATGAACATAGGGGAGCATATGTCTTTTTGAATCTGAGAAGTTGTATTCTTTGGGTATATTCCAAGAAGTGGGATTCTGGGGTCAAATGGTATTTCTATTTTTAGTTTTTTGAGGAACCTCCATATTGCTTTCCACGATGGTTGAACTAGCTTACATTCCCACCAGCAGTGTAGGAGGGTTCCCCTTTCTCCGCATCCTCTCCACCGTTTGTTGTTTTTAGTCTTTTCGATGTAGGCCATCCTTACTGGTGTGAGGTGATATCTCATTGTGGTTTTAATTTGCATTTCCCTGATGATTAGTGATGTGGAGAATCTTTTCATATGTCTGTTGGCCATCTGAATTTCTTCTTTGGAGAATTGTCTCTTCATATCCTCTGCACATTTGTTAATTGGGTTACTTGCTTTTTGGGTGTTGGGGTGTGTAAGTTCTTTATATATATTTTGGATGTTAACCCCTTGTCGGATATGTCATTTACAAATATATTCTCCCATACTGTAGGATGCCTTTTTGTTTTGTTGACGATGTCCTTTGCCATACAAATCTTTTTAGTTTGATGTAGTCCCATGAGTTCATTTTTGCATTTGTTTCCCTTTCTTGAGGAGATGGGTTCAGAAAGAAGTTGCTCATGCTTATATTCAGGAGATGTTTGCTTATGTTGTCTTCTAAGAGTTTTATGGTTTCATGACTTACATTCAAGTCTTTAATCCATTTCGAGTTTACTTTTGTGTATGGGGATAAACAATAATCCAGTTTCATTCTCTTGCATGTAGCTGTCCAGTTTTGCCAACACCAGCTGTTGAAGAGGCTGTCATTTTCCCATTGTATGTCCATGGCTCCTATATTATATATTAATTGACTGCATATGGTTGGGTTTATATCAGGGCTCTCTAGTCTGTTCCACTGGTCTATGGGTCTGTTCTTGTGCCAGTACCAAATTGTCTTGATTTCTGTGGCTTTGTAGTAGAGCTTGAAGTTGGGGAGCATAATTGCCCCTGCTTTATTCTTCCTTCTCAGGATTGCTTTGGCTATTTGGGGTCTTTTGTGGTTCTATGTGAATTTTAGGATGGTTTTCTCTAGTTCGTTGAAACATGCTGTTGGTATTTTGATAGGAATTGTATTGAATCTATAGATTGCTTTAGGCAAGATGGCCATTTTGACAATATTAATTCTTCCTATCCATGAGCATGGGATGTGTTTCCATTTATTGGTATCTTCTTTACTTTCACTCATGAATGTCTTGTAGTTTTCAGAGTATAGTTAGTTCACTTCCTTGGTTAGGTTTATTCCTAGGTATTTTATTTTTTTTGATGCAATTGTCGATGGAATTGTTTTCCTGATTTCTCTTCCTGCTAGTTCATTGTTAGTGTATAGGAATGCCACAGATTTCTGTCTATTAATTTTGCATCCTGCAACTTTGCTAAATTCAGATATTAGATCTAGTAGTTTTGGAGTGGATTGTTTTGGGTTTTTATGTTCAATATCATGTCTTCTGCAAACAGGGACAGTTTAACTTCTTCCTTGCCAATCTGAATGCCTTTTATTTCTTTGTGTTGTCTGATTGCTGTGGCTAGGACCTCCAGTACTATGTTGAATAGAAGTTGGAAGAGTGGGTATCCTTGTCTTGTTCCCAGTCTTAAAGGAAAAGCTTCCAGTTTCTCACTGTTAAGTATAATGTTGGCTGTGGGTTTGTCATATATAGCCTTTATTATGTTGAGGTACTTGCCCTCTATACCCATTTTGTTGGGAGTTTTTATCATGAATGGATGTTGAATTTTGTCAAATGCTTTTTTAGCGTCTATGGAGATGATTATGTGATTTTTGTCCTTCTTTTTATTGATGTGGTGGATGATGTTGATGGATTTTCGAATGTTGTATCATCCTTGCATTCCTGGCATAAATTGAAGTTGATCATAGTGAATGATCTTTTTGATGTATTTTTGAATTTGGTTTGCTAATATTTTGTTGAGTATTTTTGCATCTATGTTCATCAGGGATATTGTTCTGTAATTTTCTTTTTTTGTGTTGTCTTTGCCTGGTATTGGTATTAGAGTGACATTGGCCTCATAGAAAGAGTTTGGAAGTATTCCCTCCTCTTCTATTTTTTTGGAAAACTTTAAGGAGAATGGGTATTAAGTCTTCTCTAAATGTTTGATGAAATTCTGTGATAAATCCATCTGGCCTGGGGTTTTGTTCTTGGGTAGTTTTTTGATTACTGCTTCAATTTCGTTGCTGGTAATTGGTCTGTTCAGATTTTCTGTTTCTTCCTTGGTCAGCCTTGGAAGGTTGCATTTTTCTAGAAAGTTGTCCATTTCTTCTAGGTTGTCCAGTTTTTTACCATACAATTTTTCATAGTATTCTCTAATAATTCTTTGTATTTCTGTGGTGTCTGTAGTGATTTTTCCATTCTCATTTCTGATTCTGTTTATGTGTGTAGACTCTCTTTTTTTCTTGATAAGTCTGGCTAGGGGCTTATCTATTTTATTTTCTCAAAGAACCAGCTCTTGCTTTCATTGATTCTTTCTTTTGTTTTATTCTTCTCAATTTTATATATTTCTGCTCTAATCTTTATTATGTCCCTTCTTCTGCTGACTTTGGGCCTCATTTGTTGTTCTTTTTCTAGTTTCATTAGTTGTGAGTTTAGACTGCTTATATGGGATTGTTCTTCTTTCCTGTGTTAGGCCTGTATTGCAATATACTTTCTTCTTAGCACGGCCTTGGCTGCGTCCCACAGATTTTGCTGTATTAAATTATTGTTGTCATTTGTCTCCATATATTGCTTGATCTCTGTTTTTATTTGGTCATTGATCCGTTGGTTATTTTGGAGCATGTTGTGAAGCTTCCATGTGTTTGTGGGATTTTTCATTTTCTTTGTATAATTTATTTCTAGTTTCATGGCTTTGTGATCTGAGAAACTGGTTGGTACAATTTCAATATTTTTGAAGTTACTGAACCTCTTTTTGTGGCCTAGTATATGATCTATTCTTGAAAATGTTCCATGTGCACTTGAGAAGAATGTGTATTCTGTTGCTTTTGGGTATAGAGTTCTGTAGATGTCTATTAGGTCCATCTGTTCTACTGTGTTGTTCAGTGCCTCTGTCTCCTTACTTATCTTCTGTCTGGTTTATCTGTCCTTCAGAGTGAGTGGATTGTTGAATTCTCCTAGAATGAATGCATTGCATTCAAAAAGATTCTTATAAGAAAATAATTTCATATGTTACCAGAATAGCTTTATTAATATCAACACTTATAATATTAGTCATCAAGGAAGGAGAAATACCAATTTCCAGTGGTTGTAGAACCAAAGAATACAGATGACACCTTTTTCCTATGATTCTATCTAAGTTTGAGATGTGCTGATCCCACTCTCTTCTACTCTAATAGCCATACAGGATACCTACTATAATCTGGAAAAGGCTTTATCACCTGAAATGTAAAATATTTTGCAAATTATTGTGACTTTCTTTTTATACTGCACATCTAAATTTGCCAACTACTTACACATTAAAGGAAGAACCTTTAATATTATTTTTTAAATGTCATTTTTTTGACTGGCTTTTTGACTTTGAGTCATTTCCTGTGCATTTTGATGAAATTCTTTCAATTTAATGGATGCTTGGAACCATGCCAAAACTTATTTGGTGTCATTAAACAATTAAGAAAACTACATTTAAAAATTTGCATGGGATGTGTAAAGGATGTGCGAAAATCTTATTTCAATATAAACAGTTTCTAAATAAAACCATATGTTGCCAGCAGACCTTGGGTAGTATTTAAAATCTGTTGGCAATCTGCACATGTTACATTCTAGATGAGAATTTTAGGCTCTTTGGTTAAAAACATCCAATCTAGGAAAATTATTATTTTTCATAAGTAATATTTTATTATAACATACTAAGATCAAAATAAAAAGAAAAGAAAAGAAGGATGAAAGAATGAGAACTCATGTGCTTTTTAGCATATGTGTTAATAAGCAGAAGGTGAAGAGCAATGCAGATAAAGGAGCTGAGGCTGCAGATGTCTGATCCCTTCCTCTGTCACAGGCTGCAGTTGGGCGGAGGCCTGCTTGTCCCTGTTATATATGCTAGGTTTTCAGAGGCTGGAGCCAGGAATGGAGTATCCCTTTTTAAGGTGTTCAGAACAGAGGAATCTGGAGTGACAAATCAGTGAATTGCTCTCATAAAACACTGGGAAGACCAAGAGCATAAACTCTGCCCATGGAGCAAGAGGTAGGATCCAGTGAGGCTTTGATCTGATGGTTTTAAGTCAGCTGTAGACATAGGAAACTTGAAAGTAGGTTTAAAACCAGTGAAGTGAGCACAAGGCAATGTTATTACCTAACTGTTACAAATGAAGTCTTAGGAGATCTGTGATTCTCTCATTTTCTCTCTCTTATATTCATCAAGTTTTACCACAGAAGGTGAAAGAATGATTTAACATTTGAAAATCAATCAATTTAATTCACCATGTTATGGTTGTAAACTGGAAAAATCACATGATTAACTCAATATATGCAAATAAAAAGCATTTGACAAAATTCAACACTGTCTTATAAACATCTCAACAAACTGAGTATTAAAGAGAATGTCCTCAATTAAAGAAAAGATACCTACAAAATCCTTTAGATAGCATCAAACATTGGATAATATTGATATTATCTAAATATGGATATTATCCAAATATGATATTATTATTATCCAAATGTTCATATTATGCAAATATGGAGCAAATATTAGATAACATTGGTACTTGGCACTTAACAAATACTGAGTTTCTCCCCTTCCTACCATGATCAGAATAAAATTAAGGAGACCCTTATCACCACTGCTATTTGACACTGTAGTGGAAATTCTACCCAGTGCAATAAGGCATACACATTGCAAATGAAATGAAACAATCTGTATTTGCAGAAGACATAATCACCTATACACTGCAGAACTGTTAAGTTCAGAGTAAACAGTCTTTTTCTGGAGACATTTGTCAAACAATCAGATGCAATTCTTGAATATCACAAAACAACCAAAGGCAGTTATTGAACATTGAAGAGATAAATAGCATTTGAAGCAAATAATAGGCTAGCCAGAAGTTTCAAGAAAAAGCTGTAGAATGAGATGTCTGTAAGGGACATTGAAAGGCTACAGAATATTCCTTAGAATGCAAATGCTATGTACATGCATACAGCTGTGCACATACCCAGGGCAGCATGCACACTCAGGAAAAACTTGAGAAATCCTGGAGCTCATACCTCTAGCTCATTGGAGTGAGTCTCTGTGTTAACAAAAGTGAAGTCTGAGATGGAGCTGGAAACTCTGGGTGAGTGTTGAAGGCATACAGAACAAACAGAGCTCCTTGGCCCTTGGCAAAGACTAACAGGCTTATTGGTTTGAGGCATCTGAGACAGTATGTGTCCAATTTGGCTAATAGCCAAAAACAGATTCCTGTAGCTGCACATGAAAAAGTGGCTTTGCAGAATTAGAGACGTCATTAAACAGTGGCAAACAGCAAGAACTACAACCCTGATGAGGGAGAAACATCCATTTCCAAAGTTACCATATTATAGTATTTCAAGTGTCCATTTTTCAACAAAAAAATTATGAAATATGCGAAGAAACAAATTATGGCTCATCTACAGGGAAAGGCAGTCAATGCAAAGAAACTACCCCTAAGAAAATCCAGACGCTGGATATACTAGTAAAAGACATGAAATCATTTATTTAAATTATGCTCGAAGAACTAAAGGACCATATCTAAAACCTAAAAGTATTAGGACAGGCCTTTCCATTAAAAAGAATATCAATAAAGAGATAGAAATTATAAAATAGAACCAAATAGATACCCTGGAGTTGAAAAGTATAATAACTGAAATGAAAAATTTACTAGAGGGAATAAACATCAGGTTTTAGCAGATTAAAGAAAAAAATCACTTGAAGATGGAGAAAGTGTGGATCTTACCTAGGAAAGGAACAGAAGAAAAAAATAAACAAAGAGTCTCAGAGTCCTCTGTGACACCATCAAGTGTGCTAACGTATGTATAATGAGAGTCCCAGACAGAGAGGAGAGGGAGAAGGGAGAAAAATATTTGAAAAAATAATAGCCAAACATTTCCCAAATTTGATGAAAATTATTTATTTACACATCTAGGAAGCTCAACAAAATCCAAGTAGAATAAACTAAGAAATCAAACTCCTAAATATGAAAGCTAAAAATATCAAACTCTTAGAAGAAAACACAGCTGTAAATCTTGGAGACCTTCGATTAGGCAAGCCGTAGTTTGGGAGAAAATATTGTAAAACATATTACTTATACAGGGCTTTTACTGTTACTAAAGAACTCTTATAACTCAACCATCTCTACGGTGATAAGGTTTTGTTTCTGATCACTGTGTGGTGAAAGAAGCAGGCTTGCCTTTAGACACCAGATAAAGGTGGAAACTAAAAACACAAGCTGACTCTGTCACCTTTCTCTGAAGAGTTTGAATTGAGCCACACAAAGTACTTTTCAGACATGTCCTTGCAAACACAGGTTTCTATAAAGTCATGGTCAGTGTTGGTTCACTGTCTACCCAAATCCTCTAGTATCCACAACTGAAGTTGTGGAGAAATTGAAACTAAGAACCTTACAGACAAAGGGCTTGGAGAGAATGGAACAGAGGGAGAGGCTGGTGGAGCCTGGCTGCCTGGGGCTCTTACCTAGAGGAAAAAGGAGAGTTGCTGCCCCATGACTTTCAACATTTGAGTCCTGTGACCTTCTTTACATTCTTAACATAAATCTCCCTACACTTATGATAGCTGGTATGGATTTTGGTTCTTAGCAACCAAAGATGATCCCTGACTAACTGGATCAAGGCAGGTCACTCCATGTCTAAATTATTCCTTGATTCATGTCAAACTTTCTTTGACAAAAACACATTAGACTTACCCTTCACTTCACTTTTATAATGACTTCATTCACATTTCTAGATTTTAGCGAGTGTTAAGAAAGAACATTGTCCATCTTTCAATATAAATCTGGAGTACCTACTAATTTATATAAATTATATATACTAATTAAATATACTATCATTGACATACATATCTTTCAAATGGTTACTTTGGTATATATTGGAAAGAAAAAATAGATTATTTCTTGGGAATAAGGAAATATTAGTACTCCAGTACATTTTTTTGCTAGTAGTACAACTTATTTCTCTCTTCCTCATTTTCTTTTGCTACAAAGTTTTATGCTTTAAAGATAGCCCAGATAATGCAGCACTTGCTGGGAAGTTGAGGTATTATATGTGCAGCTTAAATATTTATGAGTAAAAAAGAAACTACAAGCTGAAGGGTGTGCCATTTATGAAAGCTTTAATGGATGTAGTTTAGCCCCAACTGAAACCTGTTTGGGGAGCACAACTGCATTTGTTTAATGATACATGAAAATATTACTCTGTACTTGGCATAGCATCAGCGAGTCATTGGAAAGCAGAAAATGCCTAACTGTAGTTGGTGAGACCTTTACTGCTGGAAGAAAAACTGCCATGATTATAGCAGAAGACTATGTTAGCTAAATAACTGTGCTTCTGGGGCTTAAATGCTGGGAATATTATTGCACATATGTCATGACAATGCAGTCCCTGTCTTATTAAGCATGGGTTTGGTCCCACGTAGGCTGTGGTGAGCAAATATTGGATAACGCTGGCACTTGGCAGTGACACCTGCAAGACACGGACGTCATTGGCAAATTCAGAACCACGTTGGCTTCTAATTAGGCGTCTGAGAAACAGTAGGATAGTGGATATTCACAGCTTCCAATTAGACATGGGAGAAAAGAGAAACAAGCACGGAGGGAGATTATTTGGGAGGGTTTGCATTTGTTTTAGTGGCATATACTCTACCCGCTCCTTCCCCTCTTTTCTCCTGTTCTTTTCTGAAGAGACAAAGACTGACTCAGGCTGAGTGGGTCTCAATGATTTGTTTCAAGTGTGGATATTTCCTAGTCACAGCTGATGGAGTTTGCTAGTGTATATCTGTGGGTGGGTGGAAAGGGGACAGATGAAAGAGAAAAAAAGTAAGGACCACACTGCAGGTGGGCTACAGGGAGAGGTGCCAGCTGGGGTTTTCCATGAAGACTGAATGGAGAAGATCACCTCCATGATAGTGTAACAGATGGGAAAAGCATGACATCGCTGCCTCCATTCTGTGTTTGTCTCCTTTACTGCTTTAACCTTTGGACCTAAAGAAAGAAAAAGAAAAAAAAGAAAAAAGGAAAAGGGTTTCTGCTCAGCCTTGCAGCCCTGAACAAAGGCTTGTTAATTACTGAAAGAAATTTTGCTTACAGTTTGAGATTTCTGTAAATAACTCCTTACCTGAAACTTGCCTCCCTGTCTTGCCAGTGGGTTTCAGCTCCCGGCAACTTCTCTATGGATTCAATGTAACCAAAGAAATTGACAGCAAAATGTTCTTGGGGTGAAAGGGTTATACCCAACTTTATTTCCACGGTGGTAAAAGGGCAGTTACTATTGGAAAGGAATCTGAGTAATTTGTTCATTATTACACAGATTTTTAATTTTACCTTTTATTGTAGCTTTCTCTTCTCTCTACAATCCCTTCCCAAGGTAAAGGTGCTACCCTTTTTTGAGCCTTTTAGGAATTCTGAAGTTTATCAGATTAGCTTTTGGTTTTTCCCACTCTTGACCTAGAATTTAGTTTTGTCGTATCCTTTAAAGGGCTGTGCTATACTGTTTACTAACTCTAAAAATCCTATCACTCCATCTTTTCTTCCATTCTTTTTCCCTCCTGTATTTTTTATGAGTGAAACAAAACTGGCTTATGATCATTTTGGGAAGAAGTGTTCAAGTTGTTATGTATACTTAGAAGTCCTATTCATTTTGCTTGTTATTTCTGCTCTAATAATAAGAGATATATAGTGTCTCTCTTCAAGTGAAAAATGTAGGTGAATTTATAATGGCACTTGCTTTGGTAAAGCCCTTTATGTTGCATAAGAGATTGCTGTATATGTATATGTATACTTATGTGTATATATGCCTGAGAGGTTATTATTGGTATTATTATCCCAATTTCAAAGATGAAGCAATGAGGCTTAGGGAGGAAAGCAGATTTGCTCAAAGTTGCAGAATGTCCAAAGGATCTAGGACTTGAACTCAAATCCTTTGATTTCAAATGAGATGCTCCTTCTACTTAATTGATTCACTTTTCATTTTTCAACAAATATGTCTTTTTGTGCTCATTATTTGGCTGAAACTATAGTAGTTCACAAGATTGTCAACTTCTCTGATTTTGCCAGCTTATTCTCAGGGACAGATGGATCAAAACCCATGATTTTAAAAATAATTTTTTTTAATTTCAGCAAATTTCCAAGTAAAGGCAGTTAAACTTACAGTTTCACTTCTCAAGTTTGACAAATTACTCTGCATTTTTTTGTGGCTGTTTTGTTTTAGATTCAGTGATAAGAAAGCCTCTCTCTATGGATAAAATTTCAGCTAAGATCTGAATATGGCCACTGTGGATGTCCTGTATAACCAACACTATAGCTCTGGGCTTAAATTATAAGAAAGATCTAGATATTCCAAGATTAAGGGTATGAGTGTTCCAGGAAGAGGGAATCATGTTCTATGCAAAGGAGAAAGCTTCTCTAATGTGCTGAGATACAAATAAGAAGTGGAAGGTGTGTCAATGTGGTCAGAGTAAAAGATGTGCACTGTAGGGGCCGGCCTACAGCCGAGGCTGAGTCCCACTATGGCTGAACACCGCCCTTCCACTGTAGCTGACCAACGCCCTAAGATGGCGCCCACTTCCTGGGCGCCACCCTTCCTGGTTTGGTGGCATTAGCATAAGGAAGTTGCTCCTATAGGCTTGCCCCATGCTTCCGCGCTCGTGCTCAACTCATGCAGAAGGCATGCTACCAATCAGCTTAAAGGTCACGCATGATCTTGATCACCATAGGCCAGCTTCCTTTATATAAGGCATAAGCAGGAAAGAGAAGGAGAGTCTCTCTCCTCTCATTCTTCCTCTCACTCGCTCTCTCCAGCTACTGCTTCTTCTCACTCACCTTCTCCCGACCTTCCAAGCAACAATAAAGAACTGAAGTGAACCAGGTCTGTGTACGTATCGCTGTCATCACCGCCACAAGGAGCGAATGAGAAATCTGGTGCTGAAACCCGGGATTTTTTCTCCAACCACCCAGAGGAGAAACTGGCGGATGCGGACGCCATAGAGCTTCTTACCCTGAAGCAGTATCAGTGGACTCCATTCGGAAGGATCGTTCGGGAGGGCACCTCGAAAGAGGAGGGTGAGTGGATCAACAAGCAAAATGAAAGTAAGCAGCCGAGGTGGGGATTTCTATTCTGTCTGTTCGTCTTGTTCATCCTTGTGCTTATTATTGTGTTTGTTGTTGCTAAGTATGTTAGATGAAGTAAGGGCACCAGTGAAAGTTCGCGGGATAGCGACGAAGCAAGGAAAGTTCACGGTATAGCGACGAATGTAAATTAGTGATAAGAGTACCCCCTACCTATAGACATCAGGTGTATATCTTAATCTCTTCACTATTAACATGGGGTCTGAAGGGTCTAGACTGAGAGCAGAAGAGCCTTTGAGAGCACTCCTGAGGGCCAATGGAACATCATTAAAAACAAAAACCGCAAGGGCTTTCCTCCACACGGTAGAGAAGCATGCTCCGTGGTTCCTAGATGAAGGAAGAATCACTACCCCCGTGTGGGAAAATTTAGGCGAGGATCTGCACAACGCAGATCGCAGGGAGCCGCTCCCGGCTGGGACGCTCCCCATATGGGGGCTGGTTAGGAGCTGCCAGAGGAGAATAAACCTAGTTGTAGAGAGGCCATAAAGGAAGGAGAGGAGGTTCTTGAGGAAGTGAAAGAAGAAAGAGCCTCTGCGAGGGCATCTGAAAGAGGATCTGAACAGGGGAGGTCCTCAGATGAGGAAGAGGACCAAGAATTGTCAGGAGAAGAGTTAGAGTCTAGGCTTGCTCAGAGAGGACGTCGGTCCCCATTGTACCCCTCGTTAGCCCAGCTGAGATTAAGCAGAGAGGAAAGAGAGACTGGTTCAGCCCCTTTCCCCAACAAGAGTAGTAAGGTAGAAGAGACAGTACCAACCACTCCAACCGCTCCATCTTGCTCTTCAACCCATAGATCAGAACCACCCCCTTACCAAAGCTACCCCTGCTGTGGAGCCCAGGGGTGCCAAGAGAATCAGGGCAGGAATAGATGGAGGGAATGGCTAAAAATGGAGGGGAATGCAGCCTTCCCGGTAATAGAAGATCAGAACACCCAGCAAAGATACCATCAGGTACTAGATTTTAAGCTTATAAAAAATTTAAAGGAGGCTGTCACCACCTATGGACCGCAAGCAGTGTTCACGGTGTCTCTGGTGGAGTCAGTAGCCTCTCAGAATCTAACACCAGATGATTGGGCTAATGTAGCCAGAGCATGCCTTACTGGAGGTCAGTACCTGCTATTCAAAACTGCGTGGGCAGAGCTTTCACAAGACACGCCCGGCGCAACGCTGCCGCAGGGAACAATCAATCAGTGGAACCTAGAGATGCTGATGGGCACAGGACCTTACTTAGGACAGCATAATCAGATAAATTACCCGCCTGCAGTGTATATGCAAATAGCTACAGCAGCTGTCAAGGCCTGGAAAACACTCCAGGGCTCTGGTGATTTACAGGGTCAACTATCCAGAGTACTCCAAGGATCAAATGAGCCTTACGCAGATTTCTTGGCGAGACTGATGTAAACCGCAGGCCGTATATTTGGAGATGCTGACACAGCCATGCCCCTAGTAAAACAGTTGGCCTATGAGCAAGCAAATAAATGGTGTAAAGAAGCTATCAGGCCTTGGAAAAATAAAGATTTAAATGTGTACCTCAAAGTTTGCCGAGACATCAATGATAGTGCAGTGCAAGGACACGTGATAGCCACAGCCATAACTCAGGGACTGCAACAGGCGCGTAGCAGGGTTACCCCTCCCGGGGCATGCTTCCATTGCAAGCAGATGGGTCATTTAAAGCGAGATTGCCCAAAATTAGGCAGAGGAGGAGCCAGTGTGACCAACATCAAACCACAACCGAGATTATGTCCCAGATGTAGAAAAGGAAACCATTGGGCAAGAGAGTGCAGATCAGTAGTAGATGTGGAGGGACGCCCACTACCCCCACAGCAGGCAAAAAATGGGAGGCTGGGCCCCCCACCTCAGGGCCCTCAAATGTATGGGGTGATCCAACAAATTCCCAGGACACATTTTCATCTGACAGATCAAGGATCCAGCTTGGAGTTGAAGAACCAAGGAGAGCCACCGCAGGTAGTGTAGGAGTGGACATCTGTGCCACCACCAGACTCGTATTGACACCCGAGATGGGGGTCCAGTTAGTAGAGTCAGATTTTAAAGGTCCATTACCTAAGGATACAGTGGGACTCCTATTGGGCTGGAGTTCCACAACCAAAGCAGGATTGATAGTACACCCAGGAGTTATTGACCCAGATTATGAGGGAGTAGTAAAGATTATGGTCTCCTCCCCAAGAGGTGTTACAGCCATCAATTCTGGAGACCGCATTGCTCAAATTCTTATGCTTCCTAGTAAGCATAGACAATATGGACATAAAAACATGAAAAGAGGTCAATCAGGATTTGGATCATCTGGGGCCCCTCTGACCTGTTTCACAATGTAGCTGGGAGACAGGCCTATGCTTGTCCTGAAGATTAGAGATAGGAACTTCTTAGGACTATTAGACACAGGGGCAGATCGCAGCATTATAAGGGAAGCTGAGTGGCCTAAAGATTGGCCTCTAAACCGAGCTGCTCAGACTCTAAGAGGGCTGGGCATAGCTCAAGCCCCATTATGTAGTGCTGCCACACTCCCCTGGAAAGATCCGGAAGGGCATGAGGGAGTAGTTCAACCTTATGTGCTGAGCATACCGGTGTCTCTCTGGGGAAGAGACATACTGACCCAGATGAATCTTAAACTAACAACAGAAACCTTCTATAGTAATCAGGCAAAGTTCATTATGAGGAAGCAGGGCCATACAGGGACTGGAGGCATAGGAAAAAACTTGACTGGCAGAGAGACACCCATCCCGCTCTCAGGAGTGGTACCCAGTAGGATTGGAGGCCCAGGACTGGGTTTTTCCTCGGGGCCATTGAGGACAGACGAGAACTAAAAATACAATGGCGATCAGAGGAGCCCGTGTGGGTTTCTCAGTGGCCCCTTACTAAAGAGAAAAGGGAAGCAGCCCACACATTAGTGCAAGAGCGAATTGCCGCAGGGCATCTTCAAAGTTCTACTTCCCCATGGAATACACCCATATTTGTCATAAGAAAGAAATCAGGAAAATGGAGATTGCTGCATGATCTAAGAGCTGTAAATAAACATATGATTCTCATGGGATCAGTACAATTAGGTTTACCATTGCCTATGTCCCTGCCAAAAGAATGGAAGACCATTGTAATAGATATCAAAGATTGTTTCTTTTCCATCCCTCTTCATCCTGAGGATTGTAAAAGGTTCGCCTTCACGGTACCAGCCATCAATCATGGTTACCCAGATGAGCGGTATGAATGGAAGGTGTTGCCACAAGGCATGGCGAATAGCCCTACTATGTGCCAATTGTTTGTACATAAGGCCCTGGCAGAAATTAGAAAAAGGTTCCCTGAAGTGATTATCTATCATTATATGGATGATATTCTCTTATGTCATGAAAGGAACAGTGTAGTAGAAGAAGACCTCTGCTTCTTGCAAGAACATTTTAAACAATGGGGCTTAGAACTAGCACCAGAAAAGGTACAGGTAACTTGTACCAAACAGTATTTAGGAATAAAATTGGAAGATACTATTGTTAGACCATTAAAAGTGATCATAAGAACAGATCATCTAAGCACCCTCAATGATTTTCAAAAACTCCTTGGAGATATAAATTAAGTAAGGCCATTCCTAAAGCTTACAGATGAAGAGCTCAGCCCATTATATGAGACACTGAAGGGCAATTCTGATTTATCATCTCCGTGCTCTCTCAGTAAGCAAGCCAAGGAAGCCTTGAGCCTAGTCCAATCCCGCTTGCAGCTTGCCCAGGTAGATAGAATAGACTATGGTAAATTGCTATTCCTTATAGTGATACCCAGTAATAATAGCCCGACAGGGGTACTTTGGCAGGAAGGGCCAATTCTCTGGGTATATCTGGCCCACTCTCCAGGAAAAACATTAAGATGGTGTCCTCAGAGTATAGCTGATTTGATCATCAAGGGAATCAGGACAGCTATAAAAACATTTGGGATTCCCCCAAACATAATAATAACACCTTATACTGCTGAGCAGATTGAATGTCTTACTGCATGCTGTGATGCATGGGCTGTTGCTTACACCATCACCCATGCTTCCTTTGACAACCACTAACCAAAACATCCTTGGCTATGTAGTGAATGCTGTGTCCATCTTAGAGAATGTAAGTTATATTAGCCAGTCTTCCCCCATTGCCAGTATTTTTAGAAAGCTACAACAACTGATCTGGGATCAATCAACACCTTTCTTTATTGGACATGTAAGAGCCCACACTTCCCTTCCAGGACCCATTGCTGAGGGAAACAGACGTGCCGATGCCCTGACCCGTGAGTCTAACATCTCAGTCATATTTGACCATGTAGAACAAGCCACACAATTTCACAAACAATTTCGTGTGAATTCAAACACCCTTCACTTAAAATATAATATTACTAGAGACCAAGCTAGAGCCATAGTAGTAAGTTGTAAATGGTGTGTTACACTCTTACCTACCATTTCAGAGGGAGTCAATCTCGTACCCAATCACATTTGGCAAATGGATGTCACTCATATTCCAGAGTTTGGCAAGATGAAATATATTCATGTGTCTGTTGACACCTGCTCAGGCATCATTTTCGCCTCTTGCCATACAGGGGAAAAAACTAGAGATGTCATAACTCACTGCCTTCAGGCATTTTCGGCCTCGGGAAAGCCCAAGCATGTAAAAACTGATAATGGACCAGCATATACATCCCAATCCTTTCTTAGATTTTTAAGGGTAATGGATATCACCCATACCACAGGTATTCCCTACAACCCTCAAGGGCAAGGCGTGGTAGAGCGCACCAACCTGACCCTTAAAAATGCTCTCTATAAACAAAAAGGGGGAATAGGGGCAGACTTCAGATCCCCCAGAGACAAACTTAACATCATATTATTCATTTTAAATTTTTTGACATTGGACAAAGATGGCCACAGTGCAGCAGAGCGGCATAATCGCCATTCCAGGCCTAAAGACATGCCCGCAGTTATGTGGAAGGATGTATTGGAAGGATCATGGAAAGGCCCGGATCCAGTGTTAATCTGGAACCGAGGGTCTGTTTGTGTCCCATCTGGGTGCCTGAATGCCTGACACGGAGAGTGGCAAGACCAGAACTGGAAGTGCGAGATGCCGACCCCACTGATGCTGATCCTGCTACTGATCCTTCAG
The DNA here is from genome assembly GCF_030020395.1 of Manis pentadactyla. NCBI lineage: Eukaryota > Metazoa > Chordata > Mammalia > Pholidota > Manidae > Manis > Manis pentadactyla. The sequence goes on along the minus strand of NC_080023.1, from coordinate 121,203,069 downwards.
CAGGCGATAGCGGAACCCAGAGAACTATGGGGTCTGGTGAAGGCTTGGCCTCTACCACTCCCGGTGACTGAAACTGCACATACCTTTCCCGCCTTTTTATCTACCAATAGTACACTTAATCTCCCATATCTGCCCTTTGACAGCTCTATGTGTTACTGGCATTCCTTTTCATAACCTCTCTAAAGCTGCCAATCTGTCCAGGGAATTAGGATGTTAGTTCCCAAAAGGTAGAGGTGCTGTCTGTAGCTCAGTTTGCTGAAGCCGTGCTAAATGCCACCAAAGCCTGGTCAGGCATGGGTGTTATATTACTCCTTGTAGGTCTTCTCCTACTTGGGAGAAAAGTCCATGCAACAGCAACATCGGGAAGTGCGGATGGCTCCATGGCAGCTATAGAGGAAGGCATCTCCCCTAGGGTGTGGCTCAATATGTTGGACCAGTAGTCAAAGACGGGTAAGATCAGGAGGTACGCATACCAACCTAAGACAGGGCGCAGACCTTAGCTGTCTGTTGCCCTATGACGGGTAAGGATGCTGTGCCTCCCTGACAACCTAAGACAGGCATGGTCCCCAAGCCTCACTGTGTTAAAAAACAAAAAAGGGGGAGATGTAGGGGCCGGCCTATGGCCGAGGCTGAGTCCCACTATGGCTGAACACGGCCTTTCCACTGTAGCTGACCAACGCCCTAAGATGGCGCCCACTTCCTGGGCGCCACCCTTCCTGGTTTGGTGGCATTAGCATAAGGAAGTTGCTCCTATAGGCTTGCCCCATGCTTCCGCGCTCGTGCTCAGCTCGTGCAGAGGGCATGCTACCAATCAGCTTAAAGGTCACGCATGATCTTGATCACCATAGGCCAGCTTCCTTTATATAAGGCATAAGCAGGAAAGAGAAGGAGAGTCTCTCTCCTCTCATTCTTCCTCTCACTCGCTCTCTCTGGCTGTTGCTTCTTCTCACTCACCTTCTCCCGACCTTCCGAGCAACAATAAAGAACTGAAGTGAACCAGGTCTGTGTACGTATCTCTGCTGTCACCGCCACAAGGAGCGAACGCGATAGTGCACAGGGAAGTGAATGTAACAAATCAGGAAATTATAAGCCAGAATCAGAAGTTCATTCTAAATAAACATAAAGATTCTAAGCATGGTGTAAAAATTCTATATGATGATAAGAAGTCATTGAAGTATTGAAACTAGAGGGTGCATATGGATATATAATCTGGTTTAAGTTTTTAAAAGAACACTCTGCTGCATAAAGAATTCAGTGAAGGAGGACTGTATTTTCAGGATACACTTTGGAAGTTGTGTTACAAGATCTGAGAGTGGATTGGATCCTATGGTGTGATATGGGGAAGAATCAAGAATGATTCTTAGGTATTGGTTTGAGCAACTGGGTGGCATCTACTGATATAAAGAAAGCAGAAGGAGCATGTTTTGGAATAACAAGTATCTTGTTTGGTCTTGTTAAATTTAAGATGAATATTTTCACTTGGAAATGAGTGTACAGATTTCAATTATAAAGATGGAGATTTTGGATTATATAGATATTATTTAAAGCCATTGCTTTCAATGCCCTCAATTATCTAGAGAAAAAAACTACTTGAAGCATAGAAAGGGGCTAGAACTGAGCCCAGGGGCACTTCAACACTTAACAAATCTGATTGAAATAGAGGTAAGCGGCAATGAAGTTTAATAAGAGACAAGCCAAAATGGTAGAAAAAAAAAACCCCGCACACTGGAAAATAGTAGTGCTGAAGTCAGGAAAAGAAAATGTTTTAAGACTTGTCAAGTATGTTGAATGCTGTCAAAAGATCAAGAAAAATAAACTCAAATAAGTGATTATTAAATTTGTCACAACTACTCTAATAATAGCAGCCTCCATGAAGTGCAGAATGTGGAGTCATTTTGGAATGATTTTAGGAGAAAAATAGAAGATGAAGAGGAAGTGAAGATGTGATTGAAGACAATTTTCTTAAGTGGTTTTGTTGTGGAGGGAATCAGAGAAACATAGCCATAAGTGAGGAAAGAGAGATGGAAGGAGGTTTTCTAAGCTGTTCTTTTTAATTTTTGAATATCAAAGTTTTAGTGTACATTTCTATGTTAATTGAACTGGTAAAGAGGAGAAAGAAAAACAAATCTTGCAAAAGAGAGGAGTTAATCAAGAAGCAAAATCCTTGGGGAAGAAGAGCAGATGGCATCCAGGGCACAAGAGGTTAGCATTGGATAGTAGTACGATAACACTTCCTGCAATGTAATGGAGACAGGCAGAGAATATACAAATGCAAATGAGCTGGGACATTTAATGGAGATAAGTGGGCAAGTTCATGTTTGATTTTTTTTTAGAACATCATTAAAATAGGAGCAAGGTCATCTACTGAGACAGTGGGGTGAAATGTATACTGGAGTTATTATCTCCAAGCTGAAACTTGGACTATGTAAAAAAAGAGCTGAATCAAAATGTATTTCTCAGTATCACTTTAGCATATGCCAGCAATGAAAAATAAAGATTTATGATCTTTGAAATACACATCACTAACCATTAGTAACTTTTCACTAAGATGTAAGTCCTGACATATTGCCTCTACTCACTTAACTCTAGAGCTTTCATCTTGGGGTCAAATTATCAGCATACTGACAGTATAACACATTGCATCATGATCAACAGTAGAAATATTTAACTTGTCATACATTTTGTGTGCCAAGTAAGTCAACATTTTCACATATTTCTGGCACATCTATAGTGTATAAATATCTCCCACTATGTGCATAGGCAAGCCATCTAACAATGATAGCACTTAATTCATACTGCAGCCTCTATCAATCACCATCATTAACTTGTATTTAATAAGCACTAAGCGCTATTAGAAGATACTTCTGTTACTATATCCCCAAAACAATGAGGAATATAACTGCTTAATGCTGTTTGAGAAAATGATTTTTTTTCCAATGGAGACTCTGATAAATTCCATTTACAAGGAAAGAATAGATGCCTAAGGATAAAGAAAATAATTTTCATGTATCCCATTTGTAGTTGAGTTGGATAAAATGCCAAAGTTATATGAAACAGAAGATCATATAGAGCTTTCAAGATTTTGCTAAGTAATATTTGTTTCAATGAAAATGTACACTCACTCATTCTTCCTGTTAATATTTATTTTAAAATAAAAAGGAAGCAAGACAACAAGTCATATTTTCTAGATTTCCTACTAGGGGTAAGGGAATTCTTTTATGAAAGGAATTCAGAAAGGTATTTGTTTTCATGAAGGTACACTATTATACATAGAATCTAATTTAATGTTTTAGGAGAATTCTATTGTTTGGGCAAAAATGAAGCAAGTCTTCATTTGTATGAGATTGAGTCATCTATATAATCAATTTGTTAATAATAAATGTATGATGGCTTCATTATTTTCTTCTAGATCAACAGTGAAGCATCCTCAGTTATAACTCACAGATTATTTTTCTCAATGAAAATAATATCTGGTACACAGCATTACAATACAGTTCTTAAACTTACAGATTTTTACAAAATGTTTAATAAAATTTCTTTACATAAAAATTATCATTTTGATATTGAAGACCTTAAGGGAAAAGAATTAATTAGCTAAACTGAGGCCATGCAAAAATGAAATACTTATGCAGCATAATTAAAGAAGTCATCTCTAATCACTTTACACCAACCATTGTGTTACCTCTCTTTCACTCCAAATAATTCTCCACTGCATTTCCTCCTTATCTTACCAAGACCAAGCACCATTACACAAAATAAATAAATAAAAGTAAAAAAGGAAAATGAAAACAAATTGAACACATAATCTTCAGAAAGCCATTGTAAAATGCACATATGTTGCTTACATGTCCTTATCATAACATTGATCATGGATAAACTTACTAAGTGATTGTGCACATGTCATCATCACTTTGCATCATATTTACTCCAATTATGAGAAGAGATATTTGCCCATTTTGATTTCTAAGAGCCCTTTGAGCTGTTAGCTTCTATCATTTGAATGAGATTATCCAGAGGAGCCATAAAGCCTTGATAAGATGACACTTGGGCTAAACTTATATAGATAAGGAGCTGGGCAGTGCTGGTGGAGGCAGAGCAGTCATACAGTTATAGCACTTGTCATGTTTTATTAGTCAGTCCATTCCCTAAAAACTGAATATTTTGAGCTGTCACTCACACCCTTTCTCTCAGTCTTGCATATGATACCACAAAAACTAGGGAACTCAAAAAATTCTGGTTGTATTCGATTGGACAATACCTGAACAACACAATTTTCCCAAATTGGAGAAGTCAAGTTTAAGGTCAAAGGCCCCAGGGGATGAGAAAGCAGAACCATAGCAAATGGTATCATTACCTCCTTGAGACATTATTTTCCTCTCCTACCTATAGAACTATGTTAATATAGCTACAGAACCAACAATATCTTTTGAACTTTCCATGAACAGGCATACCTTATTTTACAGTGCTTTGCTTTACTGCACTTCGCAAATATTATGTTTTTTACAAATTGAATATTTGCGGCAACTGTTTCAAGCAAGTCTCTCAGCACCATTTTTGCAACAGCATTTGCTCACTTCCTGTCTCTGCATCATATTTTATTAATTTTTACAATTTATCAAACTTTTTCATTATTTTTATATTTGTGTGGGTGATCTGTGATCAGTGATCTTTGATCTACTATTGTAACCATTTTGGGGTACTGCAATCACACCCATGTTAGTCAGTGAACTTAACTGATAATTGTTGGATATGTTCTGACTGCTCCACTGACTGATGATTTCTCCATCTGTCTCCCTCTCCTCAGGCCTCCCTATTCCCTGAGACACAACAATGTTGAAATTAGGTCAGTTAATAACCTTACAGTGGCCTCTTAAGTGTTCATGTGAAAGGAAGTACACACGTTTCACTTAAAATTAAAAGCTAGAGATGTTTAAGTTTAGTGAGGAAGGTGTCTTGAAAGCCCACACAGTCTGAAAGCTAGGCTTCTTGTGCCGAACAGTTAGCCAAGTTATGAATCTAAAGGAAAAGTTCCTGAAGGAAGAAAAGGAGTGCTACTTCAGTGAACATACAAATGATAAGAAAGTGAAACAGCCTTGTTGTTGATATAGAGGAAATTTTAGTGGTCTGGATAGAAATCAAACCAGTCACAACATTCCTTAAGCCAAAGGCTAATCCAGTGGAAGACCCTCTCTTCAATTCTAAGGCTGAGAGAGGTGAGGAAGCTACAGAAAAGTCTGAAGCCAGCAGAGGTTGGTTTGTGAGGTTTAAGGAAAGAAGCCATCCCCATAACCTGAAAGTACAGGTGAAGCAGCAGGTGCTGATGTAGAAGCTGCAGGGAGTTATCTGGAGGATCTAGCTGAGATCATTAATGAAGGTGGCTCCACTCAGCAACAGATTTTTAATGTAGATGAAACAGCCTTCTGTTGGAAGAAGAAGATGATATGTGATCTCCTATAAAGATGCAAGATTATGATTCAGTTGAATATTCCTTTTTTGAAGTAACCTTAGGAATATGTATTAGATAGAACTCCGAGACTATTTTTTTCCTGTGTATAAAACATGCATGATTATATCATGGCTATTTTGCATAGTGAAAAACTAATTTTTACTGTCAGAGAATAAGAAATAAAAACATTAAGTCAAGAGTAAATTTATAAAACTGACAGACATTTCCCCATGCTTCCAAAATCATTATCTTTGTGCTTCTCTCAAGATTAACTCTCCTGTTCTAACCTGTTACCTTTTGGAAGCTATCATCTCCATAGGTAGCATTTTCACTTAGTGCTCACAACTCCAGTTTCTCTTATGCCATGGGGCCTCTAGTTCATGGCCATTTTGGAATATGTAAACTGCCCTGGGTCAATTGACCCACTTTTTAGCTTTGAACTCATCTTCCTGTATGATTCTGAAAGTAAGAAGAGCTTAGAAGGGAGAGGGAGACAAGGGGCAGGGATAGGGAAAATTAGTTCTTTTTTATACTATTCACAATTTATTTTCTGAAGCAGCAGGAACACTAATCTACTAAATATGGTATTTAACTTCCTTTGAATGGTTTCTCCTCAATCAAGTCCAAAGATCTAGTTCTCACTCCTTCCAATTCCACTGACACTTGTGGCTGGCCATTAACATGCCTGGACTTCTCTTTTTGATTATTATAACTGTAATCTGACATTTATCATACCTGCAAAACCACAATCTCTCCATGTAGTAAATATGTGAAATTAATAAAGTAATAGTTTCCCATTTATTCTTACATTATTTCAGGATGAAACAGGCTTTGTTCATGTAACTCTGAATTCAATGAGTTCACAAAAGCAAAAAATATATATATTTTTTCTTTGTACTGTGTTGTGCTAAATAACTGGCTAGACAAAAATTTTTATTTTACGTTTGGCTTTGAAGGAATTCAGTTATAGTGTACATCTGTGGTTGAAAATACATTTGCTTTTATATTGCCATTCTCTCAAATTGTGTTGAAAATCATTCTTTACTCAAAGGATCCCAGTATGGGCTCTTGGTTCTTCCAAGGGAAAAATTGATCACTCATTCTGGCAGCAATTCTTATACGTATCGGTGATTTAAATTTAATGGACCTCATGTAATTGTATATTTTGTTAAGTACAGACAACTATAAAAAGTCAAGATTAAACTAATTTATGTTTCATTATTGGCAAAAAAAAAAGCCTTCAAGATGAAGATACCTTATATGTGATCATAGTGAACTGAAGCTGTACAGATTTATAATACAATGAATTCTCAGAATTAATAAATTTAGAATTTTTCTCATATAGTTTTATATTGGTTAGAGATTGTGTCTCCTCTCTCCTCATTATCTTGACCAGCAACTTATTTTTTTCTACTCTGATCCCTTAATTTCAATGCAAGTATTTAATGAAAAATTAAATTATTTATAAAATTGAATAATTATGCATCAGGAGAACAACTAGAAAACCAAACTTATGGGGTAACTAGTAAGCACTTAATTGGGGAAAGATATTCATTTCTTTATAAAGGCTTAAAACAATGCCTAGAGATAGTTAAAGAGTCTAAACTTTGTAAAAGTAAAATCTAATACCTTAGGTCAAGTTTTGGATTTCTGTCTGTAAGAGGTCTTTGGGCAAAGCCAGAAACTCCAGAGTAATGCTGTCCAATGGATCTTTCACTTACACAGTAAATGCATTAACTCTATGCTACCCAGTGTGGTAGCCTGCAGCGAGCACTTGAGATGTGCTCAGTAGTGTGAATGGAGACCTAAATTTTTAAAGTTATCTAAGTCTAATTCATTTTAATTTAAATAAACACATATATTTTCAGTACTGCCCTAGAGAATTCTTTGTAAACAGGAATTAAGAGGCAACAATCCAACCAAAAGTGAGGAAGACTGGAAGTAAGCAGAGGTGACCCTCCTCCATTTCTCGTTGCTGTTGGTCATCCATTCCTTCACTGAGGACATACTCACACATATCACACATCATGGGCAATGCCAATAGAAATCAGTCATTACATATGCAAAGACTTAAAAATTATGCCACCCAAGAACATTTCCTGAAAAATTTGTTCACTGAGTACTGCAGCTGGGAAACAAGTCAGCCAGATAAGCATAGATATAAAAAGTTTGCTGCTACTAATGAAGCAAGTTAACATAGTTTGTCCAAACAATGGCTTTATATATGGTAATGACACAGTATATATGCTAAATGAGCTTGCTTTATATTTATAATCAGAAGAAGACAAGATGCTAAATGTTTAAATAGTAAAAAGTGGTGTTATATTTTAGATACATTGTATCAGGTAAAATGAAGGTAACTTATCTGGGGTTGTCTAGCATAAAACTCAATTTTAGACATCTAAAAGGGATGCAATTCCAATTCTTTTTTGTTTTTAGTAATGAAAACATATTCTTTTGAAGTGTTTTTTGATGCATTCTTAAAATTGAGTCTTGTAACACTGTGAGTCTAGTAAGGCAGACATTATTACTATCAATATTTTTCAGAAGCAAACAATGCAGAGAATTTATGGACCTAACCCAATACCATAAAGTTAATAAGTGAGTGAAACTAAAGCTTGAATAGAATTCTTGGGAAATGAGGGCTGTGCTCATTCTGCTCTATATTCCTGGCCCTACATTAATGGTGATGATAATGATTATGATAACTATAGTGAGAAAGTAATGATGTAAGGATGTACATCATTTGTAAGGATCATGGATGTCCTTATAAGGAGATTTACACATGCCATATTATTCTTAAAATTGGAGTACCTTCTTGATTGACCATGTATCATTTGTCACATGTGTTATGTTTGAAATTACAGCCATCTTTTAAAATGTTATGCTATATTCAAATATTTGAAGTACTGTTACATTTTTTTCTCCACCCTCTGCATTTCCTCATATATTCTAATTTGCAATATTATATTCCTTTCTATTTTGTCACACTGATTTCTGACTATGATCTTAATAGTTGTTTAAGAAAGCTTAAGTATGGCTAAGTTTTACACAATTGTTAGAAGATTCAAAACAGAAAATCAATATCAAATATTTTTGTAACCCATTCCAATTGATGAGTTAAAAATTTTAAATGTATTCTGTTTCTTAAAATCAAATATGACTTGAACAAATCAATTGTTAGTGGAAATTTTGAAAACTTCCAGAGTTTATAATTCTCATGCTATTACATTGATAATTACCTTTGTGGTGAAGCTTTGTGTCTTTACCATTCATCTTAGTAAGATTTAATATTGTTTTGTATTATTTATAGTAGCCAAGATATGGAAGCAACCTAAATGTCCATCAGTAGATGAATGGATAAAGAAGATGTGGTACATATACACAATGGAATACTATTCAGCCATAAGAAGAAAACAAATCCTATCATTTGCAACAATATGGATGGAGCTGGAGGATATTATGCTCAGTGAAATAAGCCAGGCTGAGAAAGACAAGCACCAAATGATTTCCCTCATTTGTGGAGTAGAACAACAAAGCAAAACTGAAGGAACAAAACAGCAGCAGACTCACAGACTCTAAGAAGGGACTAGCAGTTACCAAAGGGGAGGGGTTAAGGAGGGGGAAGGAGGGAGAAGGGGATTGAGGGGTATTATGACTGGTACACATGTTATGTGGGGTTCATGGGGAAGACAGTGTAGCAGAGAGAAGACAAGTAGTGATTCTGTGGCATCTTACTACACTGATGATCAGTGACTGCAATGGAGTATGGGGATGGGAATTGAAAATGTGAGTGAATGTAGTAACCACAATGTTTTTCATGTGAAACCTTCATAAGAGTGTATATCAATCATACCTTAATAAAAATTTTTAAAAATATTGTTTTGTATTACATCTATTCTGACACAGGGCACTAATATTAATATAATTAACAAAATGAGTTGATATAATTAAGGAACAGAGAATAAGTATTTTGTCATTTTGTTAATAATACAATAAATTTCCCCATAAGAGTTTCTCTGGTTTAACATTTTTAGAATCTGAGAGTTTTAAAAAATGACTCATTTCCTCAAATATCTAATAAAATGCAATTGCTAAAAATGTGTATTTGTTGAGAATTTTTGGAAAGTGAGTGTTCTAATTAGTGTTTCATGTAGGGATTTATTGAGTGTTCATATAATTATCAAATAATGAGAGTACTATGTTGGTATTTTCCATAGTGGAAGTGTTTACTTCCTTCAAAAATATTATCTTGAAAACACTTGCATGCAGGATCACTCTTCAAGGGTTTAGAAATCACTGAAACAAAATAAAAGGAATCCAAAATAGGTATAAAAAGATAACTAAGGATGAAAGGCAAGCTTATATTAAGTTTAATGTATTTGAACAAATAATTCTTTCCCACCCACATCCAATAAGAGAAATTAAATTAAAAAAAAATGTCAGGCAAGTCCAGTTTCATGAGTTTGATAGAATGAGCTACTACTTTCCACCTTTTCAGTACAAATATATATGGGCTTCTAAATATTACAAAATAATTAAAACATAAAGCTGGGTGTGTAAAATAAAGGAGTTCTCTATGCTTTAAATAAAGAGGGGTGTTGTAGGCAGAGAAGGCAGTGCAGAAACTCACAGGAAGATGGGCCAGATGTCAGCCCTCATGGACAGAGCCAGAGCTTCAGTGCTCTTCAAGGACTGTACAACAGGCCATGGGTGCATGAAAGGTGAGCAGCTGGAACTGAAATCCCCATGGAGCTCCTCGGAGAGGACCCAGAGAGTGCGTGGTAAATAAAGAGCCAGAGACCTGTCTCCACCTGGCTCAGGGCAGTGACAGGGACTTGTGTCTGACAAGTGTCTCCATTCATGGCTGGAGACACAAGGAACTGAAACACAAGCATGAACTACATGGCATTTAGAATTCAGAGGATCTTAAGGGAACTCAAACCTAAAATTAACAATACCAAGAAAACTAGACAAGCCCAGCTTGTGACCAGCCCTCTGAGATACCCTGAAGAAATAAACATAAACTGCTTTTCAAGGAAAATTCCTCATTTCAGGTCTCATGAAATCCCACAGGAAAACAAAATGAAACAACTAATACTTCTCAAGCCCAATAGGTGTCCCCACATCTCAAACACACATTCACACAAAAATAGCTGCTAATGAGCTAAAAGTTAAACGAAAGAAAAAGGGGGATCCATTCATTCGAAAGAGAGTGAATGGCAGACAAAATTACTGGAAAGATAGGCACCCAACTCTAGAACTTGAGATGGTAGAACAACCTGAAAGAGTCCATAAACTATATATGCTTTAAAATGATCCAAGATAGGAAGAAATGTAAACTATAATGAAAATAAAGTCCATCATGAAAAAATAAAAACAAAAACAAAAAAATTTGGAAAAGAACACACTGTAATATGCAGAAATAATATATGAAATTATTGAAATTAAGAACATGTATTCTTTGAATAACTTAGTTTAGGCTGAAGTAGATATTAAAAAAATAGTGTGTACTAATAAGCAAAGTCTAGTGATAAAAACACATTCCCATGAATTTACACTCTGGGATAAAGACTGTGCTTCCCAACCTTATATCCACAGTTATCCAGAGGAGACCCAGGCTCATCAGGACATTTTCCAGATGTCTTCAACTTCATTAATCAACTTTAAGAGGGAGACATGTTTTCTCCAAGCAATCCTACCAGTAAGAATTTAGCACTTTGCACCATCCACTGGGATTGAAACTGGTTTCCTCAATTTAAGCAGCACAGATCAAAGGGGAACCTTTTAATAAATCTGTACTCCCAAAAGGGATTAAGAGTGGACCTTGAATTCTGGGACAAAAGCCACTCTTTCTAAGGCCGAACATGGATCCCAGCTTGGCTGAGACAGTGTCAGTTTAGGCTGTTATCCCAAAAATTATGAAGAGTGCTTTCTTCAGTCCTCAGAGTATCCAAGAATTGTCAATATAATTGACAATTATGCCACCTAAAACTCATCAGTACATCGTCTGAGTAATATGGATTCTTCTCTAAAAGACAACAGGAGTGATAGTCCATTTATACTTTATCCCTTGGACTTTAACCCGTGTAGAAATTAGCACAGTGTCTATTTTGCCCCCTTTAAATCCTCCCCAAATTGTGAAACCCATCCACCATATCCTCTGGAATTCATGGGCCACTGTTAGCAAAATGCCTAACATCCCCCACTACTTCCCTGAAACCCTGGAAGTATAGCTCTCTCCTGAGAACACTGTTGCCTCTATAGCTTGCCCAAATGGTGGCTGCTCTACACTTCCACCTGGCTGCAGAATAGAAATCTCAAGCTAACACATTCAGGATGAATTCCTGACCCTACTCTTAAACTGATCCCCTTACAACCTTCTTCTTCTAAAGCTTAGGGCCAAACTTTGGAGATACCTTTTCTCCTCAATTTCTCTTATTTTTCACCAATCTATTAACAAATCATGTTGGCACTATCTTCAAAACACATCGGGAATCTGAATACTTCTTGCCATTTTCACTAATACCACCAATATCAGCTATAATCTGCTATAAATCCCCAACAGGTCTCTCTTCTCTCACTGCGGTCCCATTTAGTACACTCCTGACACAGTAGCCAGAATAATCCTGATAGACGTTAAACCACGTCACTTCACAGCCTAAAAACCAGAAATAACTCATGTCATTCAGAATAATTGCTGACTTACTTAAAAATCCCACACAACCCCTCCATTTATTTTCTGACTTTCCTTCCATTTCTCTCCTCTTTCTTGATTCAACTTTGGACATATGGGCACAACTCCTTCAACTCTTTTAAATGGCTATTACCTCTGTAGTGCTCCATCTTGGATATTCACATAACCAAACCTCCCCCTACCTTAAGTCTTTGGTCAGTTGTTATTCATGAGGCTTGCTTACCCTGATGAAATCATTTACAAATAACACTTCAAAGATAATCACAGTCTTTCTTACCCTGCCTGATTTTATTTTTTTCCCATTATATTAATCATCACTTGTGGTGGTTATCTCTGAAGATACCCAGGTCCTATTCCCTGGAACCTGTGAACATTAACTTCTGTGACAAAAGACAGTCTGCAGATGTGATTAAGGGTCTTGAAATGGGGATATTATCCTGGATATTTGCATGAAGTCCCTAAATGCAATCATTTATAAAACAGAGGGATATATGAATACAGAAGAAAATGAGATGTGATGACAAAAGAAAGAGACTAGAGTGATAGAAGTGGGTCATGAGTAGAAGAATGCAGCTGATCTCTAGTAGCTAGAAAAACCAAGGAAACATTGTCTCCTAGAGTTCTGCTGACACCTCAACTTCAGCCCAGTGAAACTGATTTCAGACATCTATCATCCAGAACTATAAGAGAATAAATCTGTGTTGTTTAAAGCACCAAATTTTTGGTAAATCACTATAGCAGCCATGGGAAACTAATACACAACCTAACACATGATTTACTGATTTATTTTGTTTCTAGACATCCCTTCTCCCCTAGAATGTTTCAGGAGAGCACTTTGTCAGGGAGGTAACCTTATTTGTCAGCAAGTACCTGACACAAAGCAGCTGCTCAGTAAATATGGAAGGGATTTGTTAAAATCTAGTGATTAAAACTATGAAGCATCCTTAATTTTAACTTATCTTGTATATAGAATTCCCAGGCATATACTTCTACAATGTTATGTTGGTTATTTACTTACGTATATTCTTTCAGCACCAAACACATTGTCAGCCTCATTAAGTCTAGCTACTTTGCAAATCGAGCTAACGGTTTAAAATTTTTTACACAGCTAGATTTATAATTTTTCTCAATTATTTTAAATTTAAATGATACATTTCTTTCTGTTGGTATTATTACTTTAAGTTTTCTATTTCTCAATTTTATTAATAAAATGAGTTTATATTAATTATATCATACCAGGAAACCAATACCACATACTAAAGGAAGGCTGTTCTCTTTGAAATCAGGTAGGAGTACTTGAGTCCATCTAGCAACTGTCTCATGATATCTGCCAGTTATTCGATTATGATTTCAGGCATATAAGAGGACTCTAAAACTCTGTGTAAGAACTTATAAATTCCCTGTGACAAACTATAAATGATTGCTTGTATATCATATTATAAATATGATAATGCTGTCTAAAACAAATCTTTGACTGGAAGAAAGTGACATCACAAATAAATAGTACCTACATTTTACAATATCATCATATAATGTTAATTACCTTGAAGTTCAAATTTGTATAATTAAACACCACTTATTTTAATTTTGAAAAATATTCTTTCTATAGAGTCCTTAAAAAAATGTCCATAAATATTTGGGAAAAACAATACAATTGATAGCCATATCTCTGAAGTTTTAGTAGAGATTTTCAGACTAATTAGTTTTGTAATTTCAAGTACACTTTTTTATGAAGTCTTTGTTTTGAATTTTTAGATGGGAAGAGATTATTTGAATTTGAGGGTCCAAATGGTTTATATGAAATTTTTAATGTCCTTTTCATAAGACTTCATCTCCTTTGTAAATTAAACAACCTGTTTTTGTTCTTATTTTCCCACACTCTCTCTTCTTGTGGCTCTTGAACCAAACTTCCTTTCTTTGCACCAGACACTAAACATCTCAACCTAAATCATTTTAGCAACACTGCAACATAGACTATAGTTCTCATTTTATAGTGGAAAGAACGTATTTTGAGAATGTGTTGTCCTGGCTCCAATTCCAGTTACACCTCTCAATAGTTACTCAGTCTCAAAAAAGTGTCTTAAGTTTTCTAATATCTCATTGTTAATTTTTTCCCACAAACCCAGCAGGTTCCTGAGACCAGGAGTTACACTGTTTTGTTAAATTAGTGCCATAGCTCTCTCCCTCCAACACATATAGACACCCTCATGTATCACACTCATGTATGGATGGTATATTTAGGGAGTAATGTCAAGGAGCCAGCTGAGGAATTGGGAAGAGTAACAGAAAGGATGATCCTTGGTGAGCTGGTCACGACTGTTGTCAATTGAAGCTTAGTTATAACAAGACTTCTAAAAAACCACAAAGCAGATACTTCAGAATTTACTCAAGGGAACTGAATGTGGAACATTTATCCACTGGCTCCCAAGCCCCATTGGTCAAGGGTCACTGCGTGGAATAAAGTAACTTCCCCAAGTTTCCAGATCGCACATGCGTGAGTGTGAGGTACCCAAGGCTGCTGAGATTTAAGCGATTCCACTTGCACCATCTCAATTTCGTCGAAGTAAAAATAGTTGGTGTTAATTGAGGCTGAGGAAGATGTTAAAATATGTTGGTTGGGGCACAAGAGTTGTCTATTATAAAAACAGGGAATGTCCAGAATCTAGTACAGACTTGGACACTTAGCAGCTCTAATACATTTTTTAATGATGAGTGAATAGAACTGGGGACCAATAACAGCTGCAGGAGAGTTATTGAGATAACAGTTCAGTAAAGTTCAGTAACTTTAACAGTTTATCCTACTATATCTGATTTTTTATTATTTCTTGTATTTCCAATACTGAACAAAAAGTATGACATTCCTAAGACTTAGTAAGACTATTTAATGAACTAAATTATTTTCTTTTGACATATAATATCTGTTCACAAATATTTTAAATCAGAGGAATTTAATATAATGTAATTATAACTATTTTTCAGTCACATTAATTTCTATCAATATACAAATGGGCAACTATTCCCAAAATGTCTATTTGTTGTTATGCAGGTAAAATTATAAGCTAACAAAAGGTGTCCGTAACATTTTGATAGTATTGGTAGGCTGCGGTTAACCTAATTTACAGATTAGTTTTTCATAACATAAGACACGTGGGGGAGCAAAGTTAATATTATCTTCATTATAACCAATTTTAATGCCATAACTCTTAATACCTCTTTATTTTTCATTATTTTAAATTATTGAGCCAAAAATGCTAAAAGAAATCTGACAATAAAGTTTAGCAGTACTACTCGCCATGATGGTGGTAGAATAACTTTTATATCCTTTGTGCTTTTCAGTATTTTCTAACATTAGCTGCCTTTTTCCCTTTTTGCATTGAATATTTGCTATGGTGTAATTAAAAATATTATTAAAAATTCTATTCTCACATTCCTTGTGAATTTAGTTCTGGTCTTTCATCTTTTTCTCCTTGTCTCTGATCCCTTTCTATTCTTATTTCCCATTTGCCGCAACTTTTATAAGCATCTGTGCCATCCACCTGCCTGAAATGCTATTCTCTGCAGTCTGCAGCCCACATTGCCCTCTCATGGCTTATGTTTTTAAAGACAATATCTGTGCTCATAACATAAACTATGCTGATGAGTCCTGGTACTCAGTGGGCCGACAATCCCCTGCCAAAATCAATTGGCAGTCGCTGTGCTCTCCATCCTCTCAAATAGCTCTGCTTGCCTCCCCATGTCGACTGAAACTGTCATTTTCACGAAGCCCCCATTGCTGCAAATTAGCTGTTGCTGGAAGAAGTTCATAGGCTGTTTCCAGGCATTAATTCATGATCTGTGCATCTATTTTCTCATTCAGAGCAACATAGCACAGAAGCTCTTCTCAATTGGAGACCTTACTTACCTAGGCAACTTGATTGAAAAAATGAATCTATGTTGATTTTTAGCAATTTCTACTACCTTGCTGTCATTTACACAAATACAGGATGAGTATAGCTTGGTTTCTTTTCTTATGCACATTCATTTTTGTATTGATTGTTTACTACAGAAAGGTGTTTTTCCATATCTCTAGGTTTATCTTAACAGTAATACTGAATGAATGATGATAACATTAATCAAAGAGTGGAGATGAGATCAAGAGGTCAACATTTCTTCTCACCTATTATTCTGTTAATTGTGTAGAAACTGGAAAATAATATTAAATATTCTAATGGGAAGGAACTAATTATATCTAAAAGCAGTGCTTCTCACTCTCAGGATTTTTTTTAAGTCTTTAAGAAATGCCTTAAAATATTTCTTCTTGTGGAAGCAGTTAAAGACAACATTTATTTATCATACTATGAAAATAATGCAATCAACATATAGGCTTTTCTTCTTTGTATCCCCAGACCCTCTCAGAGTCCCTGTAGGCATATAGCAGATGTTCACTAAATTCTATGTTGATGTGAACTCTGGAAAGACACAGCTATTCAACAAAGAAACCACATCATTATTTATCACTCAAATTATGAACTAAGTAATTCTCATAGAATACCCAGATTTCACAGGAACTCTGAGGTCAGAATAGGTTTTAATGTTAAAAATGGAATATCAATGTATACTGTCTCTCTTGTTCTATCACACACACACACACACACACACACACACACACACACACACACACACACACTTTGAAATTCTAGAAAATATTTGGATTTTCTTTTTCTCACTCATTAAACAGATATGCATTGAACCAAGTAACATTCTAAGTCCTCTAGATACACACACGAATAAGAAGGTAAGGCCCCTGCTCTCATGGAGCTCATGCCTTGGGGGGAGCTCTAAGACGACCTTGGTGTTGGGTTGGAAAATAAAAATGTCACATTGAAAGTTATGAGATGGTTCAAAGCCTCCAAATCATTTATACTGCTTCATCTTGGATGAATAGAGATTGCTACTAGCTAATACTATAATTGTCACTCTTGGTGTGCTAAAATTAGGTTACCCTATACAATTTCTAAATTACTTATTCTATGCTATTCGACTAAGTATGAGAATGAAATTATCCATGAAGAAGTGAATGTTGTGTGTTCATGTTATACAAAGCAAGAAATACTTTCCATTAATAAAATATCTTAATAAAGGTAAATATTATTGTATCTTTCAAGTTGACAAGTGCTATCTAAATAAGGACTGATGAATCTGCAAGCAGGATAATTTTATAATCCTGTTTGCTCTGCCTCATAAGTATTCAAACAACTGTTTTAACCAAACATCCTGTCCAGCATGTGGTTACTTTGTGACAGCCATAATTTTCCCTAAAGTTCTTTAGCAAATTTCTTTCAATACAAAGTCTGCCTTGTTGCACTGCATAATAATCAAAGCAAACAAAAATATTATCCTTTTATTTCTACCTCACCCAATTCCCAAAATATTACTCTTTAGTAGGCATATATCAAGTGATGAGAAATTGCCTCCTCTATTCCCAAGGTAGGAGAAAAATACTCACCTTTCTTGCAGGTGTAAACTAGCATTGCAAACTTTAAATGAAGCTCATTTGAAGGCTGGTTTATATATAAATCATTAGTATAATATAGCAATTAACACTACTCCCAAGGTGGATGGATAAATTGCTGATGCAATGTTTTCTAATGCTGTCACTAAGCATCAAGTAATATAATATACAACATATAAACATATGTATATAAGTGTACAGATGAATAGGAATACACATACACATACATATATGTCAAATATGCCATAAGGCAGAGTTATGTTAATTCTCATATAGTGATACATGGACAAGTAGAAATATCTGCTGTAGTATAGTTGATTTCTTCTTGCTCTTAAATAACCCATCTTTTTTGTAAGTGAGTTTATACTTTGGCCTCATATGTCTAGCCCAATCATAATTCAAGCCTTCTTTTTCCCCCTCAATGATGTGAAAAAATGGTAAAGGCCAACTGATAATGATGGAATATATGGCACCAATGGTTCTGATAGGATAATAGTCTTATTTATAAGGAGAGCAGAAAGAATGTCTATCAGAAGGTGTATGAATGAGATGAGACAATAGGTTCCAGTTCCCAATTCTTGTTTTGGGATTCTGCCTCTATTTACAGAAGGAGCATCTGGAAGTAGAAAAAATATATTGAGTTTCTCCTATATGAAATCTGAAGGGAATTTTCTGTTTAACAGGTAGCCTTTAATGGTAGAAAAGTACGAATCAGCTTTTCTGCTTGCTACAATGGCCCTCTGCATATAATGTGCTATGATCAAGTAAGAGAGGGGAATTAGAAGGCTGGGTATGTTAGCTGGCTACTGGAGGTCAACCTAGACATGTGAAGTGGTTCTCTCCAAACAAAAGAAAAAAAAAAAACCCTTTCAAAGATCAGTGTAGGCAATGAATGGATCTCCCTGTAGTAATGATTAGTAGAGAGAAAAGAAACAGTAATAGTATTAGAACTGAGTTCACTGTATTTCAAAGATGCCTTGTGAATCCACAATACCTAGGAAAGATCAACCTGAAAAAAACAATAGATTCTCTGTTGACTAGTTGGGGAATGAGAGCTATTAAAATGCACACACTAAAATAACTGGGAATTAATTTTTACTCCAAGCTAGTAATATTGTTTATTCACTTTACATATCTGTACAAATTACATAAAGAAAAAATTATCTTGTAACTTCAATAATGCAGTCTTTTTTAAATTTATTTTTTATTGAAGTATCATTGATATACAGTATTATATTGGTTTCAAATGTACAACACAGTGGTTCAACAGTTACGCATATTATTAAATCCTCACTCTGACTAGTGCAGTTACTACCTGTCATCAAAGAAAGATGTTACAGAATCATAGACTATATTCCTCATGCTGTGCTACTATCTTCATGAACAGCCTACGATATGATTGAGAATTTTTGTGCCCATTTATACCCTTCATGCTCTGTACCCACTCACTCCAATATCTCCCCCATGGTAATAACTAGTGACTTCTCAGCATCTATGAGTCTAAAGCTGTTTGGTTCATTTTGTTTTGCTTTGTTTTTATATTCCACAAATAAGTTAAATCATATGGTATTTGTCTTTCTCCACCTGGCTTATTTCACTGAGCATAATATCCTCTAGGTCCAGTCATGTTGTTGCAAATGGCAGGATTTCTTTTTACGGCTGAATAATATGCCATTGTGTATATATGTACCACCTCTTCTTTATCTATTCAGCTATTGATGGAAATTTAGGTTGGTTCCATATCTTGGTTATTGTAAATAATGCTGCAATAAACATAGGGTGCATATATCTTTTCAAATCAGGGGTTTTGCTTTCTTCCAGTAAATTCCTAGAAGTGGAATTACTGGGTCAAATGGTATTTCTATTTTTAGTGTTTTGAGGAACCTCCATACTGCTTTCCACAGTGACTGCACCAATTTACATTCCCACCAATAGTGCAGTAGGGTTCCCATTTCTCCACATCCTTGCCAACACTTGTTATTTTTTGTTGTTTGGGTAGTGGTCATTCTAAGTGGTGTGAGATGATATCTCATTGTGGTTTTGATTTTCATTTTCCTGATGATTGTGACGTGGAGCATATTTTCATGTGCCTGTTGGTCATCTGTATTTCTTTTTCAGAGAAATGTCTGGTCAGGTCCTCCACTCATTTTTTAATCAGTTTATTTGATTTTTGGATGTTGAGGGTATGAGTTCTTTATATATCTTCAATGTTAATCCCCTTATCAGATAAATCATTTGTGAAGATATTCTCCCATACTGTAGATTGCCTTTTAGTTCAGTTGATAGGCCCTCTATTATATTCCATTAATCTATGGATCTGTTCTTGTGTCAATGCCATACTGTTTTGATTACTGTAGCTTTGTAGTAGAGCTTGAAGTCAAAGAGCATAATGACCCCAAATTTGTTCTTCTTTCTCAGGATTGCTTTGGCTATTCAGTTTTTTGTGGTTCCATATGAATTTTAGAACTATTTGTTATACTTCATTGAAAAATGCTATTGGTAGTTTGACAGGGATTGCATTGAATCTGTAAATTGCTTTGGGCAGGATGGCCATTTTGACAATATTAATTGTCATGAGCATGGGATAAATTTCCATTTATTTGTGTCTTCTTTTTCTCATGAGTGTCTTATAGTTTTCAGAGTACAAGTCTTTCACGTCCTTGGTTAGGTTTCTTCTTCCTGTTTAGATTTTCTTTTTCTTCCTGGGTCTGTACTGTAAGGTTGTATTTTCTATGAAGTTGTCCATTTCTTCAGTTGTCCAATTTACTGGCATATACATTTTCATAGTAATCTTTAATAATTCTTTATATTTCTGTGATATCCATGGTGATTAAACCTTCTTTGTTTCTGATTTTGCTTATTTGTGCACTCTCTCTTTTCTTCTTGGTAAGTCTGGCTGAAGGTTTGTCTATTTTTATTTTCCCAAAGAACCAGCTCTTGGTTTCATTGATTTTTTCTATTTTTATTTATTTCTCTTTTGATCTTTATTATGTTTCTCCTACTAACTTTGAGTTTCATGTTATCTTCTTTTTTAGTTTTTTTAAATTGTGAGTTTAGCCTGCTGATTTGAGATTGTTCATGTTTCTTGAGTAGGTCTGTATTATGTACTTCCCTCTTAGAACTGCTTTTGCAGCATCCCACAGCTTTGGGGCTGTTGATTTTTTGTTTTCTATTGTCTCCATGTATTTCTTGATTTCTGTTTCAATTTGTTCATTGATCCATTGATTATTTAGAAGCATGTTGTTTAGCCTCCACATATTCATAGGTTTTTTTGTTTTCTTTGTATAATTTATGTCTAATTTCATACTATTTTTGTCTGAGAAGATGTTTGATACAATTTTTGATGTTTTTTAAATTTACTGAGGCTCTTTTTGTGGCCTAGCATGTAATGTATTCTGAAAACATTCCACATACTCTTGAGAAAAATGTGTATCCTGATGCTTTTAGGTGTAGTGTTCTGTAGATATCTGTTTAGCCCATCTGATCTAATGTATTGTTCAGGGCCTCTGCTTCCTTATTTATTTTCTGTCTAGTTAATCTTTCTATTGAGGTGAGTGGTGTGTTAAAGTTTCCTAAAATGAAGGTGCTACAATCTATTTACTACTTTAATTCTGCTAGTATTTGTTTAACATATGTAGGTGCTCCTATGTTGGATGCATATATATTTATACTGGTTATATCTTCTTCTTGGACTGATCCCTTTATCATTATGTATTGTTCTTCTTCATCTCTTGTTACTTTCTCTGTTTTGAAATCAATTTTGTCTGACTGCTAGTCCTGCTTTTTTCTACCTATTATTTGCATGAAATATCTTTTCCATCCCTTCACTTTTAGTCTGTGTATGTCTTTCGGTCTGAAATGAATTTCTTGTAGGTAGCATATAGATGGGTCTTGTTTCTTTCTACATTCTGCCAAACTAAGTCCTTTGATTTGTGCATTCCGTCCATTTTTAAGATAATTGTTGATAGGCATGTCTTTTTTGCCATTTTGTTAATTGTTCTCTGGTTGTTTTTATAACTCCTCTCTCTTCCTTTCTTCCTCTCTTATGGTCCTCTCTTATTATTTGATGGTTTTATTTAGTATTGTAATTGGATTTCACTTTTTTATTATTTTGTGTATCTGTTATTGTCTTTAGGTTTGTGGTTACCATAAGGTTCAAGGGTAGCTTCCTGACTATATAACATTACATATTAAGTTGATGATTGCTCTATTTCAAACACAATCTAAAATTACTTTTTTTCCCTTCTTTTTCCTCCTCCACAATTCTATATTAGATGTTATATTCTTCACTTTTTGTGTATCCTTTCATTGATTATGTTTATATTTTGTTTTACTCCTTTTTTTGTTTGCTTGTTTTAAATTCATACATGTTTGGTAAGTAATTGGTCTACTACTTTTACTATGGGTTTATTTTGACTGGTCAAAACTATTTAGCCTTAGGAACACTTCCATCAGTAGCAGTCTCCTTAACATATCCTGTGATGGTGGTTTAGTTGTTATAAATTCTTTGAGCCTTCATTTATATGGAAATTTTTTAATCCTTGCCTCAAATTTAAATGATAATATTTCTGGGTAGAGGATTCTTGGTTGAAAGCCCTTCTGTTTCAGTACATTAAATATTTTATGCCACTCCCTAATGGCTTGTAAAATTTCTGTTGAGGGTTCTGACAATAACCTGAATGGGTCCCTTTCAAGTAATCCTTTTTTTCTCTCTGGCTGCTTTCAGTACTTCTTCTTTATCCTTAATCTTTGTCATTTTAATTATGATATGTCATGGTGTTGTCTTCTTGGGGTTACTTTTGTTAGTGCTTTCTGCACTTCCATGACCTAAGTCTATTTCCTTCCCCAGATTGGGGACGTTTCAACAATTAATTCCTCAAAGTGAGTTTCTATCCTTTTCTTTTTTTTTCTCCTTCTGGTACCTTAATTATATGAATATTGTGTTTCACTTGGATTGGTCACACAGCTCTCTTATCATTACTTCATTTCTAGAGATCCTTTTTTCTCTCTGTTCCTCAGCCTCATTGTGTTCCTGTTCTTTAATTTCGCCATCACTGATTGTCTCCTCTACGTGCAGCAATCTATTATTCATTCCTTCCATTGAATATTTCATTTCAGTTACTGTATTCCTCAACTCTGAGTGGTGCTTTTTCAGCTCTTCTATTGCTTTGTTGAAGTGCTCTCTGAGGTCTTCAATAGTTTTCTGCAGATTGGTGAACATATTTATGACTTTTGCTTTGAAATGTTTATCAAGAAGATTGGTGATCTCAATTTCATTTAGTCCTCTTTATTGTGTCTATCATAGTTTTGTTTGGATCACAAACCTCTGCCTCATCATTTTGTCAGTGTTTCCATGTTTCTTTTTTTGTATTAGATAAATCTGCTATGCTTCCTGTCCTAGATAGTAATGGCTTTATGAAGAAGGCATCCTGTGGTGCCCAGAAGCTCAAGACTCTTTACTCTTCAGTACCTGGTTCTCCTTTTCTGTAGAGCCCCAGTTGCTGTTGGTACACTGGGTTGGGCTGCCTTTCTATCTGTCTGCTGGGACCATTCTACTGCAGTCAACTGATTACCTCAGCTGGCCCTTTGTGATCTGAGCAGTAGCTTCTGCTGGGATCACTGTGTATGTGGCTTCCTACCAGCCCTGGAGTGATGGCAGGGCTGCAGGGTTAACAGGATAGGCTGGGAAGCTGTGTGGCTCTGGGGCAGGGTAGGACACACAGCACTGGGTTTTGCCACTGGAGGGGAGGAAGGAGCTCTTGTAGCTGGCTCCTGCATGTGCCCCTCTAGGTTGGGCTGAAACAGGGCTGAGAAAGCTAGGAGAGCCTCCCTCTGACTGACAGGCAGTAAAGTCTGATGCTGCTTGGCTAGGTGGGCTGGAACACAGGCAGTGTACAGGGAAGTACTTTAGAGTTGAGCTGCCATAGAGGAGAATGGAATGTCTGGGGCTTTAGAGAGTGCCCAAATTTGGGCCCAGGGAGGGCTGGTTAGGTATTGTCCACCTGCCCTTTCTCCTGTGAAGAAAATTCCATCCAAACCTCATGCCTCTGGTATCCCTCTGCTTCTGGCAAATATTTCAAACTACTACCTCTGCTTTGGGTTTCATCAGGACTGGGAGAGCATGCCTGTCCTCCACAAATGACTGGATTCTCAGCCTCTCAGAGTGCCCCAACTGTCCCTGGTGTCCAGCCTTGCTAATCACCAGAACTCCAATGCAGTTTGGATTTTTGTTCCCAGATCAGATATCCAGCATCAGGCGTGCAGATTTCCTGAGTACCTAGCCCCTCCCCATTCTGTTCCTCTTCCTCCCACCCATAGGCTGGAAAGGGGTAGGGCTTGCATCCCACTCAATCACAGCTCTGTCACTTTGCCCTTTTCTGTGTGGTCTTCTTTGTCAGGTGTAGGTGGTCTGTTCTGCAGTCTTCAGGTCATTTTCAGGGTTAGTTGTATTTTCTGTAGTTGCTTCCTTGGTGGGTGTGGGGAGGTTTCTGCCTTGCCTTCATATTTCACCATTTAATTTTCCCCCAGAATCCCCAAACTAGTCTTTTTTAAAAAACTAGCGCTGTTTATAAAATTTTTTTATTTGCTTATTGTTTTTTACATGGAGACATTGTTTTCTTAGTATATTATGGTCATTATTGTCAACAACAGTGTTATGCCTATTCAGAGTCTTTTAGAAGGGGAGAAATTCTAGTTGGCTATATGCCCCTAGGTGTTTCACTGCAGTATAAGGAGAAGAATTTATTTATGTTGGTAAAATGAAACTGAACTAAATCCCTGTTTCTGTTGGCAAAGGGAAAGAAGATCAAAACTGCAATGAAAAGAGTCAAAGAGTGGAGATGTATTCAAGAGCAGATCACAGACTTGACTTTTAAGGCCACCAAGAGAAAGATGACAATGAACACAAGCCTACTTTTTTCACTGTCTGTTACTTGTCATTTCCCTTCTCTCAACTTGACATGTTTTTCTTTCCTACTCTGTGCCAATAAGGTCTGTTGTCTGACCTATCTAGTATCATCTCTTTTGTTTAGTATTATCACCTGATTTTCCTTTAAGGAATCACTGTCCTTTAATCTCAGGTTATATGGATTAGATGGGACTAAATTTACAACCAGTTCCAGGGGCAAACACATGACCCAAACACATGATCTATCTTTAAACAATCACAGTCATAGGGATTAGTTTAGGAATGGGTCACTCAGCTAAAAACACAGGAGTTGATATAAACACTTTCCCTCAAACCAGTGAGTATCAGGCATTGCTTTCTGCTGATGTCCTTAATTTAATAGCATATAGGTCTGGAATTTTGAAAGTTATATGGGGAGAAGGTCTTTCAGAACAAGGCCTATGAAGAAGAATCAGAGTAAAGGTATATCATTAAGAAAAACAATTTCCTGATGATATTGTTTGAGATTCTTGATCCAGCTATTCTAAATGTGCACCCTGAATGTTTCAGTACTATGGACCATTTACCTCCCTGTTTTGTTTAAGATTGAGTTTTATTTTTGTTACTTATAACCCAAGAACTATATTAATGTACTGTAGAGCTGATGCAAATAATATAAGGTAAAAATTAAAGAAATTTGTCTATAGATAAGTAAAAAAACAAACCCAAATAAAAATATCAAGGGCACATAAGGGTAACAAAAACTAAGGAAATAACATGGGAATCAGCCGTTGGGTGACAGAAAGTCATAAGGAATATTTCTTAATTTTTCAGTTTTTAGTCTGAGGTTTTCCAGCCTATGCCAAATTGGGTAGCTCAATTTCTAATAAAAAGCCCACAGTCTTTCTGGTTTCAGGATATCACAGATGCTGGAGAATGATGAAAAAGTACCAGAAAAGATGGAGTCACAGATAGGAGCCTTAATTCTGTGTATATATATATTATGCTCAAATCTCAGGCTGACCCTGAGCCCTGTATTTGTAGGGTAGACTTTAAGTAGCCCAAGAAAGAATCAAAGCACTGAACTGAGATTTGACATCCAAGAGAGAATTTCAATTTGATTCCATCCAAGTTAATTGATTTCTAAAAAAAAACAAAAATCTGTACTCTTCAGGGAAATATAATAAAATCCAGAATTTTCACAATATATATTCCCAATGTCCAGAAGACAGCAAAATATTTGACCTTCCATGGAAATTAATGTCAAGACACAAGATTTTTGAATTCACAGAACAAGACTTTAAAGTATCTATTATAACTATGTTCATGATGTAGTGAGAAATCTGCTTGTAATGAATAGAAAAATTATTAGAGAAATATTAATTGTAAAAAAGTGCTGAAATAAGTGATTATGAGGGAATAAGAGTTTCCATAAATCTCTTTGTTTTATGGGAGTAAGGATTCCATGAAACAAATAAAGGATATGAACAAATTAGGTAGAAAACTCAACATCTCTCATGTAGACTGGAAAACATACCCAAAGAAAACAAAATCCCTGATTTGAAAAGATATGTACCCCTCTGTTTATTGCCACATTATTTGCAATAGCCAAGATATGGAAGCTAAGTGTCTATTAATAGCTGGATGGATAAAGAAGTAGTACATATATATATATATGTATATCTAAAATAAATGATTTATATATATATATATATACATATTACTCAGCCATAAAAATGAAAGAAATCCTGCCATATATGACAGCATGGATGAACCTAGAGGGTCATTTAGAGATGACCTAGAGATTGTCCTAGGAAAGGACAAATACCATATGATTTTACTTATGTATGGAATTCTAAGAACAGAACAAATGAACAAAAGAGCAACAGACTGACAGACACTGAGAAGTGACTGGTGGGTAATATGGGGAAGGAGGTTTGGGATGAAGGGTGCAATAGATGAAGGGATAAAGAGGCTCAAAATCTCAATTATAAATTAGTCACAAGGATGAAAGTATAGCATAGATAATATAGTCAATAATTTTGTAACATCTTTCTATGTTGATAGATAGTAACTACACTAGTAGAGGTGAGCATTTATTGAATTACTATGTTGTATACTTGAAACCAATATAATATTGTATATAAACTACATTTCAATAAAAATATATGAGAAATAAGCAAATAAATAAATAAATTCAATTAAAAAATGAAACCCAATTAAAAAGTAAAGCCCACTGTCATAAAAAATATGTGTTAAAAAATAAATGAATAAATAATTCCTGTGCAAAGTAGAAGATAAATATTTAAACATAACATTAGAGGAGCTAATTTTTAAATGTCCAAAAATATGAAAGGTCAAAAATGGTAATGTAATTTCTCTCTCACTTAGTATAGAAAGCACTTTTTGCAACATTCCAGAAAAAATTAATTTCAGTAATTTCATGGGAATGGCAATGTATCATAGTTAAAAAACACATAACCATTAGAATCAAACAGATAGGTTTAAGTCTCCAATATATTATTTATTAGTTATTTGAAACTAGGTATATTCCTTTAGCTTTTGAAGTTCAGAGAGCTCATTCTCAAAATGAGAATTTTGACATAAACCCTAACATTTGCCCTTTTCCTGTTTTAATGTTCATTTTTCTCAGGTTACTTATAACTACACTAACTGATAGTAGAGGCTGTGTATTGTATTATCTCTCATGATATAGTATAGGCAATTATTCTGGATACCTATTTTCTAATGATAGAAGAAACTGTACTATTCTTTTAAAAAGAGGTCAGTTTGAAAATAAAGTAAGGCAAATATGTTCTATTCATCACAGTTTACATAGCACGCCGTTTTCCTTGTAATACTATCAATAAATTATTTTATTCTTTGTGCAGAGAAATTCACTCAACTTTTGTTTTGGCAAGGACTATAGTAATAGTGAATAGAAAAAGTCTATGTGTTTGAAATTTCCTAGTTCTGGTTGAACCCATTTCAACCAGGAATTTTCAAATCTTTTTGTCTAGGTTTCCTAAATATTACAAGGACACCATTCAGTTTATATAGTTCCTCACAATATTACCCAGATTCTCATATATTTCCTTAAGTCTTTGAATATCTGTCTTTCTTTTCATCAACTGAAGAAAAACAACTTATAAATATCCTGGTTCCACTTTCTTCTACAATATGTTCTTGGCCATTTCCACAGGGATTCCCCTGACATGCCTCCACTTTGGAATAATTTACAGTATCCTCCTTTTTTCTTTGCCAATAAATTCAGTTTGCTGCTACTCCATCTGGCATGAGAAGCAGAGAACTGCTCTCTTCAAGAACACTTATGAAAGAAAAACCCAAAATACTTATTCCTTCCTAACACCCAGAAATTAAAAAAAAATAATTAGTAGTATACTGAAAAAAAATACAAGCTGTTTGAGATTTTCAAAATTCCAGCCACAGTGTTGAAATGACATTCTTTCAATTATGTACAAATCATCATTTTTATGGAGGGAAAAAGAAGATGTACAGAGAAGTGTAATACTTCCACTGTGAAATGAGCAACTTCCGCAGCCTGTCAGTTTCTGCATTAGAACTCCATAGCAACACACAATGGATCATTTATCTCTGCCTTCAGATTGGATGATTGCCAACAGGGCTGTTGCGGTCTTCTGAGGTATCTCTGAGTAAATTGGAAACATAGGTGGTAATGAAATTGTTTTAATCATTGAAAGGGAAGCAGAGATTGAAAATTGACCATAAGGAATGACTATTTCAATAAATCCCTTTACTCTATAAATATATGCTCATGGGATGGCTGACCTCTAGACAAGAGTAGTAGTAAATTTTTATTTTGCCATGACAAGGCATTACTTAGAAAGAGCATAAAAGCATGCAGCAGCAATTTTTTGAAAATTTTGTGTCCATGGGAAATCCACCTGTTTTATTATAAAATCAAACACTTAAAAATACTTGATTTGTGCATGTATATAAAAATATATATATGAAAATATATTTATGCACATGTATACAAACACATACTACATTAACAATATATAGATATACATCAGTCAAGTGTGACATGTGAGTCACCATATTTTGTTTTAATTATTGAAGTGCATTTTCTGCTCAATGTCAAAGCCAAAAATTATCAAAATACAAATAAGGAAATAAGCTCACAAAATGGGAACAAATCTACAGACATAAATATAATGGCGTAATAAGTGTAATCATAATTATAAAAATATAATTAGATTCTGATTCTGCTGCCATTTTGTTCCTTCAGTTTTCCTTTGTTCTTATACTCCACAGATGAGTGAAATCATTTGGTACTTGTCTTTCTCCGCCTGGTTTATTTCACTGAGCATAATACCCTCTAGCTCCATCCATGTTGTTGCAAATGGTAGGATCTGTTTTTTTCTTATGGCTGAGTAATATTCCATTGTGTATATGTATCACATCTTCTTTATCCATTCATCTACTGATGGACACTTAGGTTGCTTCCATTTCTTTGCAATTGCAAATAGTGCTGTAATAAACATAGGGGTGTATCTTTCTTTTTAAAACTGGACTCCTGCATTCTTAGGGTAAATTCCTAGGAGTGGAATTCCTGGGTCAAATGGTATTTCTATTTTTAGTTTTCTGAGGAACCTCCCTGCTGCTTTCCACAATGTTTGAACTAATTTACATTCCCACCAGCAGTGTAGGAGGGTTCCCCTTCCTCCACATCTTCCCCAACATTCTTTGCTTTTTGTCTTTTGGATGTTGGCCATCCTAACTGGCATTAAGTGATATCTCATTGTGGTTTTAATTTGCATTTCTCCAATGATTAGCGATGTGGAGCATCTTTTCATGTCCTGTTGGCCATCTGAATTTCTTCTTTGGAGAAGTGTCTGTTTAGCTTCTCCACCAGTTTTTAATTGGATTATTGCTTTTTGTTTGTTGAGGTGCATGAGCTATGAGCTCTTTATACAATTTGTATGTCAAGTTTTTAGTCTGTGTGCGTCTTTGGGTTTGAGGTGAGTCATTTGTAGGCAGCATAAAGATGGGTCTTGCTTTTTTATCCATTCTATCACTTTGTGTCGTTTAATTGGTGCATTCAGTCCATTTACATTTAGGGTGGTTATTGAAAGATATGTACTTATTGCCATTGCAAGCTTTGGATTCATGTTTCCCAAAGATTCAAGGGTAGCTTCTTTGCTGTCTAACCTTCTAACTTAACTCTCTTAGTATGCTATTGTAAACACAGTCTGATGATTCTTTATTTCTCACACTTCTTTTTCTTCCTCCTCCACTGTTTATATGTTAGGTTTATTATTCTGCACTCTTTTGTGTTTCCCTCAACTGATTTTGTGAATAGCTGATTTAATTTTGCATTTAATTAGTATTTGATTGGTCTACTTTCTTTGATGTGGTTTTATTTTCTCTTGTGACATCTGTTCTGCCTTAGGAGTGCTTCTGTCTAGGGCAGTCCCTTTAAAATATACTGTAGAGATGGTTTGTGGGATGTAAATTCCCTCAACTTTTGCTTATCTGGAAATTGTTTCATCCCTCCTTCAAATTTAAATGATAATCATGATGGATACAGTATTCTTGGTTCGAGGCCCTTCTGTTTCATTGCGTTAAATATATCATGCCATTCTCTTCTGGCCTGTAAGGTTTCTGCTGAGTAGTCTGATGATAGCCTCATGGGTTTTCCTTTGTAGGTGATCTTTTTCCTGTCTCTGGCTGCTCTTAATACTATATCCTTGTCTTTGATCTTTGCCATTTTAATTATTTTATGTCTTGATATTGTTCTTCTTGGGTCACTTGTGTTTGGAGATCTGTGGGCTTCCATGGTCTGAGATACTATTTCCTTCTCCACCTTGGGGAAGTTTTCAACAATTATTTCTTCAAAGACACTTTTTATCCATTTTTCTCTCTTTTCTTCTTCTGGTACCCCTATAATACAAATATTGTTATTTTTGATTTGGTCACACACAATATATCTCTTAATATTCTTTCATTCCTAGAAATCCTTTTATCTCTCTCTGCTCCTGTTCTCTGATTTCTATTCCATTAACAGTCTCTTCCACCTCATCCAGTCTGCTCTTAAATCCTTCCATTGTTTGTTTCATTTCTATTATCTGCCTCCGGAATTCATCCCTTAGCTTTTGCACATTTCTCTGTAGTTCCATCGGCATGCTTATGACTTTTATTTTTAATTTTTTTTCAGGAAGAATCGTAATTTCAGTGTCACCAGGCCCCTCTCTCTCATGTTGGAGGGATTTTGGACTGAACAAGGTTCTTCTGCCTTTTCATGGCAATGGAAGCGATCGCTGATGAGTGATGCATGTGTCAGCTGGGAGGACAAAGTCCCTTCCTGCTTGCTGGTCGCGTTGCCCATCTCTGCTGGCTGTGCCAGTCAACCATACACAGGGAGCAGCCTCTGGATAAATCCCCTGAGATGCAGTGAGTGGGGTGGCCCTCGGGTTGGCCTAGGGCACTAGTGGGAGGTGCAGGTGAGTGGCATCTGTTCTTCCACAATAATGGCCCTTTTGTCCTTTTGGGACTCCTCACCTGTCTCCACTGCCTGTGCTGGGCAACTGCACACATGGAGCAGCCTCTGGGTTGATCCCCTGAGCTGCTGTGGATGGGGTGACCCTCACAATCACCTAGGGCACTGGCATTGGTTGCAAGTGATCAGCTTGTGTTCACCACAAGAACAGAGCCCCTACATGCTTTGCAGACTCTGCGCTGGTTTCCTTTGCCTGTGCCAGTCATCCATGCACAGGGGGCAACCTCTGGGTTGATCCTGTGAGGTGTCGCAAGCATGGCAGTCCTCAGGATGGCCCTGGGCTCTGGCGATGCATGACTGCAGACAATCAGCGTGTGTTTCCTTCGAGACCAGAGCACCTATGTGCTTTCTGGACTCCCCATTGGCTGTACCTGTCAGCCACGCACAGAGGTCAGCCTTTGGGTTGATCCCCCGAGTTGCTGTGGGTGGACTTCAGGATGGCCTAGGGCATTGGTGGAGGTTGCAAGTGAGCAGCACATATTCACCACGAGAATAAAGCTTTTTTGTGCCTTCCAGACTCTGTACTAGTAGTCTCTGCTGCCTGTGTCGGTCGACTGTGGGCAGGGGGCAGCCTCTGGGTCTGGTCTGTTAGCCACACAATGGGAGAAGCCTCTGTGTTTGCTGTGGACGGGGCTGCTCCTCAGTTGCTCCACAGCAATGATGTATCAGCGGTTTAGCTTGCAGTGCTGGTAGGGGTTTATGAACAGCAGGCTGCTTATCTCCATGAGGGGCTTCAGTGCTGCATCACCACCCAGGGTTTAGGGCACCTGAAGTTCCTTAAAGTTCCCAGTCTGCTGAGCTGAGTTTGCCAGGACGATTTTGTCCACCTGTTAAACTCTTGTCCCTTTAAGGCTTTGAAAGCACCTGTTTTTCTTTTGTTCCAGAGCATCTGGCTGTGGGAACCTGTTTGCAGTCTTAGTCTCGGATGCTTTACTGTTTCTGTAATATCCAGTACACCAGGCAATGTATGTCTGTGCTCCCAGTGCACATTACTCAGGCTCATTATTTAGCAGTCCTGTGCTTCCACTCCCTCCCCACTCTGATTCTTTTCCTCCGGCCGGTGAGCTGGGGGTGGGGGGAGTGCTCAGGTCCCACTAGGTCACTGCTCTGTATCTTACCCTTTTCTTGAGTTGCTGAGTTCTCGTAGATGTAGTTGTAGCTTGGCTGTTGTACTGTATCTTCTGGTCTCTCTTTTAGGAATAGTTGTATTTGCTATATTTTCAAAAATATATATGGTTTTCAGATGAGATTTCCACCACCCTACTCATGCCGCCATCTTGAGAATCGAACCCCTGTCACATATATTTTTATTTTGAGTTGCTCTATACTTAAAGGAAAGTATATTTGAAAACTTGATATTGTCAAATTACCCTCCTGAAAGAGGTTGTATGACTTCAGAAATGTATAAAGTGGCTTACTTCCATTTATTTTCCTACTCACTATCCTTTATCACCTTTGCTAATGTGATAGGTGACAAATATGTCAAATATATCTTTTATATATTTATTTATATTTCTCATTAAAACTGAGGATGTTTTTATGTGCTTATTGAATGTTATGTTTTTTCTAGTATTATTTATTTATTTATTTATTTTTATTTTTATTTTTTTTTAAGATAATTTTTTATTGAAGGGTAGTTGACACACAGTATTATATTACATTAGTTTCAGGTGTACAACATAGTGATTCAACATTTATATACATGATAATTCTAGGTAAAAGCTATCACCATACCAAGTTGTTACAATATTTTGACTATATTCCTTATGCTATACATTACATCCCGGTTACTTATTTATTTCACAATTGGAAGTGTGTATATATGTATATATATATATTTTTTTGTGAGGGCATCTCTCATATTTATTGATCAAATGGTTGTTAACAACAATAAAATTCTGTATAGGGGAGTCAATGCTCAATGCACAATCATTAATCCACCCCAAGCCTAATTTTCGTCAGTCTCCAATCTTCTGAGGCATAACAAACAAGTTCTTACATGGAGAACAAATTCTTACATAGTGAATAAGTTACATGGTGAACAGTACAAGGGCAGTCATTACAGAAACTTTCAGTTTTGCTCATGCATTATGAACTATAAAAAGTCAGTTCAAATATGAATACTCATTTGATTTTTATACTTGATTTATATGTGAATACCACATTTCTCTCTTTATTATTATTATTTTTAATAAAATGCTGAAGTGGTAGGTAGGTGCAAGATAAAGGTAGAAAACAGTTTAGTGTTGTAAGAGAGCAAATGTAGATGATCAGGTGTGTGCCTGTAGACTATGTGTTAATCCAAGCTAGACAAGGGCAATAAAACATCCACGTATGCAGAAGATTTCTCTCAGAACAGGGGGGGTGAGGTTCTAAGCCTCACCTCTGTTGATCCCCAATTTCTCACCTGATGACCCCCCTGCGACTGTGCCTGTCTTAGGTTGTTCCTCCCTTGAGGAATCTTACCCGTCTCTGGCTAAACAGTCATCTTCCGGGGCCATACAGGGAAATGTAAAGTTGGAAAGTGAGAGAGAAGCCTTACTGTTTGAAATGGTTAGCTTTTTACTTCTTTGCATATTTATGCCCTGTAGCTTCTATGCCCAGCATTTGTCTTGAGGTATCTTTACCACTTGGAAGAATTATGATACTCTGTAAATTTGAAATCAGGCATGAATTCTATTTAAGGGTTATAATTAGGAAGGAAGAAGAAAAGCTATAGAAGTAGCAGGCGGCAGAAAACATGGGAAGATTGATTATTTCTTTAGCATATCTTCTTGTAGAGTAACTTCAGCATGTATAGATTTTAAGCTACTACTTAAATTGCGCACACACATTAACATAATAGGAGTATAGTTACATAACCAAAGCATAGCTGTAATTACCAGCCATCTCCAGTGAAACCAAGAAAACCAGTTAAGCACCTTAGGCATTTGTGAAAACTTATCTGTGATATGGTGGATATTGTCCAACTGAACTTGAACAGTCTGAGAGAAATCAGACAAATTAAAACAACTCATTCCTGGGGAATGTTCACATCCCTAATATTCTTTTAACAGTAAATAGTCTGTAGTTGTAAGATTTTGGAGTGCTACAATTTGCACTTCTCCTAATTCTTGATTGAGTTCCAACAGTATAGATCCAGTCAAATTTGTTGTGGGATGAGTGCATCTACAGCTGTACCAGTGCGTGGATCTTTGTTGGGGTTTTTTGATGATCATCTTCTGGTATGAGTCTTCCAGAGAGTGCTGATGTTGGAAGTTCTTTTTCATATCGTACCTTAGTTCATTTTCGGGGTAGCCCAGTTAGGCTTTGATCCTCTGTATAAACACAAACAGACCCTTTGCCTACACTTTTATATGCCCTTTATACCATTGTGTAGAACTCATTGGAGGTCACCACAGAGGAACTGTCTTTTTTTTTTTTTTTGGTATCACTAATCTACACTTACATGACGAATATTATGTTTACTAGGCTCTCCCTTATACCAGGTCCCCCCAATAAACCCCTTTACAGTCACTGTCCATCAGCATAGCAAAATGTTGTAGAATCACTACTTGCCTTCTCTGTGTTGTACATCCCTCCCTTTTCTCCCACCCCCTCATGCATGCTAATCTTAATACCCCCCCTACTTCTCCCCCCTTTATCCCTCCCTACCCACCCATCCTCCCCAGTCCCTTTCCCTTTGGTACCTGTTAGTCCATTCTTGGGTTCTGTGATTCTGCTGCTGTTTTGTTCCTTCAGTTTTTCCTTTGTTCTTATATTCCACAGATGAGTGAAATCATTTGGTATTTCTCTTTCTCCACTTGGCTTGTTTCACTGAGCATAATACCCTCCAGCTGCATCCATGTTGCTGCAAATGGTAGGATTTGCCCTTTTCTTATGGCTGAGTAGTATTCCATTGTGTATATGTACCACATCTTCTTTATCCATTCATCTATCGATGGACATTTAGGTTGCTTCCAATTCTTGGCTATTGTAAATAGTGCTACGATAAACATAGGGGTGCACTGATCTTTCTCATACTTGATTGCTGCATTCTTAGGGTACATTCCTAGGAGTGCAATTCCTGGGTCAAATGGTAAGTCTGTTTTGAGCATTTTGATGTACCTCCATACTGCTTTCCACAATGGTTGAACCCACTTACATTCCCACCAGCAGTGTAGGAGGGTTCCCCTTTCTCCACAGCCTCACCAACATTTGTTGTTGTTTGTCTTTTGGATGGCAGCCATCCTTACTGGTGTCAGGTGATACCTCATTGTAGTTTTAATTTGCATTTCTCTGATAATTAGCGATGTGGAGTATCTTTTCGTGTGTCTGTTGGCCATCTGTATTTCTTTTTTGGAGAACTGTCTGTTCAGTTCCTCTGCCCATATTTTAATTGGGTTATTTGTTTTTTGTTTGTTGAGGCGTGTGAGCTCTTTATATATTCTGGACATCAAACCTTTATCGGATGTGTCATTTTCAAATATATTCTCCCATACTGTAGGGTTCCTTTTTGTTCTATTGATGGTGTCGTTTGCTGCACAGAAGCTTTTCAGCTTATATAGTCCCACGTATTCATTTTTGCTGTTGTTTTCCTTTCCCGGGGAGATATGTTCAAGAAGAGGTCACTCATGTTTATGTCTAAGAGGTTTTTGCCTATGTTTTCTTCCAAGAGTTTAATGGTTTCGTGACTTACATTCAGGTCTTTGATCCATTTTGAGTTTACTTTTGTATATGGGGTTAGACAACAGTCCAGTTTCTTACTCCTACATGTAGCTGTCCAGTTTTGCCAGCGCCATCTGTTGAAGAGACTGTCATTTCGCCATTGTATGTCCATGGCTCCTTTATCAAATATTAATTGACCATATATGTCTGAGTTAATGTCTGGATTGTCTAGTCTGTTCCATTGGTCTGTGGCTCTGCTATTGTGCCAGTACCAAATTGTCTTGATTACTACGGCTTTTTAGTAGAGCTTGAAGTTGGGGAGTGAGATCCCCCCTACTTTATTCTTCTTTCTCAGGATTGCTTTGGCTATTCGCGGTCTTTGGTGTTTCCATATGTATTTTTCAATTATTTGTTCCAGTTCATTGAAGAATGTTGCTGGTAGTTTCATAGGGATTGCATCAAATCTGTATATTGCTTTGGGCAGGATGGCAATTTTGACGATATTAATTCTTCCTAGCCACGAGCATGGGATGAGTTT
Source organism: Manis pentadactyla (assembly GCF_030020395.1). Taxonomy (NCBI): domain Eukaryota; kingdom Metazoa; phylum Chordata; class Mammalia; order Pholidota; family Manidae; genus Manis; species Manis pentadactyla. The sequence continues at coordinate 121,166,820 of NC_080023.1, read as the reverse complement.
CCATCTGTTAGTGTCCCATTTAATTTCTCTTAAGAGTGACTTGTAGTTTTCAGAGTATAAGTCTTTCACTTCTTTGGTTAGGTTTATTCCTAGGTATTTTATTCTTTTTGATGCAATTGTGTATGGAGTTGTTTTCCTGATTTCTCTTTCTGTTGGTTCATTGTTAGTGTATAGGAAAGCCACAGATTTCTGTGTATTGATTTTGTATCCTGCACCTTTGCTGTATTCCGATATCAGTTCTAGCAGTTTTGGGGTGGAGTCTTTAGGGTTTTTTATGTACAGTATCATGTCATCTGCAAATAGTGACAGTTTAACTTCTTCTTTACCAATCTGGATTCCTTGTATTTTTTTATTTTGTCTGATTTCCGTGGCTAGGACCTCCAGTACTATGTTAAATAACGGTGGGGAGAGTGGGCATCCCTGTCTAGTTCCCGATCTCAGAGGAAATGCTTTCAGCTTCTCGCTGTTCAATATAATGTTGGCTGTGGGTTTATCATAGATGGCCTTTATTATGTTGAGGTACTTGCCCTCCATTACCATTTTGCTGAGATTTTTTATCATGAATGGATGTTGAATTTTGTCAAATGCTTTTTCTGCATCTATGGAGATGATCATGTGGTTTTTGTCTTTCTTTTTGTTGATGTGGTGGATGATGTTAATGGACTTTCGAATGTTGTACCATCCTTGCATCCCTGGGATGAATCCCACTTGGTCATGGTGTATGATCCTTTTGATGTATTTTTGAATTCGATTTGCTAATATTTTGTTGATTATTTTTGCATCTACGTTTATCAGGGATATTGGTCTGTAGTTTTCTTTTTTGGTGGTGTCTTTGCCTGGTTTTGGTATTAGGGTGATGTTAGCTTCATAGAATGAGTTTGGGAGTATCCCCTCCTCCTCTGTTTTTTGGAAAACTTTAAGGAGAATGGGTATTATGTCTTCCCTGTATGTCTGATAAAATTCTGAGGTAAATCCATCTGGCCCGGCGGTTTTGTTCTTTGGTAGTTTTTTTGATTACCGCTTCAATTTCGTTGCTGGTAATTGGTGTGTTTAGATTTTCTGTTTCTTTCTGGGTCAGTCTTGGAAGGTTGTATTATTCTAGGAAGTTGTCCATTTCTCCTAAGTTTTCCAGCTTGTTAGCATATAAGTTTTCATATTATTCTCTAATAATTCTTTGTATTTTTGTGTGGTCTGCTGTAATGTTTCCTTTCTCGTTTCCGATTCTGTTGATGTGTTGACTCTCTTTTTCTCTTAATAAGTGTGGCTAGGGACTTATCTATTTTGTTTATTTTCTCAAAGAAACAGCTCTGGGTTTCATTGATTTTGCTATTGTTTTATTCTTCTCAATTTTGTTTATTTATTCTCTGATCTTTATTATGTCCCCCTTCTGCTGACCTTAGGCCTCATTTGTTCTTCTTTTTCCAATTTTGGTAATTGTGACATTAGACCATTCATTTGGGCATGTTCTTCCTTTTTTAAATATGCTTGGATTGCTATATACTTTCCTCTTAAGACTGCTTTTGCTGTGTCCCACAGAAGTTGGGGCTTAGTGTTGTTGTTGTCATTTGTTTCCATATATTGCTGGATCTCCATTTTGAATTGGTCATTGATCCATTCATTATTTAGGAGCGTGTTGTTAAGCCTCCATGTGTAAGTGAGCCTCTTTGCTTTCTTTGTACAGTTTATTTCTAGGTTTATGCCTTTGTGGTCTGGAAAGTTGGTTTGTAGGATTTCAATCTTTTGGAATTTTCTGAGGCTCTTTTTGTGGCCTAGTATGTGGTCTATTCTGGAGAATGTTCCATGTGCACTTGAGAAGAATGTATATCCTGTTGCTTTTGGATGTAGAGTTCTATAGATGTCTATCAGGTCCATCTGCTCTACTGTGTTGTTCAGTGCTTCCGTGTCCATACTTATTTTCTGCCCGGTGGATCTATCCTTTGGGGTGAGTGGTGTGTTGAAGTCTCCTAGAATAAATGCTTTTCAGTTTATTTCCCCCTTTAGTTCTGTTAGTATTTGTTTCACATATGCTGGTGCTCCTGTGTTGGGTGCATATATATTTAGAATGGTTATATCCTCTTGTAGGACTGAGCCCTTTATCATTATGTAGTGTCCTTCTTTATCTCTTGTTACTTTCTTTGTTTTGAAGTCTATTTGGTCTGATATTAGTACTGCAACCCCTGCTTTCTTCTCGCTGTTGTTTGCTTGAAATATGTATTTCCATCCCTTGACTTTTAGTCTGTACATGTCTTTGGGTTTGAGGCGAGTTTCATGTAAGCAGCATATAGATGGATCTTGCTTTTTTATCCATTCTATTACTCTGTGTCTTTTGATTGGTGCATTCAACCCATTAACATTTAGGGTGACTATTGAAAGATATTTACTTATTGCCATTGCAGGCTTTAAATTTGTGGTTACCAAAGGTTCAAGGTTAGCCTCTTTAGTATCTTACTGCCTAACTTAGCTCGCTTATTGAGCTGTTTTTATACACTTTCTGGCGATTCTTTTCTTCTGTCCCTTTTTATTCCTCCTCCTCGAGTCTTCATATGTTGGGTGTTTTGTGCTGTGCTCTTTCTAGAAGTGCTCCCATCTAGAGCAGTCCCTGTAAGATGTTCTGTAGAGGTGGTTTGTGGAAAGCAAATTCCCTCAACTTTTGTTTGTCTTGGAATTGTTTAATCCCACCTTCATATTTGAATGATATTCGTGCTAGATACAGTATCCTTGGTTCAAGGGCCTTCTGTTTCATTGTATTAAATATATCATGCCATTCTCTTCTGGCCTGTAGTGTTTCTGTCGAGAAGTCTGATGTTAGCCTGATGGGTTTCCTTTATAGGTGACCTTTTTCTCTCTAGCTGCCTTTAAAACTCTTTCCTTGTCCTTGATCTTTGCCATTTTAATTATTATGTGTCTTGGTGTTGTCCTCCTTGGATCCTTTCTATTGGGGGTTCTGTGTATTTCCGTGGTCTGTTTGATTATTTCCTCCCCCAATTTGGGGAAATTTTCAGCAATTATTTCTTCTAAGATACTTTCCATCTCTTTTCCTCTCTCTTCTTCTTCTGGAACCCCTATAATACGGATATTGTTCCTTTTGGATTGGTCACACAGTTCTCTTAATATTGTTTCATTCCTGGAGATCCTTTTGTCTCTCTCTATGTCAGCTTCTATGCGTTCCTGTTCTCTGATTTCAATTCCATCAATGGCCTCTTGCATTCTATCCATTCTGCTTATAAACCCTTCCAGAGTTTGTTTCATTTCTGCGATCTCCTTTCTGGCATCTGTGATCTCCTTCCGGACTTCATCCCATTTCTCTTGCGTATTTCTCTGCATCTCTGTCAGCATGTTTATGATTCTTATTTTGAATTCTTTTTCAGGAAGACTGGTTAGGTCTGTCTCCTTCTCTGGTGTTGTCTCTGTGATCTTTGTCTGCCTGTAGCTTTGCCTTTTCATGGTGATAGGAATAGTCTGCAGAACTGGGACGAGTGACGGCTGGAAAGTCTTCCTTTCTGGTTGGTTTGTGGCCCTCCTCTCCTGGAAGAACAGCGACCTCTAGTGGCTTATGCTGCGCAGCTGCGCGCAGACAGGGTTTCTGCTTCCTGCCCGGTTGCTATGGAGTTAATCTCCGCTGTTGCTGTGGGCGTGGCCTGGCTCGGGTAGCTACTCCAAAATGGTGGAGTCGCGTTGGCGGGGGTTAGACTGGGAGTCTATTTACCTCCGTAATGGACCTCCCTGCTCCCTGCAGCCCAGGGGTTAGGGTGCCCAGAGATCCCTGGATTCCCTACCTCTGGATTAAGTGTCCCGCCCTGCCCCTTTAAGACTTCCAAAAAGCACCCACCAACACAAAACAACGACCACAAAAAAAAAAATGTTAAATCAAAAAAAAAAAAAAAAAAAAGGTGCCTGCTCGTTTTTCTTTATTCTCCGGCTCCAGCCTCATGCATCTGCTCACCGGTCTTGCTGCCCTGTTTCCCTAGTATTGGGGTCCCTATCCCTTTAAGTCTTCCAAAAAGCGCTCGCCAAAACAAAACAGAAAAAAAAGAAAAATGGTCGCTCGCTTTTCTCGTGTCCTCCGGCGCCAGGCCTCCGGTGCCCACTCACTGTTCTTGCTGCCCTGTTTCCCTACTATTGGGGTCCCTATCCCTTTAAGACTTCCAAAAAGCGCTCGCCAAAACAAAACAGCAAAAAAAAAAAAAAAAATTTTGTCGCTCGCTTTTCTTATGTCCTCCGGTGCCCGGCCTCTGGTGCCCGCTCACTGTTCTTGCTACCCTGTTTCCCTTGTATCCAGGGCCCCCTGCGCACGCACTGTGTCTGCACTCTGGCCCAGATGGCTGGGGCTGGGTGTTCGGCAGTACTGTGCTCCGTCTCCCTCCCGCTCTGCCTACTATTCTCCCGCTGGGAGCTGGGGGGATGGGTACTCGGCTCCCGCCGGGCCGGGGCTTGTATCTTACCCCCTTCGCGAGGCGCTGGGTTCTCTCAGGTGCGGATGTGGTCTGGATATTGTCCTGTGTCCTCTGGTCTTTATTCTAGGAAGGGTTGTCTTTGTTATATTTTCATAGATATATGTGGTTTTGGGAGGAGATTTCCGCTGCTCTACTCACTCCGCCATCTTCTGATCTCCCTAGTATTATTTATTTTTATCTATTTTTTCAACATATTCTTTTAGAAATGAAACCCTGACTATATGATTGTCTACATGAAATTTAATCTTATATACCCAATGTTGCTATTAATTTTCACCAAAAGTAGATGTTTAAAAATTTGATATCAGTTAATTCAATGAACATTTGTTTGAAAACATTTATTGGGCCCTGCTATTTCCTTAAAATGGTATTAGGTGCTGACTTTACATATATAAATAATTCTAAGCCAGAATCAGACAAGCCTGTCTTTAAAAATTGATTTCTCATATTACTTAAAGAAAAATAAATCTTCAATTCTGCCGAGTTGCCTAACAGAACCTGAAGAGAACCACAGTATTTAATTTTGATCTTTTGTTGGTGTTCTGTGGAGATTGTTTGCAAAATTCAGTTGCCATCAGCTGCCCTCTGCCTTCATGTGAATGTATTGCCTTGCACAGAATCTTATAGAAATGGGTCTGCCTCTATATCCTCTCCAGACTCAGTCATTGTCTGAGATCAGCTCACAGACAGGGTGACCTCTGTGTGAACTTGTTGGTGGATTCAGATCAAAGCAGATGAAGTTCTGCTCAATTATTTTCCCCACAGCAGGAGGTCTGAACGGTGCAGCTTTAACCCTGCAGAAGGATACCCCTCAAATTTTGTTGCTTATATTCTGGAAAGTTGTGAATTTCAGCAAGTTCAAAACATAGTGGCTAAAAGCAAAGCATCATTGGGGAATTACAGCAGCATCCAATGACATGGGAGGAGAAACCAGGAACTCCAGGATTGAACATATGATTACTTATTTGGGGCAGCAGGTCTACCTTTCTGGAGATAAGGATGATGAAGAAATTTATAACGGTCCCAATTCAAGCTTAAGTGGGTTCCATTACAGAATATGGAATACAGTAAATAGAAATTGACAAGTGTCACTGTTGGACATCTTATAATGTATTAGTTTTAAAAGCAGTAGAGATCTAACTAACCTATGAGGAATAATCCCGTTCTAAACATTCCTTCTCTCGCCTTCCAGTGGGACCAAGTTCACTCTTCATTCCCTTGGCTGTGGTTTCAGAGCAGTCAAAGTGATGGGAATGGGAGTACAGCAAAAAGGGAACAAAAAACCATATGCCTGTTCTGAGTAGGAGTGAAGCTACTTGTATCTGGCAGCAGTAGTTAATGGATCCATAATGAAGTCTTGAACTGTTTTTCAGAGTTACAAAAAGCCGAGTGATAGGTATATTTTTTTCTGTACATGCTATCCAAGCACTTTCTCCCTGCTGAGCTGAAGTCACCATCACAACATGAACACCAGAACCCAGTATGTTCTTAGCTTTAATTATAAACAAGATACCAAAACATCTGTGCTCCTCCATTTTACACTATATTAATTTAAGATGACAGCTTCTTTGGTGAAACAATTTTTTTTTTTTTTGCATACTGTACCTCATGGTGATTACTGTAGATATTATTTCACACAGGGTGGCCTACTGTCATTTAACACCTTATATCACATAGGGATTTCTGAATATGAACTTATTAGTTAGGTGGACAGAAGATAAATGAATCTGTAATAATGGCAAGGAGCCAAGGCTTACTCCTCCCAGGTGTTCAGAGAAGTTGCTAGAATCTAATCTACCTTCAGAGAATGACTAACATGGATTCAAGAGGGGAAAACACTGATATGTCATTTCAAATAATCATTACAAAAGAGATGGATTCACATATTCAGATGAAATTCTTTTAAATAAATCTCCCCAAGAGTTACTAAGCAACATTCTTGGAAAACTTCCAATATTGGGCTCATGCAGCTTGCTGGGGAATCAAGTAAATGTTTCTAGGGATCCCATATTAGGCCATTTTATTATATTTCAAGATGTAATAGCAGTGAAGGTACTCATAAAATACACCAGAACTGGCATTCATTTGGAGAAAATTAAAGGGCCTTTTATGTCTAGGAAATAAGATTCTTTGAACAAGAAATGCTTCCTTCACATGTTTCTTTTTACCAAAGTCTTTTATATATCTCAAGTAGTGTGATTTTTTTTTAACTGTTCACATCTGTAATGTTTTGATTCAATGTTTGTTTGAAGAGCAGAACAACAAAGTTTAGTTCATGATTATTCGTTTTCTGTGGAGGCTTTTTATTTGTAATGTCTTCCAAAATAAAGCTTTGCCATGCCATAGGGTAACATGCATGGGAGTCGGTGATGGCCACGAAAAGAGTAACAAGTGTCTGATTAGAATGGTGGCTGAAATCCTCTATAAAAATTTGGGGAATTTTATGGATTTGTGTACCTTATAAATACATTCTAAATCATAAACCTTACTGGAACACATTTTAGAAAATCAAGTTAAGTCCTCTAAAATGTTCAGCTATTGAGGACATTATGTAACTATGGACTGGCACTGCTATAGTAGAATGTGCGCAGAGACATGGGATAAAATGAGGGGGGATAAAAATGCCTTGATTTTGAGAAATATATTCTTACACTTTGTGTTACAGTTGAGATATAACTGAACAGGGTGCTATTTAAATGCTACTGTGATTAGACATTTATTCTTAAATGCTGTAAAAGAGTAAAACATCAAGAAACAGTCTGTGCTTGGTAAGATGCCTACTAGTGAGGCCCGGGTGTTTATTCTGCCACTTTAAATGTCGATTGTACAGTATTGGAAACATGGGTGTGTGTTGTTGTCAATAGATGTATATTACTGTCAGCCTATTTGTTTCCCCTTCAGTACATCTTGTTTAGCTACCAGAAGAAAAAACTCCAAAGGCTTAGCAATTGCTTGCCAAATATCGTGTCTTCCCCAAGAATTTGAAAATAAAACTTCTCGAATTTTATGGCTTGCCATTCTCAACACTTACCAATAATGTCTTGAGCTATACTTTTGCCAGTGAAGAAGTGATGCCAAAAAAGCCATGAAGTTTAAAACTTCTCTTTTCCTCTCCTTTTTAAAGTACAATATTTGGAAAAATAAATTGTATTTGTCTTAAAATATCTGTGCTCTTTCCTTTTGAAGAAAAGCTTCAATTTTTATGCTGCCAATTTTATTCTTAAAACTGTGATTTTGTATCATTTTCTTTAATTCCTACCAGAAGAGGTGCCTGAATTAAATTGTCTGGCTAATAGGATACATTTTGAAATCAAAGTAAGCTAAGAGGTATTCCTTAGATATTTTCTGCTTTAGAACTCAGGGAAGCAGTAATATCTGCTAAAGATTACAGAGAGTTCTGGGGATCAATAGAAGGAAGAAGAAAGGCAAGGTTAAAGTAAATAAGAACTGGATTTTTGGGTACAAATACATGATAGTTCTTTTATACTTTGTCCTATATTAATTTATTTAACAGATATTTGGTGAACTCTTAAGTTTTAGGCACTGTGTAGGCACATAATGTTCTCTAGTAATAACATTAAGAAAATAAGATTATCTTTATTGCTAACAGCATAATTAATGAATAATACAACAAATACTTAGTCAATCACTAAAATGTCCTGTTAGTTGATTGTGGCATTAAGATAAATTCTTTCTATAAACGTTTTAGATATTGGGTTGTTAGTCAAATGTAAACCTACTGCTTGATTCATTAGCATTTATGAATAACATTTGTTATTCATTATTTTCCTGAGTCATTTCTCAATTTAAGTATCACTATGAAGCATGGTGTATTGTCAGTTTTACAAAGTAATAATAATTTCTAAGATTGAGTTAAGGTCGTCTGATGAAATTCCTACTAAAGTGACTTTCTTTGAATCTGTTTTTCTTTTTTTAGGTAGTTAAAAAGTTTTTGCTTTCAGTATTAACCCAGGACAATATATTTAAAAGAATGATTCCGTCTAGGTTACATAAGCAGCTAGAACGACAGGGTGTAAACGTACCATTCAGCTTTGTTTCATCGTAGATGAACCAGTTACTACATGTATGCTTATTTCCCAACCTGCTAATCTCTGATCAGAATATAATTTCCCATAATTGATACTTAAAATTCTAATGTATACAATGCTCAGTGTTACTTTCCCTGCAAAATAGTTGTCCCTTATTTAATGTAGTGAATGCCTTTATTTTGGAAAAATCAAAGCTTTATTTCTACTCCATTTAACTTTACTCCTGTGGCTTTGAGCTCCCACTGCTCTTTTGTTTATTTTGTTGGTGTTTAGATATAAACAAGATATAGACTATTTTAAAGTAAATTAACTGAATAGTTTATCACCACTGGTCTTAGAGGTTCCTCACATCTTTGTCTTGGTTTTAATCTTTTTTTTAAATCTAACATTATTCTCTTTAAGGTCATCTTATATTCTACCTTCCTTTTGCTGAAATATGGACTTAGTGTTACTGATAATCAGATCAAAATCTCTCTTCCAGAGGTGTCTTATTTTTTCTCCATGAGCTGCCATCCTATTGCCTCATGAGACACCTGTTTAGATATCTCAAACCTTTTTAATCTCTGCATGTCTCAAGCTACAGCTCTTACCTTTCCCCAAATGTATCAACTCTCTTGTATCTTCTAGCATTTCCTATTTAGATTTGTAGCCCAACTATAATCCCTGATCACAAAGCCAATTTACTGGAAGTAATTTATTTTAATAGAGATGTCAGTTTATAACTTAGTTGACACAATTAATAAATCCCTCAAACTTAATCGTTTCATTCAATATAATTTACTTGTCAGTCATCATAGTCACAAACACGTATTTGTGCTTAAAGGTCCTTCTGCAATATTGACTGAAAAATGCAGATTCCTATATCTTTTGTCTCCAAATTTAACTGTTGGCTCCCAAGGTCACTGAGTTATCTCCCTCCATGATCTCAGCAGGGGTAGAAGGCACAGAAGTTTACTCTTCAGTTGCTTTTTTGGACCAACCTTAGAAGAATATAAATATTTTTTGACATAATTTTACTAACTAGATCTCTGTTCATGGCTATACCTAGCTGTATGATGGTTGGAAAATTTAGGTTACCTGTGTGTCCAGAAGGAAGTAAAATGGGACTTGATGATTATGTAGAAGTGTCTACCCTATCATCATAGAATCTTCTCCAAAATCTCCCCAGCCCATTTCCAAAAGTTTATCAGTGTTTAAGCATTTTCTCTCTTTCTGCCTTTCACTCTCCCACCTCTTAACAATTACAGTAACTCTAAAATATAATTGATTTATAAGATGGAATGATAGTAGTGTCAAAATTTCAAGTTTATTTTAAGGAATAATAATGATCCATGTGACATTCCTTGCATATAATAGCATTTAGTAGATGATGGCTACTCATTATCATAGATTCCTCATCATTTGGTTCCCAGGTAGACCAAGACATACTTAATGTGCATTTTTTCATCACACGTTTATCCACAATATGTGTTTTATAAGATTTAAAGATTCTCTTGATAGTGGACACGATGCACTGACACTCAGATAGGTGAAGTTGAGAACTGTTTATACATCGCCAAACAAAAGAAGGCTGCTGTGCAAGGTCACACAGGCACTTCCACCTGAAGACTAAGTAACAGCAAACTGGAGCTCTAGGGAAGTGCACATGCAGCAAGAGGAATGGGGTTAGCTAGGTTTCGAAAGCTCCTATAGATGGACTAATTTGAATGATTTGGTAGTCTCTGGGGAAGAGAGGCTCTCACTAGTTTTCTGATACCTGACTGGGCCAATTAGGGCAGGAGCCTGAAGGCTTCTAGTGATGAGAGCGCCTGCCTGATAAGGGTAGTTGTAGCTGTTGGGGGTGTACACTTAATTAGCTGCTCATGAAGGAGAACTGACTGTCCTCTAGTTAGGGCCTCAAAACCAGGTCAAGAAAAAAAGATCTTTAATTAAAGCTTTATAGTCTATAGAGTCTCTGGTAAAAATTAGTACCTGCTTTATCTTTGTTAAATAGAATAAAAGTAATATCCTAGGAAAATATTATGCACCATTATTCCTTAGATCTTGTGTTTAGTATTAATGTTTGGCTTTGGCCATACTGACATCAGTGATGAATTTGAATAGTTATTGCAATATGTTTCATCACAAATCTATCAGGAGATAGTATTACATCAATATTTTTAATTTTCAATAACCTTTTAAAACTCTAGAAGTCTTTGAAAACAGTGCAAATCTGATCATAAGTTGATTCATGTATTTTTGTGTTGTCACATTAGACAATGTCTCCAGCTTCTCATCTTTATCAGCTGATGAAGGAATTGTCATGTGCAAATTTATCCTTCATATTAGTAGCATTCATTTTATGTTTAACCAATCCCAAACTCTTCATACTAAGTCTCAATTTACCATACATTTTATTTGGTGGTCATTAGTAATGAAAACAGTCACCCTTTTGGTCCTAATATCTGTGAAATGTAATGTACATTCAAGAGGAAAGCTAAGAGTTATTTTATTATGCATTATGAATCCTTGTTTTGACTAATTTTCATTGTTAATCATTTGGGATGTTTGGCACAATTCCATCTGCAATACAAAGCTGGCATGCTGTTCTCCTTGGAATCGATATGTATTCCTATTATATCTTCCTTGTCTTGATAGCAGAGAAAAGAGAAACCATTTCCATCTATCTTAATGCCAGACACCTGCTTCAATTGTCTGGTTTGGTTGATATAATTCAGTCATTTCCAGGACTATTAGAAACTTACATTGGGAATGATTCTGGCAACAGACACACTTTCATTTGAAGTGCTTGTTTCTGGTTTCACCTTTGTGCCATTTTCTCCCCCATTGCTGCCAGCCCTTTCCCTTTGGTTTTCATCCATTTTTTTCATGCTAATTTTTACTACTGAGTTACCTACCATGAAAGAATACTATAAAGATTTCATTAATTCACATACAATATGTTGTTTGTTCTGGTGATGATGAAATTGAGCTTGGTTTAGATCATGGTTTAGATATGCCCAAGAAAATCTAGCTACTATTCAGCAATTTATAAAAATTACAACAGCCTGATTAGTGATAATCTTATTTGTACTGATATGGTGTTTTTATGTAAACTGTTTCTATGTACATTAATTTATTTGACCTTTACAAAACTATGTGAACTGAGAAAATCCATGTTGTTATCCCCATTTACAGATCAGGACTAAGGCTGAGAGAGAGTAAAAGAGGTTTTAAAAAGCCACAGTGGGTGCTTTTTCTAATAGTATCATAAAACCATGCACAATTTTTCAGTATCTTAAGAAATAAGAGAAAAGTGTGCAAAAATAGCTTTTTAAATAATGTGTCAGGAAATACAGCTAAAATGAAATTTTCACAGTTCAAAGTGATTCTTAATATTCCTCAATCAAAAAATAATTGGATATTCTATTTCAAGATATTTGCCTATTGTTTTTGATTTATAGTAAATAGATGTAGGTCCTTTGATTTATAGTAAATATGTTATAAAACAGGATTCTGTGTCTGAATTCCTAGTCCTGTAAGTGCTAATCTTGTGTGCTTCCTTGAAATTAAGAAGAAAACATAGTGCTATAGAGAAATGAAAACACAATACTATTTATTTTAACTCATATTACTTATCAATAAGTATAATTGTTAATACAATTTTAGTTCTGTATTTTCTACGATGCTATAATTTATTTATATAATTGATACAGTATTCTCTTTGGACAAACCTGTCCTCCATAGAACCATAATCATACGTCTAAGAATTTTTAAATGTGTAGTTTTATAGGATTCCTAGACTTATAAAAACTAATACTGGGGGCAAAAACTATGTATCTTTAGTATATACCTAAAAAAGAGAATTACCTTAACCAATGTGCAAATAAAAGATTTTGTCCATCTTTTGCACAGAACATAACTTGTTTCAGTAAAATATGGATAGTAAAATGTGTGATGAAATTTGCCTTGTTCATTTTGTAACTTCGGTTGGCAGATACGTACTGGTTATCTACTGTGTGACAGTACTTGCTTAAACCCCGGTACTCTGTTAAGCCACCACTCCAACAAATAAGGTTATAGGTAATGATGGATCACTTCAAATATTTGTGTCAGTAGCTTCTGAAGAAAAGCCAGTATTCCTGAGAATACCATGAAATGGGTTATTTCAAACATTGCATTCACCAATGAATATAAAAGACGATCAGGTATTCTTGAAAAGTCTGGCTACTTAACATACTGAAGTTTGTTGTGACCTTCACTGAAAGCTCCATTCACTTCACTAAATAAAAATTTCAGGCCAGGATAATTTTCCTGCCTTATGACATACCATCTCAGTGTGGAAAAATTATCTTAACATTTTAGAAAAACTTCCTTATCAAACTTCTTACGTTTATTCCAGTCTGAAATACATGACAGCAGACTTCCCAAACAGGATGGATTTTTTCTTTGAGGATACTGTATGAGTCTGCTCAGGCTGCCAACACAAAGTCCTACAAGGCTGAATGGAACATATTTTCTCACAGTTCTGATGGCCAGAATCCAAGATCAATGTTTCAGGAAGTTTTATTTCTTCTGAGGCCTCTCTCTTTGGCTTGGAGATTGCAGTCTTCTCCCCATCTCTTCACCTAGACTTCCCTCTGCGTGTATCTGTCCAAAATTTTTCTTCTTGTAAGGCACCAGTCATATTGGATTGAAACCCATGATAATAACCTCATTTTAACTTAATTACCTCTTTAAAGTCCTTATTTCAAAACATAGTCACATTCTGAAGTCCTGGGAGTCAGGACTTCCCCATATGAATTTTTGGGGAACACAATTTGCCCCAGAAATGATGTAATATCCATTAATCAAGATAGACACCACGGATCCATCCATGGGACTTCTCAGTACGTTATTTCTTGTCTCTTCAAGTCTAAGAAATTCATTATTCTTTGTCACCCCATTTGGAAACCTTAAGCATCATCATCATGGGATTCTGTATTTTATAGTGATCATACTGTGTCTTGATTGTGCAGCTGCTGAGAGCTCTTTGGCAGATATTTATCTGTTTTGCATTGTACATTATACAAGCCAGTAGAACTCTCAGGTTCTTTGAAAAATAAGTCCTGGTAGAAAGCCCGTTCATCTCTAAATATAAGTCCTTTTTACCTCTTTTCCCTTGGAAGGCTGATTCCCTCTCATTTCCTTAGCAGAATCAAATAAATAGATATTTAAAACTCCCTGACTACTTAAAAATGTGTGTGTGTGTGTGTGTGTGTGTGTGTGTGTGTGTGTGTGTGTGTGTGTGTGTGTGCACTTTCTAAGTTTCTCTTTGTGTAAGGAATTTAGTTAATGTGCTGCCCACTCTGATAGGTTTTATTAAAATGAAACAGAGCTAGCTGGGCTTCTTGACCACTCCCTTCAAAAGAGTTGCAATTTTCTGCCTGACTATATTTATAAATTTATGATTTTCCGATAAGGCCTCTCATCTTAAGGTATTTCATGAAATACTCTTCTTGCCTAATTATTTGCCTACTCCATCTTCTCATGTATTTATTGAGTATCACATAAGTTTTTCACATTAAGCAATTACCCACATACCTAATATATTTTCCCATATGTGTAAGAATGCAAATATCTTTTGAAATAATAGGAAAATTCCTTTGATCTTTTAACACCTTATCAAAGTTTAAGTTGCTAAAATAGTTATTTCAAGTCCTTTTTTTTCCTTGTTTTTTGTATTCTAACCATTTACAAATGAATTCTTAACAGTGAGCAAAAAGATGTTCGAACTGTTTAATCATTCCCTTTATTAACCTAAACACAGTAACACAAACGTGAGGAAGATAAACTTTTCAAGCACACAGAGAGTGGTGTTTGTGTTTGCTGCTTGTTTGGTTTGTGTTTTATCATCATATTGTTCTTAGATTAGTTAATTGAAGCAGATATGAACATATCAGAGGGGCACGAGATCTAGCCTTCGCATAAATTATTTTCTAGTAAATCTCCCAAAATGTGTAAACTTAGGAGTTAAAAAGCAAATTATAATACCCCCAAAGCACCTTTCATGTCTAGTAAATATCCATGATAGTTTTAAATTGTCACTGTATTTTTTTTTTATTCAGCAAATTAGATCTCATTGACAAATTGGTCATGAAAAGCTCTCTGCAGTTCAGAAAACCTCAGAGTTCACAATGTGCTTCCTGCATCCTTCCCTCTTCAGCAGAGCCCCAAGATCTGCAGGAAAGCTCCTATGAAAGGAACCTCTGCAAGTTGTCTTTTCTAGTTGTACTGGTTGCCACTTCATACTCCCTAGAGTGTCGCTCAATTCTGGAAGCATTCCTGGCATCCTTGGATTTTGATAATAGCTCTTCTTATTTCTATAATTATTATGACAAATTTAATTCTAGAAGTTACACATTTTTCATCAGTTCCTCCAATTAAATAATCTTAATTATGCACTAGATTGACCTCAAACTTCTCTTGTTATTGGTTTACTGTATTGGGTTTCCTGATAAAGAAACATTGTCTGTTAGAAATGGAAAACTGAAAGGTTGGGAAAGATTCCAATAACCTGTCCTTGTGAAAGGGAAGGGTTCTTACAGATTAGGGCAACAAAATCAAGGCAATGACATGTGTATAATAATTTAAATTTGAGCAAAGTCATTTTGTCATTTTTTTTCCTTTTACGATTGAAGAAACTGCACTTAAATCATTGAGATGACCTATTTATGGCCCTCTAGATAGTAGGGAGAGCTCAGATATGAGGCAATGTTTTCTGGCTGTTTTTAATACTAGAGAGTTAAAATAGTGGGAGAGGGAGAAGTATGGTAAATAGTGTTAATGAAGAATTATTGTCCATTATGATGTCTTGGAAATTCAGTCTCAAAAACATTTTCAAGAGTAACATTAAGAAGACCCTAGCATGTTTATAATACAATCTTGCTTCATAATCTCTCTTGTGTAACGGAAGCAAACTGATAATATGAGAATGAGTGTTTTCACAAATAACGGCTTCCTGTCCAAGACTGAAATACACTATTCCAAGGATTGTATTAAATTACCAGCATGGCTCAGTGCACTGTTCAACTTTGAATTCCTTGTCAAATGAAATTGGTATAGTGTCAAAAACCATCACAACCCTAATGCAACAATTTCTCCCTGGAGAAACATACTGTAACTATTACAAGGCACTTTTAAGGTTTATTGATTTGGAGATAGGAAACACAACTAGATGGGAGAGATGACAGAGATGAAGTGCATTTCTCAGACAAGCATTACAAACATACTCTCAAGTCGGGGATCGTATAAATAAGAAAAGAGAGCACGACCTAATTGTTGCACGTTCTGTTTTCCCAGCTATTTTTGCACCAGATTATAAATATCCAACAGACAAATGTTTTGCTTTTCAAGATGTTGGTGCCAATACAATATTTTCTTTATCTCTGTTAAGAAAATAGGGATGGTAGTTTAAAAGTCTAGGGACTCAGCACATAAATCATCAGAATGCTTAAGTGTTCTGTGGAATATCACGGTATCAACTTAAGCAGAACTCAGAAAGTTGACCAGTCAATTTCCCATATTGGTTTTACCCCTTTTTAGTATCTTCCTGCAGTGCAGGACGTTTATAATGTGTTTCTAGATAAAGGTAATTCTTGAGTTTATTTTTTTGTAGGTAGAATTATCAATACAATTATGCTTGCTTATGTACTAGAAATAGGGCCAATGGGGTAAAGTGTGTTCTTAAATAATCTAATCAAGAATAGGCTGATCTTTTTTCATGTGGTTTAAATATTGCTACTTCAACATTTTTGATCAAACTTTAACTCTATATTAATACTGCCAAATAAAACAGTGACTTAAAATAAAGGCTCTATTGACAGATGCATAACCACTTTCTAATTCAGCAATACCTATGTATGTTTTTCACTGTTTTAATATTATGAAGACTATTTCCTTTATAGTAAATCTAAACAGATTATTTTTATATAGTGATAATAATCTACATCATTATTTTACATATTTTTAAATTCAAATAAAAATAATGTTATATGATTATCAGGTTTGAAAATTGTCCATGGCTGGTAAGTTAGAGTAATTGGTGTTTTGGAGTCTACAATAAGCAGTTGAATTTTGTGAAATGGCCATGATCTTTTATGTCATTAGAAAAAACAAGATTTATAAGCCTCATAAGACTTTCAAAGGGTTCTGTGGCCCTTGTATATTCATAATTACCACATCAGGGGCATTTCTACCGAATTCAGGAATAAATAAATCACACCCAACATCACCCATATTATTTATAATGTTCTAAACATTATAGCTTATGTATGAAGACATACAAAAAGTAAATGATGAGGGAACTATCATTATTTATAAAAGGTATAACATTCTATATGAGATTTATGTGATAAATGAATAGATTTGTAAAGAAAGTTTAGTGCAATAGGGGGGTCTAAGAAAAACCCTGAAATGAAAATAATTTTTCTATGCTGCAAAGGCTCATCATAAATATATAATGGAAAACTTCATTCACAACATATGTAGTCACAAAATAATTAGAATAATCTTAAAAATAAAAGTATGGGTTATATGTGAAGAAAGCAATAAAAACTATCAAATATTAAGTATGTAAAAAAGGAAATGAGAAGCTTAACATTTTTTATATAGAACAGAAAGTTTGAAAATTTGCAATATAAGTTCTTAAAAATAATGCAATTACAACCTGAAACTTTTTCTTTTATTTTAGAAATTTGAAAAACATATCTTAAATTCTTTAAAAAAAATCAAATAGATGAAACTCAAATGAGGGTCCTGTAATCATACAATGCACTATAAAGATAAAATAAGCAGAAAATAATTTATGTTTTGAAAACAAATGTATTAACATAAAAGATTAAGGAGGCAACAGGGTTAATGGAGAAATGGACAATTATTTAATTATTATGTTGGAACTCTGGTTAGTTAAATTTTTTTCGTAAGGAATGTGTAAAGAAGTTCACCATACACAAATAAGCACACAAGTAGCTCTCTTATATTACATTATTAAATCTTTCAAAATTTTGTAAACTTAGAAAATATGCTTAATTTAGTCACAAGAACATATAAAATATTTAAGAGCAAAACTAAGAAAAAATATGTAAGTTTCATTAGATAAAAATAATAGTGACTTATCACAGCCCCTAAAAGATCTGAGAAATGGAGACATTGCAAAACTCTGGATGAAGAGACTAAAAATTTTGAAGACACCAATTCACTCAAATAAATCCATATATTTGATGTACTTCTGAATAATATCATAAGGAATTTGTAGGAAGATAATTGTATTTGAAAGGGAAAGTGAAAATAAATAACCTAAACATTTTTACAAAAAGTAAACAGTGTAGGAAACATTTTACAAAGATTAAAGATAACTGTAAAATTATGGAAATTAAAAGAGCAAATAATTGCAATAAACAAACAAGGACACCCAGAATAGAATCCTACAATTTGTCTTGTCCACATCCGAAAATTGACTTAATAATAAAGGTAGTATTGCAAACCAGAAGAAAACTGTAAGTTATTCAATAAATGTTCTTTTAGTTATTCAATCCATAAAGAAAATTTCAAATGAATTGGAAATTAAACTTAAATTCATTTAGAATTGTTGTATGGTTTCTAATACATAAATGTGCATAGATATGAAGAGTACACATACGAAACATATTTATCAGAAGGATATAATTTAGAAAAATAATATTTTGGGGCAGAGAGAGCTAAGTAAATACTAAACCCAAAAATCATAGAAAAGATAATAGATGTGGCTACATAAATAATTCTCTATTGTGAGTGCTATTATATTCAACACTGGAAGGTCTTCTACAAATCAATAACAAAATTTAAGAAGACATCCTACTCTCAGAATAAAATATTTATGATGGTATGATCTGACACAATTATTCAAGGAAATTTAAATAAAAAGACACTGAAATGTCATTTTTTTCCACTCAGATATTAAAACATTAATCACAGTATAAATATGCTACTGAATTGTTAGTAATATTATAAATGACAACAGATCTTTCAGTGAACAATTTGGAGTATCTAGTGAATTTAATATGTTCAAATACATTGACCTAACAATTTCATTTCTAGGTACCCTACAAAACTTCTGGTTGCCCTATAAAATATATATATATATATTTTATATATATATATATAAAATATATATATATCAAAATTTTAATTCCTCATGCATGTGAGGATACTATACTTTCATCATTGGTGTGTGGTTAAATTACAGTGCACCTATACAATAGTAGAAGACCAACAGAACAATGTACTGTTGGATATTGTTCAACATTGTTCATAACAACGAACATCCCCATGTACTGACTGGGTCTCTATGTACTCCAAAGTATATTGGTAAGTAAGAAAGAAAATTAAATAATAATACATAAAACTTCTGTTCAGTTAAGCTAGACAAGACAAGTAAGACAAACTAACATTATTCTATGTATTTATTTCATGGAACATGTTAGAAAAGAATAAACATCAAAGTTTTGACTGGTTGCCTCTGGAAACAGTAGTGTTTAAGAAACATTAAGGATAATGCTTTTGAGAAATAGAACAGTTTACTAACTATACTTATATATATATTATCTGAGATAAAAATACATTTAACTATTACATATAATTTTTAAAAAGAAAAAAGTTTCATGAAAAAACTAATAAAATCATAAGGTCTACATGTATGTACCCATTGTACATATATATGCATATATGTGTGTGCATGTATATATAAATACTAACATTCAGGAAAAGAAGAACTTTCTAAATGTTAGAAAAAATTTAGAAAATAAAGCAACAAAGAAAAGTGTTCTAATATTGCTAGATAGAACAAAATTAACTTAAATAATGTCTGATAATAAAAAATCAAAAAGCAAATAATAAACTAAGAGTGTGCTTGAGTTCAATACATTATTAAAAAGGCTAACATTCTTAAGATAAAGAATTTATACAGAGGAATAAGAAAATACTGAGTATCCAATTGGCAACTAATCAAAGAGCATAGATCATGATATGAAAAATACTAGTGGCAAAAAAATGTTAGTCATATGTGAAATATGAGAATTTAAGCAATAAAATGTTTCAAAAAGAGAGAGGTGGGAATGGTCCCATCTGCCTCCCACCTCAGTAAAGATCACAGGAAAGCCTGTGCCAAACAAACAAGCATGCTGAATGTATTCATACTGTGGCACTGTTAAGAACAGAGTTTCAAAAAACATCTGATAAGGAAGACTTTACAAGGTCTGGTTTTGTCTTGTGTTTTGTTGTTTTTCATAGAGAGGAGGTACAGGTTGGAACTTCAGTGAGTTAGGGGGCTAAGTTTCAGAATTAAGTCACAAGTAGGATTTGAATGAAACAGAACAGGATAAAGTCACTTTCAAATTGTTGGGTATGTCAAACCAGTCATTTTTAAAAACATCTTGTGGTCTTGTCTCTCCAGAGCCATTTGTGGCCTCAGAGCTTGTTTTTCCAAGTTTATAGTCTTTGTAAATGTTAAGACTTTATTTCTCAATACCAAAATATATGCTGCAGGACAGATACTGTGTGTGAAGATCTCTCAGGATAGCGGCTTGTTAGAAGGTGCTGTAACAGTCTTGATAACCCACTGTAATCCCTGTGCCCACCTGAGTTAACCTGGAGCTGTGGACAATCCTCTCAGCCTGAAAACTTCCTACATGAAGCACCTGCCTTTGTCCTCCCAACCTGAGGACTTTCTAGCTCACCATGTCCCCAGGACAAACCTAGACCATTGGGGTGGTGGGGGCCCTAGACTGGCTTCCACTGGCACAGTTAAGAGCCAGTTTCTAGTTTTTCTGAGTTCCTAGAGTAGCTCTATTGCCACTCCAGATGGGAACACAAGTGCTTAGCTGTTCCAGGTCTTTATCTAGTCCCATATAACCTTTATCATCATTATTCTTTTAATTATACATGATGATATTTTTCTTGAATAATGTGGTCTCCCTGTTCCACTTAGGCAAATTACTTACTTCGCTCTGTATTTCAATTACTAAATCTTTAAAATGGAGTTAAATACGGTACCTATATCAGAAAGTAATTGTACATAAATTAAAGCAAAATACTTAGTTCTGTGTCTATTAACAAATTATTACAATAACAGTCATTGTTATTACTATCATTATTATAGTGATTATGGTTGTTATTACTCTCAGTTTCTGCATAGATCCAGACTTAAGAAAAAATTCCTTGTTTCCTCAACCTAAAATATCATTCAGCCTTGAACCATTCACCATTAACCACTTGAAGAATATGCTCAAATTTTCCCTCTAAAAATGCTTTGTTTAAAGCAAAAACTGAAGGAACAAAACAGCAGCAGACTCACAGAACCCAAGTAAGGACTAGCGGTTACCAAAGGGAAGGGGGTGGGGAGGGAAGGAGAAGGGGATTAAGGGGAATTATGATCAGCACACATAATATGGGCATGGGAAGGCAGTATAGCACAGACAAGTAGTGACTCTATAGAATCTTACTGTGCTGATGGACAATGACTGCAATGGGGTATGGGGGGGACTTGATAATAGGGGAGAATGTAGTAACCACAATGTTGTTCATGTGAAACCTTCATAAGATTGTATATCAATGATACCTTAATAAAAAAAAAGATCATGCCTTTTCAGAACATGTTAAAAAAATGCTTTGTTTAATTTCAAGCTAATTGTCATTTCCTCAAAATATGTAGACTTTTCTGAGATATAATTTATAGAATAATAAATTCTTATCATATAATAAGTTCATAGCTTGATAAATTATCCTTAAATGCACATAACTGAACCTATTTAGATCAAAAAACAATATTGTGCTATCCCTCCTCATGCCGTCTTCTGTAACAGCCTCCTCCAAGGAAACATTATTACACTTTCTAAAGGATGAATTGGTTTGGCCTGTTTTATACTTCACGTCAGTTAAATCATTGATAAAAGTGATTTTTTTGTATCTGGCTTCTGTCATTCAATATTGTGTTTGGGAGATTTATCTATATCATCAGTGCTTTCTGGAGCTATTGTTATCTTGATCCCAAACATATTAGAAGCTAACAATTTTTACTTTGGATCCACTTAGATATTCAACATACATACCTTGGCAGATGCTCAGCAAAACTCTTGAATAAATATTTTGGTTCCTAGTTTAGAAAACCAATAATTTCTCACTTTCCTGAAGCCACACTAACCTATTGTTCATGGTTCTACCCTGTAAAACCATTTCTTCTTCCCCAAAGCTCCTACTCTCTTGTAAATATTTTTACATAATGATGCATATTTAAAATATAGGCTTATAAAGGAAAATGTAAAGAAATATTCAAAACTGCCTATTAAAAAGAGACAACCTAGCATGTAACAACTGGTATCATCCTTTTATCGAATTCTGTTAGTTTTAACTTGACCACAAATATTTTTACAATTCAATCAGATTAACTCTCAAGTATCACTGAATGATCTTTGGTGTTCTCTCTTTTTTTCCTATTGAAGGATCAAATATGTAGGTCATCTTTATTATCTGTACCATTCATCATCTTTAATTGCAATGTCTAGCTGGTTGATTAAGAGACATAGGAAAAATTGGTGTTTTTTAAAAAGGCTATTCCTTATAGAGGATTCTACTTTCCTTTTTAGGAACACTTTTAAAAGTTCATTCCAATTTTGCTTTTAGCTTGATAAATTTCTCAACAAGTTTTTATCTGTTGCTTTTAAAAATACTTAAAAAAAGTCTCTATTGAACTTTAGAAAGGAAAATCAGGGAGAGCCAATGATAATTTTAAAAAAATAGATACAGCAAAACAGACTACAGTTTTTAAAGAAAAGGAAAAATTAAAACCATGTGGCTAAAGGACAATTATATCTTTGCATTCTTTTTTGCTCAAAGAAAAGCTAGAAGTCCTAGAAGTAAATGGAAGTTTTTTAGCTTACTATGAATATAACAAATGTACTACCTACCAGTCTGTTAGAGCACAGATGAAGGAGATAGTTCAAAGTGACAGGGAGAAAAGCACCATTAAGATTTCATAACTCTGCCACCAAACCAACATTCCAAACACCTGGAAACCTGAATATTTGAGGAAAGGTAGAAAGAACTTCTAGAAATGAAATAGAAAAACTTCTGATTGCATGCAGGTGTAGGAACCATATTATGAAAAATACATCATTTTTAAAGTGCACATGGTTCTTAGAGATTAGGTCATCATTACTTAAATAATTTGGAATATTCTAGAAGCTCAAAAAGTTACTCAAGTAGTTGAAAAAAAATTCCTTCTTTTATTTGTTCTTACTGATTCCTTTAGCACTATCTTGAAAATCAAATGAATTTTGAGTTTTAGGATTAAATCACAAATTAAACAGTGTTTTTCCTCTTGCTTATGAATTCTGAAAAAAGAAAATTATTTTTAAAGTTGAGAAAAATATTTACATGCATAATATCTATTTCTATGTAAGCCATATTAAATAATACACAAATGGTAATCTTTTAAAATTTTATTAATGAAATTTCAATGTTGTTTTGTTTATTTGTTCATACCTAGATGTTTCTACAATTTAGCATTAGGTGTCTATGGCATTAGTTGACATTAGGTACCTTCTGAAAGTTTTCTGTATTAATGAAGCTTTTCCATGTTTATATTGGGCCTGAAGTTCAAGATAATTATTTCTCATTTCTAATGTATTTATGCTTTCTCTCTATATGGAGGTAACTGATACTTGTGTTTCTTGAGGTAGCTTTGAATTGCACACAGATTTGAACTTTAAGTATCTGGAGTTCCTCCTAACAGCTTATTTTCTCCCTAAATCAATATTTCAAAACCAAGAAGAAGAGCCTGTCTTTTCTTTAAATATTGACTGCTTATTTGAATATCAAATATAGTGAACTTTCTATCTGTCAAGACCTTGCTAGTCAGATGACTGCAAAATTTACTCTGGTTCCAAATTATTCATTTTAAGTATCTCATTCCATTTCTTATGTTTACCATCTTATATGTTTGAAAATAGATTTTTTCCCCTCAGGCAGAGAAAGCAATTAAAAAAAAAAAACACTGAAAAGTTTGAAAAGCTTACTTGAATAGTCTAACAAGAGATATAAAGGGTAGACCTAACTTACTTGTTTTTTTAAGTTGGAGTAATCATCCCCTGAATTAATACATTTAGTTATATCAGTAACTGGTTATTATGTAGTTTACTCTTGCCATTCTACCTCCTACTCTCAAAAGAGAAAACTATAGAGTTCTTGAATTTTGAAAGAAAGAATGTTTCTCATGCAACACTGTTGCATGACTTTTCATTGTAACTTGGTATAAATGAAGCAGTGAAACTTGTTTTACATGGGCTTTGTTTAATCGTGAGGATTAAAAAAAAATCCCTGGTTAACATTTGAACTCGGAGCTCAAATCTAGTGTCAGGGCTCATTATATATCACAATGGTGTGTGTGTGTGTGTGTTTGCTATGAATTTCAATAGAATCTCACATATTCTGTTACTTTATAACTCTAATTCAGGGGAAGGATGGTGCTTTCTTTTAAATTAGCAAATACATTGCTGAGTACATCTGACTACATGGAGACAGTTTTGGGACAGCCCAGATGTTTCTCTGCTTTTCTCAAGGTGCTCATATTTAAGATTTGTGTAACTTGATTTGACTGAATGCAATTGATTATGCACATGGGGGTTAGAATAATCTAGCATATATTAGCAGAAGTCAAGGCACCCAATAGACATACCCAACCATACAAAACCATACATTTCTTTTCATTACTTTTATTTTTACTTTTTCAACTTTAGTTATAATGGTTAGGAATGTTCTAGTCAAATAGTTTTGTGAATTTTTCTAAATTGCTTACAGATAATGTCTCAGTACCCACAACTTTTTTATACAATTTTTGTTCATTAAGGTATTATCGATATACACTCTTATGAAGGTTTCACATGAAAAACAATGTGGTTACTACATTCATCCATATTATCGCGTCTCCCCCACCATACGCCATTGCAGTCACTGTCCATCAGTGTAGTACAATGCAGCAGTCAATATTTGTCTTCTCTGTGCTTCACTGTCTTCCCCGTGATCCTCCCCACACCATGTGTACTAATCATAATACCTCTCAATCCTCTTCTGCCCCTTTTCCTCCCTGCCCTCCCCCATCCCTCCCCTTTGGTAACCACTAGTCACTTCTTGGAGTTTGTGAGTGTGCTGCTGTTTTCATCCTTCAGTTTTGTTTTGTTGTTATAATCCACAAATGAGGGAAATCACTTGGTACTTGTCTTTCTCTGCCTGGCTTATTTCATTGAGCATGATACCCTCCAGCTCCATCCATGTTGTTGCAAATGGTAGGATTTGTTTCTTTCTTATGGCTGAAGAGTATTCCATTGTGTATATGTGCCACATCTTCTTTACCCATTTATCTACTGACGGACACTTAGGTTACTACTATATCTTGGCTATTGTAAATAGTGTTGCAATAAACATAGGGGTGCATATTTCTTATTAAATCTGAGAACTTGCATTCTTTGGGTAAATTCCTAGGAGAGGAATTCCCAGCTCAAATGGTATTTGTATTTTTAGATTTTTGAGGAACCTCCATACTGCTCTCCACTATGGTTGAACTAACTTATATTCCCACCAGCAGTGTAGGAGGGTTCCCCTTCCTCCGCATCCTCACCAGCATTTGTTGTTCTTAGCCTTTTCAATGCTGGCCATCCTAACTGGTGTGAGGTGATATCTCATTGTGGTTTTAATTTGCATTGCCCTGATAATAAGAGATGTGGAGCATCTTTTCATGTGCCTGTTGGCCACCTGAATTTCTTCTTTGGAGAATTGTCTGTTTATATCCATTATCCATTTCTTAATCAGGTTATTTGCTTTTTGGGTGTTGAAGTGTGTGAGTTCTTAATATATTTAGTATATTAAACCCTTGTCAGATATGCTGTTTACAAATATATTCTCCCATACTGTAAGATGCCTTTTTGTTCTGCTGATGGTGTCCTTTGCTGTACAGAAGGTTTTTAGCATGATGTAGTCCCATTTATTCATTTTTTTAGTTTGCTTCCATTGCCTAAGGAGATGAATTCAGGAAAAAGTTGCTCATGTTTATATTTAGGACATTTTTGCCTACATTGTCTTCTAAGAGTTTTATGGTTTCATGACTTACAATCAAGTCTTTGATCCATTTTGAGTTTACTTTTGTTTATGGAGTTAGACAATAATTCAGATTCATTGTCTTCCATGTAGCTGTCCAGTTTTGCCAACAACAGTTGTTGAAGAGGCTGTCATTTCTCCATTGTATGTCCATGGCTCTGTTATCGTATATTAATTGACCATATATGCTTGTGTTTATATCTGGACTCTCTAGTCTGCTCCACTGGTCTATGGGTCTGTTCTTATGCCAGTACCAAATTGTCTTGATTACTGTGGCTTTGTAGTAAAGCTTGAAGTTGGGGAGTGTAATCCCTCCAGCTTTGTTCTTTCTTCTCAGGATTGTTTTGGCTATTAAGGTTCTTTTGTAGTTCCATATGAATTTTAGAGCTATTTGCTTTAGTTTATTGAAGAATGCTGTTGGTATTTTGATAGAATTTACATTGAATGTGTAGGTTGCTTTAGGCAGGATGGCCATTTTGACAATATTAATTCTTCTTATCTATGAGTATGGGATGTATTTCCATTTTTGATACCTTCTTTAATTTCTCTTGTGAGTGTCTTATAGTTTTCAGAGTATAGGTCTTTCCCTTCCTTGGTTAGGTTTATTCCTAGGTATTTTATTTTTTTGATACAATTGTGAATGGAATTGTTTCCTTGATTTCTCTTTCTGATAGCTCATCATCAGTGTATAGGAATGCCACAGATTTCTGTGTATTAATTTTGTGTCCTGCAACTTTGCTGAATTCATATATTAGATCTAGTAGTTTTGGAGTGGATTCTTTAGGGTTTTTTATGTACAACATCATGTCATCTACAAATAGGGACAGTTTAACTACTTCTTTACCAATCTGATGCCTTTTATTTCTTTGTGTTGTCTGATTGCCATGGCTAGGAGCTCCAGTACTATGTTGAATAAAAGTAGGGAGAGAGGGCATCCTTGTCTTGTTTCTGATCTTAAAGGAAAAGCTTTCTGCTTCTCACTATTAAGTATGATGTTGGCTGTGGGTTTGTCATATAAGGCCTTTATTATGTGGAGGAACTTATCTTCTATACCAATATTGTTGAGAGTTTTTATAATGAATGGATGTTGAATTTTGTTGAATGCTTTTTCGGCATCTATGGAGATGATCATGTGGTTTTGCCTTTCTTTTTGTTGATGTGGTGGATGATGTTGATGGATTTTTGAATATTGTACTATCCTTGCATCCCTGGTATAAATCCTACTTGATCACGATGGATGACCTTTTTGGTGTATTTTTGATTTCTGTTTGCTAATAATTTGTTGAGTATTTTTACACCTATGTTCATCAGGGATATTGCTCTGTTGTTTTCTTTTTGGTGGTGTCTTTGCCTGGTTTTGATATTAGAGTGATGCTGGCCTCATAGAATGAGTTTGGAAGTATTCCTTCTTCTTCCACTCTTTGGAAAACTTTTAGGAGGATGGGTATTAGTTCTTCACTAAATGTTTGATAAAATTCAGTGGTGAAGACATCTGGTCTGGGAGTTTTGTTTTGGGATAGATTTTGATTACTGATTCAATTTCCTTGATGGTAATTAGTCTGTTTAGATTTGATGATTCTTCCTGTGTCAGCCTTGGTAGGTTGTATTTTTGTAGAAAGTTGTCAGTTTCTTCTAGGTTATCCAGTTTATTAGCATAAGATTTTTCATAATATTCCCTAATAATTCTTTGTATTTCTGTGGTGTCTGTAGTGATTTTTCCTTTCTCATTTCTGATTCTGCTTATGTGTGTAGATTCTCTTTTTTTCTTGATAAGTCTGGCTAGGGGTTTATCTGTTTTTTTTAATTTTCTTGAAGAAGCAGCTCCTGCTTTCATTGATTCTTTCTATTGTTTTATTTGTCTCAATTTTATTTATTTCTGCTCTAATCTTGATTGTGTCCCTCCTTCTAGTGACTTTGGGCCTTATTCGTTCTTCTTTTTCTAGTTTCATTAATTGTGAGTGTAGACTATTCATATGGGATTGATCTTTCCTGAGGTTGGCCTGTATTGCAATTTACTTTGCTCTTAGCATGGCCTTCTCTGTGTCCCACATATTTTAGGGTGTTGAGTTATTGTCATTTGTCTCCATATATTTTTTGATCTCTGTTTTTATTTGGTCATTGACCCATTGATTATTTAGGAGCAAGGTTTTAAGCCTCCATGTGTTTTGAGGCTTTTTGGTTTTCTTTGCATAGTTTATTGCTAGTTTCATACCTTTGTGATCTGAGAAGTTGGTTAGCACAATTTCAATCTTTTTGAATTTACTGAGGTTCTTTTTGTGGCCTGGTATATGATCTGTTCTGGAAAATGCTCCATGTACATTTGAGAAGAATGTGTATCCTTCTGCTTTTGGGTGGAGTTTTCTGTAGATGTCTGTTAGTTCCATATGTTCTAATGTGTTGTT
The DNA here is from genome assembly GCF_030020395.1 of Manis pentadactyla. Taxonomy (NCBI): domain Eukaryota; kingdom Metazoa; phylum Chordata; class Mammalia; order Pholidota; family Manidae; genus Manis; species Manis pentadactyla. The sequence goes on along the minus strand of NC_080023.1, from coordinate 121,138,773 downwards.
CAGTGCCTCTGTGTCCTTACTTATTTTCTGTCTGCTTTGGAGTGAGGGGTGTGTTTGAAGTCTCCTAAAATTAGTGCATTGCATTCTATTTCCCTTTAATTCTGTTAGTATTTGTTTCATATATGTAGGTGCTGCTGCTGTGGGTACATAAATATTTATAATGGTTATATCTTCTTGTTGGACTGACCCCTTTATCATTATGTTATGTCCTTTTTTGTCCCTTGTTACTTTCTTTGTTTTGAAGTCTATTCTGTCTGATACAAGTACTGCAACACCTTTTTTTTTCTCCTATTATTTGCATGAAGTATCTTTTTCCATCCTTTACTTTTATTCTCTTTATCACTTTGGGTTTGAAGTGAGTCTCTTTAGGCAGCATATAGTCAGGTTTTGTTTTTTTATCCATTCAGTGACTCTATGTCTTTTGCTTGGTGTATTTAGACCACTTACATTTAGAGTGATTATCAATAGGTATGTAATTATTGCTATTGCAGGCTTTAGATTTGTGGTTACCAAAAGTTCGAGGGCATCTTCTTTACTATCTGGCAGTCTAATTTAACTCACTTAGTATGCTATTATAAACACATATAAAGGTTCTCTTTTTTCCCTCCTTTTTCTTCCTCCTCCATTCTTTATATGTTAGGTATCATATCCTGTACTCTTTGTCTATTCCTTAACTGGCTTTGGGGCTAGTTGATTTAATTTTTCATCTGTTTAACAAATAATTGTTCTACTTTCTTTACTGTGGTTTTATTTCCTCTGGTGTCAGCTATTTAGCCTTAGGAACACTTCCATCTATAACAGTCCTTCCAAAATACACTGTAGAGATGGTTTGTGGGAGGTAAATGCTCTCAGCTTTTGCTTATCTGGAAATTGTTTAGTCCTGCTTTCAGATTTAAATGATAATCATTCCAGATAGAGTGTTCTTGGTTTGAGGCCCTACTGTGTAATTGCATTAAGTATATCATGCAACTCCCTTCTAGCCTGTAAGGTTTCTGCTGTGAAGTCTAATGATAGCCTGATGGGTTTTCCTTTGTATGTGATCTTCTTTCTCTCTCTGGCTGCTTCTAATAATCTGTCCTTAACCTTGATCTTTGCCATTTTATTTACTATATGTCTTCTTGTTGTCTTCCTTGGGTCCCTTGTGTCGGAAGATCTGTGCACCTCCATGGTCTGAGACTATCTCCTTCCCCAGATTGGGGAATTTTTCAGCGATTGCCTCCTCAAAGGCACTTTCTATCCCTTTTTCTTTCTTTTCTTCTGGTACCCCTATAATACATATATTGTTCCTTTTGGGTTGGTCACACTGTTCTCTCAGTATTCTTTCATTCTTAGAGATCCTTTTTTCTCTCTGTGCTTCTGCTTCTTTGTATTCCTCTTCTTTAATTTCTATTCCATTTGTTGTCTCCTCCACAATATCCACAATTTTTTAATTGGCATACAAATATCTGTCTCATAACTGTGAGGAATAAATTTAAACAACTTAGCATGAAGCCTAACACAGAAGAAAAAAGATGATGCTCAATACAAGTTATCAGTTTTAGGATAGCTTCTTTGTCTGTTTGTGGATCATTTTCTTGTTTTCCAGAACGCCTGGCAACAACATCGACATTGTTGTGATAAATTATGCTAAGTATAGCTTGATTCTGGACCAGTGGGATCTTTGTTAGAGAATTCTAACGGTTAAGTTGACAAAATAAAAAAAATAGTTTTAAATACTGTTATGTTAGCATAATCTTAAGAGGTCTGTTGGTTATCCAGTGTTCTATATCTATACATGTATAAGAAAATAGGAATTAAATGGGGAAATTGTTTCAAAAGGTCTCTTTTTAAATAATCTATTCCTAAGCTATAGATATTTCTAGCACCTGTACTGAGAACTGGTGGTATTTACAAGGTCCCCCTTTGTAGATGAGCCCTGAAATACAAGTGTTGTCTCCCTAGAAGAATGAGATTGTAAAAAAACTGTGTTTAGCTTTTATAGCCTCTTAGTGCTTTCTGCTTGGTATTCTCTTTTCTTCCAATACACAGCATTTGGCAAATGCCTAGAGGGATAATTGCAAGCGGAGTGTTGGACTCTCTTCTGTTTGATTCTTTTTAACAGGGATCCTAGTCCCTCAAGTCCTCTGTTCCTGGATCCTTTTGTTGTTTTCCAATGCCCCCTGCCTTCAAAAAAATCTGGCTTTCATAGTTTTTTGTAGTTGGGGGCTTAGTTTGATACAAGCTGCTCTAAATAGCCTGCAGCAGTCAACTTAAGATACAAATTTTTAGAATATTAAATATATAGATTTTATATATATGGGCACAGCTGTTACAAATGGGCTTTCTGGTGAAATTATGTCTTTTTAGAGTTATTGGTAAGGTATGAGCAGTCATTCTGATTATTGTTCTAAACTCTGAAAAAATTATTTAATTTTATCTTTGGCTACTCAAGTATTTTTTTATAAAGTGAATCATTCTAAGTTTATGACACTGCAGACCTTTTAGGGAAGATCATGACACTTAAAGAATCAACCTGCTCTTTACTCCACAAACCTTGAGTGTCTCTCTATTGCATGGAATTTGCCCTCTGAAAATCATCATCCTTAGGGTCTGTAATACATTTTTGTAGTCACTGTCCTTCCTTTTAATAAGGCATGCTTATGCCAGTGCTTTGAGACTGAGGACATGATTTCCTTATCTTAATTTTATAAAGATTTCCATTATTTTTCTCTTATTTTGTGACCTAGATTTTTATATTGATACTTTACTTCATATCATTTCTTTGGTAAAAGCCCCTAATTTTATGTATGTTTCTGTGGAAGGAAGGTACAATCTATTTTATGACAGTTTGCTTCATAAAGCAGATTCCTGAAAAAAATTGAAATAAAAGGGTGCAGAAGGCTTTGTACATATTTTAGTCTATAAAAGTAATTTAAATATATATGTTTATAGATGAGATATGTCATATATAAAACATAATAAATTAGATATATCACATATGTATTACATACCTAAATATAAAACATGTATGTGTGTATAAATGCACAAATATATTATAGCACATAGTGCACCAAGAATCCTATCCATATTATACAATATTCACTCTTAAGGATTATCTCATAACTTTTTCTAGAAACTTTTCTAGAAGCCTGTTAGTATCCTATTTCACAGAATTTGCACTGACCCATGAATACACCTGAGAAAATCCAGCCTGTTCTTAAACAGTGTTTTTCAGATCTCTGTACATACTTGTGCTATGCTAGAATGAGATAATGTGTCTAAAGTGTTAAGTATTTATAAGATTTTTTTAACATGTACAAGTGTTCAAAGTTTTTTGCTTGAAAATGCTTTCCATGATTAATTAAAATGGTATTTGAAGAAATACTTATGGATATCATATGTTTAAATAGGGTTTTAGATGTATTATGCTTATAGTTACTGAGCAAAATCACAATCTTTTATCTGCTGCTCAGACCTGGTTTGTGAGCCAGATGAAAATTAAGCCCTCTCAGAGGAAGAAAATAACATTTAGAGGCTATACATTTTTTCATATACAATGTCCATCCATAATTCAAATAAAAAATATGAGAGTGCTGTAAAACAGGAAAAATGACTGTATAACAAGAAAAAGTATTTCTTAAAAAACCCAAAATTATAACATTTTCAGAATATTGGGTGTGGACTTGTAAAAATATTATTAACACAAAAGATTATTTCAATAGATCACAATACAAGTTATCAAAGTGAAAAATTGAATAAATGAAATTAAAAATTCTATACGGCAGACAGAAGAGAAATTCAACAAACTAGAAGATGAATCTTAAGAAACTCTACAAACTGAAGGATGATGAAAAGAAAACCAAAGGATGAGAAATACAGGAAATTGCATTATAGATATCAGGGCTATGGTAAAAGGTCCTAGAAAAAAAGGAAGACTATGAGGCAGAAACAATATTTAAAAGGATAATGTTTGAAAATTTCTTCCACTGATGAAAGATACCACTTCACACATTCATGAAATTCAGTGAAACCCTCCAAAAAATAAATACAAATAAAACCACATCTAGGCACAGCTCTGTAAAACTACTGAAAATTTAAACAAAAAGATAAACTTTATAGCTGACAGAGATAGAAGGCATGTTACCTTCAAAGGGCTATAGAAATGATAGCTACTTTTTCAAAGATACAGTGAACTTAAAGATGATAAGAGCTCAATCCTACTAGACAACTATTAGATACAGTAGAATACACACCTCAGAGTTCTCCAAAACAAAAGTTGCAGTAGCTGAATGCTGCATTATTTATCCATCAATCCCTTTATTCTTCATTTGACTTGTTAACTCCATGGCATTTCAGCCTTCTCTGTATGCAAAGTAGATTTGAAGAAGTCCTCAGGTAACTACTTGTAGATACTTGCTGTTGGAAACCTGTCAGCCTCCTCCCCATCTCTCACCCGCAGATAGAGGAGGCGACGCGATGAGTTGTCCAAGATCTTAGTAGGCCGGCCAGAGGACTCAAGGCATAACCAGGCTCAAGAGTGTTGCTGAGAGGGCACCTCTCGTATTTATTAGTCACACAAATACATCCAAGGAGAGTTGGTGATCTCATGCATACAACCATTGGCTCGTTGTGATCTCAGTGCACAACTCCCTATGCAACGTACCCCAGCACAACACAATAGGGGAGATAACTATGTTGCGGGAACTGGCCTTGGTTAAGACACAACATTCATTTAAGGAACACATCACATTCCTCAAGGCACACATCACTGATAATAGAGAAGAACAGTTGAATCGTGAAGTTTTGAGCCCACAGAAACCCTTGGGTGGGCAGCATTGGTTACATGGGATTTAAAAAATATGTAGACTTTTTCCAGTGACAAAAATGGCATGAAATGAGGAAGAGGACAAATGGAGGTCAAGTGCTGTAATGTCCTTGCATTGCCCAGAATATGGTAAAGTATAACATCAGGTATTCTGTAATAAGCTTAGAATATAGTAAATATTAAATAATAATAAATTAACATAATGGGAATTTAATAAAATAATAATGAAAACATTATAACCAATAAGTGAATGAGAGGCAAAAATAAAATAAGAAATGACAAGAATAAGGAACTCAAGGGAAGCCAAGAAAGAAGAAAAAGAACAGCTGGTATAATTGTAGAAGGAAGTTATAAATGGCAGGTTTAAAAACAAGTATATTTATTATGTTAATGTAACTGGGCTAAATGGTACAATTAAACTATACGGGACAGCATCAAAGGAAAATGAAAACAGTGACACCAAGAAAGTACAAGAAACCTAACTATGTGTTGCTTATAGGAGTCATAAGGTAAATATAAGAATGCAGAATGTGAAAGTCAAGTATAAATAACAATTTGACCATACAGAATCTAACCAAAAGAACAAGATAATCATATACATAAAGTAGACTTTAAAGCAAATATATTAGTTCAGATAATGACATTTTATAGTGTGAAAACCAACATAAAGCATAGACCTTGACAATTTCTAATAGGTAAAATTTAACATTTTTGAAATAAAATTCCTTCTAGTGGAATTAGAAATATTCTATTAGCTTTCAACAATGAATAAGGTAATACAGGGATTTTTAAAAGTCTTTATGGCATATATTTCTTCAGAGAAGTGCAGAAAAATCTTACTGACACATAAGTGAATAAAACAAATGTATATTGTTATTTATTGACAGTTATGAACTACCTATACAGACTTTACTAATATAACAAATTTAAGGAACTGTATGTTGGATAAGGGAAAAAACTCAAACGGGGAGATATGACTCATTTCAATCTCTCCTATACCATTATAATTACATTTCTTGTCATCTTTGCCACTTACCTTCTTTTCTGCCAAACATGCCTCACAAGTGTTTACACTAAAAATTCTTGTAAGCATTTGCCTCTTCCTATGACAACGTGCAAGTAACTGAATTGCTTGATAAAAGTGTGTAACAATGCAGAGTCTATGACTCTATGAGTTCATGATATCCAAACTTAACTGAATGCCAATTCACATTATTTATCAGTCTCTCTCATTTGCCTTGCCACAACTGGTATTTAAAATAGTCATGACCGACTTCCACAAGATAAAAATATAGGAAGAACCTGAACTCACCTTTTCACAGATCACACACCAGATCTACTGCTATTTATGGATCATTTCCCACTGAAAAAGATCTGAACACTAGAGAACTGCCTCTCCACCACAAAGGACAAAAAGACCAAATTGAACTGGGTAAGAGAGGAGAAGAATGGATGAACACCATGAGAACTTCAACAAAGAGATAGAAAATATAGAAAATACCAAACAGAAGTCACAGAACTGAAAAATATAATAATGGAACTGAAAAATACACTGGAGGGTTTTAAGATCATCTGGATAAAGCAGAAGAATGGATCAATGAGCTGTAAGATAAAGCAATGGAATCACCAGAGGGAGCAACAAAAAAGAAAAATGAGTTTTGAAGAGTGAAGATAACATGGGAATTCTAGTACAACATCAAGTTGAATAATATTCACATTATAACATCCCTGAAAAGAGAGAAAAAGGGGAAGAACATGTTTGAATAAAAATTGCCTAACCTGGGAAAGGAAACAGACATTCAGTTGCAGCAAGCCCAGAGATTTCCAAATTACATGAACCCAAAGAGCTCTACCACACGATACACTAAAATTAACATGTCAAAGTTAAAGAAAAAGAGGGAATCTAAAAAGCAGCAAGAGAAAAATGAATTGTTACATTCAAGGGAATACCTTTATGGCTATCAACATATTTCTCATCAGAAACTTTGCAGGCAGAAAGGAATGGAATGACATAATCAAAGTGATGAAAGAAAAAAAAAATTCCAGCAAAGATTAAAGAATACTCTATCTGGCAAAGTTATCATTCTGAGTTGAAGGAGAAAGATTTTTCCAGACAAGGAAAAGCTAAAGGATTTCTTCACTAGCGAACCAGCATTTCTATACACTAATAATGAACTATCGAAAGAGAAATCAAGAAAACAATCAAATTTACAATTGTAAAAACAAATAAAATACATAGGAATAAATACAACCAAGTAGGTGAAAGACATGTACACTGAAATTATAAAATGAAGGATAAAAATATATTGATGAAAGAAATTAAAGAAGAAAAATGTAAATAGAAAGATGGTCCATGCTTATGGATTGGACGAGTTAATATTGTTAAAGTGCCCATTATTACAAAACACTCACCACTCAATGCAATCCCTATCAAAATTCCATTGGCATTTTCACAGAATCGTAACAAATAATTTTAAAATTAATATAGCTAAAGACCCTGAATAGCCAAAACAATCTTGAGAAGAACAAAGCTGGAAATAAGATGCACCCTGATTTCAAACTGTACTACAAAGCAACAATAACCAAAACAGTAATGGTATTGGAATATAAACAAACACATAAATCAGTGGAATAGAATAGAGTCCAGAAATAACACCATGCATATATGGTAAATTAAATTAGAACAAAGGAGGCAAGAATATACAATGGGGAAAGAACAGTTTCTTCAATAAATGGTGCTGGGAAAACTGGGAAGCTACATACCAAAGAATGAAACTGGACCACTTTCTAACATTTTACAGAAAAATAAAGTTCATATGGATTGAGCACTTAAATGTAAGATGTGAAACCATAAAACACTTATAAGAAAACATAGTCAGTAAGCTCTTTGACATTGGTCTTATCAATGTTTTGTTTTTTGTTTTTCTTGGATCTGACTCCAAAGGCAAGAGTAACATAAGGACACATAAAAAAAATGGTATTACATCAAATTAAAAAGTTTCTGTACAGAAACAGAAATAATCAACAAACTGAAAAGGTAGCCTACTTAATGTTTATCATATATCTTGTCAGAGGTTAATATCCACAAAACATAAAGAACTCATACAACTCAACAGCAAAAGCAGAGAATCTGATTTAAAAAATGAGCCAAAGATCTGAATAGATATATTTCCAATGAGGACATACAGATGACCAACAGGCATCTGAAAAAACACTCAACATTACTAGCTCTCAGGGACAGGCAAATCAAAATAGATGTCACACTTGCCAGATGGCATTTATCCAAATAAATAAGTGTTGGGGAGGATGTAGAGAAAAGGGAGCCCTCATGCACTGCTTGTGGGAATGGAAATTGGTGTAGCCACTATGAAAAACAGTATGGGAGTACCTCAAAAAATTAAAAATAGAACTATCATATGATCCAGCAATTCCACTACTAAATATTTATCCAGAGAAAATAAAAAATGTATTTGAAAAGTTATATGCACTCACATATTCATTGCACATTATTTACAATTGCCAACATATGGACACAGTCTAAGGGGCCATTGATGAATGAATAAATAAGGGTGATATATAGATAGATAGGAAGGTAGATATAGATATAGATAGATATATATTCAAACACACTCACACATACAATAATAGAATACTACTCAGCTATAAAAAAAGAATGAAATCCTGCCATTTGTGTCAACATGGATATACTTGAGGGCATTATTTTAAGTGAAATAAGTGATAAAGAGAGTGACAAATACTACAAGATATCAGTTAGATGTATAATCTAAAAAACAAACCAGACGAACAAAACAAAATCCAGGCTCATAGAAACAGAGAACAGATTGATGGTTACTAGAGGAAAAGGGTGTTAGTGGGGGCAAATTGGGCAAAGGGAATCAAGAAGTTAGACTTAGACTTATAATACATCATGAGAAAGTTATACAGCATGGGGAATATAGTCAATAATATTGTTTTAACTTTGTATGCTGACCGATGATCACTAGAGTTATGATGATGATCATCTTGCAGTGTATACAAATGTCAAATCACTATGTTGTACATCTGAAACTAATGTAATATTGTATGTCAATTATACTTCAAATATAAAAAATATATACATATGTGTATATTATGCATGTATTTTATATATATGCATATTTATATATGCATATTATGTATATATTTTATATATACATATGTATATATATATTTATAATATATACACATATGCATATATATTTATACACATACATGTAAAAATAAAACAGTCATCACTGTCTTCAAAACTGCTCTGCTAACTCTCCCACTGTTACTTGTAGAAGCTGCCTCTTAAATCTAACAGAGGATATTGAATCCAGAGATCTTCACTAACCTATTGCCATACAACTTGTACATGTAAATATTTTCTCTCTATTTTTCTTGGTAGAACGGTAGTAACATTTCTCTAATCTCAGGTAAGGATATTCTAGGTCTCATTTATACTTTTCCTTCTTAATGGCATCACTATTGTTTATTTCATCTGACAACTATAATCAACTTCATCTTTCTATTGGTTTCATTCAGCATTTAAATAAATTCAAGGACTTTCCAGTCATTTCTTTAAACTGCAGAACAATTTTCCTTCACTTCCACCAGCTAATTTCCAATCTCCTCCTTTCCCTCATAGTCAGACTTGTTTAAAGAGCAGTGTTCATGCCGGTTTTTTCAATTCTTTACTTCCTATATATTCTGAAATGCATTGAAATCTTGCATTTGCCCTCAACATATTAAAACTCAACAAGATTCTTTTCTACCTATAGCTTAATTGCATGTGTGTGTGTGTGTGTGTGTGTGTGTGTGTGTGTGTGTGTGTGTTTATGTGTTTATATATGTGACTAGTATTACATTATTACATTATGATCATTTCCTGTTGGGAATCTTTCCTTCACTTAGTTTCCATAACCATGTTCCTCTGGAAATCTAACTTCCTCTTCAGTTCCCTCATCTATGTCTTACAACCTTTTCCTTTTCATCTTTTTCCTCTAATTAATAAATTTCATGTTTATAGGAAACTAAAAAATATGTAATGAATACTACGTACTACCAACCTTTGTCAACCCTCAACATCTTGTTTTTCTTAAAAAAATGTTAAAGAACTAAAACAAAGCAAAAAAGATACAGTTGAACAGTCTTGTGTCCCCAACTTTGATCCCATTTCTTTAACTTTCTACCTGTTCTTCAACAATAAACTTTTTTTATTAAGGTATGATTGATATACATTCTTATGAAGGTTTCATATGAAAAAACAATGTGGTTACTACATTTACCCATATTATCAAGTGCCCATCTATACCCCAATGCAGTCACTGTCCATTAGTGCAGCAAGTTGCCAGAGATCCACTATGTCCCTTCTCTGTGATACACTGTTCTCTCTGTGATTCCCCACACCATGTGTACTAAACGTAATATCTCTCAGTCCCCTTCTCCCTGCCTCCCCACCCGCCCTCCCACATCCCACCCCTTTGGTAACCACTAGTTCATTCTTGGAGTCAGTGAGTCTGCTGCCATTTTGTTCCTTCAGTTTTGCTTCATTGTTATACTCCACAAATGAGGGAAATCATTTGGCATTTGTCTTTCTCCACCTGGCCTATTTCACTGAGCATAATCTCCTTCAGCTCCATCCACGTTGTTGCAAGTGGCAGGATTTGTTTCTTATGGCTGAATAGTATTCCATTGTATATATGTACCACCTCTTCTTTTTCCATTGATCTACAGATGGACACTTAGGTTGTTTCCATATCTTGGCTATTGTAAAAAGTGCAGCAATAAACATAGGGGTGCACATGTCTTTTTGAATCTGAGAAGTTGTATTCTTTGGGTATATTCCAAGGAGCGGGATTCTGGGATCAAATGGTATTTCTATTTTTAGTTTTTTGAGGAACCTCCATATTGCTTTCCACAATGGTTGAACTAGCTTAAATTCCCACCAGCAGTATAGGAGGGGTCCCCTTTCTCTGCATCCTTGCAACCATTTGTTGTTCTTAGTCTTTTCAATGTTGGCCATCCTTATTGGTGTGAGGTGATATCTCATTGTGGTTTTAATTTGCATTTCCCTGAAGGTTAGTGATGTGGAGCATCTTCTCATGTGTTTGTTGGCCATCTGAATTTCTTCTTTGGAGAACTGTCTCTTCATATCCTCTGCCCATTTGTTAATTGGGTTATTTGCTTTTGGGTGTTGAGGTGTGTAAGTTCTTTATATATTTTGGATGTTAACCCATTGTCGGATATGTCATTTACAAATATATTCTCCCATACTGTAGGATGCCTTTTTGTTTTGTTGATGATGTCCTTCGCCATACAAAAACTTTTTAGTTTGATGTAGTCCCATGAGTTCATTTTTGCTTTTGTTTCCCTTTCTTGAAGAGATGAGTTCAGGAAGAAGTTGCTCATGCTCATATTCAGGAGATGTTTGCCTATGTTGTCTTCTAAGAGTTTTATGGTTTCATGACTTACATTCAAGTCTTTAATCCATTTTGAGTTTACTTTTGTGTATTGGAATAAACAATAATCCAGTTTCATTCTCTTGCATGTAGCTGTCCAGTTTTGCCAACACCAGCTGTTGAAGAGGCTGTCATTTTCCCATTGTATGTCCATGGCTCCTATATCATATTTTAATTGACCGAGTATGGTTGGGTTTATATCAGGGCTCTCTAGTCTGTTCCATTGGTCTATGGATCTGTTCTTGTGCCAGTACCAAGTTGTCTTGATTACTGTGGCTTTGTAGTAGAGCTTGAAGTTGGGGGGGCGTAATTGCCCTTGCTTTATTCTTCCTTCTCAGGATTGCTTTGGCTATTCGAGGTCTTTTGTGGTTCCATATGAATTTTAGGACGATTTTCTCCAGTTCATTGAAGAATGCTGTTGGTATTTTGATAGGAACTGCATTGAATCTATAGATTGCTTTAGGCAGGATGGCCATTTTGACAATATTAATTCTTCCTATCCATGATCACGGGATGTGTTTCCATTTATTGGTATCTTCTTTAATATCTCTCATGAGTGTCTTGCAGTTTTCAGAGTATAGGACTTTCACTTCCTTGGTTAGGTTTATTCCTAGGTATTTTATTCTTTTTGATGCTATTGTGAATGGAATTGTTTCCTGATTTCTCTTTCTGCTAGTTCGTTGTTAGTGTATAGGAATACCACAGATTTCTGTGTACCAATTTTGTATCCTGCAACTTTGGTAAATTCGAGTATTAGATCTAATAGTTTTGGAGTTGATTCTTTAGGGGTTTTTTTATGTACAATATCATGTCTTCTGCAAACAGGGACAGTTTAACTTCTTCTTTACCAATCTGGATACCTTTTATTTTTTTGTGTTGTCTGATTGCCATGGCAAGGACCTCCAGTACTATGTTGCATAGAAGTTGGGAGAGTGGACATCCTTGTCTTGTTCCCAATCTTAAAGGAAAAGCTTTCAGCCTCTTGCTGTTAAGTATGATGTTGGCTGTGGGTTTGTCATATACAGCCTTTATTATGTTGAGGTACTTGCCCTCTATACCCATTTTATTGAGAGTTTTTATCATGAATAGATGTTAAATTTTGTCGAATGCTTTTTCAGCATCTATGGAGATGATCATGTGATTTTGTCCTTCTTTTTGTTGATGTGGTGGATGATGTTGACTGATTTTCGGATGTGTACCATCCTTGCATCCCTCGTATAAATCCTACTTGATCATGATGGATGATCTTTTTGATGTATTTTTGAATTCAGTTTGCTAATATTTTGTTGAGTATTTTTGCATCTATGTTCATCAGGGATATTGGTCTGTAATTTTCTATTTTTGTGGTGTCTTTGACTGGTTTTGGTATTAGATTGATGCTAACCTCATAGAATGAGTTTGGAAGTATTCCCTTCTCTTCTATTTTTTGGAAAACTTTAAGGAGAATGGGTATTCGGTCTTCACTAAATATTTGATAAAATTCAGCGGTGAAGCCATCTGGTCCATGGGTTTTGTTCTTAGGTAGATTTTTGATTACCAGTTCAATTTCATTGCTGGTAATTGGTCTGTTCAGATTTTCTGTCTCTTCCTTGGTCAGCATTGGAAGGTTGTGTTTTTCTAGAAAGTTTTCCATTTCTTCTAGGTTATTCAGTTTGCTAACATATAATTTTTCATAGTATTCTCTAATACTTCTTTGTATTTCTATGGTGTTCATAGTGATTTTTCCATTCTAATTTCTGATTCTTTTTATGTGTGTAGACTCTCCTTTTTTCTTGTTAAATCTGGCTAGGGGTTTACCTGTTTTGTTTATTTTCTTGAAGAAACAGTTCTTGCTTTCATTGATTCATTCTATTGTTTTATTCTCAGTTTTATTTATTTATGCTCAAATCTTTATTACATCCCTCTGTCTACTGCCTTTGGGCCTCATTTGTTGTTCTTTTTCTAGTTTCATTAGTTGTGAATTTAGACTGCTTATATGGGATTGTTCTTCTTTCTTGAGGTAGGCCTGTATTGCAATATATTTTCCTCTTAGCACAGCCTTGGCTGCATCCCACAGCTTTTGTGGCGTCGAATTATTGTTGTCATTTGTTTCCATATATTGCTTTATCTCTGTTTTTATTTGGTCTTTGATCCATTGTTTATTTAGGAGCATGCTGTGAAGCCTCCATGTGCTCATGGGATTTTTCATTTTCTTTCTGTAATTTATTTCTAGTTTCATAGATTTGTGATCTGAGAAACTGGTTGTTACAATTTCAATCGTTTTGAATTTACAAGGGCTCTTTTTGTGGACTAGTATATGATCTGTTCTTGAAAATGTTCCATGTGCACTTGAGAAGAATGTGTATTCTGTTGCTTTTGGGTCTAGAGTTCTGTAGATGTCTGTTAGGTCCACCTGTTCTATTGTGTTTTTCAGTGCCTTGGTCTCTTTACTTATCTTCTGTCTGGTTTATCTGTTCTTCAGAGTGAGTGGACTGTTGAAGTCTCCTAGAATGAATGCATTGAATTCTATTTCCCCTTTTAATTCTGTTAGTATTTGTTTCATATGGGTTGCTCCTGTGTTGGAAGCATAGGTATTTATAATGGTTATATCTTCTTGTAGGATTGACTCCTTTATCATTATGTAATATCCTTCTTTGTCTCTTGTTCCTTTATGGGTTTTGAAGTCTGTTTTGTCAGATACAAGTACTGCAACTCCTGCTTTCTTCTCTCTGTTAGTTGCATGAAATAACTTTTTCCATTCCTTGACTTTTAGTCTGTGCATGTCTTTGTGTTTAAAGTGAATCTCTTGTAGGCAGCATATAGCTGGGTCTTGTTTTTTATTCATTCAGTGACTCTATGTCTTTTGATTGGTGCATTCAGTCCATTTACATTTACCGTGATTATTGATAGGTATGTACTTTTTGCCATTGCAGGCTTTAGATTCGTGGTTACCAAAGGTTCAAGGTTAATTTCTGTACTATCTGAGAGTCTAACTTAACTCACTTAATATGCTGTTACAAACACTATATAAAGGTTCTTTTCTTTTTCTCCTTTTTGTTCCTCATCCATTCTTTGTATATTAGATATCATATTCTGTATTCTTTGTCTATCCCTTGATTGACTTTGGAGATAGTAAATTTAATTTTGCATTTGCTTAGTAATTAGCTGTTCTACTTTCTTCACTGTGGTTTTATTAGCTCTGGTGACAGCTATTCAACCTTAGAAACACTTCCATCTATAGCAGTCCCTCCAAAGTAGACTGTACAGATGGTTTGTGGGAGGTAAATTCTCTCAGCTTTTGCTTATCTGCAAATTGTTTAATTCTGCCTTCAAATTTAAATGATAATCTTTCAGGATAAAGTATTCTTGGTTCCAGGCCCTTCTGCTTCATGGCATTAAATACATCATGCCACTCCCTTCTGGCCTGTAAGGTTTCTGCTGAGAAGTCTGATGTTAGCCTGATGGGCTTTCCTTTGCATATGATTTTATTTCTCTCTCTGCCTGCTTTTAATAGTCTGTCCTTATCCTTGATCTTTCCCAATTTTTTTTATTTTGGTATCATTAATCTACAATTACAGAAAGAACATTATGTTTACTAGGTTCCCCCTTCACCAAGTCCCCCACACATACCCCTTCACAGTCACTGTCCATCTGCGTAGTAAGATGCTGTAAAATCACTACTTGTCTTCTCTGTGTTGTGCAGCCGTCCCCTCGCCCCACATGCACTATACATGCTAATCGTAATGCCCCCCTTCTTTTTCCCTGCCCTAATCCCTCCCTTCCCACCCATCATCCCCAGTCCTTTCCCTTTGGTAACTGTTAGTCCATTCTTGGGTTCTGTGACTCTGCTGCTATTTTGCTCCTTCAGTTTTCCTTTGTTCTTACACTCCACATATGAGTGAAATCATTTGGTACGTGTCCTTCTCTGCTTGGCTTATTTCACTGAGCATAATACCCTCCAGCTCCATCCATGTTGTTGCGAATGGTAGGATCCAGTTTTTTTCTTATGGCTGAGTAATATTCCATTGTGTATATGTACCACATCTTCTTTATCCATTCATCTACTTATGGACATTTAGGTTGCTTCCATGTCTTGGCTATTGTAAACAGTGCAGCAATAAACATAGGGGTGCATCTGTCTTTTTAAAACTGGAGTGCTGCATTCTTAGGGTAAATTCCTAGAAGTGGAATTCCTGGGTCAAATGGTATTTCTATTTTGAGAATTTTGAGGAACCTCCATACTGCTTTCCACAATGGTTGAACGAGTTTACATTCCCACCAGAAGTGTAGGAGGGTTCCCCTTTCTCCACAACCTCGCCAACATTTGTTGTTGTTTGTCTTTTCGATGTTGGCAATCCTTACTGGTGTGAGGTGATATCTCATTGTGGTTTTAATTTACATTTCTCTGATGATTAGCAATGTGGAGCATCTTTTCATGCGCCTGTTGGCCATATGGATTTCTTCTTTAGAGAACTGTCAATTCAGCACCTCTGCACATTTTTTAATTGGATTATTTGCTTTTTGGTTGTTGAGGCATGTGAGCTCTTTATATATTTTGTATGTCAATCCTTTATCAGATCTGTCATTTATGAATATGTTTTCCCATATTATAGGATACCTTTTTGTTCTATTGATGATGTCCTTTGCTGTACAGAAGCTTTTTAGCTTGACATAGTCCCACTTTTTAATTTTTGCCTTTGGATCCCTTGCCTGGGGAGATATGTTCATGAAGAAATCACTCATGTTTATGTCCATGAGATTTTTGCCTATGTTTTTTTCTAAGAGTTTTATGGTTTCATGACTTACATTCAGGTCTTTGATCCATTTGGAGTTTACTTTTGTGTATGGGGTTAGACAGCGATCCAGTTTCATTAGCTGTCCAGTTTTGCCAGCACCATCTGTTGAAGAGACTGTCATTTCCCCATTGTATGTCCATGGCTCCTTTATCAAATATTAATTGGCCATATATGTTTGGGTTAATTTCTGGAGTCTCTATTCTGTTCCACTGGTCTGTGGCTCTGTTCATGTGCCAGTACCAAATTGTCTTGATTACTGTGGCTTTGTAGTAGAGCTTGAAGTTTGAGAGTGAGATTCCCCCGCTTTATTCTTCCTTCTCAGGATTGCATTGGCTATTCGGGGTCTTTGTCGGTTCCATATGAATTTTTGAACTATTTGCTCCAGTTCATTGAAGAATGCTGTTGGTAATTTGATAGGGATTGCATCGAATCTGTATATTGCTTTGGGCAGGATGGCCATTTTGACGATATTAATTCTTTCTAGCCAGGAGCATGGAATGAGTTTCCATTTGTTAGTGACCTCTTTAATTTCTCTTAAGAGTATCTTGTAGTTTTCAGGGTATAGGTCTTCACTTCCTTGGTTAGGTTTATTCCTAGGTATTTTATTCTTTTTGATGCTATTGTGAATGGAATTGTTTTCCTGATTTCTCTTTCTATTAGTTCATTGTTAGTATATAGGAAAGCTACAGATTTCTGTGTGTTAATTTTGTATCCTGCAACTTTGCTGAATTCCGATATTAGTTCTAGTAGTTTTGCAGTGGAGTCTTTAGGGTTTTTTATGTACAATATCATGTCATCTGCAAATAGTGACAGTTTGACTTCTTCTTTACCAATCTGGATTCCTTGTATTTCTTTGTTTTGTCTGATTGCCGTGGCTAGGACCTCCAGTACCACGTTGAATAACAGTCGGGAGAGTGGGCATCGCTATCTTGTTCCTGATCTCAGAGGAAAATCTTTCAGCCTCTCGCTGTTCAGTATGATTTTAGCTGTGGGTTTATCATATATGGCCTTTATTATGTTGAGGTACTTGCCCTCTATGCCCATTTTGTTGAGAGTTTTTATCATGAACGGATGGTGAATTTTGTCGAATGCTTTTTCAGCATCTATGGAGATGATCATGTGGTTTTTGTCCTTCTTTTGTTGATGCGGTGGATGATGTTGATGGATTTTTGAATGTTGTAGCATCCTTGCATCCCTGGGATGAATCCCACTTGGTCATGGTGTATGATCATCTTGATGTATTTTTGAATTCGATTTGCTCACATTTTGTTAAGTATTTTTGCATCTACATTCATCAGGGATGTTGGTCTGCAGTTTTCTTTTTTGGTGGGGTCTTTGCCTGGTTTTGGTATTAGTTTGATGTTGGCTTCATAGAATGAGTTTGGGAGTGTTCCCTCCTCTTCTATTTTTTGTAAAACTTTAAGGAGAATGGGTGTTATGTATTCTCTGTATGTTACCTAAAATTCCGAGGTAATCCATCTGGCCCGGGGGTTTTGTTCTTGGGTAGTTTTTTGATTACCAATTAAATTTCATTGCTGGTAATTGGACTGTTTAGATTTTCTGTTTCTTTCTGGGTCAGTCTTGGAAGGTTGTATTTTTCTAAGAAGTTGTCCATTTCTCCTAGGTTTTCCAGCTTGTTAGCATATAAGTTCATAGTATTCTCTAATAATTCTTTGTATTTTTGTGGGGTCTGTTGTGATGTTTCCTTTCTTGTTTCCAATTCTGTTGATGTGTGTTGACTCTCTTTTTCTCTTAATAAGTGTGACTAGAGGCTTATCTATTTTGTTTATTTTCTCGAAGAACCAGCTATTGCTTTCATTGATTTTTTTCTATTGTTTTATTCTTCTCAATTTTATTTATTTCTTCTCTGATCTTTAGTATGTCCCTCCGTCTGCTGGCCTTAGGACTCATTTGTTCTTCTTTTTCCAATTTCGATAATTGTGACATTAGGGATTGTTCTTCCTTCTTTAAATATGCCTGAATTGTTATATACTTTCCTCTTAAGACTGCTTTTGCTGTGTCCAACAGAAGTTGGGGCTTTGTGTTATTGTTGTCATTTGTTTCCATATATTGCTGGATCTCCATTTTAATTTGGTCATTGATCCATTGATTATTTAGGAGCATGTTGTTGAGCCTCCATGTGTTTGTGAGCCTTTTTGCTTTCTTGGTACAATTTATTTCTAGTTTTATACCTTTTTGTTCTGAAATGTTGGTTGGTATGATTTCAATCTTTTGGAATTTTCTGAGGTTCCTTTTGTGGCCTAGCATATGGTCTATTCTGGAGAATGTTCCATGTGCACTTGAGAAGAATGTGTATCCTGTTGCTTTTGGATGTAGAGTTCTGTAGATGTCTATTAGGTCCATCTGTTCTAGTGTGTTGTTCAGTGCGTCTGTGTCCTTACTTATTTCCTGTCTGGTGGATCTGTCCTTTGGGGTGAGTGGTTTGTTAAAGTCTTCCTAAGTGAATGCATTGCATTCTATTTCCTCCTTTAATTCTGTTAGTATTTATTTCACATATATTAGTGCTCCTGTATTGGTTGCATATATGTTTTTAATGGTTATATCCTCTTGTTGGACTGAGCCCTTTATCATTATGTAATGTCCTTCTTTATCTCTTGTTACTTTCTTTATTTTGAAGTCTATTTTGTCTGATACTAGTATTGCAACTCCTGCTTTTTTCTCTCTGTTGTTTGCATGAAATATCTTTCTCCAACCCTTGACTTTAATCTGTGCATGTCTTTGGGTTTGAGGTGAGTTTCTTGTAAGCAGCATACAGATGGGTCTTGCTTTTTTATGCATTCTATTACTCTGTGTATTTTTATTGGTGCATTCAGTCCATTTACATTTAGGGTGATCATTGAAAGATATGTACTTATTGCCATTGCAGGCTTTAGATTTGTTGTTACCAAAGGTTCAAGGTTAGCTTGTTTACTACCTTACTGTCTGACCTCATTCACTTATTTATCTGTTATAAACACAGTCTGATGATTATTTCTTTCCCCTCTTTTTCCTCCTCCTCCATTCTTCATATGTTGAGTGTTTTGTTCTGTGCTCTTTTTAGGAGTGCTCCCATCTAGAGCAGTCCCTCTAAGATTTCCTGCAGAGCTGGTTTGTGGGAGGCAAATTCCCTCAACTTTTGCTTGTGTGGGAATTGTTTAATCCATCCTTCATATTTAAATGATAATCATGCTGGATACAGTATCCTTGGTTCAAGGCCCTTCTGTTTCATTGCATTAAATATATCATGCCATTCTCTTCTGGCCTGTAAGGTTTCTGTTGAGAAGTCTGATGATAGCCTGATGGGTTTTCCTTTGTAGGTGACCTTTTTACTCTCTCTGGCTGCCTTTAATACTCTGTCCCTTTCCTTGATCTTTGCTATTTTAATTATTATGTGTCTTGGTGTTGACCTCCTTGGATCCCATCTCTCGGGAGTTCTGTGTGCCTCCGTAGTCTGAGCAACTATTTCCTCCCCCAGTTTGGGGAACTTCTCAGCAATTATTTCTTCAAAGACACTTTCTATCCCTTTTTCTCTCTCTTCTTCCTCTGGTACCCCTATAATGCATATATGGTTCTTTTTGGATTGGTCACACAGTTCTCTTAAAAGTGTTTCATTCCTGGGATCCTTTTATCTCTCTCTGCATCAGCTTCTATGCATTCCTGTTCTCTGGTTTCTACTTCATAAATGGCCTCTTGCATCTTATCCATTCTGCTTATAAATCCTTCCAGAGTTTGTTTCACTTCCATAATCTCCCTCTGGACATCTGTGATCTCCCTCCAGATGTCTGTAAACTCCCTCCAGACTTCAACCTTTAGCTCTTGCATATTTCTCTGCAGCTCTGTCAGCATGTTTATGATTTTTATTTTGAATTCTTTTTCAGGGAGACTGGTTAGGTCTGCCTCTGCAGATCCTTTCTCAGGTTTAACTATCCTGGTCTGGACCAGATTTTTTTTGCCTCTTCATCGTTGCAGTGGCTGTAGGCAGGTTGTGGGAGTGTCAGCTGGGACAACAATGTCCTTTCCTGCTTGCTGGATGCCTTGCCCTTCTCTGCTGCCTGTGATGGCTACCTGCACTCCTGGAGCAGCCACCGGGTTAATCTCCTAAGCTGCTTTGGGCGGGGTGTCCATCAGAGCAGCGCGGAGCCCTGCGGGGAGTGGCAGGCATGCCAGGTGCACTCCTCCATGCTAGCGGTGACCCTGCTGGGCAGCTGTGTAGCAGCAGTGGCCTTTGGGTCTGGCCCGGGAGGCTGTGCATTGGGCTGGGATTCTGGTTGGCTCCTTGGAGCACTCCTGCTCCCTCTGGCTCCACTTCTGGTGCGTGTGGGGCTTCTCCGCACCGGCTTCTACCGGGCTCTGGCTTCACTGCTGCTGGTGTGCGCAAGCTGCTCCCGGGCTGTTCGATCACGCCGCTGTGGGCTAGCCCTGTGGTGCACGGATCTGCTCTCGGTTCCTTCTAGCTCTTCCGCCCCCGGGGCATACTCCCACCCTCTTGCTACTGGTCCCGTGTGTCGGGGTCTGTGCCAGTTGGAGGAATGACTGGCAGGCTGCCTTGTTCTGTGAGGGACTTCAGAGCTGCACTGCGTCCATTTAGTGCCACTAAGTTCCCCCTGTCCAGCCATGGGGTCCTTGTCTCTTTAAGACTTGCAGAAAGCACTCGCTTTTCTTTTGTCTCGGGGGCGCCGGTTGCGGGGACCTAGTCACAGGTTTTGCTTTTCCTTTTCTCTAATATCTAGCACCCCGTGCACCTTGTGTCTGTGTTCCAGGTTCGGATTTCTAGAGCTGGTTGTTTAGCAGTCCTGGGCTTTCCCTCCCTCCCCATTCTGACTCCTTTCTTCCCACTGGGTTTTGGGGTGGGGGAGTGCTCGGATCCCACCTGGCTCCGGCTTCTATCTTAACCCCTTTGTATGATGCTGAGTTCTCGCAGATGTAGATGTATCCTGGCTGTTGTACTGCATCCACTGGTGTCTCTTTTAGGAATAGTTGTATTTATTGTATTTTCATAAATGTATATGTTTTGGGGAGCAGATTTCCTCTGAACTACTCATGCCACCATCTTCCCGTGATCTCGATCTTTCCCAATTTTATTATTACATGTCTTGGTGTTGTCTTCCTTCGGTTCCTTGTGTTTGGAGATCTGTGGATCTTCATGGCCTGAGAGACTATCTCCTTCCCCAGATTGGGGAAGTTTTCAGCAACTACTTCCTCAAAGACACTTTCTGTCCCTTTCTCTCTCTCTTCTTCTTCTTCTGATATCCCTATAAGGCAAATATTGTTCTGTTTGGATTGGTCACACAGTTCTCTTAATATTCTTTCTCTTAGAGATCCTTTTTACTCTCTGTGCCTCAGCTTCTTTGTATTCCTCTTCTCTAGTTTCTATTTCATTTATCATCTCCTCCACTGTATCCAACCTGTGTTAATACCCTCCATTGTGCTCTTCAATGACTGGATCTCTGACCTGAATTCATTCCTGAGTTCTTGGATGTATTTCTGTACCTCCATTAGCATGTTGATGATTTTTATTTTGAACTGCCTTTCAGGAAGAGTCACGAGGTCCATGTCATTTAAAGCTTTCTCAGGAGTTGTATTAATAATTTTTCTCTACCAGGTTTCTTTGGCGCTTCATGTTTGTATATGGTACCCTCTCACTTCCAGAAGCTCTACTCTGGAGCTGCTCAGCCCCTGAAGCAATGTCATGGGTCACAGGGGAGTGGTATTGGTGCCTGGGGGGAGGAAAGAGCTGTTTCCTGCTTCCCGGCTGCTATGCCTGTCTCCACTGCCTGAACCAGTGGGCCGAGCACATAGGTATAAACTTTTGTCCCAGAGTAGCCGGATATGGATCCCTGCTTTCCATAAGCAGCTGAAATCTCAGTCTCTCCAGGAATTCTGGCTGTATTATCTTTCCAACCCTGTAATCACACAAGTATCATGAAGCACCTTGAAATGTAGGTTTATGCTCCCAGAACAGATCTCCAGAGCTAGGTATTTAGCAGTCCCAGACCTTCCACTCCCTGCCTGTTCCATTTCTCTTACTCCTGCCATTGAGCTGGGTTGGGGAAGGGCTTGGGTCCCCGCTGGGCCATGGCTCTGGTACGTTACCCTGTTCCATGAAGTCTGCTCTTTTTTCCAGGTGTGTGCAGTCTCACGCAGTTCTCTTTCCTGTTGCTCTCTCAGGATTAGTTGCACCAACTATATTTTCTAATTGTATACGGTTTTAGGAGGAAGCCTCTGTCTCTCTTCTCATGCTGCCATTTTTAATCCTATCCCCAGCAATAAACTTTTTAAAGTAGTGTTTTATTTTGTGATTTTTATCATATATAAAAAAATTCCATGATATTATAGGTTTATAAATTTGTCCTTATATTTTTTCAACTTAGTTTTTTGTAACGATTACAGCTGTGTTTTAGAACTTAGAAGTTAGAAATTTTTCCATTCAATATCTGGTTTCCTTAAAATAAATAAGAAGATTTAAAGAGGTTGCTCCTTTTAAACTTCTACTGACATCACAGTAGAGAGTCCTACTTGTACTTAGTATCAAAAGGGCTGGTTGTATAGAAAAGCCATTCTGAAACCATGTCTGAATAACAAATGTAACTGTGACATACTGAAATACAATATCTATATAGAAGGCTCATGTTGAAATGTGCTGATTCCTATAAACCCAAATAAACTCACCCTCTTAATTCTAGCCTTTTTGAGACCCCAAGTAGATGTGACCACTCGCTTTTTATTTCTCTTAGGTTTCCTCCTTAAGGCTCTCTTGTTTCATGCATGTTAACTAACCATCTTATTTAGTTTCTTGATTATTAATTTCTAGGGCATTAGTTCTAGAAGCAGCAACATTTGAGATTTAATCATTTTTTCATTTCCTACAATAGCTAGCACAATTGTTTGCACAGTATAGATGCACTTTTTGTGAAGTTAAATGCAGATTTTGTTTTGATAGTATACTAGAGTAACTAAGGTATTAATTTCAATAAAGAATTAGTGGAAATGTATTACCCTTTCTAATTGTTTTTCTTGTCCTTAGGACAAAGTTAGGTGCAAAAAATTGTGATCATATAAAAAATGTGATTCTACTATTAAATATAAATCGGTTCAGATTATGGTGGCATAAACTTTAAACTTTCAAATGAAAATAACCCCAAAAGCCACTAGTAAGCATCATTATTTTATTTTATGGCACAGAGAATTGCATTGTATAAAGTATCACAAACTCCTACATATTTACCTGACAGCTGGGTAATGGTCACTGTGGGGACCATAATTTCAAAATCGTAATACATATTTAATAGTTCAACATTTATATTGCTCTTAGGTAAGGCTTTACACATAATAATTATCTTTTGTTCTCCATTGAATTTTTTTTTTTAAGTAATGCTTCAATTTCAAAAACAAAATATTTTCCAAACAGATGGGGATACATTTTCTCTGTGTGTTTTTTGACCATGTGTTTGTGTGTATGGGCAGAATCCTCACTATTTGTACACAGGCATTCAAAGGCCTTGGTGACTTCCCATTTCTCTACTGATTTGCTCCACAGCATGAAGAAGTGCTTTAGCTCCTCTTGGAAAACATACTGTTATTACAAAGTAATGATGACAGCCTCATTTTTTAAATGAAATAACAAGAGAGTGTATTTGAGGTTTCTTTTATAACAGAATTGCTAGAGAACTATGAGTCCAGAGCCAAATTTAGAAACAATTATTTTGTGGTAAAGTTAATTTAAGGAAAAGTATGTATTATTTATCTTTTTCCTATACCTTGTCTCCTGTCTCCAGTCTCGCTCTCATTTTTTCATACTGTTCTTGATAGTTTAGTCACAGCTAATGTAAGAATGCCTGATGATGTTTAAAACATTATAGCTGGATGGAAAAATTTATTTTCATATGGATCAACAGTTTTAAATTAAAGAAACACACAGCTTCTATTTGCTATATTTGGGTGATTGTACATAGAAGCAAATGTATATGTATCTGTGTCTTGAAGTCTATTAGCTAAGTGCCTTTGAGGTTCAACATTCAGTATTTGTTTAGTAATTGCTATGGGTGAGGCATGGTGGTAGTCATAGAAAAAACAACAGCAAGAAAGGCCGAGTAGTTTCTTCTGTTAGAATTCATAATCTGGAATGAACATAGAGGGAATAAATTAATTAAGTAACCAAAAGTCACCAGGTAATCCTCAACACACACACACACACACACATTTATGTATGTATGTATTTGGAGGCTGTGCTAAGTGATATGATGACCAATGGTGGGTGATACAGAATCGTTAGGATACCTAACCTGGTCTGTTGGGACAAGAAAGGTATCTGTGAAAGTGTCACCTGAAGTTGAAAGATTAGATGCTCATTGCTATTAAACAATAAAGCCAGCTTTAATCATACGACATTAAGAATAAAGTAAAATAAAATTGAAAAAATAAATTTAAATAAAAAGAGAAGGGAAATAGTAATCAAGTCAAATGAGAGCAATATAAAGAACATGTCATTCTCAAAATGATCTGAGAACTATTAATAAGTGGTATTATTATACTAAACCATGTAATATACCTATTTAAAAATCCTGATTTTGAGTCATGTACCAGATTTTTTTGTTTCATTTTTTACAACTTTTGTTGATGTTTAAATATATTAAGCTTTGATTAGTCCATTCTCAGTCATAACATGCTGGAACAAACACTCAGAAAAAGGTCATCCAGCGAGAAAGATTACCTTGAGAAATGCAGATCACTAGAGACGCCATCATTATTGGACAGCCAGAAGATAATATCAAAAGGTTTTTCAATATTATATAAAATGTAAGAGTGGGGTTTAGTCTGATATTTCCTAAAGTGTCAACATAAAAGATTATATTGCACAGAATAACTTTGGAAAGTCATGGTGTCTTATACCTAACTCTCTAATCATCCTATTTGGAGATTCACAATAAGTAAATACTCATTAAGACATCTAAGTATATCAAAGGCCCTGGAAATTTTCATAGCAAAGAAACCTCTTTAATTTTCTTCAGACTTTTTACAAAGCTGTTTACAAAGCTAATATAATTTATGTTTATTTTTCAGCAAATGTTTATATCCAGTAGAATTATTTTATTTGTGGTAACACGACTTTGACATTTTGACCTAGCACAGTCACATCAATTGGCAGATGAAAATTACATGATCCCTGGAAGTTAAATAATTTCCCAAAATATACATATTTATTGGTATGGCCACTATTAAAAACATGATGTCCTTACACCCATATTCTCATTCTTGTTCCATTTTAACCTATCTTATTAACATACTTTGTCTTAATACATAGAGATACTGATTTTAGTAGAATAGTCATCTATATCTGAATTGAAGAAATAAGCCTATATCAACATACAAACATAATATATACCAGTGAAATAATTACTATTCTTTTATATTGGTAAGTTTAAATTGGTATTCATGA
Organism: Manis pentadactyla; assembly: GCF_030020395.1. Taxonomy (NCBI): domain Eukaryota; kingdom Metazoa; phylum Chordata; class Mammalia; order Pholidota; family Manidae; genus Manis; species Manis pentadactyla. Next base: position 121,113,279 of record NC_080023.1, on the reverse strand, counting down.
TCATTTGGATGTCTAATTCCTCATCTGTGTGGGAGAAAGAGTCAAACTGATCATTCTTTTCTCATTAAGGCTACATGACAAACTATGAAATATTGTTAATGGACTTCCATGAAATTACTGTCTTTCTGTTTATTTGAGCTTTTAGGATCTTATGAACATAAGCTACAGTATAATTGGTTCCCAAGGTGGTCATAAATGTGGGCATTTACAACAAGTTATGCTCACACCCTCACTAACATTTATTTTCATGTGGCCATTTGGTGTCAGTAGAGGGAACATACCTAATGCTCCTTAGTGGCCATTTCTTAGTGTCTTAATTGGGCAGGAACATTTAAAGGGATGAAAAGGCAGAAACAGTCAAAGTGACAATGAACCTAAATGTTCTACCAAATGGCTTTTCAAAATGGTGTTATAACTAATTAATATTGGCCTCAATAAAAAATCTAATGAAATTGGTTGAAATAATTACATACTGTATCTTCATGAGAAGTGCTTTGTTGTACTGTCAAAGAACACTGAAAAGATCTGCCTAAACCAGGAAGAATTTATTGGAGGGATAGAGAAAACTATAACCATTCTCCCACTTTTGACATTGAAAGGTAATTTATTAAAAAGGCAAAAAAAAAAAAACCCACATAAAAATAAATGCCTACTTAAAGGCAGTAGTAAGATTAACTGGAGTCTAAATAAAGATGTGACCCTATATTGTTCATTTTCTACCGTATTAGTGTTTCCTTGAACTGATCCTTTTTATCACCATTCTCTGAGCACTGATAACACCACCACCATCTAATACTGCAAACGAGCACATAATGGTCTCTGACATTAAGTGTATAGTTAACTGATTTCTTATACCATTGCATGGTTGACTGCTGAAAACCAAGTTTGTTAGAAATTCTGAATATTCATTTATATTCTATCTTTAATAAGAACATTAATTAATTTAATAATTGCCTTTCCTCTCCTCTTCATTATGTCTGCATTCTCTGTCACATTTACGTTTTCATCAAATTTCTCCCTGAATTAAAATTACTAACAACTCGTAGCTTCTTATCACATCAAACCCAAATCCTGCCTGATTTTCAAGGCCGCCTGTATACATCCTACATGTCTGTCTGTATCTAGCTTGGCCTTACAACATATCCACTTGCTTTGATCAAGTTGTTCATCTCAGATTATCAGCTGAAATGTACACTATTTCCCTTTGTTCCACATGTTTATGCTGTGCATGTCTATTCATTCAGGGAAAAAACAGTTTCTTCCCTTTTTCCTTATCTAAATCTTACTCCCCTACAAATATCATCCCTTTGAAATTGTCTCTGATCCTTCTGGCATTTATTTATCTTACCATCCCTAACATTCTAGAGGAATTTGGGCCCTTCAACATTGATCACTCTTTAACAACATGCTGTTACTTTGCTAATTATTTCATGTGTATTGATTTTACCTTTTCAGGACATTGCATACTTTTTAAGTTTGGGTCTATGTGTTTATCTTTTACACACTCTCCTTACATCTAACACAATGAGAAAATGATGTGTGCTCAAAATCCTTGTTGATTGATTGATTGAAAAAATTGCACACCATCAGGCTGTTATTGTCATTAGCGGACAGGATCAAGTTGTAGAGATGCAGTTAAATGCCTGCCTATCAACCTGCCTGAGAGCTGATGCAGAGCGAAGTCATCATCCTGAGAGTCAGAAAACTCATTAGCTCTCAAGGGACTGACGTGTATTAAACGTTCTCTTTATGGATTACAGTGAATTGCATTAAGTCTGATTCATTCTTTTGTAATCAAACTGTATTTATATGTCTAGAAATAACATTACTTTGAAATGTATTTAAAAATTGTCACTCATTTTCCTAGAGTTGTCATCTTAGTTTACTATTAAAAAGTTTAAAAAAGAAAATCACATGACTTTATCCAAAATCATTTTCTACAATAGCGGAGAAGAAAGGAAAATAGTAAGCTTTTTGAGGTAATGATACTCCTTGTTAAAAAAGAATGCTGCATAACAAATTAGCTTAAGTGGAACTGTAGTACTATTGTGTTTTCTAAATATACTTGTGTTTCTTTAGGTAAGTGCCTTTTTAGATAACAGAATGATCAACTATGCATTTCAAATGAAAGGAGTATCACAATTTGACCAATAATTTTTTATAAGTTGATCTTAACATATCCTTCAGAATATGTGAATACAATTAATAAATGTAAACTGTTATGATGAAATTTTGTTTCATAAACATTTTTACATTTTAAGACTAAATATAACATAATGAAGATTTATACTTCATTTGTAATCTTTTTGGTTATTGTATTCTTAATTCTCAGAGATTTGCCTTCTCAATGATTTACCCTTATCGATCTTCTTAATCCCCAGCTGTTTAATTTTTACCTTGGTAATAGTTTTCAGAATATTTTGAACCCTTTACCTTCCCACATACATTTCATTTCCCTGTGAAAACAAAGGTAGTATATTTCCCACAGCTTTCAGACTGTTTCCGTCCCACACTCTGTGTTTTGCTCCCACGTCTCTCCTCCCCATCCCCCAACAGTCTATACTTGCCCTGCGTTTGCTTCAATGGACTCCAGGAAATTGTGTGTCTAACACACACAGGCTTGCACACATACTCAGCTGATCATTAAGAAACAGCTTTCATGTTTAATAGTAGTTCTCAACTATTAATAATACATTTTAATCTTTTAATTAGGGCTTCCTTTAATTCTACTTGAAAAAAAAAAGAGAGGAGAAAGGAAACCATGCCCCCATAAGATGGCACTTTTGTCGGACAGGACCCAAGGAAAAAGAGGGAGGTAAAAGGAAAGATTATAATTTGTATTCAGACACTCACACTGATAGATTGTCACTTGATAGGTTGGGAAGAATTTGGCTTCACAAAGGAGGCTGATCTTATGTTTTTTGTTTGTTTGTTTTGGTGTCTGTGATTTAGAAGAGCCAGAACCCTGATATGTTCACTGTTTTAAAAGCTACAGTTTCAATAAAATTGGAAATTTGGCTGTTTTCAGTGTGTGAAGATGATCTATAATCAAGAGACTATTTTCATTACAGCAAGTATAACTGGAACTCGTGTGTGCAGAGGGTGGTGTCAAATTATGAGAACTTCCAGTCTTCTGTTGAAGAATGTTGACTAATACCTGCTGTCTTAGGGCTAGTACTTCCTCTTCAAGGGATAGGGGTCAGCACCATTGGATGCTATTTTTTGCTCTCTGGTGGTGATCCAAGAATATAAAAAGAGAACATCTGGATTTCCATGAGTTCCAGCCATGCTGAAAAGCTTTCTATAGAGTGTGTTTGTTTTTATAGATGCATATACATCCTTCAAAAGTTATTTTCCAAGGCAGCCACATTTCAAAACCATGAACTTTATCCCATTAAGTGACAAAACTAAACAAAATGTCTGTTCAGCTACTATGTGAAGTTTCTAGGCTTGTGAGTCAAGTCACTTTACAAAACACGTTTCATGCTTGATGTAACTTTAATTCTCCTTCTTCCTGGGAATCATGAGATGACTTTGAGAAACACTCTAAATATGTCTGTGTTCACTGTCTAATGATAATGAATAGTTTTTAGGTGGGTTGTTTCTGCAGTCTTTGAAAAACTACAACAAAAAAAACCCTTTTTAAAAGTAAATGTAATAGCTCTTTGAAGCATTTGCATCTTTGAGGCATAAAGCAGTAGTTTTATTCACAGAAGGGGTTAGAAAATGGGGAGAAGTAATGCGAAAACTTTTTCTAATCATTTAGTCACTCAATCACAAATCCAAACAGGTAAAAAGAAGTCTCCATTTAGGACATTCTTTTTTAAAATTTCAAATCGTGGATGATTTTTTAAAGGTTTTAGTTTATTTTTAAAGAAGGACAATTATTTAAGATGAGTGAATTTATCACCAATATGACTGCTGCTTCTCAAAAAACTGAACAGAAATAACCTTAATATCGATAATGAAGTCCCTTCTTAGAGTCATCTCCAGCTCCCTGTGGACTAGGTCAGAAGAAACAAAGCTTTAATGTCTGATAATATATTTCCAAAACCTGTAGAATAACAGCTTGAATTTTTTAATGTTTTAACGTGAATGTAAACCTCATTTCAGGTTTTCAATTTAGATTATAAATCTAGGGAGAGCCAGGTTTTAAGTTTCTCTATGTATTCAGCCCCAATACTAAATTTATTATAAGCTATTGATAAGTGATAAATAGGAACTAATTTTCCTCATATATCTGAATACTCGATTGTTTAACTTAAACAATTTTGCAAACCAATATGATAACTGTGATTTAAACATACCTAACATTTGCTTCTTGTCCACATCTCTTTAAAAAGCACTTCACTCTAAAATTTTATCCTTACTTTTCCTTGCATTCGGAACACTCTGTGCTCATTATATTTTATGACTTTTTAAATTAGATTATTAAGGCATGTCCAAGAGGAGGGAAGTGTCCCAGTAACATGGTACCTGGGATTAAGATGATCTAACTATCAGCACTTCAGATGCCCAGGCCAACCACGTACGTTAACAGAGGTCCATTTGAATCCTGCATAACATCTCCGCCTGTTCAGTCCACAGTTTGTAGCCAAACATATGGTAAGTGGCTTTGGAGAAAAATCTTCAAGCTGGCAGGCTGCTGCTGATGTCTCTGGGCTCACAGGACCCATTTAAGTCTGTGCAGCTCCAAATTGGAGCCTGAGACTTGTCTACTTGCTGAAATGTGAGCAGTCCAGATTTTTTAGTTTCTAAGCCTCTCAGAGAAGTATAATGATCAGCACTCCAAAGAGCTAGGAATATAAGCCAAATGCAAACAGATTAGGGAGTGAGAGTAGAAGAGCTACAGCTGTTAGGTCAAGCTGGGCGCAAAATGGTTTCATTTTTCAGAAATCAGAGAAGAATGTCACTACAGTGAACTCTGTGACAAAATGAACTTGTTCTTTAGTAATTTTCTCTCTGATACTGGAGGAAATCAGCTGAGGAAGATAAGAGTATTTAAATGAATATGGATATGGCAAAGATGGGTGGGCAGTGATAACAATTCTGAAGAGATAGACATATGATAATTCAATGATTACAAATTTCCTTTGGGAGAGATTGTCATAACAATTACCAATAACAATTATTTTAAAGTTTATATGCTGGGGCCAGAATTAGAAAGTTTACTTCATCAGATTAGAAAGAATTAGAAATTCCACTAGAATTAGAAAGCCTACTTGACCTTTTCTCTCAATCATTGTGTTTATCACTTCTCTTCTGAATGCATATTTTCTGATTGAGTGTTCCTTTTCATTTTCTTGTGAATCTATCCTAGCTAGTCTTGCTCTTTTCTTTAAACATTGCTTACATGGAATGACACGCGAATGAAGGACTGTAGACAAGCTTTAATTTCCTATTGTTCAACCTTTATTCTCTAATTTGGAGGCATATTTTGTTCTATGATATTTTTGAAACTTTCATTTCTGTAGAATTGGAGATTCCTGGGGTCCTGTGGAGCCAGTCAGGTAATGAATGAAGCAGAGGAGACCTCAGTGGGTGGGAAGGGTTATGATAAACTGGAGACCATGCCCCATCTAAAGGGAGCCTCCACGACTCAGCCTCCAGCTGAGCTCTTTGCTGTTGCTAAGTGAGAATGAAGGCCAGAGGATTCAGAAATCTGGTTGATTATGACGATGGGGTATGATTTTTAAATGCTGAGAAATTATTTTCTGTTTTAAAGAAAACTGGTATTCTTAAAAATGTTGTCAGTACACTGCTATGAACAAAGCTGTCTGAAGGCCACATTTAGCCTAATGGCCATCAATTTACAAACTTTGTTCTGAGATAAATAATCCTTAACCAGAATTAAGTTTTACATAACATTCAGAAATTTGAGTTTGTTCTAAGCAGACTGGTAAATTTTCTCTTCCATGATCTCGGTTACTCGTTATACATTCTTTTTAAGAACAATTTTCAATGCCTCTTTCATACATACCCTCTTCCTTGAAATTCAATGAGTAACCTAATTTCAGCAATTATACCTACTAAATATCACTTAAATGTCTACTCTCCTATCTCCACTACCACTGTTTTTTGGCTAGGTTATCATCATCCCTTAAATGGAATCTCACCTATAGATCTTTTTCTAATAATAACTTACTCCTTCCTCTACTTCTTGTCTTTGGTAGAATTTATTATTCCTTTGTTTTCTCACTACACCCTCCTCCAGACTTTTATCGTGTCTATTAACCTTCTAACCGTTGTTATTGCTGCAGTGCAGCTGGTCTAAGTGTTATTCTACTAACTCAGGACAAGAAACCCAGAGTCATGAATTCAACCTTAGGTGTTTGGGGATCAATTTTGCTCCAGGTTGTTCAGTTTCTGGAGGACTGTAATGTAGTGCCAAGGTATGGTAAGAACCCTCAGTAACCTGTCATTTTTGTTTAATGCTGAAAAGTCCTTTTATAATGTTGATATGGTCTTGAGGTGTGGCACTGCTTCTGTGCTAAGTTCAGACATGGGTGTCATAGGGAGGGAGCCTCAGTACAATTCCTAAAATTGGTTCAACTCCCTAGATACATGTTTCTCAACCTCTTTATCCTAATAATTTCTTCTATACAGCTACACTGTTTATATTCTGTTGTAATGCTTTGCCACAGAGTATCACAATTAATAAGATTTTTTTTCACCATTCAAGAACCCACTTTTGCTCTCTTAGAGCAATATCTCCCTTGTTGATAATGCACACCTGGAATGACTAGGTAGACATTCTTTCTGGAGTTTTGCCATGTCCTTGAATTGCTGCTAGGGAAGAGAGCTCAGGTGGCTGAGGTCCTAGAAAACAATGTATCTTTTCCAGCCCATCCCTAGCCTAGTGATCTCTTTCTCATGTGATTTAAGCATCTTTATGACACCTTCAAACCACTTCCATCTTTCCTTCAAATCATCTAGTTTTTTGACAATGTCCTTTAATAAACCACTAAAATGAGATACCAAAGTATTTGCACAAAAATTATACCTATTCTTTTTTTAAAGCACAAGGAGCCCAAATCGTCAAAATCCCAGCGGGTGAGAAAAAAATATTTGCCTTTCATTCTCTTGCAAAGTAGATAAGAAGAGCCAGATGGATCTATATAGTAGAACTGTTTTAAAACTGTATATATAGGATATTCTGCCAAATTTACATCTGTCTGCTTCTACTGAACTATGATCTTTGATAGTGTAAAAATGATTTTCTCATCTTTGTAATTCTAAAGATCTATAAAAGTCCTGTTACATTTTAAGTGTATAATGTTTTTGAATAAACAGATGATCTAGGCTAAAGAGTTAGTGTAGGCTACCATAATAGAAGGCCATGAACAAGAGGCTCAAACAATAGAAATTAATTTTCTCATGGTTCTGGAGACTAGTAGTTCAAGATCTAGGTGCCAGCAAGCTTGCTTTCTGGTCAGTTTTCTCTCCTTATTTTGGAATGACCTTCTTCCTATGTCCTCACATAGCCTTTCCTCTGAATGAGCAGAGGAAGAGTAAGAACTCTGTCATCTCTTTCTCTTCTTATAAGGACGTCCTATATCATCTAGAGTCTCACACTTATGACCTCATTTAATCTTAATTACCTCCTTAAAGACCCTATCTCTAAAGATAAGCACACTGGGGTTAGGACTTCAACATATGAATTGACAGGGGGGCATAAGTCAGTCCATAAGAGTCAGCAAACTTTTTTGATAAAGGGACAGAAAGAAAATATTTTAAGCTCTCGGACCGTATGGTCTCCATCATAATGCCTCAACTGTTATGATGTACTGTTGTGGCATGAACAAGTTAGTATGGCTGTGTTCCAATAAAACTTTATTTACAGTATGAAGTGGTGAGCTGGATTTTGACTACAGACTATAGTTAGCTGACCCCTAATATAGACTTTCAAATGTTCTAACTTTCTTACCCACTTACACAACTGTCCATTTCTATAAGTGTGTCATAGATACCTGCATAAAACCTTTTAATGACTGGTGTTACCTGCAGAATATGGTATAAACTCTTAAGCACAGGAGGTTTTTTTATATTGAGTCAATAATAACAGGTCAGCAAAATTCTTCTTAATCTGTATTGTATTTCTCAAAACAAAAACAAGCATCTTCCCAACTGGTGTCTTCACCCAGGGTATTTCTTTTCAATTTGGAATATCACTCTCTCTCCTATGCCTTGATCACAATCCCTGCCCCACTTCCCTGGAGAGCAGCCGCCCACACTCTGCTATCTTTGAAGCAGCTCAAACTCTAGTCAAAATTATGCACTGTTTTTCTTCTGAACAAACATAGAATCTTTATCATTGTTTGGTAATTATTAATTCACCTTCCCCAGTGCTTAGTGAATTTCTTATGTAGTTCTCTAATCCATCCAGTACCCATCAGGATACCCTCGGAATTCTGTGCCTTTTTATGGCAGGGTTATTTTCTCTAAGTAGAATCCTGTGCTCTAGACCATTAGTTCCTTCCCAGGATTGATTTTGCTAACATGAATAACTTGAAAGTATCTGGAGAAATTATTGTCCTGATAACTGGGTGGAGGGAGTGTATTGCTGCTGATATCAAGCAGGTTGAGGTTTTAGAGATGCTGGTAAACATCTTGTAGTGTACTGGATGCCCCACAACAAAGAGGTATACAGCCCCAAATGCCAATAGTGTCAAGACTGAGAAGCCATGATCTAGAAAAAATTTCAATTAAAATTTGCTTGTCCTATAACCACTCTTTTAGGTGAATCCCATTCTATTCAAATGGATTCCTGTGTTTTCTATACTGTTCAACTCTTTACCCATTTTTTCATATTAGTAAATTCTAAAGATAGACTTACATTAAGTCCATTTGGGGACTGTTTTCACTTGAGTACATGAAGTAATTTAGGGCAGACATAGGAATGTTTGATAAGCAGCCAAAGTCAAATTATATCCCACTGGCCACTGACAAGTAGAAGATTTACCCAAGTTTCTATCAGCATGCTGGGAAAGAGCTAGGCCTGCTTCTGGGAAGCCTGGGCATCTGGGGATGAAAACACTGAATTTAGAATTATTTCAGAATCAACTACCACTAATACTGCCCCTCTGTGTTTTAGAGTTTCAGAATAATAAGAATAAATTAAGAAAGTGTTTGAACACAGAAAGTAAATTTTGTGAATAATATACATAGATCAATGTAAAGAGTTGAATGAAATATGAATGAACTGATACAAATTTTTGTGAGAGAAAGAAAGAAAAAGAGAGAAAGAAAGGAAGGAGAGAGTGAAGGAGGAAGGAAGGAAGAAATAACTGGGGAATTAGGAGAGAAAGCATAAGATTAGACTCAGAAAGAAGCAAGTTTAGAATTAGGCTCTGAATCTGTTGAATAGTGTGACCTTGGACAAGTTTCTTAATTTTTCCTCTTTCCTTAGCTCAAAAATGGAGATAGTATTATTGTTATGGAAATTACATGAAAATATATACAGAAAACATCCATCACAGTACCTGGTACATAGAAGGTACTAAATATAGGTTTAAGAAAGAATGTTTGACAATCTGTAGAACTGAACTTCCTTGAAGTAATAAATGTTCCAAGATAAAGTATTTTAGGACCAAGCAGACCAGAGATGATTTCTATGAAGTTATTTATACCGGTAGCAGTGAAGTTAATAAAAATCTGTTTCCTCCTTCCCCCAAAGCAAGTTAAGAATTTTAAGTGAATCCCCAGTTCAATTTCTTCCACTGCCAGTTCCACTTTAAAAGTAGAATGTGCCATGGACAGATGCTGTTTCTGCTACCACACTAGTCCAAGCCTCCTTCACCTGTCAGCTAGGAACATGGGCTTCTGCACTAGTCATTTCATCTCCTTGTTTCCCTTTCTACTCTCTTCCAACTTAAAACAAAACAAAACATAACATAATTGCAGCTTTTAAAGGCAATAATCAGTTCATTTAACCACTCTTTAATATCTTTGCTAGCTGTTACACTTCACATAAAATCCAAACTTTTTACCATGGCTCAAAAGGTCTTGCTTGATCTCACTCCTGACTGCCTATCCACTGTTATCTCTTGTCTGCACCTCTGTCTCCCTCACCACTCAAGCCACACAAACTTTTGACTTATCTTCAAGCAACCGAGACATTTTTCTCCCTTGGGAGCCCTGCTTCCTAACACTGACTTCTGATTGCTCAGGACTCAACGGAGAAGTCACTTAACAGCAGAAGATTTTTCCCTCCTTCCCTTTTAAAGTCAGTCCTATTTTGCTGATTTCTAAATCTGTACTCCTTTTATTCCCTTTTTCACTTTTCAAAAATTACGTTTATATATATGTTAAACTGTTTGCCTACATATATTTTGTTTCCCCATTAGCCTATAAACTCCATAAAGGGGAAGTCCATGGGTGTGTAGTGTAAAAACCATTACTAGAATCTGTCACTCGGTAAAACATAAATATTCAGTAAATATTATATAAATGAACAATAGACAGTAGGTTAAGATCTGATTTCCTTAATAATTGGTCAAACTTTTCTTGGAGTTACTGGAGATGGAAGAAAAGTATAATAAATGTTTTATAATGTCTTCAGTTTCATTCAAATGTTGAATAAAAAATTCTTAATAAAAATGCATGCATGGCAACATAAAAAGATGACTTTTTGTATTTCATTTCTTGAGGTCTTCTTAGTCTATAGATAACAATGTGCTTTGTATTCAGTAGACACTCACTAAATTCTGCTTGAACTACAGATTGCCACAATGAAAATATTCTAGAAATACAAGATGGTTTTGTTTACTTCTTATTCTCAGATCTTTTTTGGTGGAGAATATTTGTGATTCCCTATTATTTAGATAAGATAGTAATTAAATTTTTTAAGCATGGAAATATGATTTGTGTTGGAGTAACAAATATCAAAATAATTCTAAAAATCCTAATTTCATATAGCTAAAAGCATTTTTGTCATTGTTACATTTATTATTTAAATCTAAACCCTGTGGAACAGATTTATTATCTTACATAAAAACAAGGCTCAGAAGCCAAGATGGCGGCGTGAGTAGAGCAGCGGAAATCTCCTCCAAAAACCACATATAGTTTTGAAAATACAACAAAGAAAACTCTTCCTAGAAGAGAGACCAGAAGACACAGGACAACAGCCAGACCACATCCACACCTGCAAGAACCCAGCGCCTTGTGAAGGGGGTAAGATACAAGTCCCAGCCTGGCGGGACCTGAGCGCCCCACACCTCAGCTCCCGGAGGGAGGAGAAGAGTCAGAGCTGGGAGGGAGAAAGAGCCCAGGACTGCTGAACACCCAGCCCCAGTCATCTGCACCAGAGCACAGAAACAGTGAATGCGTGAGGTGCTGGAAACTAGGGAAAAAGGACAGTAAGACCTGTGAGCGGGTCCCTGCAGACATTACACCCGGAACAAAGGAAAGCGAGTGCTTTTTGGAAGTCTTAAAGGGACAGGGACCACACGGCCAGACAGAAGCATTCTGGGACACTTAGTTTAGCAGCAGGGAATCTGGGGAACTCTGGGCACTCTAACCCCCTGGGCAGCAGGGAGCATGGAGGCCCCTCATGGAGATAAATAGCTTGCCGGCCGCTCCTCCTCCAAGGAAGCTCCACCATATCGGAGCAGCAGCCGGAGGCAGGACACGCCCACAGCAACCGCGGAGATAAACTCCATAGCAGCCGGGCAGGAAGCAGAAGCCCTGTCTGCGTGCAGCTGCCCAGCCCAAGCCACTAGAGGTCGCTGTTCTCCCAGGAGAGGAGGGCCACAAACCAACAAGAAGGGAAGTTCTTCCAGCTGTCACTCGTCCCAGCTCTGCAAACTATCTCTATCACCATGAAAAGGCAAAATTACAGGCAGATTATGATCACAGAGTCAACACCAGAGAAGGAGACAGACCTAACTAGTCTTCTTGAAAAAGAATTCAGAATAAAAATCATAAACATGTTGACGGAGATGCAGAGAAATATACAAGAGCTAAGGGATGAAGTCCGGAGAGAGATTACAGCCAGAAAGGAGATTACAGAAGTGAAACAAACTCTGGAAGGATTTATAAGCAGAATGGATAAGATGCAAGAGGCCATTGATGGAATACAAACTAGAGAACAGGAATGCATAGAAGCTGACAGAGAGAGATAAAAGGATCTCCAGGAATGAAACAATATTAAGAGAACTGTATGACCAATCCAAAAGGAACAATATCTGTATTATAGGGGTACCAGAAGAAGAAGAAGAGAGGAAAAGGGATGGAAAGTATCTTTGAAGAAATAATTGCTGAAAACTTCCCCAAACTGGGGGAGGAAATAATCGAACAGACCACGGAAATACACAGAACTCCCAACAGAAAGGACCCAAGGAGGACAACACCAAGACACATAATAATTAAAATGGCAAAGGTCTAGGACAAGGAAAGAGTTTTAAAGGCAGGTAGAGAGAAAAAGGTCACCTATAAAGGAAAACCCATCAGGCTATCATCAGACTTCTCAACAGAAACCTTACAGGCTAGAAGAGAATGGCATGATATATTTAATGCAATGAAACAGAAGGGCCTTGAACCAAGGATACTGTATCCAGAACGATTATCATTTAAATATGAAGGAGGGATTAAACATTTCCCAGACAAGCAAAAGTTGAGGGAATTTGCCTCCCACAAACCACCTCTAGAGGGTATTTTACAGGGACTGTTCTATACGGGAGCACTCCTAAGACTAAACAGATGTCACCAGAGAAAATAAAATCACAGCAAAGAAAGAAGACCAACCAAATACTAACTAAAGGCAAAAAATAAAATCAACTAAACACTAAAAGCAGTTAAAGGAAACACAGAAGAGAACAGAATAAAACAACCAACATACAAAGAATGGCGGAGGAGGAATAAGAAGGGAGAGAAGAAAAGAATCTCCAGACAGTGTATATAACAACTCAATAAATGAGCTAAGTTAGGCAGTAAGATACTAAAGAAGCTAACCTTGAACCTTTGGTAACCACTAATCTAAAGCCTGCAATGGCAATAAGTACATACCTTTCAAAAGTCACCTTAAATGTAAATTGACTGAATGCACCAATCAAAAGACACAGAGTAACAGAAGGGATAAAAAAGCAAGACCCATCTATATGCTGCTTACAAGAAACTCACCTCAAACCCAAAGACATGCACAGACTAAAAGTCAATGGATGGAAAAACATATCTCAGGCAAACAACAGAGAGAATAAAGCAGGGGTTGCAGTATTAGTATCAGACAAAATAGACTTCAAAACAAAGAAAGTAACAAGAGATAAAGAAGGACATAACATAATGATAAAGGGCTCAGTCCAACAAGAGGATATAACCATTATAAATATATATGCATCCAACACAGGAGCACCAGCATATGTGAAACAAATACAAACAAAACTAAAAGAGGAAATAGAGTACAATGCATTCATTTTGGGAGACTTTAACACACCACTCACCCCAAAGGATAGATCCACTGGTCAGAAAATAAGAAAGGACACAGAGGCACTGAACAATACACTAGAACAGATGGATCTAATAGATGACTATAGAACTCTACATCCAAAAGAAACAGGATACACATTCTACTCAAGTGCACATGAAACATTCTCCAGAATAGACCACATACTAGCTTACTAAAAGAGCCTCAGTAAATTCCAAAAGATTGAAATTCTACCAACCAACATTTCAGACCACAAAGGTATAAAACCAGAAATAAATTCTACAAAGAAAACAAAAAGCCTCACAAACACATGGAGGCTTAACAACATGCTCCTAAATAATCAATGGATCAATGAGCAAATTAAAATAGAGATCAAGGAATATATGGGAATATATGACAACAACAACACAAAGCCCCAACTTCTGTGGGACGCAGCCAAAGCAGTCTTAAGAGGAAAGTATATAGTGATCCAGGCACACTTGAAGAAGGAAGAACAATCCCAAATGAATAGTCTAACATCACAATTATCGAAATTGGATAAAGAAGAACAAATGAGGCCTAAAGTCAGCAGAAGGAGGGACATAATAAAGATCAGAGAAGAAATAAACAAAATTGAGAAGAATAAAACAATAGCAAAAATCAATGAAACCAAGAGCTAGTTCTCTGAGAAAATAAACAAAATAGATAAGCCTCTAGCCAAACTTATTAAGAGAAAAAGAGAATCAACACAAATCAACAGAATCAGAAATGAGAATGGAAAAATCATGACAGAATCCACAGAAATACAAAGAATTATTAAAGACTACTATGAAAACCTATATGCCAACAAGCTGGAAAACCTAGAAGAAATGGACAACTTCCTAGAAAAATACAACCTTCCAAGACTGACCAAGGAAGAAACACAAAAGTTAAACAAACCAATTATGTGCAAAGAAATTGAAACAGTAATCAAAAAAATACCCAAGAACAAAAACCCCGGGCCAGACAGATTTACCTCGGAATTTTATCAGACGTACAGAGAAGGCATAATACCTATTCTCCTTAAAGTTTTCCAAAAAATAGACGAGGAGGGAATACTCCCAAACTCATTCTATGAAGCCAACATCACCCTAATACCAAAATCAGGCAAAGACCCCACCAAAAAAGAAACTTACAGACCAATATAGCTGATGACTGTAGATGCAAAAATACTCAATAAAATATTAGCAAACCGAATACAAAAATATATCAAAAGGATCATACACCACGACCAAGTGGGATTCATCCCAGGGATGCAAGGATGATACAACACTCGAAAATCCATCAACATCATCCACCACATAAACAAAAAGAAGGACAAAAACCACATGATCATCTCCATAGATGCTGAAAAACCATTTGACAAAATACAACATCCATTCATGATAAAAACTGTCAGCAAAGTGGGTATAGAGGGCAAGTACCTCAACATAATAAAGGCCATATATGATAAACCCATAGCCAACATCATACTGAACAGCGAGAAGCTGAAAGCTTTTCCTCTGAGATCAGGAACAAGACAGGGATGCCCACTCTCCCCACTGTTATTCAACATAGTACTGGAGGTCCTAGCCATGGCAATTAGACAAAAAAATAAATACAAGGAATCCAGATTGGTAAAGAAGTTAAACTGTCAGTATTTGCATATGACATGATATTGTACATAAAAAACCCTAAAGATTCCACTCCAAAACTACTAGAACTGATATTGGAATACAGCAAAGTTGCAGGATACAAAATTAACACACAGAAATCTGTAGCTTTCCTATATACTATCAATGAACCAATAGAAAGAGAAATTAGGAAAACAACTCCATTCACAATTGCATCAAAAAGAATAAAATACCTAGGAATAAACCTAACCAAGGAAGTGAAAGACCTATACACTGAGAACTACAAGACACTCTTAAGAGAAATTAAAGGGAACACTATCAAATGGAAACTCATCCCATGCTCTTGGCTAGGAAGAATTAATATCGTCAAAATGGCCACCCTGCCCAAAGCAATATACAGATTGGGTGTCAAATTACCAGCAACATTCTTCAACGAACTGGAAAAAATAGTTCAAAAATTCATATGGAAACACCAAAGACCCCGAATAGCCAACGCAATCCTGAGAAGGAAGAGTAAAGTGGGGGGGATCTCACTCCCCAACTTCAAGCTCTACTACAAAGCCACAGTAATCAAGACAATTTGGTTCTGGCACAAGAACAGGGCCACAGAGCAGTGGAACAGATTAGAGACTCCAGACATTAACCAAACATATATGGTCAATTAATACTTGATAAAGAAGCCATGGACATACAATGGGGAAATGACAGTCTCTTCAACAGATGGTGCTGGCAAAACTGGACAGCTACATGTAAGAGAATGAAGCTGGATCACTGTCTAACCCCATACACAAAAGTAAATTCAAAATGGATCAAAGACCTGAATGTAAGTCATGAAACCATAAAACTCTTAGAAAAAAACATAGGCAAAAATCTCTTAGACATAAACATGAGTGACCTCTTCTTGAATATATCTCTGTGGTCAAGGAAAACAACAGCAAAAATGAACAAGTTGGACTATATTAAGCTGAAAAGCTTCTGTACAGCAAAAGACACCACCAATAGAACAAAAAGGTACCCTACAGTATGGGAGAATATATTTGTAAATGACACATCCGATAAAGGCTTGACGTCCAAAATATATAAAGAGCTCACCAACCTCAACCAACAAAAAACAAATAATCCAATTAAAAAATGGACAGAGGAACTGAACAGACAGTTCTCCAAAAAAGAAATGCAGATGGCCAACAGACACATGAAAAGATGCTCCACATCACTAATTATCAGAGAAATGCAAATTAAAACCACAATGCGGTATCACCTCAGACCAGTAAGAATGGCTACCATCCAAAAGACAAACAACTACAAATGTAGGCGAGGTTGTGGAGAAAGGGGAACCCTCCTACACTGCTGGTGGGAATGTAAATTAGTTCAACCATTGTGGAAAGCAGTATGGAGGTTCCTCAAAATGCTCAAAATAGACTTACCATTTGACCCAGGAATTCCACTCCTAGGAATTTACTCTAAGAATGCAGCACTCCAGTTTGAAAAAGACAGATGCGCCCCTATGTTTACTGCAGCACTATTTACAATAGCCAAGAATTGGAAGCAACCTAAGTGTCCATCAGTAGATGAATGAAGAAAATGTGGTACATATACACAATGGAACATTATTCAGCCATAAGAAGAAAACAAATCCTACCATTTGCAACAACATGGATGGGGCTAGAGGATATTATGCTTAGTGAAATAAGCCAAGCGGAGAAACAGAAATACCAAATTATTTCACTCATCTGTGGAGTATAATAACAAAAGAAAAACTGAAGGAACTAAGCAGCAGAATCACAGAACCCAAGAATGGACTAACAGGAACCAAAGGGAAAGAGACTGGGGAGGATGGGTGGGAAGGGAGGGTGAAGGGTGGGGAAGAAGAAAGGGGGTATTATGATTAGCATGCATAATGTGGGGGGTGGGAGAAAGGGGAGAGCTGGGCAACACAGAGAAGACAAGTAGTGATTCTACAACATTGTGCTATGCTGATGGATAGTGACTGTAATGGAGTTTGTGGGGGGGACTTTGTATAGGGGAGAGCCTAGTAAACATAATATTCTTCATGTAATTGTAGATTAATGATAACAAAAAAAAAAAGAGATAGAAAAGGGGGATTACTCCCTGATAGGATAAAACTAACTGCAAATCTACGATTAATGTATGCTTTACATATCCTTAATTTTGATCTTTCAAATGGTGTCAGATGATAGCTATGGAAGTACATTTTTCTGAAAATATTCCTTTCTCTTAAAAAAAAAAGCAGTTTCTGTGGGATGATCTCAAATAGGTTCTTCACAATGGTATATAGGTCATATCAAAGTGTGGGCAAAGGGTTTGTTTCTGTTTATACAAAGGATCAAAGCCTAATTTGGCTACCCAGAAAACGAATTAAGATACGATATGAAGAAGAACTTCCAACATCAACATCCTCTGGAAGAGTCATTTCAGAAGATGAACATCAAAAACTTCAACAAAGATCCTGGCGCTGCTGCAGTTGTAGCTGCAGTCATCCCACTGGTTCCTGGACTTGCCATTGAAATGAAGAAGGAGATATCTAAGCTGGCCTGTGCATACAGTAAAACAACAAATTTGACTGGATCTATACTGTCGGAACTCAACCAAGAATTAGGAGAAGTGCAAGTTGCAGTGCTCCAAAATCGTGCGACTACAGACTATCTACTGTTAAAAGAACACATGGGATGTGAACAGTTCCCAGGAATGTGTTGTTTTAATTTGTCTGATTTTCCTCAAACTATTCAAATTCAGTTAGACAATATCCATCATATCACTGATAAGTTTTCACAAATGCCTAGGATACCTAACTGGTTTTCTTGGTTTCAGTGGATATGACTGGTAATTGTAGGTCTGCTTTTGTTATGTAGCTGTATTCCTATTATGTTAATGTATGTGTGCAATTTAATTAGTAGTTTAAAACCTATACATGCTTATGTTACTCTACAAGAAGATATGTCAAAGAAATAATCAATCTTCCCATGTTTTCTTCCATCTGCTACTTCTATAGCTTTTCTTCTTCCTTCCTAATTACAACCCTTTAGTAGAATTAGTGCCTCATATCGAAAATTACCGAGAATCTTTATTCTTCCAAGTGGTAAAGATACCTCAAGACAAATGCTGGGCATAGAAACCACAGAGCATAAATCTGCAAAGAAGTAAAAAGCCAACCTTTTCAAATAATATTGCTTCTCTCTCACTTACCAACTTTACATTTCCCTGTATGGCCCCGGAAGATGACTGGTTAGTCAGAGACAGGTAAGATTCCTCAAGGGTGGAACAACCTAAGACAGGCACAGTCGCAGGGGGGCCATCAGGAGAGAAATTGGGGACCAGCAAGAGGGGATGCTTAAAACCTCACCCCCCTGTTTTGAGAGAAATCTTCTGTATCCATGGATGTTTTGTTGCCCTTGTCTAGCTTGGATTAATACTTAGTCTACAGGCACAGACCTGATCATCTACATTTGCTCTCTTACAGCACTAAATTATGTTTTCTACCTTTATCTTGCATCTACCTACCACTTCAGCATTTTATTAAAAAAATAATAATAATAACAAGGGAGAAATGTGGGATTCACATATAAATCATGTATAAAAATCAAATGAATAATCATATCTGACTTGATTGTTTATAGTTCATGATGTGTGATCAAAACTGAAAGTTTCTGTGATATGACTGCCCTTGTACTGTTCACCATGTAAGAACTTATTCTCTATGTAAGAACTTATTCACCATGTAAGAACTTGTTTGTTATGCTTCAGAAGTTTGGAGACTGTTGAGAATTAGGCTTGGGGTTGATTAATGACTGTGCATTGAGTCCCCTATACAGAATTTTATTGTTGTTAACAACCATTTGATTAATAAATATGAGAGATGCTCTCTCAAAAAAAAAAAAACAAGGCTCAGAAGAGTTTAAGAAAATATTGCTCAAAAATCACACAGCTATTAAGAAACAGTCTAGTGAGACTTTAAACTCTGTGTTTATTCTTCTATGTGACAGCTCTCTTTCCCTATAAATGCACCCTTTTCCTTGTAAATACATACCATCTATGTATCACTAAGGAAAATTTTACCATGGTTTTAAAATTAATAATTTGTACTCTCTGTGCTCTGCCACCTTTCCTTGAAGCCAGCTGGATGGCTTGACAGATTTTCAATGAAGCTATCAATTGGATAACTGCCATCCTGTACATATATTTTGGGAAAAGTACAATGGCCTCTAAGCTATTCTAGATAATATAGAAAACAGAAAAGAAATATGAGACATGGATGATGCATTTGATGGGATAAGTTGTATTAATTTTGGTTCCCCAAGTGATCATTGTTTCCTGCTATATGCACATCACTGAGGTAAGGTCTGTGGCCCATCCAGGAGACACATGAAGCAAGCCAAGGTCTAAGAACTGACCTGGGGGAACAAATCATGGCACAGTGCTTCCAAATAAGAGCACACAGTATATGCATATTTGAAAAAAAAATAACTGTAAGCTATTGGGAGTAGAGTATTGCTGTGGAAATTCAGGAGAGAGAGCAATTTGGACTGTAATGGATAATCTGGAATTTGAGTTATGCTGTAAAGTGTATGTGGAACATGTCTAGGAAGACAAAAGAGTGAGTCAACAGTCAATGCTGGGGCATCATGTGAGTATCTCTTGTTAGGGACTCTGGAGAATTACTTTAGAGTATCGCTTAAGTATGAAAGAATAACTCTAAGCCAACTGCAGAGCATTTGGATATGTACTATTAAGTCACATGGGGGCTTCAGCATATCAAGTTGTAAAACTAGGGTGCCTTTAAAATTAAGCACTAATATTAAATGTTGTGTTCTTGATATATCTTTAATTGGTAGTCAACTTTTACGACTTGATGTCACCTTTCAGTTCAGGAACCATAGAACTCTAAGATAATTTAAACTAGCAAGAATTTATAACTGAGTCTCCAAAGTTATGAGGCTACAAATGAGGCATAAATGCACACAAGACAGACACATTCACCAATTACCTATTTATGAAATTAACCCTCCCAATATTCTCAATGTATTTGTGGATCTGTGACTTGCCAATGGTAGATACTGGGAAAATCATGCAAATTGGTTGCTAAGTGAAAAATGCCCATTTCGAAAACAGGGCAAAATTTCATGAACCTAATGAAAATGTTGGAGAATCATTGAGATTACACACAAATTTTCACACACATGCAAATATAGACTTTCACACACATGCAAATACATGTGCAATTTTGAATGTACACATAAAACTATAATTTGTGCATAAAGAGTGGATTTTCAGCATATTTCAACATAACATAGTTTCATAAGAGACTTAAGATGTTTATGATATTTTAAAACATATAATAAATATCAATATCTACCTGCCTACCACGTGAAGCTGTTTTTATACATAAAATAAAATAATGTATGTAAACCATTTAGAAAGAAAGAATAGAAAGAATTTGAACAATACAAGCTGTGAACCTACCCTCTCATCCTGTATTTACATAATAATGAATCATTTGTTAAATGCCTTTGGGAAGAAGAGACTACATAAGAATGAATTCCTCATTAATGTCCAGAGACATAAATATATATGTATGCCAAAAAATAATTTGCTAATTTTATTTGTCCTACTTTGTAATAGTGTTAAATTGTATCCTAGTGACCTTAAAGAGATACTGTTCATCCTCAGTTATCCAACAATAAGAAAAAAAAAGAGTGTGTGTGTGAGAGAGTATATGTATATATAAATGTACATGTCTGTAAATTTATTCTTATTCTATGAAATCTGACTTATCTTTAAGGCACCTGGAATGCTTTAAAGATATAACACTATTTTCTAGGTGCTGCCTATGTGTTAACAGATAACAATTCATTTAATTTTCATGACAAGGTATGGCAATGAAGCACAGAAAGGTTTAGGAACTTACATAAGGTCGCAGAAGTAGTATGGGGCAAGGTCAAACCCAGGCTTCTAGATCAAGTTCCTATCCTGGTAAAGACCAACCAGCTCTTTGATCGAGTGGTTTACTCTGAAAAGTGCTATTATGATGAATTAAATTCTACTTTTTTCTTTTGTTACAGATTAAATTTAAGACCAGGTTCTAGTCTAAGAAATTGTTTGACTCTCCAAAGCAATTGGCAGGTTTTCCGAGTTCATTTCTAGGGCTTGGTATATGATTTGTTTCTTTATAAGGAGTTCTCTAATAGTTTCACTTTACTTTGGTGATAGCTACAGGGAAATATTATGACCCTATTTCCAAGACTGATCTTTCTATTTAGCTTCATAAATTGCTTGGTGTCAGTAGGACATAAATACAAACTGCAGGCTCTGTGGAAGCCAATATCCTGAATAAATTTCCAACAACCTTTTAGAAAATAATGAACTACAGAATTTACTTTTCTTTGGTATTTGTAGATAAGCACTCAAACAGTCATCTACCAGCTCAGAGGTAAATAACCTCAAAGAGTCTTTCAGGACCACTCTATAACTACAGCAAAAAATCTCACCCACTGGGAAATTCTCAGTGATAAGGTTCTGTAAGCGTAATAAGAGGTTTAGCAACAGCCCTCTAGTGTTTGCTGATGTCCTCTACTGTACAGTGGCTCTTCTAAATTGTCACTACACTCCTCAAGCCATTAGTAACTTCGCCCTCAGTAAGTGATATCTACTTTTCCCCTCATAAGTTATGACACTTGAGGGTGAACTTGTTCCATTCCCTGCCACTTGTTGCTAAGCATTTTTTCACGTGACCACCTTCACACCTTCTCTGCTCATCAGGGATGTTTTACTGTAGCTAAAATTTCCACATGTGCTAAAGATTCCATTCCCTTCCATTCTCTTCTTTTATAACTTGCCCATCAAATTTCCCTTTTTCTAGTTTTTGTTCATCACTTTCCTATTCATTGATTCCTTTCCTTTAGCACTTACTCATATTTTTGTTACTTCAAAAAACAGTGTCCTCACGTGATCCTGCCATCTCCTCTGCCTACCTCTGCTCTCTGTCCACTTACGCCTATGGATAGTTTGTCAATGCATCTGTCATGCCTTCCTATCTTCCCATTGAATTTTGATTCCCCTGCAGTCTGGATTTTCTCCTGAAATCATCAGTGAAAACAATTTGGCATCCAGAGCTGCTTCATTTTCAGACCTTCACGTGTAATAACTCCACTTTCTGAATTTCCTCTTTACTTCTTCAATTCTGTCCTATGAAAACTTCTTTTTCAACTCAAACTGAGATTAAGGTTTATTTCCCATTGCTTCTGAGACATCGCTCTGGAGAGAGTATATCCAAATCAATATGTCCGAACCAAACACACCATACAGATCTATTCTCAACTCAACATTCTTTATTTCTTACCTAAGCTAATAGTGTGAAAATCACTTCTTCTCCTACTTTAGAGATTTGGGATTCACCTTTAATTCTTTCTTCCCTTTAACCATTAAATTCAATCATACACAAAAGATTGATATTCTAAGCACTCCTCTTTTTTATTTTTTGACTCCCTGTAAGGCATCATAGCTCTAGTAGATTAAACTAACAGTTTCCTAAAGCAGGTTGAATAGTAGCTCCTAAAATTCATGTCCACCTGGAACGTTGGCATGTGACTTTATTTGGAAATGGAGTCTGCAAATGTTATTAGTTAAGGGTATCAAGACGAACTCTTTCCATATTTAGGGTATGCCCTAAATTCAGTGATTGGTGTACTTACATAGAAGAGAGGAGGACAGACACACAGAGAAGATTGTGTGAAGACAGAGGCAGAGTTCAGAGTTATGTTCTCCAAGCCTAGGAATGCATGGGGCCACCAGATGCTGGAAGAGTTGAGAAGGATTTTTCCCTAGGGCCTTCAGTGCATGGTCCTTGATTTCAAGGACCTGACACCTTGATTTCAGACTTCTAGCCTCCAGGGATGTGAGAGAGAATACATTCTGTTCTTTTAAGCCACTCAGTTTGTGGTGCTTTGTTACAACAGCCTTAGGAATCTGATTCATTTCCTGAGTGGCATTCTTAGCTTCTAACACCATGATTCTTTATGGAATGCCTTGATAATCAGCTGAAAGCTACAGAACTTCTCCTAGGAAAGATGTGCGTACATACAACTTAAAATATTTCACATATAATCTCACAAGTTTCCAGAACCTCCATGGTCAATCTATGGATCTCTTAGTACATGCAGACACTTAAAAACTCCTTTTCTACCTCCAGTATCCTGAGTTAATTTATTTACTACATTACAATTCTGATTATGTCATCCTTGGATTTAAAACATTAACATCTTCCCTGAAGTATAAGACTCTTTACAATATGACTTCATTTTTATATTCTGCAACTCTCCTGCTGAAACATCCTTTGTTCTTATTCCCCCAAAGGAGTACCTGTTTCCAGACCATACCATGCTTCCATGCTGTTGTACACACTGTGTATGCTGCCTGCACCCAGCTATCTAATGAATTCCTAATTATTCCTGCAATTTTATATTACTTGTCTCATCTGTAAATCAAACTATCTCACTTGGAAAGTATTAGGTTGCTTTTACAAACTGGTTCAAGTCCTTAAATGTAACATATTTATGAAATACAAGGTGCTTTACTTGGAGTGTAAGAAAATTTCAATAATAATAGCGTATTACAATTTATTTGTATATTATAATCATAACTGTATATTTTGTTTAAACTTCTATATCCAACCACTATGTTTCTAATTCCTTAAAGAAAAATAATTCTTTAAGGATTATTGTGAAGATGAAAGAGAAAAGAAATCTAAAAATTTATTACAGCATCAGTTATGTAGTAGGAGTTAACTACTTACTAGTTAAATTTAGCAAATCCTCCTAGTTTATACATTTATAAAATTATAAATAATATCTCTTAGTTTATAAGCAATATCTCCACCTCTTCATTTTCCTTATAATTTGTCTGTTGAAAAGCTGGCCTTTGTTGACTGCATGCTCATGGTCTAGTTCAATATGGCTGCTTTTCTTTGTACTTCCTGAAAAACGACTACTAGATGCAGAGATCTGGGTCCCTTTGCATGATCATCCATGATGTTTGGCAAGATCTACAGAAAGCACACGCTATCTGGTTGTCTCTTCTTTTTGTGGGTGAGGAGCCATTGATACTAACACTTATATCTGTTAATTCATTTAAGGTTATAAAGTGATGGTATTCTCATTCTGTTATTTCTCTTTTCTGTTTATTACTGGGAATGCTATTAGAAAGAGACACATTGCGGCTTCATCTACTTCGTGATCCAGTAGTATTAGTTGATATGGGAAAAGCAGTACAAATGTCTATTCTTTCATTTTATGAATTGGGTCTTATCATCCTCTATAGGTAACTGGTTATTTTAAAACTAAAATTATGAACACATAGATTTACAAACATTTGATGGGTTTAAGCCTGTTGCAATTATCATAATTGAAACTAAAATGGTTTCATTTTCAGCGATTGGGAACTTTTTGAAATTGACTCCTGAATCCCTTTGGCATAAGCCTGGTAAATCTTTGTGACCTGCTGTGGTAAGATGTAGCTCCTACTGAACATGTCCAGTCCCAGAATTGGAACTGTTATTTTTGTAAGAAATGCCATTTCAAGACATTTAAACTGGATGCTAGAAGTATTTATTGTTACTGCATTGGCCATTGGTTATTGCATCTATGTCTTTTCAGTGGTCCAAGGAAGAAAACAGATACGTATGTATATGCGTATACACACACACACACACACACACATATATATATGCAAAGACAAAAGTTCCTCAAAAGATCATATTGATATTTCCAAATCAAAATCAAAACTAGGGAGCTTTTGTTTCACCTCTTCTCAATGGCATCTGTGTGTTTTTCTTTTCATACCATGAATGCTGGTTCTCAAGAACATATATAAATGCTTGCTTGTTTAATTCCCATATTACACACAGCAGTAGAAGAACGGTAATAGTAATAATGCCACTCATATGATTATGTAAACATTAAATGTGTTTGTGACTACTCTCCCCATTCTTCCCTTATTTTTTAATGGTTACACTATCTCTTTGTTATCAGAGCACATAACCACTGTATACTCGGCTCACTTCTTACCTTTCCTTTCCACTCTAGAGCTCAGCACCAGTTCCTGTGGTGATGTCTCTTCAGTTGGTTTGCTTATTTGAAGTACATTTTCCAGTCCTAAGTAGGCACTCAAGGGACAATATTCACCATCATGCATGTTAATCGTTTTCCTGTGTCCTTTCACTCAAAAGTCAGTTTTGCTGGTTATACAATCCTTGGCTCACATTTTCTTTCCTTGGTTTTCTTTAATATGCTTTCTCATTTTCTTCTGGCATAAAAATTACTGTCATAAGTCTGATGAAAAATTGTGGAGTTTTTTGATGCACAAGGAAATCTTTACTTTTTCTGAAAGAACAATAATTTTATTAGAAAGTCTTAATCTTGGCACGCTGTGTGCTCCATAAACATCTAAATTCAAATCCTTTATTTCAGGAAAGTTTTTAATTCTGGGAAGTTTACTGGGACTATGGTTTTAGTGATTCCCTGCTCTCCTGTTCTAATGTTTTGTCCAGGCTCTCCAGTGTCCTGATGTTGGCCAGCTTCTATCATCAGTCCTTTAATATCACTTGATCTTCTGAGAGTATGATTTGATTTTTGAGCACATCTTCAAAGTATGCTTTCATTGTTATTAGGGAACTTTATTTTTCTAATTAATTTTGCATGGTACTTGACCCAATAATTTTCTCTTATTTATTGTTATGTGAAATTTATTTAGCTGGGATTTTAAAATTAGATAGCATTCCACCTTCACAGAGCTTCTATTTTTTTTCTTTCTCTGCTCCTCACCCTTGCCTCTTTTTTGGTTGTGATATAAAAATACATGGTAGCTTGTTTCTGTGATTTCTGGCTTTGCTGCCTTCTAATACTTCATTAAAACCTTATTTTTACTTCATTTCTTATTTCTCACCTTGTCAAACTTTATGTCATTCACAGCATTCTCTCTTCCTCAGCAAGGAATACTGAAAGGTTGATTTTCAAGACCCAATTATTCCAGGCCCTTCAGTCCTTACCATTAGACCCTGGCACTCACCTGCTATTAAAAGGCCCTCTACTCCATGCTAGTTTTAACCCTGCACATTGCCCACTAAGCTGATGTTCTCCTATTGATTTCCTCTTTTCCTTTCACAGAGATGATGATACTGTGTAGCTTTTGTTCCTACCCATCTAAGATTTTGATGCTCACAGGCAAGTATGTCTCCTTTATACTGGTTTATTGGTTTCCTATTGCTTCTATAACAAATTACAACACACTTAAACAACACAAATTTAATATTGTCAATTTCTGGAAGTCAAAAGTCCAAAATCATTCTCACTGAGCTAAACCAAGGTGTCAGCAGGGCTGTGGTCCTTTTGGGGCTCTAGAGCAGAATACATTTCCTTGCTGTTTCCAACTGCCCGAGGCTGCCCTCCTTCCTTGGCTCATGGCCTCTCTCTCCATCTTCACAACCATCAGTGTAGCAACTTCATATCTCATATCTTTGACTCTAACACTCCTGACTCTCTCTTTCCTTTGTGATCACATTGGGCCCTCCAGATAGTCCAGGATAATCTCCTATCTCAGCATCCTCTATTTAATTATATCTGCAAAATCCCTTTGCCATATAGAGTAACACATTCACAGGTTTTGGGAATTTGGATATCTTTGAAGAAGCCATTATTATTCTTTCTACTACATTGGTTATTCAGTGAGATTTAAAAAAAAAAAAGGATGCTACCATAATCTTCCTCTCCTAAATTACCAAATTTTTTTTTCACCATGACTGAATACTGTTGCAAGCCTAAAATTCTGAAAGAAGATAAATTTAGAATATTACAATTTTATCATGCCATGCTCCCTTAAATGACAATTTTCATCTGGCTTAATATATGTTACTTTATTTTATCATATTTACACCAGAAAATATTTTAAACAAGGATAAGAGGAGTGAGATGCTAGATATTCTTGGTGTGTGTGTGTGTTTAAAAATCCTTGACCATACCATGGGAAACTGCCTTACAATAAATAGATAACATTTAAATGACATAAGAAGAGTGGATAAAGCTTAAAAATCACTAAATCATGACAATAAAGAAAATCATTATTTCATCTGCATATGTGTTATGGACAAGTGACAATGGAAAAGCCATGTCTCACCATGTCTGGTCTCAATTAAAGCTCTTCTGAAGAAAGAAGTGGAAGTCATCCAGGCTTGCACATTCTTTCATTTCTTTTATTAAGGCCTAGAAAGTCAATGTAGCTAGAAGGCAATACACAGACTTCCTGAGACTGTGACATGTAACAGCAGGTTCCAATTACCCTACAGTCCCACTCTTGTGTGACCACATGCACAAATGGTCAGCTTTCTGTTTAAGTTCATGAATTTAACAAAATGAATTCCTTATAAAAATGTGAGGAATGCTATAGTCTGTGCATACATTTGTTTGTGCTAATTTTTAACCTTATAGTTGTCAAATGTATGGATAAAGCAATTCAAATAAGAAACTGTTTAAGCTGGCAGAAAGGAAATCTTTTCAACTTTAACATACAATGAAATAGGTTTTAAAAAGTTCATTTTCTAAAATAAAATATTTTTCAAGAAACATGGAATCGTAAAATATTCATTTAACAACTAAATCAAGCAGCCTTGCATTAAGCATGTAGGCATGTAGATAACTTCTATATCAGCTGAGAGAGACTGAGATTTAGCATTTCTGACTTCAGTGACCTTTATCAAATCATAGGTTGTCTCTTATATGCACCATATTGAGCTAAAGAATGCAAATATACATGCCAAATTGACCTTTTTAATAGAAGTCTGAGATTGAAAATCATAACTTTTCTTATGCTTTACTTGAAGTTCCAAATAGGTTTTTAATATTAGAGTTATCTCAGTTAATTTGAATTCTTAACACTTTCTTTGAACCAATATGCTTAGGTCCATTTATATTATCTGCAGTAATAAGTGAAATGCATCTAGCACTGTTAAGATAACAGTTATTAACATTGGAACTTATTATCTAATAGTAACTCAATTGAATATGCCTAATTTTTTTAAGTGGGGATATAGCAACCTCTTCAGTTTAGGAATATGCATCAACTCTTTAAGGTAGTTACAAAATGATAATAAAATGTATCTTCTAATTAACTAGATGACATTTTGGACAAATAAAGGAAAAATTATGTGCTTCATTGAAAATAGGATGTCTACTAAATTTAGAAAATAAACCAGTGTGAATAAGAATATGTTTACATAGAAGTTCTGCTATCTCGTATCAAAAACATTTACTATTTAAACAAATGTGTTTTTCTGAAAATGAGAATTTAAGTAGGTATTCAGGGCCATAAATTTGTAGCTGCAATTATATTTTACAGAAATAATGGTAGATGGATACTGTTTAAAGTACCGTGAATGTTAATTATGACTCAATGTTCTGCGTAGTCTAAAAATGGAGAAATATAATAAGCAGGACATCTTTCCAAGTATATTTCAGTTACCTTTAATTTGGAGGCCAGGAGCTGAAAATAAATTATTGGAAATCAAATGAATTCCTATTTCTATAGTTTGGGCTTTTTGTATTTCAATTGTTTCAATTAGGATAATAGAACATATTAATGTTTACTTTGTGTATGAAACCTTGTTAAACTAGTCGAAGAATATTTATCAAAGTCCTCCTGTCTAACTTCTCTTAGATGTTTCACTGACCTTTCACTGTTGACATAACAGAAAATTAGTTGTCCAAGTGGGACAAAATGTTTCTAGGATTTCTATTTACAAGGATTTCAACCATCTAGATGCACCATGTTCTGCATTCTGATGGAACATACTTCTCCAACTTCTTCAATATCAAGAGTATTAATTCACTTGAAAGTATCAGAAACAATATGATTTATGATGTGGGAAAGGTTTTCTGCATATTTTTCTGATATATTGAATTCCATATATATTTAATATATCTAGCATATATTGAATATATATGATATATAAAAGTATATATCAATATATCTGAAATATATATCTGAGATATATATTTCTCTGATACATTTTGTTTAGTGTTCATAAATAAAAGGTGATTTTATAAAATACAAATTTCACCATGTAGGTTATTAACAATCACTTACCCTATCTGAAAGTTTAGCTGTTCTAAACCTAAATAATCCCTAGGATTCCTCCAGCTCTGTGATTCTATAGATCTGTAAAACTCAGCACAACTCTGAAAGTTGAAAAGGCCCCTCAGTTGTTTACTGACTCTTTCATCATGCAACAGAACTGTGAACATTAATGATCTATTTGAAATTCACTATCAGAAATATTTCAGTTTGACAAAAGAGCCCCTAATATTTCATATTGGTATATTTTGGTAATAGATAATGACTCAACTTCAACTAATGTGTCAAGCACAATATTTAATATTTTCCTGGAAAGATAACTTTAAATTATAAATCAAAATCCAAATAAACAACTGTGCTTCACTTGAAAATCATAAATAACTGTCAAATATCAATGAATGGTTTATTATACAGATGTCAAATATTAATAGATGGAGGGACTTGCGCATTTGTTATTACTATTTTCAAATCTGTCCATGCTTAGAAGTCTCTCAATGTGATCAATAAGCATCTTAACAGGGTGGCCAAGATCCTCAGGAAAGACAGTGTTTTTCTTTTTTCATCATCACTATTCTCTTCTACATATCTTGTTATAAAGTTTTCTATTTCCTATTTGTAATATAATTCAAACAGAGAGTTAAACTACTTATACCCTAAAAGAAAAAAAGTTAAAACTTAGTTGCAGTTGGAAGTCTAGGATGCATGGTGGAAAGAAGTTGCCTGCATCTTGTCCCTCCTCCTGAACATGAAGGCAAGGCCTCCTTCAGTTTGCTGAGGCCTCTCAGCAACTCTGTGCTGTCATTGCACTTCACTGCAAAGCAGAGGATATTCATGCTTATGTTCATGCTGAAAAAATAACTACTATCTTTGGTAAGAGAAGATCCAGATCTGCTCTAGAATTACTGAATTGTCTAATCAATAATAGGAAGATCAAATGTTGATCTTCGTTTTTTCATTCTGGTTAACTTTCATCCATGTACAATTAAACAAATCACATAGTTATTTGTGTGGTCCTTCCCCTTTCTTCTCACCTGAGTGGGGAGAAATGAATGCCCTGCACATCTTAAAAACTTACAGCTACATAAATTATTATGGTATTGCAAAACTAATTCATTTAAACATAATATTAGTAATGCAACATGATAAAAAGGTGATTAAAGATGCAAAGGATCACATTGCTAGCAATTAATGAAAAAGTTAATATTTTTATTAGGATTCAGTAGAGTCTCCACTTTAAAAGTATCTTTACCCAGTTGACACTCAAATCCTCTTTATTCTCTGCACCAAAAATAAAAATAAGCAATTTGTATGTATGCCTGAGGAAACATTAGGACATTTTTCAAAATATAGTTTCCATAGCATTGATGGGTGAGAAATAAATTTGTCAATAGTATTATAGAGTAAGTAGCATTATTATAAATAACATTTCATTTAAAACTTGTGCAGAAGGAATTCTGTGTGTGTATTTGAAAATGATTTACAAATGAGCCATAAAGAATGACATGAGGCAGAAATTCAGAAAGCACATGAAACATTCACACTTCCTCTCCTCTTTTAGAGAGAAAATACACATTGATGGTTTCTATCCACCTTTGTTAAAATTTTAGTTTTACCCAAGTCATTGCGATCTGTTTTGCATACACACTAGAGAACTGGGCCATTGCTCAGGTCTATTTGAGATTGGTTGGGTTGGAATAGTGGTAGGAATTTAGACAGACTTTACTGTAAGATTGTCTGCATTAACACTGGCCATGAACCTTAGAAAGAGGAGCAACAAGAGGGACAGCTTGAGTGAACTTCCATGGAGATTATTTTTCCAGTCTTCTTCTGAGAGAAGGTATTTGAATCTCTTTTGTGCTGTAGTCACAGCCCTGTTTTCCTTTCCACAGTGGGAAATACCCTATTCTGCAGACTAGTTATCAGAAGGAAGAGCCCTTTGGGGTACACCTGAGAGAATTTATGTATACAGAGAGGAAATGAGGAGGCTTGAGAGTGGACAGGGAGGACATTCGAGTAAATTCTCAGACTGATATTCAGTATGAATAGCACACAGTATAGGAGAGTTGATGGTGTTATAAAGTTCCTAGCACCCTACCATCTCCAAATCTTATTTTTTTCAACTTAATCTCTGTTTAGTATTTGGGAGCAGAACCAAAGTTATGTTTAAACATTTCCCTTATGCACAGAAAACTTTTCATTCTAGGAAATTTTTTTCCTCAGGCCAATTCCAAAAACCTCCATACCAGGGGAACTTTTAAGGGGGTTTTCCCCAGAATAAAAAAATTCATTAACAGGAACTAACTTGCCCCAGAGCCAATCCTAGGGTGGATTGTTACTTTTTAATATGTGAAAATGTGCTTTAACTCAGTCCAAGATTTCAGTGCTAGTCTTAACCCCTGCCCTGTAGGCCTAGAGTTATCTTAATAACGAAGATACTTCTGAGGAAAAGAAGAAGAGATCTGATAATTATACTTCTAATTGAGTCAAATAGCAGAATTAAAGGCAGTTGGCTGGCTTAAGGCATAACATACTTGATGCTAGAGTTTTCCTCCACAGATAAATCTGTGATCTAGTCTTCTAAACTTAGAATAAGACAGGTGAATCACAGGGACAATCTCACACCTGTTAATTTGAAAAGAGTGTTCTTTTCTGCTTATTCTAGTGAAACAATATTGAGATGGTAAAGTGCAAATGCAATCTGTTCAACATCTGTGCTTTAAAACTCTTTAATTTTATAAATGGAAAAGGAATAATTCCTTTCACCTGGATGCAGTAGCTAAAGTGAAAATTCTTCACTCAGTAATTAAGCAACAGCTTAAAACTAAATATCTATGAGCTGCTTTGAATTCTCTTTCAGTAATTGCTGTTTCTTTCCATCTTCCTTTTCGTCTCTGTCTTCCCCTCCTCCCCCTCTTCCTGTCCTTCCTCACCTGCTAAGTGCCCCTGCTTTTTCTTCTCTTTTCTGGATTCCAATAGAGAAATGCATGTGAGGGACATTATACAGATAGTATAATCTTGTCCAGCTTCTTGGTCCTGTGTTCCCTGGCTCACAAAAGCATAGCTCCAGTCTCTACCTCCATCTTCACATGCCTTTCTTGCCTCTGTGTCATCGTGTGTGTTCCTGTGGCCTTTTTCTTATAAGGGCACCAGTCACTGGATTTAGTGCCCACCTGTCTTGCCAATGGGTTTCGGCCCCCGGGCAAGTTCGCTATGGATTCAATGTGACCAAAGAAATTGACAGCAAACTGTTCTTGGGGTGAAAGGGTTATACCCAACTTTATTTCCATGTGGCAGTTCAGTCACTAAAATCCCATTCACTCAGAGCAAGTCTGCATGCAGCAAGTTAGTCTCTCCACTTGACTCTGGATGCCTTTGCACAGCTGTCCTCTGGGCCCCTCTGTCTGCAAAGCCATCCTCTGGGCCTCTCTGCCTGCACAGCCATCCCACACAGCCGTCTTCCAGGCCTCTGTCCTCAGCACTGCCACCACTCCAGCCTCTGCTCTGCTTTCCTACAGTCTTGCAGCCCTGCCACCATGTTGTGTCCAGAGCACTGGGCAGAGCTCTTTATTATATGGAGTCAACAGCCATGTATTGCCCACAGGTGTGCAGTGAGCCAGTCAAACAGGGCCAGGTGAGAATCCTGGCCACAGAAACTCTCATTTTATCTACACCACCCTAAATCCAGGATGGGGTCATCTTGAGATAGTTAACATGAATCTGCAAAGACTCTGTTTCCAAATAAGGTCACACCAATACTTGGGATTAGGAGTTAGGCATGTATTTTCTTTTGTGGGAGTTGGGTGGGGGAAGAAAAATAATTCAGCAAAAAACAGAGAAATGACAAAATATTCTGGGAGCAATATTTAAGGATAAAGTTTTTTTCTAAGTGCTGTTTTACTAGTTATGCTTTTATTTTCTCAAACAGTTCCTCTATCTTAAACACCAGTAGCTATATGAAACATAACTTGTCAAAGAAATGTACATTAGACATACTTCACTCACAAATTCAAGGAGGAAAAAAAATGGGTTGAATAAGGAAACAAAAACTCCAAAACTTAGACGTTCTTCTTAATCATTGACACAAAGAGAGTACCTGGATAAATTCCTAGATTTCAGAAAAAAAATATACATGGATAAATTGTCAGAAATAAACAGTATTTATTCTTTATGTACTCTCTGCAAAGAATCTGAAGGGCCTTACAAAAATTAAATCATACAATAAACTTAAATAAAATAAAAAAATAAGATGTTTAACTATCACTAGAAAGTCAGTAAAGGGGAAAAAATAAGATACTAACTATACATATGTTTGGTGTTATTTGTGACCATAAATTCTGTATGTTTATATTTGAACATGAACTAGCTCTCAGACTCCTGACAGTCAGAGAAGACAGGGAATCAGCAGTAATTAGTTATCGAACTTTTCAATATGTAGAACAAATTATTAGTTTTTCAGGAAAAAAAGGAAACATTTTTCCTCATTACGTAGTTGCATAAGTGATTGATCAAATGGCAGCTTAATATAGAGAGGCACAGAGTATTTGAAAAGTGAATATGGTAATAATGTTTACACGGCAGGCTTCTCCAAAATAAGGTTATGAATGCAAAAAGGCAGTGTTCAAAGCCAACCAAGAACAAAGAAGATGAATCCAGACAGCACCAAGATAATTTTGTCAGACTTAATCCAATTCTATTTATGCTTCTAGAAGAGAATGTGTGCTTTGTATCGTTCTGACTTATTAATAAATGATCTTTCTATCTTTTGGTCTTTGAAGGGTGTTCCTTGAGATGGTACTACCACTGATGGAGGCAGTGGGTCTACTAGGGCATTGGTTTTACATTGCTGCTGTAATGATTTACCACAAGTTTAGTAGCTTAAAACAACCCGGATTTATTATCTCATGGTTTCTGTAGATTGTGCGTTTCTGTAGGCATAGGTGTCTGCAGGCATAGGTGTCTCAGGCTGAGAAGTCAGGTGGGCTGGGCTAGTCCCTGTGCTGAGTCTCATCACACCAAAATGTAGGTGTCCACAGGTCTGTGTTCCTTTCTGGAGGCTCTAGGTGGAAATCCATCTCCTGGCTTCTTCAGGTTATTGGCAAAATCCAGTTCTGTGCTTTTGTAGAATTTCCTGTCAGTGTGGCTTGTTCTCTCCTTTTTTAGAAGCTGCCAAGTGTTCCCGGTTCATGACTTTCATTATCTTCAAAGACATCAATGGTGTTTAAGTCCTGCACAATCCTCTGCCCTCCTGCTTCTTCTCCTGCCACAGATCTCTCATTGACTCTTCTGATTTCTCTTATCAATGTTTTTTTTTTTTTCAGGATAGAGAAGGGTAGAAAGTGAGTCTGGAGGAGAAAATGGAAGATAACTAGCATACACTGTTATCTCCTTCAAATGATTGTTGTAAGGATAACAATCTATGTAACCTCTTGCACTTATAAACATACATATGATTCCACTGGGTCCAACTGACACCCCAGGATAATCTTCTTAATTTAATGTCAGCTCATTAGCTACTTTAATCCCATAGGCAAAGTCCCCTTTGTCATGTAAGGTAACATTCACAGGTACAGTGGTTTACCACCAAGGGATGAAGACAATAGGGACCAAAATCCTGCCTACCACACTAATCTTACATTGTTGACTTAACGATGGAGCATATGCGTTAGGTACCAGATGGGTAAGAGATGAGTTTGTAAACCTTCATGGAAAATTAAGAAGCTTAATCAGATCTCCTTCACAAATCTGCAACAGACTACCTAAAAGCAAAGCCAAGGTTTCCTTCTTTCATTTTTTTTTGTCCAATTTAAAATGTGAATAATCACTTGAGTTCCTCAAATTTTACTCACTAGTACATGATTGGTGTGGTTTCAGCCTGGAAAAATTTTAGTTTCATGTTTCTGGCTAACCATTACAACCCTAGAAAAGCCTTAATGATGTTTTCACAAATAGTCTATTTGGGCAATTTGGCTTTCCATACTCTTACCAAACTGAATTACAGTATGACATAAATAAATCAAACTAATAATCTGTTTTATAAAAGATAGAGCTCAATTGAACTTTGGAAAATAGTTGTCAAAATTGATATATGCTTTAGAATAAATATTATTGTATAATCAATAATGTTTTTGGGAGTATCCATTTTTTTATATTGGCTTTTTATTAAGACATTAAATTATTCCACATTCTTTGCAAGTGTTTTAATTACCACATAAATCTCTCCAATAATATTTTTTTCTTATCCAGTTCCTTATTCTTATGCATTTTAAATAATTTCTTTGTTCTTTAAATTTCAAAATACAGACAATATTTTTAATCTTATTTTCAGACAATGAGGGTTTTTCCCCTTTTTGAATATTTTG
This sequence comes from Manis pentadactyla, assembly GCF_030020395.1. Lineage (NCBI taxonomy): Eukaryota > Metazoa > Chordata > Mammalia > Pholidota > Manidae > Manis > Manis pentadactyla. Next base: position 121,077,736 of record NC_080023.1, on the reverse strand, counting down.
TATTATTTGCTTATGATACATTTTTAGACAAGTGAGTACTTGCTCCAAATGGAATGAGACTTTTTATTGTTTTCCAACAGGAAATCAACCAACATTATCACCAGTGATGTAGAAGTGTCAATTTCACTGTCTTATTAACACACCATTGTAATTTTTTGAAGTCTTGCCAGTTTTGAAAAGAGGGTCTTTATTTAAATATGGTAAATTTTATATAAGATAAGTTCCTGCTGTTTAATATTGTTTCCATGAGTATTTTTTCCTTTCTTGTTTTTTTTAATAAGAATTCTGAGAATAGAGACAAGAGTAGACAGTTTCCTTGGGGAATTTTATATAAATATCTGTCCTAGACTAAAAATAGTTATGCATCCCAAAGGAAGTTGATTCAGACTTAGAAATGACTAAATTAAACAATGTTTGTCATAGCCTGAATTTTTGAAGAGCTATCCTTCATGTATAAAAAAAGTGCTTAATTTTTTTCAACTTTAAGCTACATAATGATGTTGGAAAGAATGAGATATTGTCTATAAAAAGCCTGTGATCTACATGATGAAAATAATCACACAAAAATATGCTATTATTACCTAAGGATTTGTTCCTCTGCTTGATTTAATCCTAATAACCCCAAACTCTTTTTCATTTGTTTGTTTTCCTCTCAGAATCACAAAATATCTAAAGAGTAATTTTTGTAGTAAAATAGGAAAAATATTTTTTTTCATTAATTCAGTCATTTGTACATCATTCTTTCTACATGGAAAATGTAAACACAAGTTGATTAACAACTACTAAATAAATATTTTTGAAGTACATTTAAACTGTTACTCTTAGTGTACTCATCACTTGTTTCTATAAAGTCAAGCATGAATGGTTATCCTGGCATTTTTTTAATATTAACGTTTTACTTTAGAATAATTTTAGATTCACATAAAAGTTGCAAAGGTAACACAGAGAGTTCCCATACACTGAACACCCAATATCCCCTATTAACTTCCCCATTAATAATTTACGTTCTTATGGCACACTGATAACAATGAATATACCAATATTGATAATTATTAACTAAAGTCCAAACTTTATTTACATTTATTTATTTTTTACATAGTGTCCTTTTTCTGTTTCAAGGTCCCATCAAGTAAAACACTATACTTTTACTTACTTTTCTCCATTTGCGTCTTGAATAAGACAGTTTCTCAGACTTCTCTTGTTTTGAATAACCTTGCCATTTTGAAGAGTATCAGTCAAGTATCTTGCAGAGTGTTCATCAGTTGGTATTTGTTTACCAGTTTTTCTTATGATGAAACTGGCATGATGGGTTGTGGGAAGGAAGATAATAGAGGCAAGTGCCATTTCCTTCACATTGTACCAAGGCCACATATTATAATAGGCCTTATCATTACTGATGTTAATCTTGATCATCTGACTAAAACAGTGTCAGTTTTCTCCACTGTAAAGTTATCTTTTCTTCTCTTCTTAACTGCATACAGCAGAAGGACACTATGAGCATCTCTCACTTAAGAGGTGTTCATTAACACCTCATCTTGCTGAGGGTAGAGTATCAACATATTAATACTTGGAATTCTTCTGCAAAGCAGATAAATCTCTTTCCCCAGGTTATTTCTGTAGTCAATTATTTCCTTTTTAATTCAAAAATAATTGACATACAATATTGTACTACTTTCAGGTGTACAACACAGTGACTAGTCTGTTCTATTGGTCTATGGGTCTGTTCTTGCACCAGTACCAAATTGTCTTGATTACTGAGGCATTGTAGTAGAGCTTGAAGTTGGGGAGCATAATCTCCCAGCTTTAATTTTCCTTCTCAGGATTGCTTTGGCTATTTGGGGTCTTTGTGGTTCCATATGAATTTTAGAATGATTTTCTCTAGTTCATTGAAGAATGCTGTTGGTATTTTGATAAGAATTGAATTGAATCTATAGATTGCTTTAGGCAGGATGGCCATTTTGACAATAATAATTCTTCCTATCCATGAGCACGGGATGTGTTTCCATTTATTGGTATCTTCTTTAATTTCTATCATGAGTGATTTGTAGTTTTCAGGGTGTAGGTCTTTCACTTCCTTGGTTAGGTTTATTCCTAGGTATTTTACTCTTTTTGATTCAACTGTGAATGGAATTGTTTTCCTGATTTCTCTTTCTGCTAGTTCATTGTTAGTGTTTAGGAATGCAAAGATTTCTGCGTATTAATTTTGTGTCCTGCAACTTTGCTGAATTCAGATGTTAGATCTAGTAGTTTTTGAGTGGATTCTTTAGGGTTTTTAATGTAAAATATCATGTCATCTGCAAACAGGGACAGTTTAACTTCTTCCTTGACAATCTGGATGCCTTTTACTTCTTTGTGTTGTCTGAATGCCGTGGCAGAGACCTTTAGTAATATGTAAAACAGAGGTGAGGAGAGTGGACATCCTTGTCTTGTTCCCAATCTTAAAGGAAAAGCTTTCAGCTTCTTGGTGTTAAGTATAATGTAGGCTGTGTGTTTGTCATATAGGGCCTTTATTATGTTGAAGTACTTACCCTGTATACCAATTTTGTTTAGAGTTTTTATCATGAATGGCTGTTGAATTTTGTCAAATGTTTTTGCAGCATGTATGGAAATGATCATGTGGTTTGGGTCCTTTTTTTGTTGATGTGGTGGATGATGATAGATTTTCGAATGTTGTATCATCCTTTCATCCCTGGAATAAATCGTAGTTGATCATAATGGATGATCTTTTTGATGTATTTTTGAATATGGTTTGCTAATATTTTGTTGAGTATCTTTGCATCTATGTTCATCAGGGATATTGGTCTGTAATTTTCTTTTTTTGTGATGTCTTTGCCTGGTATTGATATTAGAGTGATGCTGGCCTCATAGAATGAGTTTAGAAGTATTCCTTCTTCTTCTACTCTGTGGAAAACTTTTAGGAGGATGGGTATTAGGTCTTCACTAAATGTTTGATAAAATTCAGCGGTGAAGCCATTTGGTCCAGGAGTTTTGTTCTTTGGTAGTCTTTTTATTACCATTTCAATTTTGTTGCTGGTAATTGGTCTGTTCAGATTTTCTGTTTCTTTCTGGGTCAATCTTAGAAGGTTGTATTTTTCTAGAAAGTTGTCCTTTTCTTTTAGGTTATCCAGTTTTTTAGCATATAGTTTTTCATAGTATTCTCTAATAATTCATTGTACTTCTGTGGTGTCTGTAGTGACTTTTCCTTTCTTATTTCTGATTCTGTTTATGTGAGCAGACTGTTTTTTCTTGATAAGTCTGGCTAGGGGTTTATCTATTTTGTTCATTTTCTTGAAGAACCACCTCTTGCTTTCATTGATTCTTTCTACTGTTTTATTCTTCTCAGTTTTATTTATTTCTGCTCTAATCTTCCTTATGTCCCTCCTTCTACTGACTTTGGGCCTCATTTTTTCTTCTTTCTCTAGTTTCATTGATTGTGAATTTACACTGCTCATGTGGGATTGTTCCTCTTTCCTGAGGTAGGTCTGTACAGCAATATTCTTTCCTCTCACCACGGCCTTAGCTGCATCCCACTGATTTTTCATTGTTGAAATATTGTTGTCATTTGTTTCCATATATTGCTTGATCTCTGTTTTTATTTGATCTTTGAGTCATTGGTTATTTAGAAGCATGTTATGAAGCCTCCATGTTTTTGTGGGATTTTTCATTTTCTTTGCATCATTTATGTCTAGTTTCATACCTTTGTAGTCTGAGAAACTGGTTGGTACAATTTCAATCTTTCTGAATTTACCAAGGCTCTTTTTGTGGCCTAGTATATGATCTATTCTTGAAAATGTTCCATGCGGACTTGAGAAGAATGTGTATTCTACTGCTTTGGGGTGTAGAGTTCTGTAGATGTCTGTTAGGTCCATCTATTCTAATGTGTTGTTCAGTGCCTCTGTCTCCTTACTTATCTTCTGTATGGTTTATCCTTCCTTCAGAGTGTGTGGAGTGTTGAAGTCTCCTAGAATGAACGCATTGCATTCTCTTTCCCCTTTTAATTCTGTTAGTATATGTTTCACATATGTAGATGCTCTTGTGTTGGGTGCCTAGAGATTTATGTTTATGTCTTCTTGTTGGATGAACCCCTTTATCATTATGTAATATCCTTCTTTGTCTCTTGTGACTTTCTTTGTTTTGAAGTCTATTGTGTCTAATACAAGTACTGCAACTCCTGCTTTTTTCTCCCTATTAGTTACATGAAATATCTTTTTTCATCCCTTCACTTTTAGTCTTTGTATGTTTTTGGGTTTAAAGTGATTCTCTTATAGGCAGCATATAGATAGGTCTTGTTTTTTTATCCATTCAATGACTCTATGTCTTTTGATTGGTGGATTCAGTTCATTTACATTTAGGGTGATTATCAATAGGTATGTACTTATTGCCATTGCAGACTTTAGATTCGTGGTTACCAAAGGTTCAAGGTTAACTTCTTACTATCTAAGAGTCTAACTTAACTCATTTAATATGCTATTACAAACACAATCTAAAGTTTCTTTTTTTAATCCTCTTTTTTCTTCCTCCTCCATTCTTTATATATTAGGTATCATATTCTGTATTCTTTGTCTATCCCTTAATTGACTTTGGGGATAGTTAATTTAATTTTGTGTTTGCTTAGTAATTAGCTGTTCTACTTTCTGTACTGTGGTTTTATTACCTGTGGTAACATCTTTTAAACCTTAGGAACACTTCTATCTAGAGCAGTCCCTCCAAAATATACTGTAGAGATGGTTTGTGGGAGGTAAATTCTCTCAGCTTTTTCTTATCTGGAAATTGTTTAATTCCCTCCTTCGAATTTAAATGATAGTCTTGCCAGATAAAGTATTCTTGGTTGGAGGCTGTTCTGCTTCATTGCATTAAGTACATCATACCACTCCCTTCTGTCCTGTAAGGTTTCTGCAGAGAAGTCTGATGATAGTCTGATGGGCTTTCCTTTGTATGTGATGTTATTTCTCTCTCTGGCTGCTTTTATTAGTCTGTCCTTATCCTTGATCTTTGACATGATTACTATTTGTCTTGGTCTTGTCTTCCTTCAGTCCCTTGTGTTGCAAGAGCTGTGCACCTCCATGGCCTGAGAGACTATCTCCTTACCCAGATTGGGGAAGTTTTCAGCAATTACTTCTTCAATGACACTTTCTATCCCTTTTTCTCTCTTCTTCTTCTTCTGGTACCCCTATATTGCAAATATTTTTCCGTTTGGATTGGTCACTCAGTTCTCTCAATATTCTTTTATTTTTGAGATGCTTTTTTCTCTCTGTGCCTCAGCTTCTTTTCATTCCTCTTCTCTAGTTTCTATTTCATTTATCATCTCCTCCACCATATATAATCTGCCTGTCTCCTCTGCGTGAACCAGTGGGCCGTGCACACAGGTATAAGCCTCTATACTTTGCATTTAGTTGCTGTAGACAGATTTTTCCTGTGGCTGGCCTAATGCCAGGGTAGGCTTTGCCAGTTTGTGAGCCAGGTGGGACTGGCTGGGAGAAAGGCACAGTAGGCTGTATATCATGGAGGGGGTACTTGGAGCTATGTAGCCAGCCAGGGAGCTGGAGCATCTGAAGATTGTGAAAGCTCCCAACCTGCTGGGAAGAGTGAACCCAGACAATTTTGTCTACCTCTCCTTTCTCCTGAGTAGTAAGCTCTGTGCAATCTTTGCCCCTTTAGCAGCCCTCTTGCTGTTAGGAAGTCTCTCAGACTGCCCACCTTTCTTTTGTCCAAGAGCAGTCGACATGGATCCCTGCTTTCCATAAGCAGCTGGGTTCTCAATCTCTCCAGGAATTCTGCCTGTCTTAGCTTTCCAATACTCTAATCACAAGAGTACCATGTAAGCACCATGAAATGTAGGTTTGTGCTCCCAAAGCTGATCTCTAGAGTTAGGTATTCTGCAGTCCCAGGCCTTCACTCCCTCCCTGCTCCGTTTCTCTTCCTCTAGCTGGTGAGCTGGGGTGGGGGAAGGGCTTGGGTGCTGCTGGGCCATGGCTTTGGTACATTACCCTGTTTTGTGAGGTTGGTTCTTTTGTCCAGGTTTATGCAGTTTGGCTCAGTCCTCTTTCCTGTTGCTCTTTCAGGATTAGTTGTATTAATTATATTTTCTTATTACATGTGGTTTTAGAAGGAAGCCTCTCTCTTACCTCTCACTCCACCATCTTTAACCATCCTCTCCTCTTTACTTCCATTTTGTAATTGTTTTCTGTTTTGTTTTTAATTTGTTGTAGTTCTCTGTTTCTTTCTTATTCTTTTGATCTCTTCCCTTGTGCCTTGACAACTTTCTTTGTGTTATGTTTGGATTCTTTTCTTTTTATTTTTTGTGTGTCCAGGTTGGATGAATTTGTGTAAGAGCCCTAAAGAGCAGATTTCCCTTTCCCTACCATTCTATTTTTTTCTAGTACATATTCCTTTTAGTTTTCAAAACCAGGTGTATTGAGTGCTTGTCTCTCCAGCGCAGGATCTAAGGATTGGGACACCTGATGGGTAGCTTGAACCTCTCACTCATCAGGGAAATGTTGTGTACCTTTATGATCCCTCCTGATGGCAGAATACTGCCTGGGGTGTGATTTGTGCCCTTGTGGCCCATCTTAGTGCTTTCCCTTCTTGCGGAGGTTCTGACTATCCAATTTCTAGGTCCCCTTCAAAGGGAATTTTTCCATATGTACTTGTAGGGTTGTTGTGTCTGTGGAAGCAGATGAGCTCGGGATCTTCCTATACCACCTCTAAACCCTCCTCCCCTTAGATTTTCTCAACTGCTTCTTTATATTAGCACAGATCCATGGGTTGTTTTGTACTTTGAGCTATATTTCATTACTACTTTATTTTGTTGCTAAAATTGGTCTTTGGTCAATGAGAACTCTTTCAGTTGGCACCTCTGTATTTTTGACATTTCCCATCATTTTGAGATTTTTTTGTTGTTTTCTGCATTTTTTTTTTTATTTGAACATTTCCTTTACTTTCAGTCACTCTGAGATGGTCCAGGTTATCCTGTGTATTTCCTGCCCCAGCCCTAGACTTAATCATTTCTTCAAATATTAAAGAATGATATTAGAACCCAAGAACTGGGTGCTAGATGTTTTGTATATTTTTGATATCTAAGTCCTACAGGCAGAAACTCTTGGGACCATTTCCCATGTATATATTTGATTAAATCTCCAAAGTGGCCTTCTGATGGATGTTTCCAGCTCTGAGCAAATACAGGATGCCAGTCCTCAAAAGTGAGATGATTGTTTTATGATCTTCTGACACTGCCAGTCATAAATATATATTGGTGCCTCCAGTATATAAAATCCCATTGTTGTTCTCTTCCTTCTCTGAACCATAACATGGGTCATGAAAGGTAAGAATGATTAGAATGAAAAGCTCTATTGCTAACTAACTATCTCACTCTTTAAGCTATCCCCTAGGAACCTCCTTCTGGCCCCAGATACCAGAATATCCTCAACTTCTGTGCTGACCAAATCCATGGCAGAATCACTTACAATTGCTAGTCTACTCCATTAATTTTATCAAACAAAACTGTGCATTTGCTTTGTCTAGTATTCTAAGCACTCTGAATATAGTGTTGAAACAACACCAAAGGCCTCTATAGCCTATACTTACTGGTAAAGATAGGCAAAAACAAAGTAAACATGTCAGAACATTTCAACTGGTGGGAAATACTATTTTAAAAATGAAACAATAGTGTATTTTATATGTTCAGCAAAGGTAGCATTTGGACTGACACCTGAGTGACAGGAAGGATTCAACCAAATAAAAATATTACAGATGAAAATTCTAGGAAATAAACAGAGCAAGTATATTTATAAATAATTAGACCAAGTTTGTTGTGTTAAAGGAATAGATTAAAGAACGGTGGGACCAGAGAGAGAACGAAAGTGGAAAGTGGCACAAAACAAGAACAGTTGGGCAGGAAGTGGGTGACTTCATCTGTGACTTTCAAGAAGTTTGGAATTTATTTTGAAAGTGATTGAAACCCAGTGGGGGGTAATAAGCAGAGGAATGATATGGTTTGATCTGGTGCTGCCTGATGAGGAAGTTATAAGGGGACAAATTTGTAGCTATTACAATTTATCTAGCACTTATGGCATGCCATGTTCTATCGCAATGACTTTCCATATATCATTTCATTCATTATTTGAAATAACACTATGAGCTAGGTATTAATAATTCCATTTATAACTCTAAGAAATGAAGACTCAAAGACATTAAGACAATAAATGAAGACCACCTAACTAGGAAGTAGTAAAGCCAAATTTGAACTCTCTTAAATTAGCAGCTATTCCATAGGTTCAAGTTAAAAACCAAAAACAATGTGTTTAAACAAGTTTGGAATCATTACATATCAAAGAAATAATGCAGAAAGGGCATATTTAAGGTGTGATGTAAATAATATTGAGGTGGTTTTGTACCAAAATACTTTAATTCTTCCCTCAGTCGAAATAACTTTATTTATAAAGCCTTTATATTGTTATAACTGGAATGTTTTCTGAAATCCTAGTGAAAAACCTGAGTAAGCATGAGTGGTCTACATAAAGTCTAGAACCAAGCATCAGAATTAATCACACCCTTCTGCCAGAGTCAGAGAGAAAGAGAAAGCCATTTCTGGTTTCAGTTTTTAGAACTGCCTAGGCCAGGCCTTTTCATGTTGGAAAAGAGTTGTTGGCATGACTCCTCACAGTCAGGATTAGTGTTTGCCATGCAACAGTGCATGGTAATAAATAAAACAATTACAACTGTATAGTAAGCACTTTGTAGGAGACTACCGATTTTATAGGTGGAAGAGAGAGGATAGAGATTATGTCCATGTGCAGTTTCATGTTCTTTGAAAATTTTACTCTTGGATGATGTGATTTAAGCTCGCATGACTCCTTCGTGGCAGAGACAGGCGTCCTCGATGCTGACTCACGGCAACGGAGCTTGAGTGAGACGAGCTTCCCGCAGAGTTCAGTGCGCTCTGTAGATCCATGCTGCACACTAACATACTGAAAACTCCAAAATCCTTTCAGTAAGGACACTTGCTTAACTTCTTTAACATGTCCTTTCAAAAGAAGTGTTTTTTGTGTTTTTTTTAATGAAAATACATTCTTTTATACACGGCACCCATTAACATTCCATAGCAAGGGAGTCCTGAGTGCTCACATTGCAAAATCTTGCCTTGTATCACTGAGGACAAAATCTAAAATTTTGTTTCTTGAAATTAAAGGTAATTCAAGTTAAATAATGCCCTCTCCAGTCAGTGGTGTCTTTGGACAGAAAGCTAGGTCCTATGGTTTCACATTCCCAGAGTACAGCTATTATGTGTTGATGTTGATTGAGAAGTATGATACATCCAGCATGAAAGCTGATTAAATTGTTAGACTATATTAATGGTTTTGAGTAAGTGTAGGGAAGAAACGGAGGGAGTGTGGCCACAGCAGGGACTCTGGCACAACAGGGCTAGAAGAGTTTTGACTCTGAGATGAGGAAGGACTTTTGGGAGAATTGGACAGAAGCAAATAGCAGGCCAAGGGAAGTGAGAGTAATAAGCTCACCCCAAAGTTATAGTAGTTTCCTCAACTTCATAAAGCAAAAATAATTTTCTGCAATTTCCTAAAGAGTGAAGGACTGTTAAAAAAAAAAAAAACTGGGCAAGATAATTTTTTAAAGTCAAACAAATTAAAACAACAAACCTACATACAAATAACCTACAATACTATTAGGAAGAGGAGCCTTCCCTAACTCAGCCAGAATTGTATATTTGGCCATTTTTAACACATTAAATAAGAACGTGGTAAAAAAGAAAAAAATTAGTATGGTAAACAAAAAAGACACCATCAAAAACAAGATGTATGACATTCTAACAAAATATAAGTATATATACACATATATATATATATATATGTATTTGCATATTTGTATTTATATATGTATCTATGTATTATAAATATATATGTATTTTTTCAGACAGTATGTGAATTTAACTTTTATGACTATTTCTTCATCAGATAGTATATAATTGTTAAACAACCACTTCATGTAGGTTTTGATTGAGATCAATATTGAGATATTGAATGCAAAAAAAACACTTGGATGACTTAAGTGAATTTATCTTTAATAAAATACTTGCAAACTCTAAGTGCTATATGTGTAAGAAAAAAAGAACACTAAAATCAGGAATTTTGATTACAGTCAAATAAGAAAAATTAAAAGCAATGGCAGAAGAGGCAGGAGTAACAGTAGCAATAGATTTGTAAAAGGAGATAGAAAGTATTTTTTATTTATATCTTTACATAAATATTTGAGAGCTTTCCGCATTACAATAAGGCTCCAGGGTGGGCCAAAGGAAAGTAAACAAATGTTGTAGAATGTGATTGAAACAGAAAGTGTATCTTTCTATATTAGGAAATGATCTTGAACATATGCTTATACTAAAGAGTCAGTTGTGTTTTTGAGTTTACATTAGTTGTACAACTGGAAAGTCGTGGAATTTCCAAACTGCAGTGCTATGAAAAAGCAGAATCCAATGATGAACCATAAGGATGTTGTGTGAGAAAAGTTAACAGACCCCAATTCCTTGTTGCTTTGCTGCCTGGGGATAAGCTTGAGCTAACATAATGAAGCCATGAATTTAATGCCTGTGCAGGTCTGTTACTTTTTCTACACTCCATGGACACGAGTTTTTGGCCCTTTCCCTAGACAGTCATTTAACCAACCCAAACTATTTGTAACAATAGGAAAAAGTGATAGTACGTAAGCCTAGAATAATGTGTCAGCCACTGATTTTTGTACAGAGGACATAACCAGTTTATTTTTCAATCATATGTTTTTTTTTCTGTTATCAAAGAATATCAGGGATAGATAATGGAAAATTATTGCTGATATTTGAATTTTTAAATATGAATGCTTAAATTTTTCTGAATGTTATATTTTTCCTACCATTTTCTGTGATACAAATAACTTTGGGTTTTGTTATTATTTTTCCTAATAAGATGTAAGAGTTTTAATAAGGGAAACTTGGTTTCACATTATTATATATTGAAAGTAAACGTTCATTTGGTATATTTCAGCACTATATTGTACACTCTACACTTTCATCAAACAGCAGTATCTTCTTCCCCAGGCCTTTGAAAATGAGATTAAAGGATTATTAATTCATTCAACTGGTAGTTATTAGGTCCCTCCAATTCCAGAGACTCAACTAGTTCCTGAGTATTTAGTAATAAATTTAGGCAGACATAGACCCTGACTTCAAAGGGCTTACAGTCTAATTGATAAGAAAGGTCTTTAAACAAAACAAAATCTACAAACAATGGCATAATGTAAAATAGTGGAAAATACAGCAAAGGCAGAACTTGGATGGTGTATGTTAAAGTCAGATAGAATATTTTAATAGGTAACCATTCTCCTTATGTACAATATATTTCATTAAATCTGTACAAGCACAAACCCAGTTATTGCATAAAATTATTACAAACAAAGATAATACATTCTGTGCATCTTGATTGTTTCAAATTAAGGCTTTTGAAATATTAAAGATGATTAAATATTAATATCATGTTGGCATCTATTCTTAAGTTTCTAGGGTACAGAATAAAGCACATGCTTACTTAATTATATAAACTTCACTTTACAGTGGAGAACTGAATCTCCTTCTTGTTTGCATTCAAACACAATTAAGGTGCTGCTTGCAACTTGTAAAGCCGTACTGTCTGAGTCTTCCTTTCCTGAGGGACCACTTACTGCCTTCCACAAAGTAAACTTCAGAGCAGTTTTGCTGACAGCTCCTGACTCAATTCTGAGGGGCTGATGAGGCAGCACCACACACTGCAAACTGCTTGAATTCTGATGCTCCTATTATTCTGCCATTATGACCCACTCAGTCTCTCAAATGTGAGAAGACACAGCACTGTTGCTTAAATAACACTCAGAAACAAAGAAAAGCTTTTATTCAGTTTTATTTTTGGTAAATGGCATCTCACATATCTCTGAGCACTGGCATATAATAAGTACATAGAGTATTATTATTAAAACATATCATTTAAATAATTTGAGAACCTTTAAATTAGTTATTTCCAAAAAGAAAACCTCAAAACACAGCAATATAGAAATTTGCCAGTAATCAACTCATGCCAGTATGAAACGAATACCACCATTATATAGGAAATAAATGTGTAATGCTGGCCATTTCCTCAAACAACAGAATTTACTGAGAAGGTGCTTTAAATAACATTCAAAAATAAACCACTAAAAGTAACTCTAATGAAAATGTAAATCTTTTATGTAATTTTCAATTCTTAAAAATACTGATACTAAAACAAACTCTATTAACCTAATTAATCTGAAAAATTGGGTAGGGAAATCTAGAATTATACTTTAAAGATTGTATTGCTTTATTTGATAAAATTGTCCTGAACATTTCATGTCAAGTTCACTAGCAAGAGGAAATCAGTACTTTAAAACAAAAAAATACAGAAATTTGTAGTGTGTTTTACTCTTACGATTATGTGATTGGCTTCTATTAAGTTACTGTGTCTCTCTGTGTTTCTGTTTATCATATATAAAGCAATGAGAATACACATTATTTTAAACTGCAATCATGTTATTTTAAGTAAAATATACACAATATAAGTTGCCCATAATAAACAGCAAAAAAAAATGATATTTCTACATCTTTTATAATACTCAAAACTATGTAGTTTGGCACACATGTATATTCAATATCTCAAAAGACTGTTTTAATTAATTTGATACAATTTTTTTCTCCACAACTCTGATGACTCTCAGGACACTAATTTACAATGATCCTTACTGCCTAATATCTAGAATTCACATTAGTGTAAGGCATACTGAGCTGTCCTTTGTTTTTGCTTAAGTAAATATCATTTTCAAAATGGAGAAAGTAAAATTTCAGGACTTCAAAAAAGAAATGCCCATTTTGGTTTTGTAGGAAGTTTTACCTCTCTACTTAATTACCCCCCACCATCTATGCTTTATCTTTTGAAAAAAATCAATTTATTTCATGTCTATTGTTATTGCTTTCAGTACAGTGAAGCAAGACAAAGTGAAATGAGACACTAGGAACAAAATGTAAAGGAGGTCAGAGAAATAAAGAATATAAATGATGGGTGGCCATACATAGAAATTGTGTAATGATATTTGTATTTTAGGTCTTCTGTTTCAATATATGACTTGGCTGTACCCACAACAATTATTAAATCTCATTTTCAACTTGCCTGTGTGTTCAGAATGCAACTTAAGAAATAGACAAGTAGAAATTTTTGCCAAAGGGAAATAATTCTGTTACTGAGAAGTTGGATATATGGCATCATAATTGCGGGGTGAAAGTCAATGGAGGATCTAGTGTCCTCCGTTCTCTTCTATGCCAATAGATTAGGTTCAAAAAGTTGGTAAGAATCATTTCATGTAGAGTGTGGTTCATCAGAATTATACTGTGATAATGAAGGGGAGCCATCTCAGAACTTTGTGCACTGAAGATCAGCTCACACTTTAAGAAGATCAATCTGTGCAATAGAAGATTAATTTTAAGAGAGCCAAAATAGGGGAAAAACCTGTTAGGTGTTGAGGATAACTAACAACATTTTTTTTAAATGATGATGAATTGAACTATAAAGATGATGATACTAACAGAACACCCTATGAGAATGTTACTCTTTTTATCTTTATTTTACTGTTGTGGAAGCCAAGGTACTGAGGGATTAAATAACTTTCCCATGGTTATACAACTAGCAGTAGACAGAGCCAGGATTTACACACAGAGAGTGAGTCTAAAGCCCTCTGTATTGTACTGTTTCTAAGATTGGAGACAGAGATACATTGCAGATTCAAGCGAGATTTGTAGGTAGGATGGATAGGAGGAGTTGGTCACTAGAAAGATGTATTAAGTGAAGGAGAACCACAGGGTGGATATTTAGATTTGGAATCACCAGTATCTATTGTACAATTAATGCTATGAGGGAGGAATAGACAGCACGTGTAGATTAGGGGGAAAAAAAACCTACAACTAAAAATGGCGCGCTAGAACACCCCAGTATTTAAAGTTGTGGGAAGAAAAGGAGCCCATAGTGGTGATTAACACAGAAACAATAATGTTACAGAAACCAAGGAAGGATGAGGTTTCAAGGAGTGTGTGTACTATTGGGAGAACCAAATTCTAGAGAAAGTATGATAAATACTAGTGAAGCTGACTATTGTTTTGATTTGGTGACTACGGGCAGAATGATTTCTGGGTGTTAGAGGCATGACCTAATGAAGTCCTGGTTAGATATAGCATAGACCTGAACCTGAACTATATAATTTATATCTTGAACAGTAGGCTAGGAAAGGTGGGGGAGGTGTAACTATGTATTTTGAGTATATTCTAAAAATAGATATCACCTGAGACAGCCAACTAAGAGATTTGTTGGGAGACAGAGAGAATGAAATATAGAGAGTAAAAAAGGATGTATTAAGTAATCTTTTGAAAAAAAGAAGATAGATATAGATCCAGAAAGGAACCATGACACCTGAATTATTTGAGAGGCTTGTATTGCTCCAGTTCATACCATATGGGATTGGTCACACTGTGTATTCTCTCAGGGATTTATCACTTTTGAAAAATAAATTCCTTTCCTTTTCAGTCTGTGTATTATGTCACTTTGGTGGTTCTAAACAAGGTCTGGACTGACAGATATACTTGTGCAGAAAATAGCCCTAATGTCCTTTCTATATATAAATGTGTGAATGTGAGTGATTATAGGAAAAGGATTTGAATCATCAAAATTAGGGTGAGGTGCTGCATCTTATTCGTATCTTTTAAAAATAATTATTATTTGAATTCTGTTTCCAGAGTTATCAAGATTTGAGCCACACTGCTTTTTAAAGACTTAAATTTGGTATGCAGCTTTATGACAGGAAGTTGGCCTTCAGAGCAGGAATGTATGTAAACAGAAATGTAGCTCCCAGGAAGGTTTAGTTAAATTAAATCCTGAAGGCTGCTCCCACTCTGCGCTTTCTGTATCTTGATTGTTTGCAGATGCTTCACACAAAGCTAGAGATGAAACCCAACAGCAAACTGCTGTATGACTCCCAGAGCAGTTCACTGTCAGCTCTGAGTGTCAACCAGCTGAACCAACCAATGAGAAGTAAGACATTTAACGCCATCCTGCTTCACGATGCACCAAGTACTTTTTTCTTCATTGGGAATCAAACCTCAGCACTGAACTTTTAAAAGGGAGACCAAAAAAATAATAATAGTAAGTAATACAACTGCTTGGAATCATCACTCCAAACAGATGGGTTAAATGGTATAGTTGTTTGGTCCTTTGACATTATTATAAAATCACAGGCTTGCTGAGTTTCAAATCCTAGGGTCTTGCCAGAAGTGCACAGCTCTGCCTTTCTTGACTGTAAAAATGTTAAGATGCCAAGGGCTACAAATTGTCTTATAGAAAGTCATGGAAACTTTATAGAATAAAATAAATGAAGAACAAAAAAGAAGACATTTTTGTCAGTTTTAGAAATTCTCTCTGCATGACTAAATGCAAGAAATTCCCTAATTCCTGCAGTGCTGTCTAATGAAAGATGTAACCCCATTCTTCTGAAAACTAGGAGTTGCTTTCTTTTCCTCAAGCTAAGCAATTAGGAGAAATCACAAGAAGGTACAACTGGTATTGCATTCTCAGAAATCTGCTTCCTGCTAATGGAATGGTGGGGAAACATGGAAAAACATGCTGGGAAATGCCCAGCAGAGAGGGACAGGGACCGCACAACTCCCCAGCAGCTCCCATTCCCAAGCCTATGGGAGGCATATTCTGTAGGTGCCCACAGGCCCCAGAATTAGCTCTTAAATAGATGCAGTTGGGTCCATAGTTTTGCCGAGGCTGCTGCAGAGAGGACTGCTGCTTGAGCCCACCTACCTCCTAGGGTTCTGCTGAGGAGCAGAGATAAATTCTCAAGGAGCTGCCAGAGCCTAAGGGTGCTGCTCAGAGGGGACCTACCATCTCTCCACATTGAACCCATGGGCAGGATGGTGACTGGGCAGGGAGGGAGGATGTTGCAACTGTCAGGTAGGAAAGGATCTGTGCTTGCTTTCTCCTCCGCCACTTCCCAGTACCTGAGAAGCTAGCATCAAGAAAAGGGGTAGGAAGAAATACAGGAGCTGTGTCAAACCTGCCCCATTTAGCAGCCATTAGAGCTTCAGCTCAGGCTTAACTGGGGAAAAGGAAAGGATTCTTTAGAATATACAACAATTTAAAATAAACACAGACAAGTTAAACAGACCAAGAAGAGACTGAAGAAACTGAATAACTGAAAGGGGCTCAAAAATAATGAGATCAGGTGTGGGCGTTCGCCAGCAAGGATATGAGCTTCAGCATTGCACAGGTCAGAACAGTTACTGAAAACAAATCGTTTCATTTTGACAACTTGGTCATCTGTGGTCACTCAATAAAGGTATTACATATGAAGGTTCAGTTTTGGAATGAATGCATTAGATTGTTAAATTATTTTGGAATCTCATTTTTTGGGTTTCCTGTTCATTGAAATAAAAAATGTTGAGTTCTTATTCACAGGTAGTTAATGCATTTCTAGGTCTAAATACTTCCTGAATCTTTTGGGAAAAAATACTTTTAAGAAGTACTTCTTAAAAGATAAACTTGCTGCCTTTCTTGCTATTAACACATTCAAAACTCCCAAAGCCATCTGGATCGTTGACAGTTATGATCTTACACTTTTCTAACTCTACCACCCCCATTTCCAAATGCATTTGCCCAGTGCATTTGTGCTGGTACACACACACACACACACACACACACACACACACACACACACTCATCTCACAGATACACACCGTTTTAATTCATAGTGACGTGGTCTTTATAGTGCAATGGGAAGGGGATATACATGGATGGCATCATGTCACCTGAACACAGTAAGCAGTAAGCCTGGCCTGGCTTCAGCTGCTCTTTTTCTTTCAAGAAAAATCCTGCCACAAGAAGCCTAGTGGTTATTACCTACTCACTGAGAAGAAATCTTTCTCTATCTGGGCCTGGTTTTATAAAATTAGGTATTTTTTTCCATCCTTAGAGTTATCTTAAACATACAGAACAGTTAGGTGTGTATATTAACCAATCACACCTGGGTCCAGAGACGGGCAGAAGGAATGGCTGCATTCAAATGAGTCACTGTCTCTAGAAATCCTCTGGAGATCATCAGAGGAGTGGCTGTATAATTATGCCAACAGAGCTTTGCCTCCAAAGTTGGAGTTGCTGTAAATGATACATATGTCAAAATAGCCTTTACTATTTTAATCATTTTTCTAAAAGAAAGTTTTCACTTTTACTATGCTTTAAGTTTTATTGTTCCTAAAATTATCTGAAAAAGATACTTTGATGGATATGAAATACCTAATTTCATTAATGCCAAAATTTTTCTTCTTTTGGTAACATACAAATGTTACCTTTTTTCTTAATTTATTTCTTGAATGTGAGTTTTCATTAGCAACATGTCCTAATAATGTAAACGTATTATGAGTATTTCTGTCTCCACTAGCAAAACCATGAGGAGTAAGTTTGGACAATAGTAAAATTGCACATGGAGGTTTTTCCTGGGGGTGAGGGGAAGAGGAGGTGATTATTTTAGCAAATATTCATATTCAGATGAAAGAGAGCCAATGAAACTGAAGGATCATGGATTTCCAGATTAGAGTTCTAGATTAACACACCCAAATGCCCCATAGTGTTCAGTTTGAGGTCTAGGGAGAAATTACATTCACCCAGTTAGATGCAAACAGAATACTACTGTGTCCAGGGTTTTGGTTTCTCTTTTCTTTCCTTTTTTTTTTTTTTTTTAAATTCTTCTTCCCCTGACTTAACCACCAAATCATCCTTGGACTGCATTTTGCTGATTTGGGATATTTAATGAAGAATGGAAGGCATTATAAAAATAGAGAATAGCTGTATGATACTACAGACATAGATATGGAAGAGGCAGAAATAATTGTAAACTAGTGACTTCAGCAGGAGAGAGTTTGAATTGGGGCGTACTGGAAAAATGACTGAAGAAACAAGTTTAAATTCTAAGTGTCATTCCTTAAATATGACAAAGTAGTCAATGTAATTCTTGAAAACATTTTTCTTTGGAATCAGAAATTTGGCAGCAGGCATGCTGATTCTTAAGACTGGAGCATTGTTGAACAGTAAGGCCTGGAAATGCTATTTGGGTCATTAGAATACAGGAAATATTTCGAGCTATGGAAATTTATGAACTCTCTGAGAGAGTGAATTTAAAGAGTCACTGGTAAATACAGAGTTATGGAGAAACAGATGTATGCAACAGTGTAAGGGAGAGAAGAAACCTAATGAAAGAGTGGGAAAAAACTAAAGTTGGAAAAGGATTAAGTTTTCTGTGGTATCAGAATAACAAATGAAGAGACAATTTAAGGGAGAAGTCATCTAGTAAGTAGGAAATAATGCAGAATATAAATAGACCTTTGGATTTTGTGAGAAAAATCTTTATGAGATTCCAGATTGAATTTTCAGTAAACTACAGATTTTCAATTGTTTTGAAGAGTAAAATTGGGTTAAATTTTTTGTTTGTTCTTTTATTTATTGAACAAATATTTATTGAGCAGCTACTAAATATTTATTGAGTGCTAGGTATAGTCTATTGAAACTTTTCATGTTATTTATGACCAACTCCCTAGGAAACCTCTTCATTCTTGACTTTTCCCAGCATGTTTATCTCACACTTCCTGTCACACTGCTGCATTAATGTCATGTTCTCTTCAGGTCATTCAGTGCCAAAACCCTCAGACAGAATGATCTTTGGAGATTTCTGTCTTTGGGACTGTATTTTGGCTCCAGTTGGAAAAAATATTAACTGATCATTATCAAATTCCTGTTAATTAATTGGAAGAACAGTTATTGTAGCTTATAGGTAAGAAGGTTTTCATTTTTGTTTGTAAATTTATAGTAAGAATTTCAGAATAAGGACCACTGGTGTATATCTCCTGGGATTTTTCATTTGGTTTAGTAAGATATGAGAAATTAGTAGGACAAATAGCAAAATATATGTTTAACTCCTGGAGCAAATGCTCTTTTGCAATAGATGCTTCTTAGCCTCTAGGTCAGTGTTCTCAAGTGACACTGGAATTCTCTTAGAAAGGATAATGTAAATATAACTAAGATTATTTTAATAAATTTGTCATCTGGTTCAGACTCTGAAAGACTTAGGCCAGGCTCCTATGCCAGTGGATGTTCAATTCATTCCACAAATATTTATGGGGTGACTACTAGGTTCTAGGTGCTAAAGCAAAAAATGAGAGACAAGGTTATCCTTTAGTGGCTCTTATTTTCTAATATGTACAGTTATATAATAAATCAGTAAATAGTTTTGGGTATTTTGAAGTACTGTGAAGACAGAGAAAGATGAGGAAAACTAAGAGTGTGTTTAGGGATAGAGATAGGGCGAGCTGATGGCTAATTCTATAGGCTGAAGCAGTGATATCAGAGCCTAGACTCGAATGAAGCAAAAAACTGAGCAAAGAAATCTGAAGGAAAGCTGCCCAGAAAAAAAAGCCAAGAGCAATGCTCTGCAGAGAGGAACTAGGCGCATGCTTGAGATCAAGAGACAGGATGGGAGGAAGAGGTAGAAATAGAGCAGGAGAAGCATTAAAGCCATCAAATCATTAGGGCTTGGTTGTTAATTAGATTTATTATAGGGGTGATGGGAGGCCACTAGAGGGTTTTGCCCAGTAGATGATACTGACTGATTGTGTTTTCAAATATCAGAGAGCTACTTTGTGTAAGGTAAATTGAAGCAGAACATGAGTTAAGGAGAGGAATCAATTCAGAAGCTGCTACAAATGTACAGGAGAGAGTAAAATGGACTAAGATGGTAGCGCTGAAGTGCACAAGAGGTCCACGTAAAGATATGCAACATAATCAGTAGAGAATTGTGAGTGCAAGCTTTTAGAAATATTTTAGCAGATTTTTATTACAATATTTAATAAAAATAGTTAAAAAATTTTTTTAGCAGATTTATATCACTGAAATGAGGGGGAGTTCTCCATACTTTAGTGGTGATAATCAGGCCAAAGCAGAAAAAGAGCTATAATCAGGTGAACATGAGTTAATGGAAGGTGAAAGAGTAACAACAAAGTTAAGGCTTTCCTTACTTTAATACTAACCAGACAAAAATAAGAGGAACAGTAGAATCCAGTAGTACCAAAACTTTTGGATTTTATAGATCTTAGAAAGAAGGACCAATATTATGATGTCCTTTTTATGTTTTATCAACTAAAGTGTATCTTAAAACAGTATCAGAAACATCATCTCCTCTAAAGTTCATATATTTAATCATGTTTTTTAGCCTTATTACAGACTTGATCAATTTTCTTCATTTTTTTTCTTACTCAATGAAAATATATCCATTGACAAATTTTTTTTCATTGACAAATGAAAGCTTCATGGTCTGGCCCCTAATACTGCCCCATCTTCTAAAGACTACAATCGTCAAGATTACTTTATATAAGATCAAGTTTCAAGTAATTTTAGTACTTGCAGAGTAGCTCAGAGCTTTGCTTTTACAATATATATATTTTTTTGAATGGGCACATAATACAAGTGATTTATTTAAGACGTTATCAATTATTACCTAGTACATGTGAGATTTTTAAGTTTTTTTTGTTATCTGCATTGTTTAATTTATATGGTTTTACTTTAATTATCATTGTTTATGAAATCAGAGATATTAATATGTAAGTTAAAACAAGAGGATACTTTAACAGTGATTGGTTTTCACAAGTTATAAAGGACAGCCACCTTTTTATACTTAATTTTACCTCATAATATTATTTACTGCTAGTTTTCCCAAATGTAAGGAAGGGCAGAGTTTTCCAAAAGTATGTTTTTTTCTTCTTTCTTGTATCAGCTGCCAGCTGAGTCCCTCATAATCATACATTAAATTACATTCAATTGAAAAATATTGTTAAAAGTATGTTTTTCCTCTTTTGCTTAATGGAATAAAAAGAATTACTTAAAGTTCTTTTAAGTGAACTTCTTGTTACTCTTCAGGTCATACGCAATTTGTTTTTAAATAGAAAAAATAGAATGCAATTTTATACATTCAAACCACTCATATTTCTCTTGATTTCAAAATTTCAAGTCCTCCTTTTTAATATATATGTAGTGTATCAAGCACTTTTTAAAATTACCACTAAACTTTCCATTTTAGAGAGTAAGACATTAGTTGTCATGGTGTTCTTGACTTGTTTAAAAATATAGTTCTCAGTAGTATTCTTTCACTTAAAAAATAGCAAGTTGCTACCTGGTTAAATTAGCAGAGGGAACTGTGAGGGTTGAAAGCTAAAATCTTACAAAAATTTGAGTAAGCTTACTGTTTTGTTTTGTTTTTTTTTTTTGAGAGGGCATCTCTCATATTTATTGATCAAATGGTTGTTAACAACAATAGAACTTCTGTATAGGGGGGTCAATGCTCAATGCACAATCATTAATCCACCCCAAGTCTAATTCTCATCAGTCTCCAATCTTCTGAAGCATAATGAACAAGTTCTTACATGGTGAATAAATTCTTACATAGTGAATAAGTTACATGGTGAACAGTACAAGGGCAGTCATCACAGAAACTTTCGGTTTTGATCACACATTATGAACTATAAACAATCAGGTCAAATATGAATATTCATTTGATTTTTATACTTGATTTATATGTGGATACCACATTTCTCCCTTTATTATTATTGTTATTATTATTTTTAATAAAATGCTGAAGTGGTAGGTAGATGTAAGATAAAGGTGGAAAACTTAGTTTAGTGTTGTAAGAGAGCAAATGTAGATGATCAGGTGTGTGCCTGTAGACTATGTGTTAATCCAAGCTAGACAAGGGCAATAAAACATCCACGGATGCAGAAGATTTCTCTCAAAACAGAGGGGGTGAGGTTCCAAGCCTCACCTCTGTTGATCCCCAGTTTCTAACCTGATGGCCGGCCTGCGACTGTGCCTGTCTTAGGTTGTTCCTCCCTTGAGGAATCTTAACCGTCTCTGGCTAACCAGTCATCTTCCGGGGCCATACAGGGAAATGTTAAGTTGGTAAGTGAGAGAGAAGCCTTATTGTTTGAAAAGGTTAGCTTTTTACTTCTTTGCAGATTTATGCCCTGTGGCTTCTATGCCCAGCATTTGTCTTGAGGTATCTTTAGCACTTGGAGGAATTATGATACTCGGTAAATTCGATATGAGGCACGAATTCTATTTAAGGGTTGTAATTAGGAAGGAAGAAGAAAAGCTCTATAGAGGTAGCAGATGGAGGAAAACATGGGAAGATTGATTATTTCTTTGACATATCTTCTTGTAGCTTTTACAGTATTTTTATACCCAAGTTAGGGTTGCCAGATAAAACATAGGATATTTAGTTAAATTTGAATTTCAGACAAATAATAAATCATTTCATAGTATAAGTGTGTTCCAAATATTTCATAGGACATACTTATTAAAAAGGTATTTGTAATTTACCTGAAGTTGACATTTAACTGAATGTTCTGTATTTATTTGCCAAATCTATTAACACTTACCCAAGTTCCTTCAAGAAGTTCCTAAGTGCATTTTAATTTGTAGTTTACACTGAATTACCTGCTGTTAAAATGTATCTATACTGTCACCAGAAATATTTGTGTACATTACAATTTCCAGAGTCCTAAAAAGGAGCATTTTCCTAGTTCCTATACCAACCTCAGTTTCCTTATAAGCATTGTGTAGTTAGTTTAAAAAATAATGCAGTTTATGTATCAAAGTGGAAACAACTTCTAATTACTGTTGTTTATGATACTGATTAACATGCATTATAGTATTTGAAACCTGTAAGTCAAATGCTTAAAGGAAAAGCATCCTTAATTCTTTTTTTAAGGGAATTTTTTACCTTAAATAATTTGGCTAAGCTTGTAAATGAAATAATACAGTCTTTTTCTTCTTGGTTTCTATGTACATATCATATGCTTCCTGCAAGGCATGAAATGAATAGATGCATGTATTTAAATAATTGGGATGAAGTGAGTTTTCTTCACTCATACACACACGATTGTCCTGCCCTTGGTATTACTTTATTTCACTTCTTTCCACTGAAGCTAATACAACGGATGATTTGGTAGTTTTTCCAGCTAATGGAGAGCAAAAGTCTTATGATTCTTACAATGAAATGTTTCTAATGCAAACCCACTTTTGTATTTTTATGCCTGATTCCAGTTTTAAATGGCTTCTTGAGTGATCTTCATATAGAGGCAATCCTTATCTCCATGGAAGTCCATTTTTTTGTAGGAAAGAAAACTATACTTGAAATTATACTTTTCATGAATCTGAAAAGACCTAGGCAGTGTGTCTGGAAGTCTTTGAAAAAAGAGAGGCACAAAGTAAGGGAAAGAGAGAGAGGCCTTGTTTCTTTTCAGTTTGCAGATGTAATTATTCTGAATATGGAGGAGGAAGCTGAAGCAGCTGGCATGAATTTTTGACACACATTTAAATTGCTTATAAGCAATTCTCTCTGGTAAACATGGGTATTCCAGATATAACTAGAGATTGTGGCATTTTAAATCTGAGAGAGAAAAAAAATTGGGTAAGCCCAGAGAGTATGTGGTAGGATAGGAGGACATTTATGAACAGAGTGAAAACCAGACAGGTTAAGGGTAAGTCTCTTGAACAAGCATTGAAACTACTATTTTCAAGGTATGGAATTCTGAGATGAAACTCATTAGAGGGAACTGTTGGAGAGAAAAGGCCCAAATATAACTTAAAAAGAAAATAACATAAATTTCCAATATTCTTATTCAGGAATGCATTACAGAAGCAAAGGAATTTATACAAGGTATAAGCCCTAGAATTTCAGCACCAACAAGGAAAGTGAATACTTCTAATCCCCCAGAATATATGGTTCCTGATTTGAAAGGTAAAGATTGTAATTTATAGCTTAATAGTGCAGAGAGATTTAGTACATTTATATATCATCTTTGCCATTTGAGGAATTTTTTGTTTTTCTGTTCAGATTCTCCTAAAGAAACAGATAACTATGAGGAGAAAAAAATTATTATATGAAGCAAGGCTGTGTAGTACAGTGAGCAACACCTGGCCTTCCAAGCACTTATTATATTTGCACTGCAGTATATGTGAGTGTCCACTCTATCCAAGACACAGCAACAGTAACTGGTGAGGTAATGGGAATACTATGTAAGTTCTATGTGCCAGAGTTCCCTGTCTCAGGGCCAAACAGGTGTGGGGCCAGTTCACTGGCTGTGTGGCCTTATGCAAGTCATCCAGCCTCAACCTCAGTTTCTTCCTTTAAACAACAACAAATAGACATACAACATTTACCTCAAGTAATGTTTATTAATTCTCAAATATCAACTCTATTGGGGTGTGGGTAAATTGCAGTATCTCCAGAATCTCTTGCCTGGCCTTAGTGTATCTTCGTATCAACAGGTGTTTCCAAGGGGTGGAGAGAAGTAGTCCATCTCCATATACATAGGCTATTACAAGCTGGGTGGAGAGCAAATGCACACCCAGCAGGAAAGGTTTGGTGGTGCCGTTTATGCAGCCAGATCAGGGGAGATACTGCAAGCAGAAGCCAATGACTGCTTGTAAGCCATAAATGGGTTCTTTACTGATTTAGGTTCAAAGGTTATTTGCCCCAGGCTGGGAACATATTTCCCCCCAGAGTTACATGGGTATACTTTTCATTCAATAAAATTCAGTTTTTTGTGATGACTTGACAAATGAATACAGTATTTAACCACAAACACAAGCGTGATTTAGAACATTTGCATTATCCAAAAAGGTCCCTCGTGCCACTCCCTCCCTGAAGCCCAACCCTTGGCAAACTTTGATCTGTTTCCTGTCACTCTAGTTCTGTCTTCTAAGATTTCATGCATATAAGAAACCACACATTGTATACTCTTGTGTCTGGCTTCCCTCACTTAGCAGAACACTTATAGAATGTATCCTTGTTTCATGTACCAGTATCATTCAATCATATAGACCTTCATGGTGTTGTTTACATAATTAAGAATGTTTATGTAAAGGCCAATGTGCAGCTCCTGATTTATAGAACTTATTGAATGTGTGGTAACTATTAAATTATCAAATGATTCTGAGATTCTAGACATTATTTTCTGTTGATATTTAGGGAATAATATCTTATTCAAGAAATAGTACTTTGGGCTATAAATAAAATGAGAGATTGGGAATTTAGATATTATCTGGTAATTGGAAGTTTCCTTTGATTCAATTAGCAGATATATTCTTTAGACTGATTTATTGAGTTATATTGTCTCAATTCTATTTTCACTCTGTATGTGTAGATAATGCCACACTTAGAAATACATAATCTCTGAGGGTCAGTCTTTATTGTCCCAGACATGACAATTTATGTTGTTGTAACTCTAGCAAAGAGTCTGTTAATGACATCATAAAACTTGACATAACATTTTTTTTTCTGCAGGGAAGAAAATTAGAAAATAAAATTTTAATATAGAAATGACGCTAAGAAAAGTGACCAAAGATAAATCTACAAGTTATTTTCAAAATGAGGCTTCAATTCCTATGTCTTGTGTACTAATAGTATGTTGCTGAAATTAACTCATTTTTTATGTGTGATCAAAATCCAAAGCAATAGGTGTGTTGTGATTTCTATAATCCCCAATTTAGATGCCTGGAATTAGAAGGCTGAATTTTATATAGGCTTTTCTAATTCAAAAGAGAATATATACTAGCTCAGAACTTGAAATGTGAATTTGGATTTTGCTTCTGAGAACTGGTGATCAGGATTTGCAGTCTGCAGCCTCAACTTAAATTAATCCAGTTTTTATTACTGAGATCAGCAGATTGCCTGTAAATGCAACCATAGGCTTGCTACTTACATTTAAATATGACTTTGCTGAAAACAGCTTAATCAGGTCTTTTTGTATGTAAAAATTATAGTCCATTATATATTGAATTTTTGCCTAAAATATTATTTTGCACGTTAATTTTACTATTATTATGCTATTGATTATGAGAAGTTGCCAGTCAAAATTTTGATTTTTTTAACCCTGTGTATGCTACTGCTTCATTGAGGACAGTTAATCACTGTATACCAGCTACAGCATTCATTGAGGGACTACATTAATGCACATGTATCTTCTTATAATTGCATATCCTCAGTATAAAAAAGGAAAAGAATATCAATAGGCTGAAGAAGGGCTGATATTTGCATCAGGGATTGGTGTCAGTATTCATTTGTATTTCAGTATAGATCCATTTCATCTATTTGTAAAGCTTCTGTTAATGAGTCTGTGATCCAGTGCTTGGAGCTGTGAATCATACGAAATAAAAACTTCTTCCACCATGAACACCAGAATGAAGAAATGCCAGGAACCTTTCTCTCCTTGTTCACACTATCTTCAAGAACCAGTGAGGGATTAGTAGTTGTGGTGGTGGTAGCATTTTATCACATATCTTACTTTTTGTGTGGAAGGGTGCTCAGTTTGTGGATAATGGAGGTGATTTATGAACTGTAAACTCCAAAAAGGTAAAATTACTGTAAAAACAGAGGTGAGGACATATAGTTCTTTTCTCTGTAACACAAACTACCTCCAGAAAGTAAAGCTCCTCGAGATGGCTATGATGCATTTAATTAACAAAATAGTTGTCTTTCCATCTTTCCACTTACAAGAATTTTTAATGAAAATATCCATAGTCATATTTCTTACAAAACTTCTACATTTTACATTATAACCACATATACACATTTATACTTAAATATATAAATTTATACATATAACTGAAATGAAAGTGAACAATACTTTCACAAAACTTTTCTTACTCTTACCATGAGTGATACCCTCTGCTCTTCTTTAGCCTATTATGTTCAATTTTTAAAAAATCATCCTTCATGATATGCCATATTGAGCTCACAACCCACTAATGTTTGCAAACCCCATATTGGAAAACACTGGCATAAATGATATGTTTCTATACTGTAGTGGCTTGGTAAAATCTATGTATATATTCAAAAAATTGAATTTAGGCTTTTTAAAAATAGTCTCTGTTTAAGTTCTAAATGTAAAACTGTTCTTAAGAGGAAACAAAAATTGTTAAGTTTGATTAACTTTTGTCATAGCAAATTCTTGCATTTAAAATTGTTATTTAAATATACTATTATTTGTGTGGGAAGAAGGAAGATTTGCTTCTAGTTTTTGCCCTCTTCCTTATTAGCAATATGTACTTGGGCACTCATTTCACCTATAGGAGCCTCAAGAATTCAAGAATTCTCTCTCTCTCTCTCTCTCTCTCTCTCTATATATATATATATATATATATATATGTGTGTGTGTGTGTGTGTGTGTGTATAAATATACAGCTGCATATTTATGTGTCTACTATGTATTTTTTTGATATTATAAACCATAGACTTGCATTATTTTCATAATAATATAAAGAAAAATGAATATGTGAGGAGCCAAGATGGTGTCATGAGAGGTGAGAAACAGAACTCATCCCAAAACCACATATAATATGAAAATATAGTTAATACAACTAATCCTTAAAAAGCAACAGGAAAGAAGGCTGAACCAGACTGCATATACCTGGAGAACAGAGCAGACCTCAGGAAACTGGGTAATGTACCAAAGCCTTGATCCAGCAGGACCCAAGCCCTTACCCCACCTCAGCTCACTGGCAGGAGGAAGAGAAATGGAGTGGGGAAGGGGTGGGAACCTAGGACTGCTGAACACCCAGCCCTGGAGATCTGCTTTAGGAGCACAAACCTGCATTGCATGGTTCTCTGGAGATTAGTGGGGTTGGAAAGCTAAGACAGGTGGAATATTTGGAGAGACTGAGAATCCAGCCATTTGTGAAGCACAGAGATTCACATCCAGCCACTCTGGGACAAAGGAAAGGCAGGTGGTCTGAGAGGCTTCCTAGCAGCGAGAGATCTCCTGAAGGGGTGGGTTTGCATGGAGCTTGGTGCACGGGAGAAGGGATAGGTGGACAAAATTATCTGGGCACACTCTGCACAGCAGGATGGGAACTTTCAGAAGTTTCAGGTGCTCCATCCCCCTGGCTGGCTACTCAGCCCCAAGGTCCCCCACTGTGATATACAACCTGCTGCGCCTTCCTCCTGGCAGGCCAGCACCTGCTCGCAAACCAGCAGTCCCTGCATTGGCATCAGGACAGCAAGAGTGAGGCCCTGCCTATGGCAGCTACAGACACAAAGCACAGAGGATTACACCTGTGTGCTTGGCCCACTGATTCTGACAGTGGAGACAGACATTGCAGCCAGGAAGCAGGAAACAGCTCTTTCCTACCCTGTAGGCACCAGCACCACCCCCTGGCAGCCCCTGACATCACCTCAGGGGCTGAGCAGCTCCAGAGACTAGAGCTTCTGGGCACTAGAGGGTGCAACATACAAGTATGAAATGTCAAAGGAACCTAGTTCAAACAAAAATCTCACGAGAAACACCAGAAAAAGGGCCAAATGAAACTGAACTCACCAACTTCCAGAGAGTTTAAAATAAAAATAATTAACATGCTCATGAAGATACAGAAAAATATTCAAGAACTCAGGGACAAATTTAGGATGGAGATTCAATCATTAAGAAATTCCATATCTGAAATAAAACACACAATGGAGGGAGTTAAAAGCAGATTAGATGTAGTAGAAGAGATGGAAAATGGAATAAAAAGTGGGGAAGAAGAATACAAAGAAGCTGAGGCACAAAGAGAAATAAGGATCTCTAAGAACAAAAGAATATTGAAAGAACTGTGTGACCAATCCAAACGGAACAATATTTGCAATATAGGGTTACCAGAAGAAGAAGAGAGAGAAAATGGGATAGAAAGTGTCTTTGAAGTGATAACTGCTGAAAACTTCCCCAGTCAGGGGAAGGAAATAGTCTATCAGGCCATGGAGGTGCACAGATCACTCAACACAATGGACCAAAGGAAGACAACACCAAGACATATAATAATTAAAGGAGCAAAGATCAAGGATAAGGACAGACTTAGAGAGGGAGAAAAAATAATCACATACAAAGCAAAACCATCAGACTATCATTAGATTTCTCAACAGACACTTTACAGGCCACAAGGGAATGGCATGATGTATTTAATGCAATGAAGCAGAAAGACCTCTATTCAAGAGTACTATACCCAGTAAGATTATCATTTAAATTTGACAGAGGGATTAAACAATTTTCAGATAAGCAAAAGCTGAGAGAATTTACCTCCCACAAAACACTTCTACAGTGCATTTTGGAGGAACTGCTATACATGGAAGTATTCCTAAGGCTAAATAGCTGTCACCAGGGGAAATAAAACCACAGTAAAGAAAGTAGAACAATTAATTACTTAGCAGGTGCAAAATCAAATAAACAACCCCCAAAGTCAATCAAGGGATAAAGAGTACAGAATATAATACCTAATATACAAAGAATGGAGGAGGAAGAAAAAGGAAGAAACAAAAAGAACCGTTAGGTTGTGTTTGTGATAGCAAATGAAGTGAGTTAAATTAGACAGATATTATGGGAATTACCTTTGAACCTTTGGTAACCATGGATCTAAAACCTGCAATGGCAAAAAGCACATACCTATCGATAACCACCCTAAATGTAAATGTTCTGAATGCATCAACTGAAAGACATAGAGTCAATGAATGGATTAAAAAAACAAAATCATCTATATGCTGCCTTCAAGAGACTCACTTCAAACCCAAAGACATACACAGACTGAAAGTAAAGGGATGGAAAAAGATATTTAATGCACTAATAGGCAGAAAAACAGGAGTTGCAGTACTTGTATCAGACAAAATAGATTTCAAAACAAAGAAGGTAACAAGAGACAAAGAAGGACATTACCTAATGGTATAGGGGTCAGTCCAACAAGAGGATATATCTATTATAAATATCTATGCACCCAACACAGGACCATCTACATATGTGAAGCAAATACTAACAGAATTAAAGGGGAAAACAGAATGCAATGCATTCATTTTAGGGGATTTCAAAATGTCACTCACTCCAAATGACAGATCAACCAGACAGAACATAAGTAAGGAGACAGAGGCACTGAACAACATATTAGAACTAATGGACCTTATGGACATCTACAGAACTCTACACCCAAAAGCAGCAGGATACACATTCTTCTCAAGTGCACACAGAGCATTTTCAAGAATGTGTCATATACTAGGCCAAAAAAAAGAGCCTCAGTAAATTCAAAACAATTGAAATTGTACCAACCACTTCTCAGAACACAAAGGTATGAAACTAGAAATAGATTAGAAAAAGAAAATGAAAATGCCCCCAAACACATGGAGGCTTAATAACATGCTCCTAAATAATCAATAGATCAATGACCAAATAAAACAGTGATCAAGCAATATATGGAGACAAATGACAACAATGATTCAACACTGCAAAATCTGTGGGATGCAGCAAAGGCTGTGCTAAGGGGTAACGATATTGCAATATAGGCTTACCTCAAGAAAGAAGAACTCTCCCATATGAACAGTCTAAACTCACAATTGGTGAAACTAGAAATAGAAGAACAAATGATGCCCAAAGTAAGGACAAGGAGGGACATAATAAAGATTAGAGAAGAAATAAATAAAATTGAGAATAATAAACAATAGAAAGAATCAATGGAAGAAGAAGCTGGATCTTCAAGAAAATAAATAAAATAGATAAATCCCTAGCCAGATTTATCAATAAAAAAAGAGAGTCTACACACATAAACATAATTAGAAATGTAAAAGGAAAAATGGTGATGGACACCACAGAATTACAAAGAATTATGAGAGAATACTATGAAAAATTATATCCTAACAAACTGGATAACCTAGAAGAAATGGACAACTTTCTAGAAAAGAAAGGCTGGCCTGAGAAGAAACAGAAAATCTGAACAGATCAATTACTAGCAATGAAATAAAATTGGTAATCAAAAAACTGCCTAAGAACAAAACCCATGACCAGATGGTTTCACTGCTGAATTTTATCAAACATTTAACGAAGACCTAATACTAATCCTCACTAAAGTTCCCAAAAAGTAGAAGAGGAGGGAATACTCTCAAACTCATTCTATGAGGCCAACATCACTCTAATACCAAAACCAGGCAAAGACACCACAAAAAAGAAAATTATAGACCACTATCCCTGATGAACATAGATGCAAAAATACTCTACAAAATATTAGCAAATCAAATTCAAAAACACATCAAAAAGTCACCCATCATGATCAAGTAGGATTTATTCCAGGGATGCAAGGATGGTACAACATTTGAAAATCCATCAACATCATTCACCACATCAACAAAAAGAAGGACAAAAACCACATGATCATCTCCATAGATGCTGAAAAAGCATTTGACAGAATTCAGAATCCATTCATGATAACAACTCTCAATAAACTGCATATAGAGGGCAAGTATGTCAACATATTAAAGGCCATATATGACAAACCCATTGCCAACATCATACTTAACAGTGAGAAGTTAAAAGCTTTTCCTTTAAGATTCAGAACAACACAAGGATGCACTCTCCCCACTTTTATTCAACATAATTCTGGATGTCCTCACCACAGCGACCAGACATCACAAAGAAATAAAAGACATCCAGATTGGTAAAGAGGAAATTAAACTGTCAATGTTTGCAGATGACATTATATTGTACATAAAAAACCTAAAAAAGATAGAGGAGGAGCCAAGATGGCGGTGTGAGTAGGGCAGTGGAAATCTCCTCCCAAAACCATATATATTTTTTAAAATACAACAAATACAACTATTCTTAAAAGAAAGACCAGAAGATTCAGGACAACAGCCAGGCTACATCTACATCTGCAAGAACCCAGTGCCTCAAAAGGGGGTAAAATACAAGCCATGGCCCAGTGGAACCTGAGCACCACCCCTACCCCAGCTCCCTGGTGGGAGGAAAGGAGTTGGAGTGGGGAGGGAAAGGGAGCCCAGTACTGCTAAATACCCAGCCATACACATCCACACTGGGAGCATAGACATACAGTGAGTGGTGTGCTGGATACTAGGGAAATGGAGCAGTAAAACCTGCAAGAGGGTTCCCACAGCTGGAGCCCCTGGGACAAAATAAAAGCAAGTGCATGTTTTCTACCTTTATCTTGCATCTACCTACCACTTCAGCATTTTATTTAAAAATAATAATAATAATAATAATAATAATAATGGAGAAATGTGGGATTCACATATAAATCAAGTATAAAAATCAAACAAATATTCATATTTGACCTGACTGTTTATAGTTCATAATGTGTGATCAAAACCCAAAGTTTCTGTGATGACTCCTTTGCACTGTTCACCATGTAAGAACTTATTCACTATGTAAGAATTTGTTCACCATGTAAGAACTTGTTCATTATGCTTCAGAAGATTGGAGACTGTTGAGAATTAGGCTTGGGGTTGATTAATGATTGTGCATTGAGTCCCCTATACAGAATTTTATTGTTGTTAACGACCATATGATCAATAAATATGAGAGATGCCTCTCTAAAAAATAAATAAATAAATAAAAATAAAAATAAAAAAATAAAAGCAAGTGCATTTTGAAAGTCTTAAAGGGGCAGGAGTCTCATAGCTGGATGGAAGCATCCCAGCACACTCAGCCCAGCAGCTGGGAGTCCCGGGGAACTCCAGGCTCCCTAACTCCCTGGGTGGCAGTGCAGCTCTGAGGCCTGTCACAGTGATAAACAGCTTCCCACCCATTCTTCCCCTGTCACAGCCATGTGATAGCAGAGAAGCAGCCTGAGAATGACCACACCCACAGCAGCCATGCAGAGCTTCCTCCACAGCCAACCAGGCAAGAATCAGAGACTCCATCTGAGTGCAGCTGCCCAGCACAAGCTGCAAGGGGTCGCCATTCTCCCAGGAGAGGAAGTCAACAAGCAAGCGGGAAGGGAATTGGTTCTCCCAGCTCACACACGTGCCAACTAGCCACAGCTACCTCTATCACCATGAAAAGGCAGAAGAATTTTATCCAGGCCAGAATCACAGAGACAACCCCTGAGAAGGAGCTTGGAGAGACAGACCTAACCAATCTCCCTGAGAAAGAATTCAAAATTAAGTTCATAATCATGCTGATGGAGCTGCAGAGAAAAATGCAAGAGCTAACGGACAAAGCAGGGAGGGAGACTACAGAAATAAAACAATGTCAAGAAGGATTTAAAATCAGAATGGATGCCATGCAAGAGGCTAATGATGGAATAGAAACCAGAGAATAGGAATGCATAGAAGCTGATGCAGAGAGAGATTAAAGGATCTCCAGGAATGAAACAATATTAAGAGAACTGTGTGACCAATCCAAAAGGAACAATATCTGCATTATAGGGGAACTACAAGAATAAGAGAGAGAAAAAGGGATAGAAAGTGTCTTTGAAGAAATAATTGCTGAAAACTTCCCCAAACTTGGGTAGAAAATAGTCACTCAGACCACAGAAGTACACAGAACTCCCAACAGGAGGGACCCAAGGAGGGCAACACCAAGACACATAATAATTAAAATGGCAAAGATCAAGGACAAGGACAGAGTATTAAAGGCAGCCAGAGAGAGAAAAAAGGTCACCTAAAAAGGAAAACCCATCAGGCTATAATCAGACTTCTCAACAGAAACCTTACAGGCCAGAAAAGAATGGTATGATATATTTAAAATGCAATGAAACAGAAGGGCCTTGAACCAAGAATACTGTATCCAGCACGATTATCATTTAAATATGAAGTAGGGATTAAACAATTTCCAGACATGCAGAAGTTGAGGGAATTTGCTTCCCACAAACCCCACTACAGGATATTTGAGAAAGACTACTCTAGATGGAAGCACTCTTAAGGCCAAATAGTTATCACCAGAAAAAATAAAATCAGAGCAAAGAAAGCAGAACAATCCAATACTAACTAAAGGCAAAAAATAAAATCACCTACCCACAAAAACAGTCAAAGGAAACACAAAAGAGCACAAAATAAAAGACCTAACATATAAAGAATGGAGGAGGAGGAATAAGAAGGTAGAGAAATAAAGAATCATCACACTGTCTTTATAATAGCTCAATAAGTGAGTTAAGTTAGACAGTAAGATAGTAAAGAAGCTAACCTTGAACCATTGGTAACCATGAACCTAAAGCCTGTAATGGCAATAAGTACATATCTTTCAATAATCACTCTAAATGTAAATGGACTGAATGCACCAAGGAAAACACCCAGAGTAATAGAATGGATAAAAGAGCAAGACCCATCGATACGCTGCTTAAAAGAGACTCATCTCAAACCCAAAGACATGTACAGACTAAAAGTCAAGGGATGGAAAAAGATATTTCATGCAAACAACAGGGAGAAAAACCAGGTGTTGCAGGACTAGTATCAGACAAAATAGACTTCAAAACAAAGAAAGTGAGAAGAGATAAAGAAGGACATTATGTAATAATAAAGGGGTCAAAGATGGTGGTGTGAGAGGGAGACAACTCTCCTAAAACTGGATATAATTAAAAAATTTAATTGGCGCAACTAATCCTGAGAGAGCAACAGGAAAGAGGATGGTGCAAGACTGCACACACCTGGAGAAAAGGGCAGACCTCACCAAACGGGGTAATGTACCAGAGCTGTGGCTCTGCGGGACCCGAGCCCCTCCCCCACCCCAGTTCATTGACTGGAGGAAGAGAAACGGAGTAGGGAGGGAGTGGAAGGCTTGGGACTGCTGAATACCTAGCTCCGGAGATCTGTGCTGGGAGCACAAACCTACATTTCATGGTACTTTCATGAGACTCTCATGACTACCGGGTTGGAAAGTTAATACAGGCAGAGTTCCTGGAGAGACTGAAATTCCAGCCACTTGTGGAAAGCAGGGATCCATATCCAGCTGCTCTGGGACAGAAACTGTGTTCCCAGCCCACTGTGTTCCCAGCCCACTGGCTCAGGCAGTGGAGACAGGCACAGCAGCCGGGAGGCAGGGAACAGCTCTTTTCTCCCCCCAGGCACCAGAACCACTCCCCAGCAACCCCAGACATTGCTTCAGGGGCTGAGCAGATCCAGAAAAGAGCTTCTGGAAACTAGAGGGCGCCATATACAAACATGAAACGCCAAAGGAACCTTGTCCAGAGTAAAATTACTAATACAACTCCCGAGAAAGACTTAGATGATATGGACCTCATGACTCTTCCTGAAAGGGAGTTCAAAATAAAAATCATCAACATCCTAATGGAGGTATGGAAAGACATCCAAGAACTCAGGAATGAATTCAGGTCGGAG
Organism: Manis pentadactyla; assembly: GCF_030020395.1. NCBI lineage: Eukaryota > Metazoa > Chordata > Mammalia > Pholidota > Manidae > Manis > Manis pentadactyla. Next base: position 121,042,483 of record NC_080023.1, on the reverse strand, counting down.
ATCCAATCATTGAAGAGCACCATGGAGGGTATTAAAAGCAAGTTGGATACGGTGGAGGAGGCAATAAATGAAATAGAAACTAGAGAATAGGAATACAAAGAATCTGAGGCACAGAGAGAAAAAAGGATCTCTAAAAATGAAAGAATATTGAGAGAACTGTGTGACCAATCTAAGTGGAACAATATTCGCATTATAGGGATACGAGAAGAAGAAGAGAGAGAGAAAGGGATAGAAAGTGTCTTTGAGGAGGTAGTTGCTGAAAACTTCCCCAATCTGGGGAAGGACATAGTCTGTCAGGCCATGGAGATCCACAGATCCCCCAACACAAGGGACCCAAGGAAGACAACACCAAGACACATAGTAATTAAAATGGGAAAGATCAAGGATAAGGACAGACTGTTAAAAGCAGCCAGAGGCAGAAATAAGATCACATACAAAGAAAAGCTCATCAGGCTAACATCAGACTTTTCAGCAGAAACCTTACAGGCCAGAAGGGAGTCGCATGATGTATTTAATGCCATGAAGCAGAAGGGCCTGGAACCAAGATTACTTTATCCGTCAAGGTTATCATTTAAATTTGAAGGAGAAATTAAACAATTTCCAGATAAGCAACAGCTGAGAGAATTTACCTCCCACAAACCATCTCTGCAGTCTATTTTGGAGGGACTGCTATAGATGGAAGTATTCCTAGGGATGGATAGCTGCCACCAGAGGCAGCAAAACCACAGTAGGGAGGGTGGAGCAGCTGATTGCAAGGCAAATTTAAAATTAAATAGACTTTCCCCAATGTCAATCAAGGGATAGACAAAAAGTACAGAATTTGATACCCAATATATAAAGAATGAAGGAGGATGAAAAAGGAGGAGAAATGGAAAAGAACTTTAAGACGGTGTTTGCAACAGCATACTAAGTGAGTTAAGTTAGACTCTTAGATAGTAAGGAAAGTAACCTGGAACCTTTGGTAACCACGAATCTAAAGCCCGAAATGGCAATAAGTACATACCTATCGATAATCACCCTAAATGTAAATGGACTGAATGCACCAATCAAAAGACATACAGACACGGATTGGATAAAAAAACAAGACCAATCTATAAGCTGCTTACAAGAGACTCACCTCAAACCCGAAGATATGCACAGACTAAAAGTCAAGGAATGGAAAAACATATTTCATGCAAACAACAGGGAGAAAAAAGCAGGTGTTGCAGTACTAGTATCAGACAAAATAGACTTCAAAACAAAGAAAGTAACAAGAGATAATGAAGGCCATTATATAATGACAAAGAGGTCAAACCAAGAAGGGATATAAGCATTATAAATATATATGCACCCAATACAGGAGCATCAACATATGTAAAACAAATACAAACAGAATTAAAGGAGGAAATAAAATGCAATGCATTTATTTTAGGAGACTTCAACACACCATTCACTCCAAAGGACAGATCCACCAGACAGAAAATAAGTAAGGACACAGAGACACTGAACAACACACTAGAACAGATGGACCTAATAGACATCTATAGAACTCTACATCCAAAAGAAACAGGATACACATTCTTCCCAAGTGCTCATGGAACATTCTCCAGAATAGACCACATACTAGGCCACAAAAAGAGCCTCAGTAAGTTAAAAAAGATTGAAATTCTAACAACCAACTTCTCAGACCACAAAGGTATAAAACTATAAATAAACTGTACAAAGAAAGTAATAAGGCTCACAAACACATGGAGGTTTAACAACACGCTCCTAAACAGTCAATGGATCAATGACCAAATTAAAATGGAGCTCCAGCAATATATGGAAATAAATGACAACAACAACACAAAGCCCCAACTTCTGTGGGACGCAGCAAAAGCAGTCTTAAGAGGAAAGTATATAGCAATTCAGGCATAATTAAAGAAGGAAGAACAAACCCAAATGAATAGTCTAACGTCACAAATATCAAATTGGAAAAAGAAGAACAAATGAGGTCCAAAGTCAGCAGAAGCAGTGACATAATAAAGATCAGAGAATAAACAAAATTGAGAAGAATAAAACAATAGTAAAAATCAATGAAACCAAGAGCTGGTTCTTTGAGAAAATTAACAAAATAGATAAGCCTCTAGCCAAACTTATTAAGAGAAAAGGAGAATCTACACACATCAACAGAATCAGAAATGAGTAAGGAAACATCACAAAAGACTCCACAGAAGTACAATGAATTACTAGAGACTGCTCTGAAAACCTATATGCTAAGAAGCTGGAAAACCTAGAAGAAATGGACAACTTCCTAGAAAAACACAACCTTTCAAGACTGACCAAGGAAGAAACACAAAATCTAAACAAACCAATTACCAGCAAAGAAATTGAAGCAGTAATCAAAAAACTACCCAAGAAAAATCCCCAGGCCAGATGAATTTACCTCGGAATTTTATCAGAGATACAGAGAAGATATAATACCCATTATCCTTAAAGTTTTCCAAAAAATAAAAGAGGAGGGAATACTCCCAAACTCATTCTATGAAGCTAACAGCACCCTAATACCAAAACCAAGCAAAGACCCCACCAAAAAATAAAATTACAGATCAATATCACTGATGAACGTAGATGCAAAAATACTCAAAAAAATATTAGTAAACCGAATTAAAAAGTAAATCAAAAAGATCATACACCACGTCCAAGTGGGATTCATCCCAAGGATGCAAGGATGGTACAACATTTGAAAATCCATCAACATCATCCACCACATAAACAAAAAGAAGGATAAAAATTACATGATCATCTCCATAGACAATGAAAAAGCATTCAACAAAATTCAACATTCATTCATGATAAAAACTCTCAACAAAATGGGTATAGAGGGCAAGTACCTCAATATAATAAAGGCCAGATATGAAAAATCCATCACCAACATCATACTGAACAGTGAGAAGCTGAAAGCTTTTCTTCTATAATTGGGAACAAGACAGGGATGCCCAATCTCCCCACTGTTATTCAACATAGTACTGGAGGTCCTAGCCACGGCAATTAGACAAAACAAAGAAATACAAGGAATCCAGATTGGTAAAGAAGAAGTTAAACTGTCACTGTTTGCAGATGACATGATATTATACATAAAAACCCTAGAGACTCCATTCCAAAACTACTAGAACTAATATCTGAATTCAGCAAAGTTGCAGGATACAAAATTAATATACAGAAATCTGTTGCTTTCTTATACACTAATGATGAACTAGCAGAAAGAGAAATCAGGAAAACAATTTCATTCACAATTGCATCAAAAAGAATAAAATGCCTAGGGATAAACCTAACCAAGAAAGTGAAAGAACTACCCCAAAAATTACAAAACACTCTTAAGAGAAATTAAAGAGGACACTAACAAATGGAAACTCATCCCATGCTCTTGGCTAGGAAGAATTATTATTGTCCAAATGGCCATCATGCCCAAAGCAATCTACAGATTCAATGCAATCCCTATCAAATTACCAACAGCATTCTTCAACGAACTGGAACAAATAGTTCTAAAATTCATGTGGAACCACCAAGTACCCCGAATAGCCAAAGCAATCCTGAGAAGGAAGAATAAAGTGTGGGAGGGGATTATGCTCCCCAACTTCAAGCTCTTCTACAAAGGCATAGTAATCAAGACAATTTGGTACTAGCACAAGAACAGAGCCACAGACCCGTGGAACTGGATCATTGTCTAACCCCATACACTAAAGTAAATTTGAAATTGATTAAAGACCTGAATGTAAGTCATGAAACCATAAAACTCCTAGAAAAAAACATAGGCAAAAATCTCTTAGACATAAACATGAGTGACTTCTTCATGAACATATCTCCCTGGGCAAGGGAAACCAAAGCAAAAATGAACTAATGGGACTATATCAAGTTGAAAAGCTTCTGTACAGCAAAGGGCACCATCAATAGACAAATAGGCATCCTACAGTATGGGAGAATATACTTATAAATGACAGATCCGATAAAGGGTTGACATCCAAAATATATAAAGAGCTCACACACCTCAACAAACAAAAACAAATAATCCAATTAAAAAATGGGCAGAGGAACTGAACAGACAATTCTCTAAAGAAGGAATTCACATGACCAACAGACACATGGAAAGATGCTCCACATCGCTAGTCATCAGAGAAATGCAAATTAAAACCACAATGAGATTTTGCCTCACACCAGTAAGGATAGCCACCATCCAAAAGAAAAACAACAACAAATGTTGGCGAGGTTATGGAGAAAGGGAAACCATCTTACACTGCTGGTAGGAATGTAAATTAGTTCAATCATTGTGGAAAGCAATATGGAGGTTCCTCAAAAAGCTCAAAATAGAAATACCATTTGACCCAGAAATTCCACTTTTAGAAATTTACCCTAAGAATGCAGCAGCCCAGTTTGAAAAAGACAGATGCACCCCTATGTTTATCGCAACACTGTTTACAATAGCCAAGAAATGGAAGCAACCTAAGTGTCCATCAGTAGATGAATGGATAAAGAAAATGTGGTACATATACACAATGGAATATTGTTCAGCCATAAGAGGAAAACAAATCCTACCATTTGCAACAAAATGATTGGAGCTAGAGGGTATTATGCTCAGTGAAATAAGCCAGGCGGAGAAAGACAAGTACCAAATGATTTCACTCTTATGTGGAATATAAGAACAAAGGAAAAACTGAAGGAACAAAACAGCAGCAGAATCACAGAACCCAAGAATGGACTAACAGTTACCAAAGGGAAAGGGACTGAGGAGGATGGGTGGGAAAGGGGGACAAGGGGGCCTTATGATTAGCAAGTGTAATGTGTGTGGGGGCACAGGGAGGGCTGTGCAACACAGAGAAGACAAGTAGTGATTTTACAGCATCTTACTTTGCTGATGTACAGTGACTAATTGCATATGTGGGGGGTCTTGGTGAAGGGGGAGTCTAGTAAACATAATGTTCCTCATATAATTGTACATTAATGATACAAAAAAAAGAAAAACCTAAAGGATCCACACCAAAATTACTAGATCTAATATGTAAATTCAGCAAAGTCACTGGATACAAAATTAATACACAGAAATCAGTTTCATTCCTATACACTAATGATGAACTAGAAGAGAGAGAAATCAGGAAAATAATTCCATTCACAGTTGCATCAACATGCATAAAATACCTAGGAATAAACCTAATGAAGGTAGCAAAAACCTATAGTTTGAAAACTACAAGACACTCATGAAAGAAATTAAAGAAGATTCCAAGAAATGGAAATACATCCCATGCTCATGGATAGGAAGAATTAATATTGTCAAAATGGCCATCCTGCCTAAAGCAATCTACAGATTCAATGCAGTCCCTTCAAAATACCAACAGCATTCTTCAAGAACTAGAGCAAATAGTTCTAAAATTCATATGGAATCACAAAGACCCCAAATAGCCAAAGAAATCCTGAGAAGGAAGAAGAAAGCTGGGGGGTTTATGCTCCCCAAATTCAAACTCTACTACAATCCCTCAGTAATCAAGACAATTTGGTAGTGGCACAAGAACAGACCCATAAACCAATGAAGCAGACTAGAGAGACCAGTTATAAACCCAAGCATATATGGTCTATTAATATACTATAAGTCAGCCATGGATATACAATTGGGAAATAACAGCCTCTTCAAAAATTGGTGTTGGCAAAACTGGATAGCTTCATGCAAGAGAATGAAACTGGACTATTGTCTAACCCCACACACAAAAGTAAACTCAAAATGGATCAAATACCTGAATGTAAGTCATGAAACCATAAAACTCTTAGAAGAAAACATAGGAAAAAATCTCTTGAATATAAACATGAGCAACGTTTTTCTGAGTGCATCTCCCTGGCAATGGAAACAAAATAAAAAATGAACAAATGGGACTACATCATGCTAAAAACATTCTGTACAGCAAAGGACACCAACAGCATAACAAAAAGGCATCCTACAGTATGGGAGAATATATTTGTAAATGACATATCTGACAAGGGGTTAACATCCAAAATAAATAAAGAATTCACATGACTCAACACCCAAAAAGCAAATAACCCTATTAAAAAATGGGCAGAGAATATGAACAGAGACTTCTCCAAAGAAGAAATTCAGATGGGCAATAGGCACATGAAAAGATCCTCCATATCTCTTATTATCAGGGAAATGCAAATTAATACCACAATAAAATATCACCTGACACCAGATAGGATGGCCAACATAGAAAAGACTAGGAACAACAAATACTGGGGAGGATGCAGCGAAAGGAGCACCCTCATACACTGCTGGTGGGAATGTAATCTATTTCTTCCATTGTGGAAAGTAAAAATAGACATACCATTTGACCTGGGAATCCCACTCCTTGGAATTTACTCAAATACAAGTTCTCAGATTCAAAAAGACATATGCACCCCTTTTTTATTGCAGTACTGTTTATAATAGCCAAGATATGGAAGCAACCTAAGTGTCCATTGTTAAATGAATGGATAAGGAAGAGGTGGTACATATACACAATGGAATACTATTCAGCTATATGAAAGAAACAAATCCTACCATTTGCAACAACATAGATGGAGCTAAAGGGTATTATGTTCAGTGAAATTAGTCAGGCAGGGAAAGACAAATACCAAATGATTTCCCTCATTTGTGGAGTATAACGACGAAGTAAAACTGAAGGAACAAAATAGCAGCAGACTCACAGATTCCAAGAAAGTACTAGTGGTTACCAAAGGGGAGAGGTATGGGAGGCGGGCGGGGAGGGAGGGAGAAAAGGGATCATGGGGTATCATGATTGGTGCACATGGTGTGTGTTGAGGTCACTTGGAAAGCAGTGTAGCTCAGACAAATAGGGACTCTGTGGCATCTCACTACACTGATGGACAGTGACTGTCATGGGGTATTGGAGGGACTTGATAATAAGGGTGAATGTAACAACCACACTGTTTTTAGTGTGAAACTTTCATAAAAGTGTATATCAATGATACCTTAATAAAAAAAGAAAAAAGAAAAATGAACACATTTAACTGGATTACTTCTAAATTTCTCTTCAGGTTAAAACAAGTTTTCTATTACTTGCCATCAGTAAATTATAACCACGTAGTTATTTCTCTGGTAGAGTTAACAGAATTGACCAGCAACATGGGCTCCTTATTGGTTGTTCTCCTGAGTGACTTGGGGCTCATTTTAAAATAGAAAACCAATTAAAACTCCTTTGTGGTGAGGCTGATGGTTAGGAGAAGTACAGGCCTCATCGTAATCCCATACATAATCTTTGCTTAATTTCCAGTAGTCCCTAACACTAACTCTAATGTCAGTTCTTCTTTTTTTCTATTTTTTCAAAAACGAGACTAATGTCTCTATTTCTTAAGTGAGGTCTAACACTTATCTATGAGACAGTGAAATGAGAACCTGTCACCACAGTGCTCTCCTCCATTGTATTAATTTTTGTACCAAGAACAAGTATTGTCTAAAATATATTAAAATATGGTACCCATTAATAATAATTCAAACACACTGGTGAAATTTAATTGCATGGTCTTTAAACTATCTCTTTCAACAAGGGTGATTTTTCATTAAATGGAATGTAAAGCCCCATAAACATAAAATTTTTCTTCATCTGTTATTGCAAACTCTTCACTTGACTTTTTTTTTCTCCAAGAGTTTTCAGCTTTTCTAATGAATTTTACTTTAGACATGATAAATAAGATGTCTGTATTAAATGTGTTTTGATCCCTATTCACGACATAATTTATTGTTTGACCATTCCAGTGTACATACACGGCAATACAAACTTCATGTTTCTGTGTTGTATTTAAACCAGCTTTAGACATCAAAGATTTGCATTATATTGATGTGAATTAAACTACTGAAAATAACATTTTATGGGGGAAAATGAAGCTTAAAAGAAATAGCTAAGTTGTTGGCTTCACTCTGTGAGCCAGCAGATTTCATATCCAGCACCACAAGAGAGTCTTTCTCCTAACAGCCTTCATTTCTTGTGTCTGTTGGGGTGAGGTAGCCTGTCTCAATGCAGGCTCGTCACATCCTTGAGATCTTTAAGATTCTTAAAATGCATACCATCCCTCTCTGTCTGCAGGAGTAGAGAAATTACATTAAAATCTATTTGGCAGTATATATTCAATATTTATGTAAATATTTGGTTTGAGGGTAAAATTTGGAAATATAGCCTCCACTGCATTAGTCACCTGAAAGTTGTGTGACAGTCATGGGACCCCACAGGAGGCAAGAGGTAGGCAAGTACAGAGGTTTGCTTCTCTATTTCTGGTGGTCAAAAGGTACAAACTTCCAGTCATAAAATAAATAAGTCCTGGGAATGTAATACAATGGTGAATAGTTAATGATACTGCATTGCATATTTGAAAGTTGCTAAGAGAGTAAATCTTTAAAGTTCTCATCACAAGAAAAAGAATTATAACTGTGTGGTTATAACTATGTGTGAATGTTATAACTATGTGGAGAATTATTGTGGTGATCATTTTGCAATATATACACATATCAAATCATTATGTTATATACCTAAAACTGATATGTCAATTATATCTCAATAAAAATAAATATATATTACTTCTCTTCATTTTTAAATTGTCTGTATACCACACTTAGTTATGCATTTCTACTCATAAATCAGTAAAACCCATTCAGAAAAAGAGTAACAAAGAGAACATAATATGTACTCAGTTCTAAGCTAGGTTTTTGGCCAAGGGTATATCTAAGAGTGAGATTTTTTTTTTAGTCATAAATAGTCACCCCAATGGGTGATTTCTGTCAGAAGTGAAGGGCAAGATGGGAAGTGACAAGTTGTAACAAGAATTCTAGTTTGAGCTACCCTAATTTTATTTAAATACATCTCAGTATCTGCTAACTGACCTTATCCCTGCCAAAAATTTCTTAAAGATGAGAAAGGTATAAATAAGATAATAATAACATTTGAGACTACACAAATCTAATGTGAAGCCAGGGAAAACATCACTATAGATTAAAACCTTCAAATATTAAAAGAAATTAATTGCATGATTTCACTTATGACTATCAATTATAATAAAATGACAGTAATTAATGAGTTATCAAACTAACATACTGCTAGTTAGATCATTGGGATGTTTCTGTAGGTATGTATTGCTATTTATCAGGGTTATTAAGGAAAGCCGAAACCACACTAAGTATTCAAAGAGAAAGAGACAACAGAGGTTTGAGAGCTTATAAAAATGAGTGAAAGGCTTTAGAAAGTGACAATCGGAATGCAGGTGGATATCACTAAGTTTCAGTTTTGCTGCCTCAGTCGTGGTACTGAGGTTCAGAAATTTGTTGCTTCCACCCTAAGTGAGGAAATTGTGAGAAACACGTGCCAATGATGTAGCTGACTAGTAGTCTCAAGGCTGAGTGTTGACAGGGGCAGGGTGGTCCAGCTGGCCACAACAAAACACCTCATCTGCCGAAGCCCGTGTGCTCACTGCCCTCTGCAGCTCAAACAAATGCCACAGAGGGTCAGCATTTGTGCTCAGCATATGCACACACACAATACACACAAAATGTGCTTAGAAGTATAGTAAAGGAAAATTCCCTAAGATATTAACAGTGTCTCATCTATTTTGTGATAGTAAGTGGAATTTCAGTCTTCAATGTATGTTGACTTTTTTTGTTTTTAATTAGATGGAATCATTGTAGCAATTCCATTTCTACTGGTGTATTAGTTTCCTACTACTGCATAATAAGTTACCACAAGCTGAATGGCTTGAAACAGCCCATTTATTATCTTAGACTTTTCATGAGTCAGGTGTCTGGGCACAGTTTAGCTGCATCCTCTACTTAGGATCTTATAAGACTGCAATCCATGTGTCATCCAGGTTCAGGTGATCACCTGGAGGGCTTGACTAGGGAAGAACCCACTTCCAAGGTCATCAGATTTTGGCAGAATTAATTTTCTTGCAGATGTAAAAGTCATAAGGGTTTGCTTCTTCAAGTCTTCTCTGAATTTAGGGAAAAGTTAATTCTGCTTTTAAATGATTTACTTGACTAAGCCAAACCTACCCACGATAATCTGTCATTTAATTAACTCAAAGTCAACTGATTAGAGTCCTTAATTACATCCTTTAACTTTTGCTATATAAAGTAACATAATCTTGGGAGTGATAACCCATCATATTCACAGGCCCTGCCCAGTGACAAAGAGATTATACAAGGGCTTACGTCACTGTGGAGTATTTTAGAATTCTGACTACCATGAATGTTAAAAGAGAGATCTTATTCTACTGAGAGTTTTCTCTTCACTCTATGGGACACATTCTTCTGGGGTGTTCCTGAGCTGGCTCCAGCAGGGTGTTAGGGTAATAAATTTCTGAGGTCCTAGTAAATGTCTAGCAGAGAGAAGTCATTGTTATAGGATAATATCTTAAGGAGACATTATTAGCTAATTACTCATTAATGAATCATATAAAATATATATATAGCTGCCCAGAAGATTGCATCAACTCTTTAGATGCTCACATAACTAACTTCATTTAAAACAGTCCTTCATTTAAAGGCTTAGTTCTTTCCTTTGCCAAAAATTAATGTAAGAACTTCCCCATAGATTCTATATCTGTAAATTTTTCTGAGATAATGACATAGAATCCTGGATATTACTTGGTGCCTCCTAAATAATTCTTCACATGAATTTTCTTTGAATTTAGTAATCAGCAAACAATACACGCACACTCCAGTTTCCATGGGAGAACTGATATATTTTATTCTTCATAATAATGAGTTATATGATAAATAGCAACTTTCCATCTTTGCCTTGGTTGCTAGGATATTTGTAACTATTGTAATCTTCTTTGGGTGACCAGTTGGCCTGGTTTGCTGGGGATTCTTGGGTTTCTCAGGACACAGGCTTTTCAGTATTAAACCTGGACAATCATAGGCTAACTAGGATGGTTGTTTACCCTACTTCTGATTATAAAAGAAATGTATGCTTGTCTCTAAAATTTTAAGAATTATAAATGTATAAAAACTGTATTCAGTAAGTATATTCATATACTTACAAACATATACAATTTATAAAAAAGGAAAATGAGTTGCAGGTATCTGATCTAAATGGGAAGTTCTGTTCCACTAGTTGGATCAAGGAATCAGAATTGAGGGTGAGACAGAGTAACTAAAAGAAAGGATTTGAAAATCACTGACGTGGAGGAGCAGCTAAAGAACAGATGGTCCTTTTATGTGCCTGTTGACAGAAGCAGGAGGCATATACTAAATGGTAAGGAAAAAAAAGAAAACAGCTTTAATTTTTATTCTTGGCTAAAGTTCTTCTTTGATTCCTTTTAAAAATGTTCTTATCAAGATTTTATGTTCCTTGATAATTTCTTTATTGATTTTCACATTCTTTTTTTTTCTTAGCTGAGACTTCTTGTCTTTAAACATTGTTAAAAAAGAGCTGCTAACTGAGCAGAAAATATCTAAACTAAGATATTAATCAAAGAAGTTTGGGCCTAAGTACTGTCACTGTAAAGTAGCAGAGCTCTGAGTCGAGATGTTTGGGTTGGAAATGATGCAGAAAGAATTCCAGCCACTGCCACATATTGCAAAGCGCTCCCTTGTGCCCCTGCATCACCACTTTCTCAGCCTACTGAGTCAACATATTGTTTTTCTGTCCAAGTAATTTTCAGTAACACCCACAGAATCCTCAGCAGTGATTGCATCTAACATAACACCTGGCAAAAAAATCAGCTTAATGTGAGCAAAATGGCATCACAGAATTCATGCCCCTGAATAAAAAATCTCCCTCCACATTCTAAACAGAGAGGAAATGAAGAAGCCCAGGGTTATGAAATTAAGAAGTCTTTAGCCACTAATTCCAAGACTAAATAAATAAATAATGCATGCATATTTTATAACCTGGTTCCAGCATCACTAAGGAAAGCAGAATTATACAATTTCACACAGAGAGCATCTGTGAGATAGCAGCAGTTTAATAATTAAAACCAAGTCATTTTAGAGGAGCTTGTTCCGTTAGATTCAAGACATTTACAGGGACTTTCCTACATTCCAGGGACTTGTGCTGGCTCCTTTTCTTTTACGTTATTATTTCCATCAGAGAAATTCCACCAAACATAGATGAGTTCAATTTTTAAAATTCATTTGTATCATACCATTAGTGTATGCTTTATAACTTCACTATTAGCCTTGAATTACCATTCAACAATGTATCATTTGACAAAGCAGAGCTATGAGAAAGACGACACTGAAAGTTGCCAGAAAGTGTGCACTATTCTCAGTTTTTCAAAATTCAAGAACTTGCTCTGTCACATGGAAAAGTGGTCACCTAAATGTAGGTTTTCATGCACGAGAGCTGATGCCCACAAATCCCATTTTTAAATAATAGGATCTCATTGGAAAATATGCCCCCTATAGTTTGAGCTGAATTTTGTCATGTGCGCTGTTGAATGAATAGTCCTACTGTTTGCTCCATCTCCACAAGCTGACAGACAGTCCAGGCTTGGCTCTGGTATGTTTTTTGTTTTGTTTTGTTTCGTTTTAGGTAGAGTCCTTAATCACATTAAGCACTATTATAACTCCCTGGCCAATCAGACAGCTTGCTCTTGGAGGGGCCATTCTTCCTGGCCTCTGCTGCTTTATGAGGAATGGATTTCCATGACATTGATGAGGTGACATTATCCTCTCAACACAGGTCCTTTTTGTCTAACAGTTGATGCTGTCTTCTGTACCATACAGAAGTCTGGAACACACAAACAATGTTCAAATAGTTGGAAAAAAGAAAACTTTTCTCCATACATTTTTACTTAAAATATTGTTTTATTTATTTGTGCTCTGTAAAAGCCACTTTCTCACCCCACTTTTTGTTTCTTATGCTGGTGGGAAAAAAAAATTGAAAACTGTACAGTCTGTACTCATACGGCTCTAAAGTTTCATGGCCAGTCCTGGGTATTAATAAAACAAAGTGGTTAAAAAAATGACCTTTGTCATTAGCTGACCCTGGTTTTGAAACATGGCTCATCCTCTTGTTACCTATGTGACTTCTGGAAAGTGACTTAAACCCTCTCAACAGTTTACCCATCTGTAACTATAAATAATAATAAATACATGTTAGCATGCTTTGAGAAGTTAAAGAAACAACGGAAGTGTGAGTTAGTAGTGTGCCTGTCACATGATAAATGCTGGTTAAGTGGTTGTCATTATTGTTATTAGAAAATATTAGAAAAGTAATTTAGTTTCTTTATACATCTAGAAAATTAGGATAATTCAAACCTTTAATAAATACAATATATTTATATGTCTTATGATGAAATTAAACCTTTTTTTAAAGGAAAGTCACACAAAAACACACATACAAAGAAAATGTAGATTCTACACTAATAAAAAGTATTTAAATTCTAGCAAATCTATTCTTATAGCATCTGCTAATATTATTTCTTTGACTCACTTAGAACTGCATAATAACCAGTACTTAAAAAAATTGTTGCTCATAAAGCAAACTATTTTATTCAGAGACTTATTCAACATTTACCCAGGCACAGGTGGATACAATCTTAAGGGTCTATCATAAAAGATGAGGAAGGCAAAGAAACAATTCCTTCCTGTAACTTCCCAAGGGACTTCCAATTGTCTACCCATCAGGAATGAAATAGAATTCCTAGAAGTACAGGAAAACACCTGCAAAGATTATGTCACACAAGATACTATTATCTTCATTCTCTGATAATGTAAAAAATATATATACTTTTTCTAGGGAACTCTGACTTTGCCAATGAAAGTGATTGGTACTGCCCACTGGTTCTGGCAGGCTGGACCGTGGTGGCAGCTGACACAGAGTAATATCACTATCATTAAAACAACTCTAACAACAGCAGTGGTGGTAGTGTTTTCAAAAACCTTATGTCCATACCCTCTTGAAGCTATAGAAAATGAGTTAACATAGAAATTTCATAGCCCCTGGTATTTAAGAAATAGATGATATGAATATTGTCCAAAAGAAAGACAGACCTAGTCAGCCCCTTTCTGGTGCATTATGAGAGGGAGATACTGTCAAGGACTAGGATATAGAGATGGTTATGTGGCCTATGCACAGTTGTGCCATATAAGATGCAGAGAAACCAGACAAACTAGAACACCCACTTTCATTCTGCATCTTTATTATTTGAAAAAATAACTGCCACTCCATACCCAACACATACACAATACATGGTATCAGTGTTTTTGTCTTTTATTCTTCCTGTTTCAGGAAGAACTTTGAGCCAACTGCTCTCTGCTAACAGGGCCTGGCTAAACTCTTTGGGAAGCTTTATTAGCAGAGATGCCCAGAGGGCCCAAAGCCTTGAGCATGAAAGCATGGTTGTGTGCAGTCAGTGCCCCTGCGTCCCTCTGTCTGCTCCAACTCTAGCTCTTCTTTGCTCTCTCCCTCCCAAAGAGAGGGAAGTGCAAGTTGGAAGATAGACAGAGTTAGACCCTGGGCAATAACATTTGAAAACTGAGACCCAATTATATAAGGAGGGTAGCTGTTAGGATCAATGAGAAACATAAAAATGGGTGTGTAGGAGTAGGAAGTTTTCAGAGAAGAGTGAAACAATATGTGAGGAAGGAATGAATTGAAGGCTTTAAGAAGTTTTGGAAAGTGCTCTAATAAAGTGACCCTTATTAGGTGGGTTTATGTGTAATTTGGTGTGATTAATCTCAGGCTTTCTCATATAATGGGATTATTTAGAATCAACTGAGGTAAAAAGATGTGAGACCATTTCAGAAACATTCAAGCACAATTCAAATGTGAAGTTTTAGTTGTAGGTTATTATAACTATTTACCCAAATGAAAGGTCTTGGACATAGAAGTGTTTTACATTAATAGAGTATTAATTATTTTGTAGTTGAGTCATTTTAAACTTCTTTTCTCATTAAAAAAAAAACAAAATGAGAGCATAGTATCTGAGGTGCAGGTATGGAAAAATCCACTTGCCTAAGCTATCACATACCTCCTAATCTTTTAGATAGCACAGCAGCTCTTTAAGTATTGGAAACTCTACATTACCACAGTTGCCTGAAGATTCCTCAAACTACTGGGAATGGAGCTTTTTTACAGGGGTCATAAAACAGAACAGGTTATACACACCCAGCTGATAAATCCTTCAATTACCTAGCCTAGAGTCAGAGGATTCCTCAGTCTTTTCTCTCCAATTGGAGGTGATACGGGCTATAGTAACTTGCTCTAATGATCCCAGTGTTTCTCCTGTCCTGGTATGCCTGCCTTTTGCCATGTGATTTGGTACCTCCTCTTTCTAGGGGGATGCAGTATATTCCCTTCCCTCTGACCTTGGGCTTGGCCATGTGCCTTGCTTCGGCAAAAAGAATATGGCATAAATGATGGTGTGCCGACTCCGTATCTGTGCCGTAGAAGCCTTGCAGATTTCAAGTCACTTTCCTGACCTTCCACTCCGCCAGGAGAAAAACTTGCCCTTTATATCCAGCTCATCAGACAGACATGTGGAGAAATGCTGCCCCAGATGAGCCCAATTTAGGTTAACCATCCCCAACATGTCTCACAGGTGCATAAGCTAAACAAATTCTTATTTTGTATGCTGCTGAGAACTTGTGGTTGTATGGTCTGCCGGATTATAGAAACAATTGTTGGCCAATACAGTGATCCTCCAAAATTAATCGCTTCTCCTGGCCCTATGAGAGTGAGGTCAGCACCAGACCCATGGCCTCCTTCCCCTTGGTGTCCCTTTCATTTGTCTCTATTCCTCCACACCGCATCAAGATAGTCACTCCCCTAATCAATCTGCATATTCCTTTTGTCTTTTAACTACAGATACTTAAAAGAAATTTATTATGAAATAATAGTGTAGAAAATGTAATGTCCTTTTTAAGAAAAAGAATGGGAAATCCATGTATGGGAATATTCAACTCTCCTAGCTTAGTACCGTTACAGCCAAACTACTTTGAGGTTTAAAAAGGTTATCTAAGTGAATAGCCACTAAGACAAAATAAAATGAGAATTAAAACTTGCCCTTGTGTTGGCAATCATACCTCTTGGGATGATACAAATTTGGATGAGTTAAGAGTGATTAAATTGCACTCATGGATGAGCATGGAGATGTATTTGAAACTAGGCAGAACCAGGCTGCTGGTGCTAGGCACCAACTGTGTATCCTTGGGAAGCTAAGTTTTCCAAACATCTTTGTCTTCCTTTGCTAAGATGTACATGATATCTGTTTTCTCAGTTTTTTTAAGAGGGACAAATGAGAAAAACATATTTGAAGTACTAGACAATCATAGAAAGCCTGCTTGCTTTTTTCTAACCAGCAAAGATATAATATCTTTTATATGTGTATGTATATATACTATCCATGTATATAGTATCCTTATTCTACCCTCCTTATTTTTGTTTAAACACGTGATACTGTATTTCATGGTCATTACTTCTGCTGAACAGTATGATTTATCATAAATAATAATGCAGTGATTATTATTTCTGATGGAACTGTATGAAACTCAGCTGACGAAGCCCAGAACACATATAATGGTTTTGCCCCTGTTCTACATGTCCATCCTCAAGGGATAAACCTCTGGTGTTTTTACTTTGATTTCTGGGTCATATGAACCCAGAAATCAAATTTCAAAACAATATTCAGAAAATTCAAAACAATATTCAGAGAAGCCTGTTTTTTTCTAGGTGTGACTTTATCTTCTAATAGTTTAAAAGTATAGCAAAAGAAATGTTACTTTTTTCCCTTAGATCATTTTCTAATAAGCTAAAAATCATAAATGACTATATTTCAGGATTTTCTTTGCTGTTTAATTCCCCCTCAGATGCTTTCAGGTACTAAAAGACTTTTTAAAAGGTTGACCTTTGGAAAAAGTTTCTCCTTAGGAAAGAATAAGCAAAAGAAAAAAAAAACTACGTGAAATTTCCTGGAGACACTCTAGTTTGCAATAATGGTTATGCAGGTCATATGGAAAATTAAATAGCAAAATCTAAATTTTCAAGGCAAGAGAATTTATGCACACAAATCCTATTACCAGCTTATGGGATTTGTGGGCATCACCAGTGACCCATTTAGAAAGTTTACCCCCTGCTATTCAAGATGAATATATCATACGAACTAAACCAGAATACACAGTCCTACTGTTGGCTTTATCCCCAGTCTGTCAAGTGATCTGTCTATAATTTCTAAAAGATGCTGGCAACCATATCAGTCTGTATATCTGACTAACAGAGCAAAATGACATCTACATTTTCTCTTTTAAGTTCTGCAAAACTTGTTCCAGGCATTTTTAAATGTCTTCTTTCTCCCTCTCTTCCCTTCCTCTTCCTCTTCTCTGCCTCTTTCCATTCCCTTCCCTTCTTTTCCTGTTCCCTTTCTCCACTCCTCCTACATCTCTTCCTTTTTATTCTTAAATGTAGAAAAGAAAACAAAGCAGGTATGGAAGCATTTATGTTCCCTTTTTGTGTACTTTGTTGTACAGTACTTAGTTGAAAAGATTGAGGCTTGTGTCATAATTGAAGATATCACTCCTCTAGTTTTGGAACTGTGATATATATATATACATTCATGCACACATATAATTTATATAGAATAAGATATATCATATATATATAATTTTTTATATAAGCAATCTTTTGCTTAACAGCAAAAGTTTAAATTACTTATTTTTGAACAGGTGACCTTTTAAAACATGGAAATCACAACTGGTTTATGATATGATATATACAGTTTATTCGAATGTGTATATACAGTTTATTAATACAGTCTTAGTTCATTTATTTCATGTAGAAGGTGATTTTCCTTTCAAAATTTCAGGACATCCTAGCACATGCATTCAGTATGAAATCTTTGTTTCATTTTCCATTGATTTGGGTGTATTTGTGACCTCTAGATTCATTTTGTTAACTGTCTGGGTTGCATCTGGAGTCATTGGATTCAATTTTAATTTTTAAGTTTCTTTTTTAAGCATTTTGTAAGAATTGATAGTTCATGAATCTTAGTCTTTCTTAAAGTTTTCAAAGTTCAAAGATAAAAATATTAACAGAGCAAAACTCATTCTATTTCATAATTACCATATAGACCCCAAGGACACTTTTACTTTTTAAAAAAGATATATTAAGAGATCTTAATGATCCATTTTTTAATGTATCTTGAAAGATTTTGGTATTTCATAATCCTAGGAATTCTTTAATCTTTCCTGTTCATTACTCATCAGTTACTCTGAACTAAGCAAAAAATTATTATTAATAAAAATGAAGAATGGTGAAATGTTTAGAAGGATCATATAAAAGTGAAATAATTGTTATCCTTCATCTTTCTTATTGTGTTGTCCAGAGAAAGAGGCATAATAGGTATCTTCCTGTCATTTTTTTGTAGTTTTCTTTCAGCTTTCATTGAACACTGGAAATTATGAATTTTTAATTTTCTGCCTATATTAGCAAAGAAGAGAAAATTGACAAAGGAAGATGTTTCACAATCATTAGGCGAATCAGAAGATGAATGCAAAGAGACGAAAAACAGCATTGTGCACTATGTTAATCACGTAAACAAAAGCTCAGACTCTGGGTCTTCAGATTGACCATAACTTACAAGAATTTTCTAAGTCAAAATTGATGAGTAAACTATATACCTCTAAAGGCAAAAGATAATATGGTTTTCTTATCCAGTTAGTCAATCAAAGAGAAAGACTTCATAACAAAGTTTTTGACAAAAGCCTAGATGAAAGCATTTTGCTGAAAGGGTGTATGACCATACGGTTTTATATTCTATGATGTTTCATGCCAAAATTTACTTGATAGAAACAATAGTGTCTTGCTACTACTGTTAATGCTTGATAATTTACTATGACTAAATTATGATTAAATTTTTAATAAAAATTCAGAAAATTTAAATTGTACAAAAATGTATATAGATTACTTGTAAAATGACAATATTTTAAAAATTAAATTAAAAGTTCATTAAACAAAGATGGTAAACAATTATGACTATTTTTTCTTGGCAAATTGAGGATTAAGCTGTGCATATTCTAAATGAATTTATGTATTCTAAATTAGAAGTTCCTAGCAAATCTAATAAAAGTGTACTTCCTCTTCTTGGCTTTTAATGTTCATTAAGGAAAGAGAGGACTTGCAGACTGATTGCTATTACTCTTGGACCTGCAGAATACAAAAAACAGTTAGGGCAAGGAGCCAAAAGAGAGCACAAAGTTCCTAGAATGACCTAAATTTTCTCTGAGTGTATTTGCATTCACATACAGTTTTCCATATTTATTTCATATGGAACATACTACTGTTGAATTTGCCATTTGTAAGATAAATGCTGCTTATCAAATTTCCAACCGGTTTGGTTTAAGAACTTTTCATCAAAAATTTTGAGCCCTACTTCCCAGTTCATCCTAGGGCAGCTATATCGACACTCCTGACATCAAGAGAGTAATATAAAAGGATCCTTTGTTGTTTTATGAGCATGTGCCAAGCCAAAATTCCAATTGTGCCCCTACATGACCAATTATCAAAATCACCATGTCAGTTCAACTACAATGCACATATATTTTTCCTTATTTGCAGACCTATAATTACTTGCATTTAGATCATACTTTTTTCTTAGAAATCAATCATAAAATTTTTTATGTGCAAATAAATACGTACAAAGATGAGTAGTTCTTATTTATGCTGCTACTAAAATTTTTCAATCCAATTGAACTACCTTAAATCTATACTGAGTGGTAGGGTCTAGAGATTCTTTTTTTTTTTTTTTGATTATTGGGGTAACAAACATGCCCATCAGTCCTCCAGTCTTACTCATGCTATCAAGGACAGTGAGCTCAGTTAAATCTCATCTACCTGGTCTCAATTAATTTAGCTCTCCCAAAGGTGAACCATTAGTAGCAGGAATCAATTTAAAGTTTTGGCTCAATATCGCCTCCAGCGTGGTCCAATCTTCTAGTTCCTATTGTAAAATTCTAACCTTGTCTCTCATGTAAAACTAGCAATAAGCTTCTTGATATTCCCTGCTATTAGAACCCTCCTGCAACATCTTGAAGGAGCCAGACTGAGTCAAGCCTTCATGTCATGACTTTTATTTCTCTCCATGTTTCTCAATTATCTGAACAAATCACAGTTGGATTATTTATTTATTTTTTATTAAGACTTTAGTTTCAGAGAACAATCTTAGGTTTGCAGCAAAACTGAAGGGGAGGTACAGAGATTTTCCCCATACACCCTCTGCTTCTACATATGCCCAGTGTCTTGCCAATGTGTTTCAGCCCTGGGCAAGTTCGCTATGGATTCAGTGTGACCAAAGAAAATGACAGCAAAACGTTCTTGAGGTGAAAGGGTTATACCCAACTTTATTTCCAGGTGGCAGGTCAGTCACTAAAATCCTGTTCACTCAGAGCAAGTCTGCATGCAGCAAGCCAGTCTCTGCCTCTGGGCTCCTCTGTCTGCACAGCTGTCCTCTGGGCCTCTCTGCCTGCACAGCCATCCTGCATGGTTGTCCCACAAAGCTATCCTCTGGGCCTCTGTCCTCAGCGCTGCCACCACTCCTGCCTCTGTTCTGCTCTCCTGCAGCCTTGCAGCCCTGCTGCGCACCCAAAGCACTGGGCAGAGCTCTTTTTATAGAATCAACAGCCATGTATTGTCCACAGGTGTGAAGTGAGCTAGTCAACCAGGGCCAGATAAGAATCCTGGCCACAGAAACTCTCATTTTATCTACACCCAGCCTCCCCTGTTATCAGTATCCTGTACCATAATGGTACATTTGTTACAACTGATGAACCTACACTGATACATTATAATCCCCCACAGCCCAGAGTTTATATTACTATTCACTCTTAGTGTTGTGTATTCTATGAATTTGGCACATACAATGATATATATATCTATCATTATGGTATTATACAGGTATTTTCACTGCCCTTAAAGTTCATTGTATTCCACCTGATCCCTGGCAACCACTGATCATTTTATTGTCTCTATAATTTTGCCTTTTCAGGCATGTCGTACAGTTGGAATCATGCAGTATATTGCCTTACCATGTTGGCTTCTTTCACTTAGTAATATGCATTGAAGATTTCTTCACATGTCTTTTCATAACTTGAGCTCATTTCTTTTTATCACTGAGTAATATTCCATTATCTGGATATGCTACAATATATTCATCCATTCATTGACTGAAAGATACCTTGGTTGCTTCCAAGTTTTCGCAATTATGGACAAAGCTTCTATAAACATTGCGTACAGGTTTTTGTGTGGATATGGTTTGAACTCCTTTGGGAAAATACCAAGAGTACAATTGCTGGATTACATGGTAAAAATATGTTTAGTTTTCTAAGAAATGATGAAATTGTCATCAAGAACAGCTATACCATTTTAAAATCCTACCAGCAATGAATGAGAGTCCCGGTTGCTCCACATCCCCACCAACGTCTGTCATCAGTGTTCTAGATTTTGGCCTTTCTAACAGGTAGGCAGTGGCATCTCATTGTTTTACTGTGAATTTCCCTGTGACATATGATGTAGAGAATTTCTTCATATACTGATTTACCTGTATATCCTTTTTGATAGGGTGGCCTTTAAAGACTTTGGCCCATTTTTTAATACAGTTGTTTGTTTTCTTATTGTTGAGTTTTAAGAGTGCCTTGTATATTTTGGAAAACAGTTCTTGATCAGATGTGTCTTTTGTAAATATTTTCTCCCAGTCTATGGTTTGTTTTCTCATTCTTTTGATCATAATTGGACTTAAGTTTTTATTTTCCAATGAATCTTCTATAAAAGAAGTGATATATGGAATTAAACTCATATGTAGGTGGGTGTTCTATAGTAAACAGTACAGATAAACTTGATTTTTCTAGTTTAAGAAATACTTTAGAGGATCTATTCTGCATCAGGTACTATGCTAGTCTTCTGGAAAAGATGAAAAAAATGAAGCCAACAATCAAAATGATATAGTAAATGTTACAATAGAAGATTATATCAGACATTAGCATTTGTGGGATCAGGAAGGAGAAAGCATTAGGCTTTCCTGAGAGCCCAGGTAAGGATTCACAGGCAATGTGATGTTTATCAAGATAACACTGTTCCAGTCAGGCACCTACAAAGTTGGTCAATTTGTTATTTCTCCCAGTTATAGTAACCCCCTCTCCCTGCCCTTGTTGGGCTTTTACTATTTCCCTTTGTCTTCAGGCTAGAACTGCCTTTTGTGAAATCATTCTTACAATTCTCTTGTCCCTTGGAACAAAACTTTATTTCTTTGCAAGTCTCCTCCACCAAAATATACTTGCTTCAAGAAAAAAATGCCTGTAATTTTGGGGCCCCTCCTGACTAAATTGCCCATATTCAGTCCATCTAAATGTAATTGTTATTAACTATAACTCTCTGCCTCTGGAACAAATCCTCATACCACCTCATTTCCATTTTCTTGCAACAGCTCTTCACTCTTCATCTGTGACCCCATCCATTGCAGCTAAAGGCACCTGACAGTTTATCATTTTAAACACATTTTTGTATTTTATTACTTATATAACACAAAAGCATAATCCCAATAAAACCAGGTCAAGGATGATTACTATTTATAAATGTTTTAGGGTTCATCCAAATAGCTCTATTATTTTTTAAACTTCGTATTCTTGACAGGCAAGTTGAATGCATATTGAACTCACAACCATTTGTTTAAGCATGTGTTTCAGTTTTTAAAGATCTGTGAGTGCCATCTGTAGAAAAGAAATCATACAAAGGCGAGCTAATTAGTAAGAAATAGCCCAGAGGAAACAAACCTGGACTCAGTGGTTGCCGACCTAAAAATACAAATGTCATTCTACCGTTAAATCCCAGAACATTCCATTCCATTTCTGAGAATCTCAGGATCAGAGGAACAAATGCTGCAAAGGTAAATAGAAATACATGTCTCCCAGGCAAATTTTTGTGTAGATCAGTCCCAAATAACCACATTGGTTTAGACTTGAGCTTTTGATTGGAGACCAATTATGCCCAACTAAAGATGTCTTAATGAGACAGAACCACAAAAAAGGAAGGCACATGAACCCAAAGCTCATTTATGAGTCAGCTGGAGATTATTATTTTCACAGGAAGGGTTCCATATTTTGTAATTTTCTACTAGTACAGATGACTACTGACTAATTTACAAACAGAAAAATAAGAATAAGCTTATTGAACTGGCAATAGTTCAGAATTGTTTTAAACTATCAAAAAACTCAAAACCACTCATAAGTGTGAATATGCAAAAATCTATTATTTTTTTCATATATGCTTTCTTATTATTAACTTATAAGAAGAGCAGCTTCCTTTTAGTAGTGGAAGTCCATAGTGTGTCTTGACAAGGCTATACTAGCTTTTAATTCACTGTAAATATTTAGGTATATTTTAGCCTTTCTCTTTAATTCAGAGAAAGTTTCAAAATCAATTTAATTCAGCAGAAGATGAGCATATATCAACGAGCATAGAGACAAAGTAAACTAAACAACTTTATCCTGGTTGCTATTCAAGAAAGTTTGTTCCAGGGTGGCCTCATTTGAACAAATAGCTTATTCAATGGATTTGACCTTGTTTACTGAGTCTTAGAAAAAAAAAGAGAAAGAATCTTTGAGATGGTAGGAGCCACTGTAAATACTTTTGTTATTCCTTCTTTGCCATTCTCCTCTTGGAGTGTATTGCATTGGAATTTTCTCCTTTAGTACCTTTTTTCTGTACACTTTTATAAGGGGAAAATCGTTGTACTAGAAAAGTACTTTTTACCTCAAGGTACAATTAACAAGTTTGGAGCTAGATTATCTTTTGGAAGAGGAAGTGTTAAGTTATTAGGATTACACTGCCCTAAATAACAAACTCTTTGCAGTCAGTCATATACTCTGGGGTTAACACAATGAAAAATTTAGAAGTTCTTTAAACACTTCCTCTTTAATAACTTAAGTCAGGGGTGGAAGTGGGGGTGTAGAGTGTCCTCTTAGACTCTACAAACAGGGTCAGTTTATTTAAGTTAAAATAAACATTGGCCTGGTTAAATTTCTGGGCCAACATATATGTGTGTGTGTGTGTGTGTGTACACACACACTTATGTATACATTATAAATATCTGTATTATAGATGTACATATAGTGATTAAAAGGAAGCAATATGGCATATTACTGTTGGGAGGTCTGCTGTTGAATGGAACTAAACTTCTGATCTGCCTTTAAAATATAGTTTAACCCTTTGAAGCTATGTGCGGAGAAAGCATGCTTAACAATTTCCTCTTGTGTTTTGTATCTATTTCTATTACTTACCATTACATACAATCTGTTTTAAGAATTATTATTACGTAACACTGAATGGACCACTGTAGTATCATGACAGGGTGCCATATGCATGGTGGATATTGTCTATTACAATGCCTTGTGACGTGCAGGTATTTAAGAATTGACATGAGAGAGCTCTCGATTAAAAATGTCATGTTAGGATTGGATGTAGACTTTATCATAAAAAGAAAACTAAATTTCTTCTTCCCCAAACACCACCTCCCTTGATAAATATAAAGGTGTTTGCTTAGTTGTTTGGATGCACCAGAAAACACTGACCTGGTTATGTGATGCAATAACTTCTTGACAATTATTTTTATTATTTATTAGGATTGCCATGTAAATAACTTAAGGTAGATTAATATTCAAGAAACAATCCATAAAAAACTTCTAAAACTGAAAGCTGATAAAACTTCTTAGCAGCAGTGAAATACATGAGAAGATACTTGTAATTTTTTAACAAATGCTATTTGTGATGTCAGACAATATGATTTTAAAATGCTTTACCTTTTTCCCTAAACAGAACTTTTTCAAAGAATCCTATTGTTTACTCTTTTAAAAATGTGAAATCTAAATAAAAGATAAAATCAAAATCAGCTGATTTATTTAGCTATTTTTCCCATTCCCTTAAATGAAGATGCTTACAGAAACAGCAACATTTTCATAAGAAACTAGAGACCCCAAAATGAAACCAGATGCCCAGCTGAGGCTAGTCCTTAGGGTCAGGAAATACCAATTATCATTGTTGTTTTCCTTTTAACTCCTAAGTTTAGACATGGCTTTAAATTCCAGTTTGGCAACTACATGCAATTCCCCATCAATGTCACTTATTTCTGTGCCTTTCATCTTTTTTTTTTTTTTAAGTTGTGTTTGAAGTTTCCTCAAAAAATGTATTTTCTGAATGAAAAAAAAAAGTGACTTTAGTTCACAGTGTAGTTTTGTATCTTCACATGCTCAAGCTGACAATGAGCAGGACTAGCAATATCTTCTGTTCTCTGTTAAAACTCAGTCTTATGACCACTGAGGATCATCCATTTTCAATTTTACAAGATTTTTATGGACTAGAATGTACTATTTCTTGAATATCAATTTACAGAGCAGTTCTAATAAATAATAAAAATAATTAGAATCAAAGAAATATATTATTGCTTCTCATTGGGAGATGTCTTTAAAATCCTCTTTTCTGCTAAAATTTCCCGGCTAAGATTTCTAGACTTACCCAGGAACTGCCGTACCTTTACCTTTGAAAAATTTTCTGGGCTGTAACTACTCATTCATTCATACTGAAAATATTTATTGACTAAAACCTGGGATAAGAAAATGGTGGTGGAACCTCTCTATACAGGCTTCCTGTCCTGTGCACTACTGTTATTGGACAGGGAAGGGCTTTTCTTTTTCCCTTTTACCATTCACTTTCTTTCTTTCATTTAAACCAACAGGTGGCAAGTACAACACTATTAGAATTCCTTCTGCAGCTACTCTTCTCCTATTACTATTACTGGATTTCAGCATTTGGTTTTCAAACATTTCAAAGTTTTGTTTACACATTTGGAAGCAATTGCTTAACAATTCAGAAACAACCAAAGCTAATGGCAGTCACTAATATTGGTAGAGTGCTGGGCAATTTACCATTTGCTCATCACAGATAGTAACGAGTATATTTAATCATCACTAAAACATGTGCCATTGGTTTATTATTATATCTCCTTGTCAAAGCTAAGTTAATACATACAGACACATTAATACATATAGAAATGGTCACCAGCTACAAAGTAGTAGAATCAAGATTGAACCCAGTTCCTCTGATTTTTTTAATACATTGTTCATTTTGTCATGAGCTATTCCTATGTCTCCACAATTACGTTATCCATAAGACAATATAGTAAAATTTAGACTAAAATTATTTCTATTTTTATTAGTATGTTGAAAACAAATTATTTACAATTATATGAGCATAATCATTTTGAAGTATTCCTCTTCATACTGCACTCATCATGGGTCAGATTATGAGCCCTAGAACTTTAGAAATATGAAGAGGATTAGGAGATTAGCATGCTCTTAACTGATCTTGAAATAAAATTGTGCATAAGATATTAATAAATGTATACAACGCAATAGAAAGCAAGCTGACCTTTATGTCAAAAGGGCTACAAACTAGTCTGATATGGGGGTAATCCCATGGAATTTCCATGAGCTTCAGGTTTTCTTTTGTAAATAATGACAATGGTATCTTCCTTCCTTAGGTCTTTTTGAGGATCTGATGAGCTAATATGTGTAAAGTCGTTTTGTAAAATGTGAAGTGTCATAAAAATAAAATCTATCATGAAGTGTTCATATCATGTGATTTCTGTAACTTTTTTTCTAATTGCATGATTATTTCATACAATTTCCCTTGCAGGGAGCATGTCTTTTAGAAATACAATTTTTGTGTCAAATAAAAGAAGGCAAACTGGCAGTTAATAGTGAGCAGAGCCAGGAAAATAATACAGTCTCCTTGTCTCTTAAAGAAACTTACCTGGTGTATTAAATTTAATTTAAAACTTAATGGAGTTGGAGTTTACAGTTATCCCTCATTAAAACTCTAACTGGATAGATAAGAAAAAGGACCAACTGCTATCTGTGAGCCTGTTTTTCAGATTTGTTTCACAAACAGATTTGAATCCCTAGCTCTTAAGGAAAAAAAAAACCTGCCAAAGCCACCAGCCGCTCGGAGCTGTGTAAAATGTAATGAAGGTGGGAGGACAAAACCTTTCGGGATCGAGCAGAGGCCATGTAAACAGATGTGAGAGCAGTGAATAGAAAAGGGTGAATAGGTGCTTTGTTGCTTGCATTCTGTTTGTACCACAGAAGGTCCTCTCTATACAAATCTTTCTGGCAGATGATATACCACATAACTCTTACTGCCTGTAGAAACATACAGAACTTGATCTTTCCTAAACACAGGCACCCTCAGCCCTTCGTTGTTTATTTTATTGAACACTTATTTTAATGAAGATTTCATGTAAAACCAATCATTTATGGTGATTTTGAAAGGGAATTTATGAAGAACATAGCTGAAAAGCCTATATAATTTTGCTTTTTAATCTACTGAGAGATAACCATCAGTCTGCATCTCACAAAGAAAATACTCTGATGAGTTATTTTAAGTTGCACATATTATTGACAGGCATTAAATGACATTATAGCAGAGAGAGGGAAGGTATGTTCACAGTGAAACTATTTCTGAAAAGAAGCCTTGTTATGAATGTAGACAGTGTGTTTGAAATGAACACATAACCTTCACTCTATTCTTAAAGATTTTGGTGGCAACATACTGGCATTGTTGCAGTACTCTACGCATGGCCACTGATTCATTTCATGAGGAACTGTTATTGTTGCCTACTTATTAAAGGTCAGACACTAGAATTTGGAAGCTTGCCCAGGTTCCTTTAAATAACCCAAGGGGCCTGGCATTTTGTGATCCAGGATGGCTTGTTGGTTGGATGGGTAGGTGGGCAGTGGTCAAGAGAGTTGGTGGAGGCCTGCTCTACCTTTTATTATACTTTTATTTTAAATCAAATAAAATCAACACCAGCCTCTAAGACCAGTGGTAGCCTACAGCAATAAAGCATAAAATGTTCCTTCATAAATATATATGGTTATAGTCAACTCTTCCCCTAGAGTAGATTTTTATTTCATATGGAACAGAATAAATGAGTCTCCTGAAAGCTGGTGGATTTACAGCTTGAATTTACTATTCTTCTAGCATGGTGTTAACTTCACTAATAAAAATGTTGTGTCTGCTTTGCAGAAATTCTCTGGTGAAACAAATCATGCACATCCAGGCATGGGAGAGGGGTTGCAGTTTCAGGAAGAACAAGAAATAGGGAAGAAGGGAAACACTGAGAATGTGCCCCTTTTCTTGATTGACATAATAAAAGGCATAATCTTAGAAATTGCAGCTAACAATTTAATCAGACAGAATTCTCTTAATGCCTATATGCTCATGTATTATCCCTATATTTTTCTTGCTTGAGTTGCCTAGTTTATGTAAGTGCGTAGAATTATTCTTTAGGAGAAAGGGAAACAGGATTGCTTTTTTGAAATTTGTCTGTTTTCCCCTTACATGTTTAAATACTTGTATAATTACAAAGCTTTGGAGATATTCCCAAATATGTAAGATAGCTTTCTTTTAATTTCTTGTTCTACCATGGACTCTGACCTTGTCACTAATAAATGAATATGATCTGGGCATGGAATTAAAAATAAAAAAGGAGGGAAGAAGAAGAGGAAAACACACTGAGAGAAGAGAAAAAGAGTTTAAATCTGGGGCCCTGGGGAGCTCCCTCTTTCTGTCTTCGCAGAGTCGGCACTATGAGCCTTGCCTTTGGTCCTCGCTGACAGGGCGGGGGTCCCTTCTATACAGGACTGTGTCCCATGCATTCATGGGCTGCTTTGACACCACAGCCCTTTTGTTCAGAGCCAGATCATTCCTCTCCCTTCTCTCAGCTGCCATATGGTGTGGTGGGGACCAGTGTACAAAGACAGACAGGGAGAGCGAAAGACTGAAAGAGGAAGGGAAGAAAAAAAATCAAGAGAAGGCAGATGAAACTGATTTATGTTCAGTATGAAAGGGGCAAGTGGGCAAGTTGGGGCTCCAAAGTGAGAGGGTAAAGGGGGGAATGGACGGAGTGTGGGGGTGGATGTCCTTGGAATATGAAACTTCTCAGAGATAAGCATCCAGCTGTTTCCTGTGAGAGGCAGGCTCTGCTTATTCTCCAAATATGGTGCTTAAAACAGAAAACGTCCTCTGCAGTTGTTTGTCTTTTGTGATTGATCTTAAAATTATTTCTGCTACTCCAAATGACCAGGGCTTACATTATTTCATTTTGTCATGGTCAGATAATTAACAAAACCAAACATCCTGTGTTTTCATGCATATTCTTACATACTTGCACAGTGATAATTTCTAGTAGTTTGAGAGTCACTCTCTTCTTAAGAAAATTATACTGTTCGTGTGATTTTCTCCCCTTAGTCAGTAGATGTACTCCCAATACTTTTATGAACACCACATTCTATTTCGAGGACACATGGGGAGCCTACTTTTCCAGTTTATGGCAAATCCTCTCATGATATAATTCATATATTTTTTTTCAAAGCACATGAACATTCTTGATTTATAGATTTGAGCAGCCAGGGTAACTCCTGTTAATAATTTTATGTTATATCTGGTCCTTCCATGTATAAAAACCTGTGAACAAGCTGGCTACCCTTTAACTCTAAACTTGTCTGAGATGAACTGGCTTCCTTCCTATTCTGTAAATGCAGGAATCACATGAGTGCCTTTGTACAAGCTGTTTTGTCTATCTAGAATGATTTTTCCTAGATTTCCTCACTTCCTTCAGGTTTTTGTTTACATGTCATGACTTTCCATTTACAATTACTCTTCCCTGACTCTACATTTAAAATTTCAACCCTCCTCCCAGCATGTTATCCCCTTATTTTTTCCATAGCACTTCTCATTTCTAACTTCCAAAAAAACCCTCCTTCCTATAAGATTGGCAGCATGAGACACTGGTGTCATTGAAAATATACAAGGTATGTCTTCTTACAAAATCTAGATTTTAGTTACCATGTCTAGTCACATCAGAAATACATCTGGAGAGAAATAGTGATTTCATTTTCTTTCTGCCTAAATATATACAATCTACCAAAATATATTTTATACTTGCTACTCTTCTTTTTTCTTATCCATTTCCAAAGAATAGAGAATTGATATATGTGAGGTACCAGGACTTACTCCTATACCGTGTTCCCCAAACTGAACCTGCTTTAACATAAAGGGAAAATGATCAATAAAAGAGAAGTTAAAATTAATATCCTTT
The DNA here is from genome assembly GCF_030020395.1 of Manis pentadactyla. NCBI lineage: Eukaryota > Metazoa > Chordata > Mammalia > Pholidota > Manidae > Manis > Manis pentadactyla. Next base: position 121,012,351 of record NC_080023.1, on the reverse strand, counting down.
AAAGAGAAAAGTAACTGATATTTAGAAAAATTAAAGTAGCAACTTAAATTGACATACATATTATCCCTCAAAACAGATAAATTAAAAACTTAGAAAGAAAACATACACATCACTATTATAATCAAAAGACTTGGTATATTCTGTACATTTAGGAAATGGTGAGAAGATAATAATCCTCTGCTTGAAAGTAGACAAAAGTTCTAACTAGCCTGTTTCTTGTTCTCACTTTTTTCCTTCTCTTGTCACTATGTATTGCAAGAACTTGCTGAGGATAAGTTCTCTGGGGAAAGAGTACACAAAACCTGCAAAGAAGGTCATTTGAAATAAACATAACCAAACAAAATCATCAAAGTTACTTTTACATGAATATCCTCAATTCTGGAGCCAGCAGCATTGGTTACTATTCCAGTTCAAATGTTTAGTTGCCTCAAGAGTTTAATCAATAGGCTTAATTACTCTGAGCCTGTTTCTTCATCTGCTATATAAAAATAATATCTACCTTAAACAATTGTGGTGATGGTGGTAATGAATGCCTCTAAGGCATGTTCTGGCATGTATGCAAGAAGTAAATTTACTGTCAGTATTAAGCTAATAAAATATTGAATGATATATAAAAGATGTATGGAAATCTCTCTTAGTCACATTTCTCCTTAAAATTTAGAAGTTGATATTTCTACTTTATTTCATATAATCTACTCTTTAAGGCTTTAATTAGAGCAATAAAAAAGAGAGAAACCTTGATTAGAAATGGAACACCTGATATCTTGATCATCACTATGTTTCCTTTCAAATGAATCTCAAAGTATGAGATTCAAATGAATATCAAACAGAATCTCTACTTAATAACATAAAGACGGAATTGCCTGAGCTCAACCTAGGGCTTATCTAATACCCACAATTTGGTTTCTTTAACTTTTTAAAAAATGAGTATAACATATTTCAAGAAAACCAACACACAGTTGTTGTTGAGCTCAGAAATGTAGGGGAACTCAGTCTGTGAGATGCTCATGTAGTTATAAATTAATGCATATGTTGTACCTTTGTCAGCTCCAGCTGCTGTAACAAAATAAGAAGCAGCCGCAGCAGTGACACTGGGTGGCTGAAACAAGAGGCATTTATTTTTCACAGTTCTAGAGGCTGAGAAGTCTGAGTTGAAGATACCTGCAGATTTAGTTCTTGGTGAGGGTGCTTTTTCTGGCTTGCACACCTTCTCACTCTGTCCTAATATTGCAGAGAGAGAGCTCTGATCGCTTCTTCTTTTAAAGACACTAATCCCATCATCTGGGCCCCACCTCCATGACCTCATCTAAACCTAATTACCTCTCAAAGCCCCATCACCAAGTACCATCACATTATGGGGTAGGGTTTCAACATGAACTTGAAGGGACATACTCAGTCCACAGCATGTTGCTAAGCAGCAGAGGACCCAGAATAAATTTATGAACTGATGGGAGTTATTACGAATAAGAATAGTGATGCTGATTTCAGATTATAGACCCCATCCTTAGATGGTTCCTTTCTTTGTTTATCTGCTCTTTTTGCTTGTAATTATTATCTATATTATGCCCAGTATATCCACTCTTTTATCTACTGTAGAAATTGTCTCAGTGCTGCATTCACCACATTGTTTGAAGCAGTGCAGTGTCAGCCTATACCTCACGCTTCCCCCTCCCTCCTTGTGCTGGTTTCTGTTTAGGTCACGCTGCAAAAACTGTCTAAGAAGCACCACTGAACCTAGACAGATGATGAGTAATCTATGTCAGAGATAGCAGATGGACTAGTCCCAAGGCCTTCTGATTGGGCAATGTAATCCCAGTGTCATATAACACCTACTAAACTCTAAGTACAAGGTATTAAGCAGGGCAGTTTTACTGACCTTCTCTCATGTAATCTTTGTGTTAGCTTGTAAGATATATATTGCCATCCCCACTTTTCAGCCGATGAAACCAAGATCAATGGTGACTAAAATATCTCCCAAACTACATATCTAATATAAAAAGAGAGCCAGAATTAAACATAATTGAACACATATCTTGTGACTTCAGATTCAAATAATTCCATTACAATAAGCTTAGTATCAAATAGGACCAATAGTTGTTAAAAATCTTATTTTACAGTGACAAAATCACATCTCTCCATCATTTGGAAGGTTGAATGCTACAAGCCCATTACTGTACAGAAATTGTTTGGAACTCTTCGTTCTGTGCACACTCCAGCAAGGCATTCAGGACTTCTTGCCTCACTGAATACTCCTTTCATAAATACATTCTTGCACAGTGTGTTCTGTACATACTAATGCAATAATAAATTGATATATAACATTAAGAGTTGGAGCTCCGATCTTCAATTTCATCTATCTTTTATTATAATACAAAGAAAGGCCACTTGAGCTAAGTCTTTAAAGATAAGAAGGGCTTTACAAGTGAAGAGGTATGTTATTATACAATTTGTTTGAGGGAAGTGACCTTTCAACTTCATCTTGACCCACAGGGACTCTATGTCTGTTTTGTGCTTGTGTGAAAAATCTGCCTCTCTTATTCCTCCATTGTTACTGGGGACATCACAACCAGCTTGTCTATCTGTCTTGAATCCAGAAATGAATGAATTCCTTTAGGAAGTCTTGCTTAAAGAAGAATGAGTGAGAAATGTAGCAAAGAAATTAGGTGGCGAAGAGAGTAGCAGAGGCAGGGGGCCTGGTACAAAACAAAGAACCATGGCTTGGAAATAGAATCCCCTGATTCATACACGAGGTCTGGCATTCATTAGTAGTAGGGCCTTGGGCCTCTTTGAATTTCATTGTCCTTATGTTCAAAACCGGTATCTTCATAACATTTAACTCAAAGGATTTTTATAATGCACAAGTCATGTAGTTTATGTGAATATGTGACTGAAATATAATAGGTGCTCACTCATTATTAGTTTCTTCATGTGTGTTTATTTATTTTCCCAAATAGAGTGTAAATTCCTTTAGACCAAGGTCTCTATTTTAGCATTCTTTACCAAACAAGACTTAGCCTGGTGTTTGTCATGTAATAGCTACTCAGTATGTGAAACAACAAAGAAAGAAAAATAGAAGAACAGATCTTTAGAAAGGAAATGCAAGTCAACATGCTAGGTTGTCTGCAGAAGATGGCTCAGAAACTTCTCTCCTTCTGGGCAGTGCTTTGCTTAGTTGAAGCAGAAAATAGTTGAAAGTGTAAATTTTTCTATCAGTAAGAATTTTTTTTTTTACAACCTGTCCAATAATGGGTCCAGTTCCAAAGAGCAGTCTTTTTTTTCAAATTGTACTTTTTAAAATTTATCTAAAACCAAAAATTGGGAATATTTGTGCTATTTTCTGAGAGACAAGGGTTCCCATACAATATGATGAGTCTCTCTGTCTCTCTGTCTCTCTCTCTCACACACACACACATATACACAGGGCTCAAACTTTCAACAGTTCTATAAATTCATTTTGCACAAAAATATCATTTTGAAACTCAAGCCTTATTGGGAAAACTTACAAATTAACTGAGGTGAAATAATCGCTTTCATTTTTTTCTGTTTTTCTAAGAGGACTGACACATGCTTAGATGAGGTAATATGACCTCCTACACGTGTTTTCCATGAGGAATATGTTTGTTGTACAGCCCCTGAGTTAAAAGCAAGCTTCATTCCCTGGTGTATAAAGGTAATTTGGAAAATGAGCCAGAGGAGTCAGGACTGCTATTTCTCAGTCTGCTTTAACCACTGACAGACTATTTTTATACCAACTATAGATATATTCAGGTGAGGCAGACACCCCAGAGAATACTGGGGAAACACTTACTTTCACATGGGTATTACGTTATGTTCACTAAGATATTCTAACAACATAACTCCTATTTCAAATATTAACAACATTTAGAATATTTGGCAGAGTGCCGAGTCCAAGCCTTTAACTGTCCACATTTCTCATAAAGGACACCCATTGAAATCTGTCCTTCTCTTACTTGAACAGTTAAGGTATCTGTGTTGTGTTCTGAGGTACCACTTTCACTGACAAATAACCCAGATATTTTAGTGAGGTCATTGTCACTACTTGTTTTTATTTTGTGGAATTCACACACTGGGAGTTTCCTCTGGGATGTTGATGGGTTCAGAATACATTACCACAAAATATAGCGCATTGGCAATATGAAGCATTTTCAGCTGAAGGAAACTGAGAAATAGCAGGTGCTGGGGACCCTCATGGGAGAGGTGCCTTCCCGCAGGAAGGGGCATCCTTAGGGAAATCCAGAGGAAAGGGGCATCCTTAACTCCAAAGGAGAGACCAGGAACCTGAGCCAATAAGCCTGGCGAAATTTCCCTGAGTTAACTACACTTAGTTTATACCTTTTATTCTATCACATTTTTCCACAACTTTCCACTCTTCATCAAACCCAATGTAAAGGTGTTCAGGGTTAACCATTTCTTCAGGTCTTAATTTCCTTAAGAAGGCTCCCATGTCACCTAAAACTTATTTTAAATAAATCTGTATGCTTTTCACTTGTTAATCTGTCTTTTGTTCCAGAGCTCCAGCCAAGAACTAGAGGGTAGAAAGAAAAAGATATTTTCCTCCCATACAAAGTCTTATTGTCACAAATGTGTTATTAAATATAGAGTAAAACTTGTCTTTGTGTGACTCCATAGTTGAAGAAATTAAAGATCACAAAAAGTTCTTTTATGATATTTATTTTGAAATAATAATTAATGGTCAATACTTCAAAGAGACTGAGGAAAGTTATGTTTTGGAAAAAAGAAAAACTTTTACTTTATTTGAATATTCTTATTTCTAGCAGCTTTCTGGGAAGTCTGATCTAAAGCCCAGGTGGGGTGCAATTTATTAACCACAATAGCTCTTTGAGCCTTGGATTACTAAAAATTGCTCCTAAAATTCTTGAGCAATTTAATGCTTGGGAAAGAGAACTTTAGGTCTTGAATATGAAAATATCAAATCTATTGCTAACCATGCAAAGAAGAAAATGTCCTCTGTGTCTAAACAGTTTTTATTTATCTAACACTCACTCACTTTCTTTGTGTATTTCTACAGAAGACTTTTAAAAAAGCTTAAATGCAAAGGAAGAAACATTTTCCTTTAAAAAGATGTTAATATCCCCGAAGCAGGTACTTTTCTTCGTGAGCACACAGATAGGCATTTATACATTACACATTTGACATAGCTGTATGTCTAGTGCCTGAAATACAAACATATTTTATCTAATAGGTAAAATCAATCACACCAAGGAAATTTAAAAGTGAAGGTACTTCGGCATGGTAAAAGTCATAGTAAGAGTGTACAACTTTTGCAAGCTACAGTTTTACTTTTAACTAAATAAAGGTCATACACTGAGACTCAGTTAAGAATAATACAAAAGCAGTATTTCTTGCCACCTCCTATTTTTTTTTATATAAAAGACTTCAAAGTTTTGAATATTACTAATATGATTCTACTCAAGCTACTCTGTTAACAGTGGTGGCTGCCTATGCCTGTATGCTGTGTATGTTGGCTGAGGCAATTACGAAACATACTGCTAGAAATGAAACATCTATTTCATTAATTGATTCTGAACACTAAAGTCCATTGCAGTTATATGCCTGACCCATCATTTTCATTAATGAAAAGAAATCAGTATTATCTGTTTGAGTATATGTCTTATGGTATAAACATGCACTTTTCAATATCATCTTTAATATATTGAAGCTAACATGAACCTGAATTACCATGTTTGAGGTCTTAATGATTGAAAGGTTTTTATGCCTACTAACCTAAAGTCATTTTTCTCTTAGACTTTGAGGTAAGAAACAAACCAATTTTTTCAGATAATAATTACTAAGTCACTTCAATTCATCCCACTCTGACCCATGCATCAGTCATTCCTGATTAACAACTCCCGTCCCTTCTCAGCAGCCCCCTCACTCCTCCTCCCAGACACTCTAACTAAAAACAGATTTTAAAATATAAACCAATGCTTTAAGATAAAATTCATTTCTCAAACTATATGAATCTAGAAATGTTGGAAATGGTACTTCAGGGGAAGAAGAATTGTTTTTCATTGGCTTATAACTCTTACTGTTAAACTGAAGCAGAGCAATTATATTCTTCATAAAACTACAATTTAGTGACTTCTGACCTTTTTCTCATCCGGTCCCCAAGTATTCCTCATTCCAATAGTAATAGCACAGGGGGGAAAAAAAAGACCCACATTTACAAGAATTTCGCTTCTGGCAAGCATCATTTTAAAGAATTCACTTCCTGGCTCATGGTTTACATGACCTGTCTTCTCTGCTTTTTTCTTTCCCTGGGCCCTTCCCCCGCTCCTCTTCATGGCAAGCTGAGTTTTAACTATTGCTTTCACTGCTGCTTCCTGCCTCCTTTGCTTTCTATTTTCATATCCATGGGAATGGAATCTGCTCAGAATTATCAAACCAGTATCCCACCCACCACCACGGTTTCTGTTACACCAGCCACCACTGACTAGAGAGGTGACATAATGAACTAGTTCCGAAGTGCATCATAAATATTAGCTAAATTAACCTCTATACTGTGTCTCTGGGTATTCCTTGTTTTCTCAAGCTGTTAATTCCAAAGAAAAACTTAATTTATGTTAAGGTCTAATTTTCTTTTGGAGCACAAATATATGGTCCTACTCTTAATTAAGAAATGATTTTATCTTATTCTTAATACCAGTGTGTATTTCTTGTACTCCATTATTTTCATACCACCCCACCAAAAAAAGATTCTCACCTAATAGTCATATGTCTGAAAAACAAAATCTCTATTATTGAGTCTATTAGGAATTAAGAGAATCAAGTTTAAGGGAAAAAATCAAGGAAAAAAATTCAGTCCAGTTAAGTCTCCGTTTTTAAAATCAATGCATCCTAAAAACATTAGTTAACAACACACAAGACAATCATACTGTTAATGTGGAAATATTTTTCAATTTTAGTTTTATATAAATAGGATAACTGATTTTTCTAGCTTTAGAAAATTTCCAATTAAATATAAAATTACATACCTTATCCTTTTAAAAAATTAGTTCAAAAGGAAAAAACCAAAAATTAACCTTTGCAACTATATTCATTACATTTTATATTCCTACACTAACTTTTTTCAAATTAGAGTTCAAAAACATCTGTTTCCAATAGAGTGAGAGTACAATTAAATTTTTTTTAATTAAGTAAAATAAAATTAACTCTTTCCTCATTCTAATTTTGTTCATATGATACGCTCTTCTCTTGATTTGTGTTTCTTATTATCTATTTTCTTGTTCCTATTTTTTCTACTATGCGGCTATGTCCACATTTTCTCTTTCAAACTCCAGAGGAAGAATTATATGAATAATACAGTATATTACCATTGTCCCCCTTAGGCACAGTTTTTAGTGCAAGACACTACAAGCTCTGCTTACCTAAGTACCTCTCTCTGGTAAAATCAGTGTTTAGTTTCTTCATGCCCTTAGTTGTCCCTCTTTAGGAGGTGTCTCCAGCAGCATAGTTTCTTTTAAAAGAGCTGGGTGGACATATAGGTACTGAAACTCATATGTTTTGACTGGCAGAGGGACTGGGCTGTAACTGCACAGTTTTTTGGTGGGGGTTCCAACGCAGAGTGTCACTGAGAAGGAAAGTGATGGAACTCAGCCTGGAGAAGCCTTGTAGAAGGCCATAAAGTTCTCATTTCATGATGTACAATTTGAAATTGGCCCTAAATAATAAGGGAAATTGTCCTCTTTACCCCACATTTGCCTTTTAAAAGCGGAGGTCCATGCAGGCTAAGTACATGAACTATATAACTGGGTGAGTAAGCTTCAGAACCAGGACAAAAGGCCCATGGGTCTTTCTACTGCCTCATCATTTCGTCAGTTCTGCATCATTCCTGCAGAATCTGCCCATGTAAGGTGCTAGGGCAGCTTACCTGTATCAATAGTTCTTTTTTTTATACTTAATTTAATAGAAATTTCTAACTTATATATTTCTAACTTAACATATATAAGCCATTTAAGATACTGAAAAGTATTATTGTTTAGTAAATGCTCTTATACTTGCATTTTATTCATTCATTCATGCATTCTTTATTTATAATTTAGTTTTTTCTTTTATTTGCCTATTCCTGATTGAGCTAGAGCTACTTTTTTTTTTTTTTTTTTTGCTGAAGCTTAAACTCTACATTTATTTCTATTCCACAGGTGATTGATCCCAAATATAACATATTTTATTTTTTAATTAGCATCTAGAATTAATCAGACTCCATAGCCTTATGTACACTGCAAGGTAAAAACTTGAGCATGATTTTGAAAGAACCCTCCCTAAATAAATTATGCTGAAATAAACTGAAATTTACTTCCGGGAAATTAGTTTTAAATATTTTCTTTAATTTTAATAATCTTTTCATCAAATTATAAAGTTTCATTATTAATAGGTTTCATACATTTTGCATTTTAATACTATAAAGTAATCCACTTGTAATAATATAACATCATTTATTTATCCTATGATGTAACTATTGCAAACAATATGGCAATTGAATTGAAATCGCTTGATCATAAGGTATATAAGTTTTAGTTTCAGTAGATATTACGTACTTCCTCTCAAAAGCAGTTATAGAAAATAACACGAGATTTCCCAGATGCTTGCCATCTTGTAAAAATATTTTCATCAGATGATCAACTATTCATATTTTTGTATTTTCTAAATTGCTTAATTATGTCCTTTAAAACATTTCTACTAGGATGTTGGCTCTTTCATGTTGGATTATGATTTTTTTTAAATATGTTTGTATTATAATACATTCTCTCAGTCTATGGTCTCATCCTGTGTGTACTGTCACTCATCACAGTGAAGTTTTAGTATTAACATGTGTTTATTGTAATACAGTAATAGTAATGTGATCATAATAATATTACCCCTTTTGTTTTACTTTTGATTGTTGTCATGTGTTAAAACCATCATTCTTCATCCTGAAAGCGTAAAGGTATTTATGTATTTTAAGAAAGATTTATTTATAATTCACATTGAATTTATATTTTAAAATTTCAATTTTGTTATCTTCTTGTAATATACTACAATTACTCACATCACTATTATTTTTAGTATTTTTTTACTATTTCTCAAAAATTTTCAACTATTACCTCTCAAAATGTTGCTCTGTCTTTATTCTCTTTTCTCTGTTCTTAGACTCATATTAAAATGTTGGCCATCCATTTTACCCCCTGTATCTCAGCTTCTGCTTTATATTTTTCATTTCTTTATCTCTTTTTGCAGCTTCCAGATGGTTTCTTCTGATCTATATTTGAGTTCATCAACACTTTTTTTCTGTGTTCTAATCAGTAGTATGGCCTGTCTAAAGAGTGTGAACTTTCCATATGTGCATTTTCATTTCTAAAATATTTATTTTCTTTTTCATTCAAAGTGTTGTGCATTAGGGTTGAACTTCCTTCTTATGAAACACCTTAACGATTATAATCCTAAATTATGAAAGGATCTTTTATATTGTTCTATTAGCTCAAAGTCTTGGAGAACCTAATCTTGTTACTGTGTCTGTTGAATCTCCTTCATGGTATGGTTCTATGGTGGTTCAGAGTTTTATGAACAGAGATATCACTTCAAAGTATTTCCCCTTTCCTCCTGGTAATCACCATTGCTGAATGGTAGAAGTGTCCTTTGCATGTTTTTTGTTTGTTTGTTTTTGTTTTTTTTCTACTTAGTAGCTCAGGATGACTCCTCCTAGACAACTTTTATTATTTATCTCCTCAGTTTGAGTTTTGACATTATACAATACTATAATTTAAACATACTCCTATGCAAAGTTTTGCATTTAATTTTTCATAGGAAAATTTTTTTATACATGGAGCCATGAGTAGAAACAGTCTGCTGTTTTATGGATCAGTGGGTATTTTTTCTTGTCCTTTGTTAATTTCAGAATCTTGGCTTTTTGAATGGGTCTCAGATCCAGGTACATGGTTCTTATATTGTTTTGGACCTAAAAGCCGCAGCCCTTATAATTAGACCCCTTATCAGGTCAGGTAATCCCTGGGCTAATCACTTTTTGGTAGTTCTTTCTTTGTGGCATCTGAGAATCTTTTTTTTCTTTAGAACTTGCATCTTCTCTCTTGTCTCCTCTTCTGTCTTCCCTTCCCCTTCCCCTCCCCTCCTCCCTCCTCTCTCCTCTCCTCTCCTCTCCTCTCTTCTCCTTTTCTCTTCTCCTCTTCTTTTGCCTTCCTTTCCTTTCCCTTCCCTTCCCTTCCCTTCCCTATATCTTTCTCTCTCTCTTGTTTTGTTCAGATTTTCTCTTGGTTGAAGGAGAGTCTCAGGTCTCAGGACAATATGTTTGTTACTGGATATCTCTTATATCTCATTTTGATATAACTATTTCAGTATAACCCAGACATTTAATCTTGTCTCCAGACTCTTCCTTCACTAATGCATGGCATAAACTGATTCAAATTTTCCTTTGTCTTGACAATATTATTAACATGCCAAACATCCTAAATCTACCTTTACTATTTTTTCTGATCTAATTTGTGAAGCCAAGCAAACTGTGAGGAATCTGCATGTCATTCAGTGTACTTACAAAAAGCATTTTTAAATAGTGTGAATATTGCATTCCTGCTTAACTATGACTATAGTCATTAAGAAACCAATGCTGTGCTAAATAGCCATAATAGGAAAAAGGATTATTCATAGCCATAACAGTTGAGATTCTACATCAAGGTAATGATTAGCAGTTACTACCTCTTTGAACACTATACTTAAATTTTACTGACTTTTAGGCAACTACTTGGAAGTATCTCATGAATACTTTCAGACAACTATTTGGTAGTATTTCACTAGTGTTACAACAGGCCCTGTTTCTAAACCCCTAGAAAGTGATAGTCTTAAAGCTTTGTTCTCTATTCTAAAAGAAAGAAAGAGTGAAGTACGTTATCTAAAATACTTTGGTTTGTTGTTATATATTGAACTGTTTGATCTTCTGTGAATATATGTAACCTAGGGGTGGGGGGGGAATACTGGGGCAAAATACTTTTAAAACCAAAATCAGTCAAACGGAGAAGTAAAGTAGGAGAAACCCATTTATTTCATAGGAACAGACCACTTCTGCTCTCCCGTGCCTCTTACGACCCAGCTGCAGAAGAGGCCCCAGCCACCTCTCCAATCCAGATAAGCCCTTGTCCTTGTAATTACCTATTGATATGAAGATGGACTACTTCTCTCCACCCCTTGAAAATACCTGTTGATATGGGGATGCATTAAGGCCAGGGGAGAGATTCTGTAAATACTGCAATTTTACCCACAACATACAACCTCTGTGTTCCCTGATGTGTTTTCTTCCATCCATGTTTAAATTAGGCTGCATTTTCTGATAGCACATACATTCCTGTTAGGAGAAGGAATGGGGGGGTACTGGTTGTAGTCTTGACTGAGAAAAGCAGCCATATATTTGGAAAAATGCTTTCCGGTAATGTAGTCAATGAGACATTTACATCCATTTAGAGGTAATGGGTTTGATTGTCCTCCTTGACATAAGTTCTTTCTCTTAGGTTGCATTTCTCCTGAGCTGTAGATCTCTTCCAAGGATATTCCATCATTCTACACAGTAGTTTGCATTCTTAAGGCTCATTCATGACTCATCTAGAGGGTTGTACAGTTTTATTCATAAAACTTTTAAACAATGGACTAATACATGCAAAACTCTTCTGATTTGTGAATTCAATAGTTAACCAATCCTGAAAGTCTTGACTTTTAGCCTAATTTTACAGATGAAGAAACTTGCCCGAGATCACACAAGCTGGAAAGTGATGCAGTCAGGATTTGACCCAGACACTCTGCTTGCTGATCCCTTTCAGATGGTGCCATACTGCTTACTCGTCCCACATGGTCATTCCACTATGTGAGCAAATTGCAAATGTTTCATTGAACTGAATAAATTTGCCTCCCATTTAAATACAGGTCTAATCTTTGTGAAATACTTCTGATAGACAGCTTATTGGTCTAATTTCATCTTTCTTATAAAATCATTTTATTACTACTTATCATTTCCAAATGCATTGAGAAAAATCTATTATCCAAAATAATCTCTTTTTCAGGAAACTAAGTTTGGTATTGCCCTTAATTCCTGACATCAGAGATAAACTGATTAGAATACTTAGAAATGAATCCATGAATGCAATTAAGAGAAAATAAATGGTTAATTGTGTTAACGCACATTCCTCTTTATAACTTGCAGATGTTCACAAAGTAATTGCAGAAATAAATTGTACCTCCCCAATTGATATAATGTATACATCATTAGTTGTTCCTCTTGCTACAACTCTTAAGGGCTTTTTATCTGACTATTGGGGCTGGGAACTATCAACCAGTATGAGAAACTCCTCCAGCTGAATAAACGACATACACTTTCACAAACTCCACATTCCAGTACTGAGTTTCATCATAAACTCTATGATGACAAAGAATAGTCACTATACAAATCTATGTGTTTAAAATGACTAACTCTAATGTTTGGAGACATGCTTGTCATTATCACATAACTTGAGTTACATAAAATATGATTCAGGACCCCTAAGAAAACATTTCAAAATATAGTATATGTTAAGTTCTTTCATTTCCCAAAGGTGATCAGAAGAATAAGGGCTAGAAAAATGGTATGCTTGGAATATGTTTGAGTTTCACACCCCTTCAGCCATTTTTGCATTTAAACTGATCATTTACTAGCAACAGATGGGTAATAGGATGAAAGTTTTCAATATGTTGTGGTGGGCATATATATTTCCAGACAGAAAGTGGAAGAGGACAAAGCAGTGTTCTTAATGTGATTAACAAAGAAGCATGGAATCTGATATCAATCTTCTTTCTTACTGTCATAGCACTTCTCAGGACTGTTAGAGAAACTTTACAATAGCTGAATGCATGTTACACATACAAATGGGGAAGTGCCTCAGGCGGTTTGGCAAAATTTACTAGGAGTCCATTTTTTTGAATTCCTGCCTTCTGAGTCAACATTTCATCTGAGTCTGTCATTTCATCTCAGGAGTCTGCTTACCTTAATGTTGATGTGGCAAAGAAAGACTTGGCTGATTCATTATTCCATAACCATATTGGCTTAATTTGAAAAATTTAATCACTAACAGTATACTTCACTGAGATTAACACTAAATTATAAGATAAAAGTTTATTTTAATCTGTTTGGGGGCATATATTTTTCCCCTTGAGTCTAGGGGAATTCCTTTCTTTAATTTTTCTAATTGTAGAAAGAAAATAAAGCATATTTCTATCCTGAGAGGTTTCTGTGAACAATTCTCTAATTGACGCATTTTGGTAAAAAGGTGTAAACAATTCATGTGAGCTACTATTTGCAGAATTATGTTAATTGTGAAAGACAAAAGATATAGGAACACCATTCAAAGTAGTGTCTATGCTGATTGGCAGTGGGTAACCATTAATCTCTGGTTCCAAGCAGAACCATAATATTAAAGGGATGACTTTAAGATGGCTAAGATTTCCTGAAGATAGTCTTAGAATAATGTTAAATGGATTTAACCTATGGAGGATTTTCCTTGGCCTTGCATTGTTACTAGACTAGGGTCCTATTTGTACCATCATGATTCTTAGTTCCAATTTAGAATAGAAAGATGAAATTAAGTGCCTGGTTAAAGAGTCTGGTGTTTGGTCCAAGAGATCGAAAATGAAAAATAGTCAGTGACAAGCAAGATACATTTTTAGGTGAAACAGGAAAGCTGTGGGACACCATTTCATTTAGCATTAATCATAAATACAGAGTGGGAGGACAGAATAATTTCCAGAGTATGTATGAGAGCTGAGGCTAAAGTTAAGGATACTTGAAAACAGGTGAAAGAAAAATACTGGTATTGGGAAATCCCAGTTTACTTAGTAGGGATAGAGACCTACAAGAGATTTGGTAGTTTGGATTTACAGCATATCCAGTCTAACTCTTTTTGTTAGCTTTCTCCAGCAGTGTTCAGAAATCAGAAAGGGGGTTGAGGAAATACCCGGCAGTTAGGACAGAAAGTCAAGACCATGGAAATTCTGGAGTCAAGCAGAAGCATGGAAGGAGGGCAAGCCTCTGGGTTATTGATATACTGAGGACAAAATTCAATTTGTAGGAAAATGAGAGACCTCGAATTAGTAAGTACAGATCAGTAAAGGAAATTTCAGAAATCATGATTTTGAAGAGGGAGAGATTGAAATAACAATATCACCAGATGTGTGGCCTGTTTGTACCATAAATACAGTATCATTATCAAAATACTTAGACAATGAGAAATTAAGGAATTATAAAGACAGATTATGAAGCCATTGTATTTAAATAAGGTTATATCTTTATTTTTAAATGTTATACATATTTACAAAGTTCCAGACCCATCAAGCACATACTTGAATATTAATTCACTCAAGGATATATTAAGGGAACAGAACTAGTCTCAGACATTTTCTTTGCATTCAAGGCAGAAAAGCAGCCTGATCCATTCCCTCCTGCAGGAGAGAAATTAGGAGACATGGAACTTACTTTTCATTTTATTTTCACTTAGGAAAGGGCAGATTCAGACATTTTGTGTGCATTTTTTAGGAAGAATAAAGTTATCCCTATCTTAAATGCATCTTTTTAATATTGTGTCCTTTTCCAAACATTTTGGCTCTTACATTTGCTTTTCGTGTGCATTAATAAACATTTGAAAAGTAATTCACTTTCTTTTCATCTTTTTTTTTTTCTTTTTCTTTATGCTCTGACACTTTAATCCTGCTGACATCTTTCAACACATAATGAAAAACAGCTCTGCCTTTTCCTGGTTTCCTCATTTCTGAATGCTATGGCAACGGATGCTAGTTGACTTAGTAAAACTTAAAAATGTCACATTGCTCTTCATTCTTTGATGAATACACATTCATGAATACAGCTCAATGCAAAAGCAATTAAAGGCAGTCTTCAAAAGCACATAACCAGAGTAGCCCTCAGATGATATACCCCAGGTGTTGTATTCAGAGCAAAACATGGCAAGCCGAGCCTGAAATGAAAAAGATGAGGCTTTTTGTTTCTGATGGTTATTAGCCATCACTTCTAGAAACATTTTGATATGAAACACCATGATTTCTGTAGATAAATATTAATTCCAAATCATGAAACTCCCTCCTAAAACCAATGAAATCCATTAACATGAAGAAAGAAATAGGCAAATTATTTAACACACACATAAATTACAATTTAAACCTAATTTCAATGACACATATAAAGCATGGACACACACAACTATGGATTTAATCTAATTTTAACAAGAAATTACAATACAAAAACATACTTAAGAAATGGTTTGCTAATAATGGTAAATATTTGCTCATCAAACAGAGACTATCTTTATTGATAATCTTTCCCAAAAATGGCTATTTAGAATTATAATAACAACAGTAATGTTGGATATTTATTAGTTTTAAATTAAATAAAAAACAATTCATCACTATTATGAATATATGCTTTGTTATTGCCTGTATACATTTTATGGTATGGCTATAATGTTATTAATGATATTTTATATTAAATAACATATAGGATTTCATATTTGCATGGGATGCTATTAACAAATTATATTCAACTACCATACTTCATTTCCATTCCAATTCTTTCAATATCTGTTCTGTGTATAGATGGTACATTTTATTATTTACATTTCACAGTTGAGGAAACCAGGATTTGAAAGCTTAACACATGAAACCACAAAGCTATGAACTGAGGAAAATAAAATGTTACCTAGCCTTTTGACTTTATATACAGGTCTATTTTCTTGTCATCTTATGTCTTCCATGTATATACTTTAATTAGATACATCTTCAAAATAGCCAATATGCCTTAGAAAAATTAAAGCTGTTGAATAAGAATTGTATGAAGCAGCCAGTGATGAAAACAATCAGTGAATACCAACCACGATAGTGTTGAACATGTTCCTGTTGTGTGCAACACAGACACGTCTTTGAAGTTCATGAAAATGCCCCATCTGAAAGAAGCAGAAGTAAAGTCATCATAACTATAGCCAAGGTTTGCTCACAACTCAATTAATTAATCATATTTCATTGGAAGACATCATAAAATCTACAATAAAGTTTGGGGAGAAAGGTGCATTACATAATAAAATATACAATAAAGTTTGGGGAGAAAGCTATATAAACAATTTGAATGCATCAAAGATTACAGTCTATTTAAAGCCAGCATTTAGAGTACTTACATTAGGGGGCTCAGAGAAAATTTCCTTCTGCCAATTCCCACTGGTCCAACAACAGACAAAAATTTAAAGTGAGTTCACAGCAGAAGTTGGAAACATGGAAATCAGTGCAGTTTTAAAATGCAATCATTCTCTGCAGGAAAAGGTCATAAAAGAGTTTCATGTAAGTGAAGCTTAAAATAAACAGTTTGAGCTTCCAGAAGGGATGCATCTTGGCCACACAGTTACTCAGGGGATCTACCAGGAAGCTCATTAAAGAGAGTGCCAAGACTCACTCAAGAAGCAGTAACAGTCAAGGGGTTAAGAGTGAGAACACTGAGAGATGAGAGAGTTCAAAGCTCATTCTGCCAGTTCCTACCATGCAAACTTGGAAAAATGTCTTGACCTCTGGTGTCCTACTTTCCCCATGTATAAGGCAGGAGTGATCAGAGTGACCACCAACATCATGGAGGTGTTTTAGAATAGACATGTGTTAACAGAATGAAAGCAAATAGATAATTTACTTGCACCCCATCAATAAAAATATTTTCAGACTGTGTAGCTCTCTGGGAATGGTCAAATTAGTGGAGCAGCTGTCAGCAGTTGATATTTCCTGATGTTTCCTCAGTAACTCTCCATCAGCCTGTAAAGGAACATAGTAAACTGTCTATTAGTACTGAATGTATTTCAAAGGTATACCAGTATCTGAAATTTAAAGAGAAAAATGAATTTAAGCATCTAGAACTAAATATGAATGGCTAAATTACCATAACCAAGGTTGAAAAACAAACAAAATTGGAAAAGAGAATTTGCAACAAATAAGACAAATAAGTTTGAACATTCTTTGTATAAAAAACATGGTAACTTAGTGAAAATAAAAATAAATTCAAGAGATAAACAGGTACTTCATAAAATCTGGTGTCTTTGTACTTCATACAAAATGGGCAAAAATATGTAAAAATAATTTCAACCTTATTATGAACCAAACAAACATAAGATCACTGTAAGAAAGCATTACTGATCATTAGAAATGGGGAATTTTAACACTAAGAACCAGTAGAAAGGAAAATGTAAAATGCTGTCATAGTTCAGTGGTAGGACTGAAGAACTAACACGTACTTACTATATGCCAATATGGTAAGATCAATCAAAACCCCAAAAATGTGCAGACCATTTTATCAGGTATTCTACCCAAAAATGTGCAGACCATTTTATCAGGTATTCTATTGTTAACATTTACAGTTAGAAAAATACCAGCTTTACGATGTGCTTTAATATGTTTATAGATTGAAAAAAAAATGGAAACCAAACAAAATACTTCTAGACAGGATTGATGAATTAAATGTGTTCATCAACATATTCATGCAATGAAATATCTGTTACCTTTTAAAATAATGATGTACATCTGTATTTATTGGCATGAAAAGAATGCATGATTTAGTGTTAAGTATACAAAGCAAGTTGCAAAATTGTGTTAATATTCCATTTTTCTTTAACACACAGAGAGAAATAAGACATATATGGAAGAGAGGGAAAGAGCAGAACAAAGAAAAAAGACAAAGCACATAAATATCAAAATTAAATTGATTAGACATGATTTATGTTTTCCTCATTATACTTTATATTGTTTTCAACATTTTTAGTGGGAACTTAGAGTTAGCTGAAAGTAACCATTTCCATTAAATAAGGACAAAAAAATATTTTGTCAACAGCCTTTCTGGATAAGTAATCTAGATTGGAACATGGCAGCTCTGCTTGAGACCAAAGAATCTCAATATGGTAGGTGAAAAGTAACAAAATAGTATTCACTGTGTTTCGTCTATGAAGCAGTGATCCTTTAAGCCACAGAACAAAATGGTTCATTTTTCTGAAATATCATTTTGCTTAAGGATTTTGTGGAAAAATGAATTTTTGTGCTGCTAACATGTTTTGTAATATAGAAGTATCTTGTCTCAAAAAATATGTATGCTTCTGAATTTTTCCATGTGTTCATTAGCATGGCTTAGAAAAAAATCAGTGGGTGGGTACTCTTATTTGAAAATACATATTGTTAGACACATTGATAATTTAAATGGAAGTAACTTCAAATGTCTGCTTTTCTGCACACACACAGGCTAGTTTAGGTAAATATATATTGGTAGGCTGGGCTTTTAAGTAGGTTTGAATGATCAACTTTTCTCATGAGAAGACAATTAGAAACAAAACCACAAATATATTTTTAAAAAACTTTCTTAATGTAACTGAAATCATTTAAATGGAAGAGAAGCTCAAAAAATTATTATCTTTAGTGGATTTTACTTACAGGGTTTAACTATTTTTTCAAGAAGCTGCTAACTACAGAAAATTAAGTTTGAGAGATGCATACAAAAAGTTGATAATGGAGAGGATGAATTATTTCAGATGATTAGTTTATTTTTATATTTAGAAAATATACAATTATTAGTCATCTTTATCCACAGAGAAAGTATTTTCACAAGTATTTCCCTGAAGTAAGAAAAATAGGTGAGTGACTAGTAGATCAAAAGTATCTCCATGAGCCAATCAATTTTCAGTACACTTTTTCCTCTGACTCCTTGACTTTAAAAACCAATTTTATTAGTTTTTAGCATCACTGAGCTACTATAAATGTATTAGTATGCAAATGATATGCTATGGTTGATGTTGGGATATCATATTTTAAGATCCTGCCAGAATCATTCTTTGCCATTAAAGAGGCTGTGTATGTCCTGTGTGATTCTCCCAGATTGTTTCTCACTTAAGGTGACATTCATGAGGTATTTGTTAGACGATTTAGTAAGTATGGACTAAAGTTTAAAGAACTCTTATGCATGCCCCATCTACTGCAAACTCATCTCATTCTTCAACCTTGCTACCTGTCACCTTCTGCTTTCAGTAGAAGTTAGAAGTGGTTTGCTCCAGCTTTCTTAACTGGCTCAATGTGAACTTTGAGTAAATAGGTTACTTTTACTTTAAGAATATTATAAAACTAATTTATAGTCGAGAATAATATTAAATGTTTTGTAAATGTGAGGATTAGCATGAGGTTATTTCAATAGTGTTTCCTTTGTGTTCCCTGACATCTTGTTCCTTTCTCACAGCAAGTCAAGTCACTTAGTATGTGTTAAGCCTTAAACTGTTCTTGCAAGTTTTAGATATTATTCTCTCCTGCATCTTTTTTTTACCTTTTTCCAGACATCACTGGTCTACCACTTGACTTAAAAATCAGAAGGTCTAGTAATCTGTGTGACTATAAGCAAGTCTTTTAATGATGTTATATCTATATCACTAAAAGAAGATTAAGTATGTCTAGATTACAGATCAATTAAAATTGAATAATGTACTTGAAAATACTTTATAGATCGTGATGATCACAATAAGTCAGTGATATCATGTGTTGCCTACTTTTGCAGTTTCTTTTTGTTCCATGATATGAGCATTATTTTTATAGACTTTTACACTTTGTGGTGTGACACCTGTACTCAACATTTTACTCATGTAGGAGATTGTAGACAGGATATGACATTTCATTCCCAAGTACTGAATGAAACAATGCCGCTATAGTCTATTTCTGCTTTTTCACTTTAGCAAGTTGCTTATTGAGTAGAATGATTTTACATGAAAAATGACTGGACTTTTATCAGTTTTGCTTCCACCAAGAATATTTACAAAGCAGTCTTTCAAAAAGAGATTTGGGTTATTTATAACTTCCCATATTCCTTTTGTCTTAACAGCAACACAATATATGATATTTTATAACCCAGGTAATTTCCATTATCAGTCTGCAACTCTGCATTTCTTTCTTTGTTGACTCATATATTTGCAAATTATTTATTCCTCCCAAGATATATTCATGCAGTTGAAAGAAAAGAATAATGTCAAGGCTGAGCATGAGTAGAAGTGACTCAGTAAAAGGCATATAAATCTCTCATTCTTTTCCTTCCCATATCTCAAAATAAAGCAGTACTAAAGTTTCAGAGTAACTTTTGAAAATACTGAGAGATGATTTTTCTGAATTAAGGGCCCACTTTCTTTCCTACCTTGCTAATGTTAATTCCACTTCATTCTCTATTCCAGGAAGTGTGTAGCTGTGTCATAAATAAATATGTTTCATCGTTTTCAGAGATTTCATCAGAAGATGGGATTCTTCTCATTTGGATTTGAATTTGTTTTTATAAACAGTATTTCACAGGGATTCCTTTTGAGGAGAACATATCAGGATGTCTCTATTTTCAAGAATAATGTTTCTATAAACTTCCTGAGCCTTTATCTTGTTTGTTTCTTCCTAGAACAACTGGTTTCATTTGATTATTTAAACTTACTATCCATTGATATTGAAAGTCACCATCCTTAAACTTATTTCCTTGAGAACTTTCCACTTTTACGTATTGTGTTTATAAGGCTATAACTGACTCTCTAAAACTATCTACAACTACTATTCTGTTCAGTTACAGAACATTCAATGAATTCCTACTTCAGGGATTGTTTCTGTACATAAGGTATCTTTGGCAGTAAGAATCTCTCTGCACACTGACATTGAATTGACTCTGGAGCACAAATGAATTAGTCTAGCTTTCTGTTTATTTCTTCATAAAAGAGAGCTATACATTTGATATCAAAAACACTAATCCATACTTGACTATTTTTAACATCGAGATGACCTTCCTGCATGAAGCTAACATAATTTCCCAGTCAGGGATACTGCTAAGTGTTAGTACATGCCTAAATCAAGGCCACTTTCTCATTTGTAACAAACTACTAATATGTAGGTGAGAAGAGCAAAACAAAAACACATAAATTTAGGATACTGGCTAACTTCATAAATATTAAGGGACACAATGTACCTCATAAATTTTCTGGCAGCAGAAATCACAAAAATTAAGGTCTGAGAGAGAGTGGATTTCACATGGAATATAAAAGTAACAAGTGTTGAAGACAGCACAAAGAAGTGGAAGACCTTCAGATTCAGTCTAATTTGTAGGCATCAGGCGTCTACTGTGCACAGACATTCAGTAAGAAAATAATGTGAATGTAAAAAATAAAGAAGATACTGCACTCTGTTCATAAGAAACTTCTGGAGAAATACAGTCACCTCGGGACATCAGACTGCTCACTGAGTCACAATGAGATCTGATGTAGAGGGCCAGAACAAGTGCAATGAAAGCAGGAAGAAGGAATGAAAGTATTTATGACCTAAAGAATCAGGAAAGACTAAAGATGGGTGCAAAGTCTAAAGTGAAAAACCTACCACCTGAGATGGAAAAGATATTCTTTTTAGAGAAAATGGTATGAACAGAGGAACAGAACTGACAATGTACAGTGCACACTTATGAATGATGTGTACATTTATTTATGATGATTTTTCCATGAGTGCCTTGGATGATAGTGTGTGAATAACAAGAGGTGTGGATCAGTTTACAAGGAAAAACTTGAGTAATATTCAATAATAATGTAAGAATTTCTTTACATAATATGGATTCAAACTGTTAGATTAGGAAATTTAGTGGTCCAAATTTTATTTCAAAAATACTATTATGGGGTCCTGTAGGACCTCATTCAAGAGAATGAGACACTGGATAAGGAATGAATTCTAGAGGCATTTGGAATATCCAAAAGAGAGATAATGATAATTTAAATTAAGAAATAAAATAGCAGGTTACATTGCAGTCAAATAGTTGATCTATTTTCAGCTGAGAAAGAAGAGGAAAAGTTTAAAAGTGACTCTAAAATTTTAAGGCTTAAGGACCATAATAGACAATTAATGATGAAGAGGACATAGCAAGAAAAACATCTTCAGTTGCAATTGTTAATTACAAAATACTGAAACTATTAGTGCTCCTCCACTCTTAATATGACCATATTACACTATTCCTGGATAAATGCTCCTGTGATATGTTTGTAAATAACCACAATCTCTCATCTTTACCAGTCTCTTCAATGACAGCATTAAGTCACCTTCATAAACTCAGGAAATAAGTCTCTGGAATAAATGGTAGTCTTCCATTTTGTTCCTTGAATTTCATATTGTGCCAAATATGTAATGTCTCCAAAATAATCACACCCAAATGCCCATTAAAAAAATCATTAGAGTCATTATTACATTTACTGGAGCATCTGTTTTTTCCTTTATCCTAGTCTCTCTAGAATTTGTATTTATTATTAGAATTCCTATGTAACAGTACAGTCTTGAATTCAATTCCAGAACCTCAGTGTCATTATATTGTCTGTGCTAACCTCTTACTCTTCCCAGGGCTGACTTTTTGTCCTACGTTGAGTGCTATTGAATTTTTCTCATCCCATTCTCTGAGTTTGCCCCACCTTTTTCTAAGTGCGGTATCTGACCTGTGCTATTTTAGACATTTCTAGAGACTGAAAAAATAAAGAAAGATAAATTGCAGACTTTGAATGTGCATGGCTTGTTACTTCTCTGGAGTTAGTCTGAGTATTTACTGTTACATATCCCATCTTTGTGTGTGGCTACACTTCCAGGTGCTATAGAAAATCTTTTTCCTCCCTGATACCAGCATATGTCTTGAGATTTTGTAGATGCTATAGGAAGGACAGTGATTTAATTTGGAAGTATATTGATTCCAAATAGAAGTAGAACATTCAGATAGTGATGCCCAACAGGAAGCAGGATTTATGGCAATAAAGTGATAACATGATTATTATAAACCAGCTCATTATTAATGGGTTTATGCTTCAAATGTTAAATTTGCCACATTCATTTAACTACCTGAGACACCGCTGAAGTGATAGCATAGGGATTATTTCTAAGTCGAGCTTAATAAGGTCAATGATATTGGGAGAGAAGACAGTAACTTGTAGCAAATATTAATACATAACAACTGGAAAAGTGTGAATGAAGGAATGATGGCACAATATTTAGGAGACAGTACAAGGAAAAGAAGATTCCTCTCCCAAACCATGTACAGAATTCATGTCACAAAATTTTTAGTGTAAGGCAAGAATATTGGAGTTTAATTGCTGACAACACTAAAACGGAAAAGCTTAGAATTTTGGAACATTAGGTTTGTGAAAGAGTAGTGCTGAGAAGCAGGCCAATACAAAAGTTATTAATTGGAGGGTCATATATGAAATATAAGTTAATGGGAATTGCCAGAGAAATTGCAGATATCCAAAATAAGATAAAGGATTAAATAAATAATTCAGGAAGATTAACATTGAAGTAACTGAGACTTCCAGAGAGGCCAGAGTAAATAGACAGCAGAAATTATCAAAGACACAAGACAAGGGAAGTCTCCCAGAAGTGAAGGACATGAATCTTCATAGTAAAAGAGTCCATGGACAACTCAGACAAACAGGAAGTTATCAACATGAGGGCACAGCATTAAAATTTGTCTAGGATAAAAGGAAAAGGAATAAGTTATAAATAAGTTCTGTAAAATCTCCCAAAGAGATTAAAATAGGTCACAAATAAAAGAACAAGAAAAAATGGCATTGACCTTTTCAATAATAACATTAGATTCTAAAGGACAATGGAAAAGCAACTGCATTTATGGCTAATATATGATTTCCAACCTAGAATTCTATAAGATAGTCAGCCAAATTTGCAAGTTATGTGAGGATAGAATACATTTTTCCAATATACAATGACTAAGAAAATGTAATCTCTTTGATTAGGAATTTAATGGAAAATACACTTCTCATATTGTAATTGAGAAAGCTATCCTGATTTTATCTCTGGGCCTAATACAGGCTTCTCTGTTCCCATGCCCTTTGATAGCATCCTGTCAAGATGACTCTATCTAGCCATGTGACTTGCTTTGAACAATAGGATATCAGTAAATTTGATGCCAGAAGGGATTTGAAAGAGAGCTGGCACATTTTCCCTTCCTTTTGCTTCTGTAAATTGCCTTGAGAATATGTCAAGAGAACAGGGCTACTCTGCTGGAGGACTATGAGAAATATGTGTATGTGAGAAACCCATGAAGGGTTTCTCTGAGTCAACCAGTTGGGGCCATACTAAACCAGCATGCCTCAAGATGACCTAGACAGGTAACATCCATACGTGAGTAAGCTCAGTCAGGATAAGCCAAGTCCTACCTTGTCAGTAAACCCCCACCTCTCCAGCCAACCTATAGACTTAATAAGTATTTTCAGTAACAGCTTTTTATATATACCACTTAAAACAGCTTTTTACATAAACCACCAAATATATTTAACAAAGAAGTGGACAACCAACAGAACTAAAAGCTAAAATGGATTAACCTAGCTGATAGGTGCAATGTATATGTTTTCTTTCCATTTAGCCTTATAGTAGTAAACAATTTGATATTTCAAAATCATGAACATGTTCAAATATTTTTAAATAATGGTGGATAAGGCTCTACATAAAAAGTTTTATGCTAAAGGAATTCTCTTGTTTATGTTGTTACTGTTATGTTTGATTTGAATGAGAGGAGAAGTAGAATTCTGGAAATACACTTGGGTTGGGGGAAATGAATATTAATGCTGTCTTCTAGCCTGAAAACATGAGGGTCTAGAATAATAAGTAGCTGACAGGACCCGAGTATCCTTAGCGATAGGTACATGTTTCTGTTGGGGCAAAAACTAAAATTGATTTAGTTTGTTTTTCTAATGAACAGAGCTTCTTGAGCAGCACAGATTACTGTGGATAGGAGAGTTTTGGAGACAGGAGTTCACAATGAGGGACTGTGTTTTTACCTTTGACTGAGGAACTAGACATGAAAGGTATGGATCAATTTAACTGGCTTCCCAACACTGAACACTCTCTGTTCATAGTATTTCTTGGTGTGAGAATTGCTTGAAAACCCCCACATTTTCTGGGTCTGGACTTCTACAGAAATTTTATAAAGAGTTAACCATGCAAAGATAAATTTTAGCTCAGACTCTAATTTCATTATCGCATACACTGAAATATCTGATTCAGAATTAATCAGTTTGTGTTTGTACATGAATGCATAGATTACAATTGTTATCCAAGGAAAATGTTCCTTTTAAAATAGTGAAACTGGAAGCTTTCCTTGATCTGAGTAGTATATGGGAAGAAAACACATGATTGGAAATCCAAACATATCATTTAAAAAAAACAAAGTTAAGTTTCAAAGTTACATTTAACTGGAGGATAAAACTTTTAAATATAGTGTGACATAAATGTGCCCAAGTAAATCACTGTGTTTTGATGGAGAAAAGATTATCATTTAAAGTAAACCAGTTTCTCTTTCTGTATGAAACAGACATTACAACAAGAAATAAAAAAGCTAACAACACAGTCATTAAGTGAGGATAAAAATGTTCTGTGATTCTATATTTTATGAGAATATATTAACAATAACTTTAAGTGAATTAGCCCCCTATGATCTTCAGCCCCCCTCAAGCAAATAAAGAAGGTTTCAGTCTCAGTAAATACAAGCAAGCATACTCAGGAACATATAAGTTCAATACAAATCAAATAATCTCCATTGTCCTCATCCCCTCACATAGACATTGTTAAATAAAATGTTTGATTTCTCTTCCCACCCCCACTCATTTCCAATCACGTTACAAACCCCAGAACCCTGTATGCATGCATGTTCCTATGTATTAAAAACTACTACTAATTCTTCTCATCTTTAATTTACCCATATTTGATTGTCCAAAGAATTCAAATTAATCTTATATAAATTTTTAATATGGCATTGCTCTTCAGCAAATAACACTTTGGCAATAGGGTATCATCTGGTTATACAATAAGGAATTTAAAGCTATATGAGTGACTTCGCTACTTTCTAATATGTATATGCAAACCTCTGATTTTCTATGTAAAAAGCCATAAATATTTGCTTCCTTAGTAAGATGTTCATTGAGACCCTTACTTCTGCAAGTTACAGAGGATGTTACAGACTGAATTCAATTAATGTTGTGTGTTATTTAGTATTGAGAGAAAATAAAAGATGACCTCAATTGCCATATGTAATTCTATATATTACAGACAGAAATGAAATTGTAAAAATGTTGCAAAATGCTGTTCATCAGCTTCAGTCACCAATTTCTGTTAATAAGATTGGAAGAATTAAAAGGAAACAGACTCATTTGGGTTGACAATTTCTCACAAATATAGAGTATATATAGAGAAGTTAGCCTATTATCCAGTCATAAGCAGAGTTAAGTAACAGATAACCTAGGACACTTCTCAAACCATCAAAATAAAAGTAAGAAAAAATATGAATTTTAACATAAAATGTAAAACATAGTAGAAATTTGTGATTTTTAAATTTTTGCTTCTGACATCATTTTGATACACAAATTGTAGTTTTGCTTAAAATATACCTAAACTTAACATGAAATAGAGGTTCAATAATGAGTATGCTGGGAATTTTTGGTTTTGTTTAATATGTGCATAGCCATGAAGCATAGGTGAATTATCTTCATTTACATCACCATGTAAAGGACATCCTCAAGATCCTTGTTTTCTTGTATATTTAATATCCTCAGTATAACCACAGTTGTCGGATATTTCAAGCACTGGACTTCCATACTTTAAAATGTTCCAGAGCTATTGGTATACTGTTGTTTAATCACACCTTATTTTAAATGCTCTCATGAAAGTGTTGACCAAGGAGAACTATAATAAAACATATCTTAATAGTTTTAGGTGAAAGTTGGACTTGTTTTTGCACTTCTTAAATTATAATGACAAGAATGCTCAGATTTTCTTTTAAAGGAACAGTTAAAATTGTTTCAGAAATTGGCAAGGATGGATGAGGGTATCTCCATTGTGCTTTGTGTGTATGCATGTGTATGTGGGGTGAGGTTGTCAATAATACAAGGGACAAAACTGAGCTCTCCTAGTATCATATCATCTTACCCTAAAAAGGGGGCCCCCTTCCCTGTAGATGTGTATAGTAACTTCAAAAACGAATACATATAACTTAGTGAAAAATGCCCCAATTGTTTTTGTTTTTCTAATTTCACCACAGACCAATGAATACTCGGTTTACACAGTGATGTAGAGGTGAGTGCAGGTAAATAACCATGTTTTCACTGGTCTTTTCACCACAAACACAGATAAATCGTCCCAGTGGCAAATGACTATAACCTGAACATATACTACATTTTCCCCACAGAGTAACATCATCACATTTCACAAGTAGAACGTGGCATCCATTGGTCTGAGAGACAGACACAGTATATAAATGATCCTATTTTGAAGAAAAATGAAAACCTTGTAAGGTTTGATATGATAATGGGAGTGAAGTTATGAAGACAATTATTATGTGGGCACTGTAGAAATATCACACAAGGACTACTCCAAAGCACTGGTTTATCCTCTTAAAGCACTATATTTTATCACACTGTTTACAGATATATCCAAATGGGACCTTATCAGGGAGAATGTCATCTTAATTTCTATTAGAAATTCCTGACTTTCTCATATTTAGATCAAAAGTCTGTGAGCTGTGTGAACTACAAAACATCTATGTTCACAAAGAGTTCAATGACAGAAGAGGGATTTTGCCAATTCCTCCAGGCTTGAACAACTTAAGGTCAAAGGAAAAAGCTAAAGGAACTAATTCATATGAGATTATTTTATTAAAAAGAAAACTAATGCACGCTGTTGTTTACTCTTTCATATTTGAGGAACCCGCCTTCTACCATGTTCTTAAAATAATTGCCCGCTTCCCTTGGTTTTATCTATTCTAGCTTTTCCAAAGTTGCACACTGACAATCCTTAAAATGATTAAATCCTGATAGAAATGTGGTAGTTTTCATGTGTGTGCAGATGTATCTCCCTTCCTTTTTACTTAGATTTACTAGGTATGTTCAATCATGGACTCTATGGATAGATGATTTTAAAATACTGTATATTTGTTTCTTTTGTATCAAGGGGATATAGTCACCAATACATTACTATAAAGGAAAAAAATAAGCAAGCCCATGTAAGAGAGGGAAGAGGCTTCTAACCCAGGTGATGAAAGAGCATTTCTATGATTCATCAGTAGTTGGAAACAGTTCTTTCTCTTGCAGTCTTAGGATTTATCGTTCTCCTGGATTGGTTAATTAATTAAGTTTTCTGTCCAGACAAGCTAAAATTGACAACAAGAATCTATTGAAACCTAGTAAACTTTTTTAATAAACTGCCTTTTTTTCCTATCTTGCTCTCAAAATATATTTTTCCTGCCTTAGTTGACTTAAGTTTAGCAAATGAAAACTTAATGGAGAGCATGGAGCACAATACATCTTCACAACAGCAGTGTTTACAGAACAAATTGCTCCATATCTGCAGCTAGAAATAAGAGTTCAGAGGAACTCTAAATGTTGGGAAACTTATAAGGTGGGGGCACTTTTTAAGATTCAGGGTTTTTTTCTATATATGAAGTACTCACATTTTTCTTTTCCCTAATAAATCCATTCTATTTTTTGTATTTCTAAATACTCTAACAGGCAGATTAAAAATAGGAGTTATATACAGTTACTGACATTTAGAAAAAACCTGACAATGTATTAAATATTTTAATTTTTAGATAGCTTTTTGTATCTTTTAAATTATTTTCATAATTAGGATAATATCCAAATAATCTTAAAAATAATTTCAGTAGTAAGAGCATTTTATGTGAATGACACTGTTTGGAAACCAAAAGCCAGTGGAGTCAAAATGATCAATGCTATTATTATAAAATTGTCAATGTAAGCTATTTACCATATATCAAGTGTAGTTAATAGATTTAAGGTAATGTAAAAACCAGTGTGACTGCCTAGCGTGCTAAGTCAGAGTGGAATGTGAGGCTGTCTTTTCTTGAATGAATGAGCACTAAGATTGATGAGCAATTCCTGTTATGGAAGAGAAGTAATAGCACTTCTGCTTCAGATTTGTCATTCCTGATATAAAACTAAGTTAGAGTGATTTGTTATATAGAAAGTAAACTATATATGATCAGTTTCTATTAGAAAGAGTTCTGTATTTGCCATAATGCTTTCAATGCCTTCCTTTCACTAGTGTTTTTCTCTGTGCCATCAAATATTTGTTGATTCAATTAAAGGAAAAATTTAATTCACCTGTTTTTATGGCCCCATTCTGGAACATTTTCTTACCTGAAATTTCTCTGCCTTCCGAAAACTGTAAGGTATCCAACTTAACCATTCTCTACAGTTCTCAGTTACATTGCATATAATTTCTCTTTTACCTCATGAAGACTACATCTTGAGTGCCATGTTTTATCTCACTTATCAGCCCTTGATGAAATTCATGGATTTTTCTAGATAGCTTAAATGCTATGATCTCCCACTTCAAATATGATTATACCACAGAGAATAAAGACTATTAGGAAAGTTAGCTTCCTTCCCCATTATTCTGTCCCTTCCCCCAATTTTGACATTTTGTTGCTTTATACCCATCCTCATGAGACAGGGACCATGGGTGTAGTCAGAGTAGGGTGAGGGCCTCTGGAGGGGGCAGGGCGGGATATTTGCAGTCAGAGCAATGTAACTACATGCAAGGAAACCCCCCTGCTAAAACTCTATGTTTAACATTGAGCTCTAGAATCATTCTTCAGTGAAATCAGTTAATGTTCCCCAGATAAAGAAGAGTAGCACTAGCTAAACATTTGTAACCATGTGTAAGATTCACTTTAGCATGCTAAAAGGCCCAGGCCTATGTGCTGTTGTCTTTCCTCCTTCCGATCTGACAAGGTGATTCTGCAAACTGAGCAACTAACTTAGCATGCAGACCCAGCTGTAAACAGCATAGTAAAAGGCAGGAAGAATTCCATCTTGAAGATAAGATTGCATTTTAACACCCAGGAAGTTCAAGAGGCAAGATTCTTTAGCAAGTAGACAATACCTCAGCCCCCCTTGGGAGCTGAGCAAGCAGCCTTTTGATATGCTCCCAGACCCAGGTGCCAGTGTCCCAGAGAGAAATCAAGGCAGGAAATTCCTTATGTTAAGTTAATTTTTAATATTCAGGGGCCACTTAACAAGTCCACACCCCTAAACTCTTTTTCACATTCTCGAAAAATCCTCAACTGTCTATAAAACCCCTAGACAGCGCACCACTACGGACTCTCTTGTCCCCTCCTGGCGTGAGCCGGGAGCTCTGTCCTTTCACTTTATCTCTAAATAAAAGCCTGTACCTTGCCCTCCTACCTTGACTGTTTGTGAAGCTCATTCTTCAACTCCGCAAACAAGAACCCTGGCATCACTCACAGTTCTCTTTTCTGACCCAGAAGAGAATGCATCCATCTTATTCTTTACAGCCTGTTTCTTAACCATGCTTCAGATGCCATTTCCTCCTGCTTCTCCATGATTATGTCATATAAATTTTCCCACTCTTCCTTGTCTCCATCTCTACCAACATACTGCCCTCAACAAATAAACATTCCTAAATCAACTCCCTCTTAAAGATCACTATGGCAACAGAAATACCTCCATAGACCTATATTTCACTTTAGTTTATAGGCTTGTCTCTTTGCCTCCTTTCTTAACAAACTTTTTCAAAGTGAAGTTCATATTCTCTGATTCACAAAAGAGGCAGTCCATCACTGTGTTGATAATAATGAGTCTGGAAGATAGTGTAGGCTGGAATCCTGTGCAACTTTTTCCTTATAATGTAACATTGGGCAAGTTATATAAACTGTCTTTGAAAGTTTCTGTATCTATAAAACGAGATAGCACATGTTCAATATGGATATGTGAGAAATAAAGTGTTTAAATTATGGTAGGATGAATTCTAATTCTGTATTGTCCATCTGATTCTTCATCTTTTCCAACAGCTTATGTCTGCTTTGGCAGTGCCTGAAGTCACACTTGCACAATTTCTCACTTAGATTATTAATAACTTCCTGTTTTATATTATTGCCTACTGCCAACTTGTTCTAACCAATTTCCTAACCCAACTACTAGAATGTTTATTATTTTCAAAAGAAACCTTCCTTTGTTACTACCTGGTGAATATTTAAAAAGGATTCCCACTACCAAGCAGTATTCTAAAAAGTTTTATCTAGTTATTTGCATTAGAATCAGCTGGGATGCTTTGCTACAGAATATCTCAAAGCCCTATGTACAGAATCAGCATCTTCAGGTAATTATCATGCCACAATGCATTATAGGTTTGATTCCCACATATTTTGCATGAAATATAAATCTTATTATTATTGGCCACTATTCTCCTTGCACATAATGTTGCACCACACTTAACTTGTAATGGAAGTTTCCCAAACATGGAAATTCTTTCATAGTGTACTGCATTTGTACATGACTCTCTAGAAACCTGGAATATTTCCACTTTTACTGAATTAATTTTTCAATGTGCCTGTGCTTCAAGAAGTTTCCATTGACAATGAATTTCCATCTCTTTTTCTACTATCACATAGGTTTAATGCCTTTACTGCTGCTTGTGCTTTTATCTGTCATTATGCATATCTCACTTTAATGTCTTTCCCAGCAAATTGTAATTTTGTATAAGAAGATTATAAAGAAGAATCTTTTATTTCTGCATCCTTAGCACTAGCACATTGTATTGCTGGTAATAAGGACTGTACAATGATTTGTTTATCACCCACCTAGTTACTTATTGATCCATCTACTCATATAATTGTCTATTTATTTGTATAGTCATTTATTTATCTGTTCATAGATTTATTACAGTAAGGATCAATTAGTTAACTACATAAAATATATGATAAACTATATGTTATATTAAAAGGGAATAAACAAAGAAAGCGAGACAACTTTATTGAAGATAATATATATCCAAACCTACTATGATGAGTTACATACCTACATTATGACAAATGAGTTTGTCCTTTACACACTAGCCATCTCCATAAGACAATCAACATTATCAAATTGCTCAGTGAGAATTCTCCTGGAGCTCAATATACTAACATCAATAAAGAACACCATCTTAAAAAACATTGCTGCTAAACCTATTCTGTTTTAACAGAACCCTAATCGTTCTATTCTACATAGCAGTTAGATAGAGCCATCTGAGTGAGTTCTGTCAATGTAATATAGTAAGAAGTATGGTTTATCCAATCTAAGTATGGCCTATAAAATACCTTTCATGAAATCTATGCTGTCTCTCCCCCCTCTTTTCTAGACCAAATGGGGAGCACCCACTGAGGGACTCTAAAGCCTTCATAGTGAGAAAGCCACAAGACAGAATACCCAGCAGTCTCCATTAGCAAAACAAAGGCTGCCTAAGTGGACTGAGATGGATGACGTAAGTAAGCTTTTATTGTGTTATCTAACTAAAAAAAGTTTTGTCTTAAATCTTAGAGCAATTAGCCAATTTTAGCTATTAAAAAAAAGTCACTGTAGATCCTTCAGAGTTGCTTAGGATCGTTTGGTGTTTTTTTTTTTTTGCATTCATATCATTTTACTTTGTTTTCTTTAACATATAATGAAAATGCCTTGACATTTAAATCTAAGACAGATTGATAATATTTTTTTGTTTTGAGAGGGCATCTCTCATATTTATTGATCATATGGTTGTTAACAACAATAAAATTCTGTATAGGGGACTCAATGCACAATCATTAATCAACCCCAAGCCTAATTCTCAACAGTCTCCAATCTTCTGAAGCATAACGAACAAGTTCTTACATGGTGAACAAGTTCTTACATAGTGAATAAGTTCTTACATGGTGAACGATGCAAAGGCAGTCATCACAGAAACTTTCAGTTTTGATCACACATAGGATTGTTTGTTTTTATAATAACTTTTGCTATAAGGTAATGGCAAAATAAAATGCCTTTTTTTCTTAATTGCCATAAATTTACTAGGTAAACAGATTTCTGGTGATCTGCTGAAATCTGAGAATGTATTTTAAACATATGGAAGATTTCATTATCTGACTAATTTTGGAGTAACCCTCTCTCCATATTATGTGTCTCATCCTGGATTTTGATGACTATTCAGTAACTGTGAAGTAGTGGCCCTTAAGTTTAAAGAAAAGAGTAAAATAATTTAATTCATCTCATTTTTTTCCCCTGTAGCTCTAGTCAAGAGAATAAAGGAAAAAAGTGACAGCGAATAGAATGGAGGTCAAAACCTTCCCCATGGGCAGGAAGCACCTGGTTTAAACTGATTTTAAGAACAGAATTGCAGGAATGGTTTCTTGATACTTTCAAACTGTAGCATTAATCTTTCTGCTAATTCCCACCCTTGGTGTAAGCTCTGACATGCCCTGAGTATAAAGAGGAACATTAAATACAAATCTGGCTAATGATTGGTGAAAATTTGGTTATTCTACTAGTAATCCTAATAGTATTATAGCATTTAAATAATGGGTAAAAATTCTAGAAATAACATCTTTATGTTTTACTTTTGTCTAAGAGAATTGTTCAGGGTAACTTCTGTATTTTGTAGGATACTGGTAGCTTAAATAAAGAGACACAGTTCCTAAATATTCATTGTAAATGGGTACAAATCAGGGATCAAGTCACTGATAGGCAATCTTCTTAAGGATTAGCAACTGAATTCAGTATGGGTACAGACTAAATTTTACATTCTTACAAAAACATTTTCACAACCATCATCTCTTTCACCAAATTTCATGCTGTAATTCTGTCACAATTCTCATTTTCTCATAAGAGTTTAAACACCTGTTTAGAGTTAATAATCTGGAATATAAATAGGAAGTTCTTTCTGGTGCGTCCCTCCTATTTTCTTTCTTCTGCAGAAGCTAAGGAAGGCTAGAGGCATGCAAGTAAAATAAAAAATAAAAAATGAGGAAGTGAATTATAATAAAATATTTGTTATGTTTTGAGTAAAAAATTGGGTCAATCATTTGTCAGTTTGTTCTATGTAAAGCTCACTGGTCTTTAGATTTTAAAAAATTAAACTGTAAGGAATGTTATGAAATCACAGCGCAAATTTACATGGTTGGACCTGAGATCCTAAAATCTTCACTTATCAAAATGAAAAAAATAATACCCTATAACTTTCCTTCTTAAAAAAAAAAAGCAATATCTTCAATTACTTAAGCAGGCCGTATTTAAGTTGTGCATATTAAGTTGTGAAGGTAGTTTCCATAAACCATCCATTGATAGCAGTCTTCTTACCTCAGTCTCGATGCTCTTGCTTAAGGGGATAAAAACAAGGTATAAGTCATCTTACCGCTTGTTCATTTTAAGTACCATGTCTGGTCATGACCTTACCAGTCTTTCTCTCATTTACATGCTTCCCGGCTTCCATTTCATTAAGCTGTCAATGTCAAGCCGAAAGGAACTTTTCCTTATCTGAGCTGATAGCAGCGATGTTTGTTCCCTTGTATCTTCATCTTTCAGTGAGAAAGCAAGATTTGGAAACAAATTTATCACAGTACATGGAAGCACTGAATTAGAAAAGACAGTTTCAGAGCAATGACATGCTATTTTTCCCCTCTGATGCACACTCCAAGATATGTCAAATACACTGTATTAAAGCTTTACAACTTTTGAAAGCTCTCCCAACCTCTTTCTTTTGTTGTTCTCATTGCTGGTGTTCTTTTTACTTTTCCTTGTTTTGTTTTGTTTCTATTGGCTCTGAGTAAGGAACACCTTTTCTAGATGACTGTGTTTATTTACCAGATACTATATTTTCCTAAGCAACATCAAAGTAGAAAACAAATGTCTATGTGCTGTCTTGAGGAATTTTCTTGAGTCCAATCAATTCCCTCTAATATATGAACCTTTCCAAAATATTCCAGAAAGGTGATGCATACAGCTTATCTTGCCACTGCCATAATGGAGCACTATTACACTGAAAGACAAGACAGTTAAAGCATTTACAAGGCTGTTGGGTAGATAATGGCCTTCCTGTAATAGCCACTACAAACCTAATTCATGTTGAAATATTGAAACAACTGTGACGAAGTTCACCATTACTACTTCCATGCTACTCCCCTGTACAGATCTGTTCTGAAATGCTTACTAGAAATCCACTGTGGGCTTCGAATATAGTAGGTGCAAAGGTCACTCTGGTGAGCAGCACAGAACTTATGCTACCCTTAAGAACCTTACTTTCTACTTTGGAAAACAGAATATATTTTGCTTATTACAAAATGTTATTTGTAACATGAAAATGATATATACAGAAGGATATAGGAATATATATATGAAAAGGATACCTCATTTTGCTGGGATTTCTAGAAAGTTTTCCTGGAAAGGATGAGGTATAATCAGATTTCTAAGTGATGAGTAAGAATTAGGAAAGTGAGGAGGTAATACAAAAAGAATTGAAAACATAAATGAAACCCAGAAGTAGCATGACTCTTCTGTAACTTTTAAGCAAATTGAAATCTTTCTGCATTTATTCATCACAACAGTCCAATGCAACAGTACTAGTCCTTAAATATTGCTTACTGGTAAGGAAAGTAAGGCTCAGAGACATAAGTCGATTATTAATGGTCACACAAATAATAAGTAGAATAGCCATCTGATGAATACATTTTCTCTTCAATGTATTGTAATTTCCAATAATAGGACCATCATACACAGTATGCATCCAATTTTTGATTGCTAAATTAATGAACAAGTGAATGATACCAGTGCCATTCACTTACTCTTATATTATGATTTTACCTTACTAGACAAAAAAAAAAATGTCTGTAGCTAGGTAAAACATGATTGATGCTTTTAGAGATCTGAAAGTGATTTAACTTACCCAAAGCTTTTATTTCTAATCTAAAAATTATCAAATGTACTACAGCACATTTTTCTCTCTTAAATTTTATCTACATTGCATGGTAAGACAGAAGCCCATTACATGTTATTAGGTGTCTTCCTGGGAATGTGATTTAAAAAGAAAAAAGGTAGATTTGAGTTTCAGGGCAGACATTCACTAGACATGTGATCGTGGAGAAATAAAAATCTGGAAGTTTTTCCATGTGTAAATGCCATAAAATGATCTCTCTTTACCAGCTTTTTCTAAGATTCAATTGAATTGCTCATGTGTGGTCTCTATCACAGTACCTGCCAATATTGAACATTTAATAAGTGTTAGTATCCTCTATCTTACACCATTTTTGAATTGAAATTGTTACTTTTCATGAGTTGCTACGATTTATTTTATGTCAACCTGGAAACTATAAAATCGTTGATATAAAATCTATGGTTTTGGTCATGGAAAATACATCACATAGAGGTTTTTTCTTTTATTCATTTTGTTATCATTAATCTACAATTACATGAATGAGATTATGTTTACTAGGCTCTCCCCATCACCAAGTCCCTCCCACACACCCGTTCACAGTCACTGTCCATCAACATAGTAAGATGCTGTAAAATCACTACTTGTCTTCTCTGTGTTGCAAAGCCCTCCCCATGCCCCCCCGCACTATACATGTTAATCATAATGCCCCCTTTCTTTTTTCCCACCCTTATCCCTCCCTTCCCACCCGTCCTCCCCAGTTCCTTTCCCTTTGGTAACTGTTAGTTCATTCTTGGGCTCTGTGCTTCTGCTGCTGTTTTGTTCCTTCAGTTTTCTTTTGTTCTTATATTCCACATATGAGTGAAAGCATTTGGTACTTGTCTTTCTCCTCCTGGCTTATTTCACTGAGCATAATACCCTTTAGCTCCATCCATGTTGTTGCAAATGGTAGGATTTGTTTTTTTCTTATAGCTGAGTAATATTCCATTGTGTATATGTACCACATCTTCTTTATCCATTCATCTACTGATGTACATTTAGGTTGCTTCCATATCTTGGCTATTGTAAATAGCACAGCGATAAACATAGGGGTGCATCTGTCTTTTTCAAACTGGAGTGCTGCATTCTTAGGGTAAATTCCTAGAAGTGGAATTCCTGGGTCAAATGGTATTTCTATTTTCAGCATTCTGAGGAACCTCCATACTGCTTTCCACAATGATTGAACTAATTTACATTCCCACCAGCAGTGTAGGAAGGTTCCCCTTTCTCCACAGTCTCGCCACCATTTGTTATTGTTTTGTTCTATTGATGGTGTCCTTTGCTGTACAGAAGCTTTTCAGCTTGATATAATCCCATTTGTTCATTTTTTGCTTTTGTTTCCCTTGCCTGGGGAGATATGTTCAAGAAGAGGTCACTCATATTTATGTCTAAGAGATTTTTGCCTATGTTTTTTTCTAAGAGTTTTATGGTTTCATGACTTACATTCAGGTCTTTGATCCATTTTGAATTTACTTTTGTGTATGGGGTTAGACAGTGATCCAGTTTCATTCTCTTACATGTAGCTGTCCAGTTTTGCCAGCACCATCTGTTGAAGAGACTGTCATTTCCCCATTGTATATCCATGGCTCTTTATCGAATATTAATTGACCATATATGTTTGGGTTAATATCTGGGGTCTCTATTCTGTTCCACTGGTCTGTGGCTCTGTTCTTGTGCCAGTACCAAATTGTCTTGATTACTATGGCTTTGTAGTAGAGCTTGAAGTTGGGGAGTGAGATCCCCCCCACTTTATTCTTCCTTAACAGGATTGCTTTGGCTGTTCGGGGTCTTTGATGTTTCCATATGAATTTTTGAACTATTTGTTCCAGTTGGTTGAAGAATGCTTTGGGCAGGATGGCCATTTTGACGATATTAATTCTTCATAGCCAAGAACATGGAATGAGTTTCCATTTGTTAGTGCCTCTTTAATTTCTCTTAAGAGTGTCTTATAGTTTTCAGGGTTTAGGTCTTTCACTTCCTTGGTAAGGTTTATTCCTAAGTATTTTATTCTTTTTGATGCAATTGTGAACGGAATTGTTTTCCTGATTTCTCTTTCTATTAGTTCATTGTTAATGTATAGGAAAGCTACAGATTTCTGTGTGTTAATTTTGTATCCTGCAACTTTGCTGAATTCCGATATTAGTTCTAGTAGTTTTGCAGTGGAGTCTTTAGGGTTTTTTATGTACAATATCATGTCATCTGCAAATAGTGACAGTTTAACTTCTTCTTTACCAATTTGAATTCCTTGTATTTCATTGTTTACTCTAATTGCCATGGCTAGGACCTCCAGTACTATGTTGAACAACAGTGGGGAGAGTTGGCATACCTGTCTTGTTCCCGATCTCAGAGGAAAAGCTTTCAGTTTCTCACTGTTCAGTATGATGTTGGCTGTGGGTTTATCATATATGGACTTTATTATGTTGAAGTACTTGCCCTCTATACCCATTTTGTTGAAGGTTTTTATCATGAATGGATGTTGAATTTTGTCAAATGCTTTTTCAGCATCTATGGAGATGATCATATGGTTTTTGGCCTTCTTTTTATTGATGTGGTGGATACTGTTGATGGATTTTCGAATGTTGTACCATCCTTGTATCCCTGGGATGAATCCCACTTGGTCATGGTGTATGATCCTTTTGATGTATTTTTGAATTCGGTTTGCTAATGTTTTATTGAGTATTTTTGCATCTACGCTCATCAGGGATATTGGTCTGTAGTTTTCTTTTTTGGTGGGGTCTTTGCCTGGTTTTGGTACTAGGGTGATGTTGGCTTTATAGAATGAATTTGGGAGTATTCCCTCCTCTTCTATTTTTTGGAAAACTTTAAGGAGAATGGGTATTATATCTTCTCTGTATGTCTGATAAAATTCCGAGGTAAATCCATCTGGCCCGGGGGTTTTGTTCTTTGGTAGTTTTTTGATTACCTCTTCAATTTCTTTGCTGTTAATTGGTTTGTTTAGATTTTGTGTTTCTTCTTTGGTCAGTCTTGGAAGGTTGTATTTTTCTTGGAAGTTGTCCATTTCTTCTAGGTTTTCCAGCTTGTTAGCATATAGGTTTTCATAGTATTCTCTAATAATTCTTTGTATTTCTGTGGGGTCTGTCGTGATATTTCCTTTCTCGTTTCTGATTCTGTTGATGTGTGTTGATTCTCTTTTACTGTTAATAAGTCTGGCTAGAGGCTTATCTATTTTGTTTATTTTCTTGGAGAAACAGCTCTTGGTTTCATTGTTTTTTTCTATTGTTTTATTCTTCTCAATTTTATTTATTTCTTCTCTGATCTTTATTATGTCCCTCCTTCTGCTGACTTTAGGCCTCATTTGTTCTTCTTTTTCCAGTTTTGATAATTATGATGTTAGACTATTCATTTGGGTTTGTTCTTCCTTCTTTAAATATGCCTGGATTGCTATATACTTTCCTCTTTAGACTGCGTCCTACAGAAGTTGGGGCTTTGTGTTTTTGTTGTCATTTGTTTCCATATATTGCTTGATCTCTATTTTAATTTGGTCGTTGATCCATTGATTATTTAGGAGCATGTTGTTAAGCCTCCATGTGTTTGTGAGCCTTTTTGCTTTCTTGGTACAATTTATTTCTAGTTTTATACCTTTGTGGTCTGAAAAGTTGGTTGGTAGGATTTCAATCTTTTTGAATTCACTGAGGCTCTTTTTATGGCCTAGTATGTGGTCTATTCTGGAGAATGTTCCATGTGCACTTGAGAAGAATGTGTATCCTGTTGCTTTTGGGTGTAGATTTCTATAGATGTCTATTAGTACCATCTGTTTTAGTGCATTGTTCAGTGCCCCCTGTGTTCTTACTTATTTTCTGTCTTGTGGATCTTTTCTTTGGAGTGAATGGTGTGTTGACGTCTCCTAAAATGAATGCATTGCATTCCATTTCCTCCTTTATTTCTGTTAGTATTTGTTTCACATATGCTGGTGCTCCTGTGTTGGGTGCATATATATTTATAATAGTTATATCCTCTTGTTGGACTGAGCCCTTTATCATTATGTAATGTCCTTCTTTACCTCTTGTTACTTTCTTTGTTTTGAATTCTATTTTGTGTGATACTAGTACTGCAAAACCTGCTGGTTTCTCCCTGTTGTTTGCATGAAATATCTTTTGCCATCCCTTGACGTTTAGTCTGTGCATGTCTTTGGGTTTTAGGTGAGCTCTTGTAAGCAGCATATAGATGGGTCTTGTTTTTTAATCCATTCAGTGACTCTATGTCTTTTGATTGGTGCATTCAGTACATTTACATTTAGAGTGATTATCGATAGGTATGTGCTCATTGCCATTGCAGGCTTTAGATTCGTGGTTACCAATGTTTCAAGGTTAATTTCCTTACTATCTTAGGGTCTAAGTTAACTCACTTATTATGCTGTTACAAACATAATCTAAAGGTTCTTTTCTGTTTCTCCTCCTTTTTTTTCCTCCTTCATCCTTTATGTATTAGGTATCATATTCTGTACTTTCATCTATCCCTTGATTGACTTTGGGGATAGTT
Organism: Manis pentadactyla; assembly: GCF_030020395.1. NCBI lineage: Eukaryota > Metazoa > Chordata > Mammalia > Pholidota > Manidae > Manis > Manis pentadactyla. The sequence continues at coordinate 120,972,019 of NC_080023.1, read as the reverse complement.
AATTTAATTTTGCATTTGCTTAGTAATTAGCTGTTCTACTTTCTTTACTGTGGTTTTATTACCTCTGGTGACAGCTATTCAACCTTGGGAACACTTCCATCTATAGCAGTCCCTCCAAAATAGACTGTAGAGATGGTTTGTGCGATGTTAATTCTCTCAGCTTTTGCTTATCTGGAAATTGTTTAATCCTGCCTTCAAATTTAAATGATAATCTTGCCGGATAAAGTAATCCTGGTTCCATGCCCTTCTGCTTCATGGCATTAAATACATCATGCCACTCCCTTCTGGCCTGTAAGGTTTCTGCTGAGAAGTCGGATGTTAGCCTGAAGGGCTTTCCTTTGTATATTGCCTGATTTCTGTCTCTGGCTGCTTTTAACAGTCTGTCCTTATCCTTGATCTTTTCCATTTTTATTACTATGTGTCTTGGTGTTGTCTTCCTTGGGTCTCTTGTGTTGGGATATCTGTGGATCTCCATGGCCCGAAAGACTATGCCCTTCCCCAGATTGGGAAAGTTTTCAGCAACTACCTCCTCAAAGACACTTTCTATCCCTTTCTCTCTTCTTCTTCTGTTATCCCTATAATGCAAATATTTTTCGGCTTGGATTGGTCACACAGTTCTCTCAATATTCTTTCATTCCTAGAGATCCTTTTTTCTCTCTGTGCCTCACCTTCTTTGTATTCCTCTTCTGTAGTTTCTATTTCATTTATCGTCTACTCCACTGTATCCAACCTGCTTTTAATCCCCTCCATCCTGCTCTTCAATGATTGGATCTCTGACCTGAATTCATTCCTGAGTTCTTGGATGTCTTTCCGTACCTCCATTAGCATGTTGATGATTTTTATTTTGCACTCCCTTTCAGGAAGAGTCAAAAGGTCCATATCATTTAAATCTTTCTCGGGAGTTGTATTAATAATTTTACTCTGGTCCATGTTTCTTTGGCATTTCATATGGTGCCCTCTAGTGTCCAGAAGCTCTATTCTGGAGCTGCTCATCCCCTGAAACAATGTCGGGGTTCACAGGAGAGTGGGGTTGGTGCCTGGGGGGAGGAAAGAGCTGTTCCCTGCTTCCCAGCTCCTATGCCTGTCTCCACTGCTTGAACCAGTGGGCCGAGCACACAGATACAAGCTTTTGTCCCATAGCAGCTGGATATGGATCTCTGCTTTCCACAAGCAGCTGGAATCCCAGTCTCTCCAGAATTCTGCCTGTATTAGCTTTCCAACCCCATAATCACACGCGTATCATGAAATCACCATGGAATGTAGGTTTGTGCTCCCAGAGCAGATCTCTGGAGCTAGGTATTCAGCAGTCCCAAGTCTTCCACTCCCTCCCTGCTCAGTTTCTCTTCCTCCCGCCGGTGAGCTGGGGTGGGAGAAATGAGCTTGGGTCCCGCTGAGCCACGGCTCTGGTACGTTACCCCGTTCGGTGAGGTCTGCTCTTTTCTCCAGGTGTGTGCAGTCTCGCACCATCCTCTTTCCTGTTACTCTCTCGGATTAGTTGCGCCAACTGTATTTTCTAATTATATCCAGTTTTAGGAGGAAGCCTCTGTCTCTCCTCTCATGCCACCATCTTTCTAGAGTTTTTTTCTTTATAGCATATAAAATTTAACTTTAATGTTGATTTCTAGTCACATGATTTATTTCTAGGGAAGTTCAAAATTTTAGCTTATGTGGTTTCTTTGGAAACCATAGGTCACAAATGGTATGGCCTCTGCATATCATTTGTTTCAACAACTCTATTTGTCATCCTAATGGGCGCGGGGCACCATACAAGGTGACCCAGGGCATAAAATCATAAGTGAGTCTATAATCCTGTAGGGTTTGTATTGGCTATGGTAGTACTGGGAAAAAATAAAAAGGGAAGAAGTAAAAGATATTTTGTAATTTAGAATCACATTATTTAAAGACTGATTCACTGTGGTGGATTGGGAGCGTAAGGAATTGAATGTGACTGAGGTTTTACACCTGAGAGTGGGAATAATGGTGGGATCATTAAAGAAGAGGGAATGGAGGATGGAAAGTGTTCAGGAGGATGCTTAGCTTACTTCTTTCCATGTTGAACTAACCATATGAGACGAATGATGTAAATTATACACAAAAAGCCAATCTCAAGTTTGATTTAGAAACCAAAATGTCAGTACTGCTTGAGAAATGGTTAAGTGGTAAATGGGATTTCCATGGGAGGAAACAGACAATTGATTGATAAATATGTAGATAGTGATAAATAGGTAGATAGGTTTTTAAAAGCCAAAGACAGAAAGAACCTAAACTGGAAGAATAGTTGTACTTTGAAGGAAGGAGCCTAAAGAGAAGCCAGCAAAGGAAAGCAAAGAATAATAAAGAAAAAAAGAAAGACTGAAAGAAAAGAAAGGTAAAAGTGAGTTTTTCTTGGAAACATTCTTGGATAAGAAGAAAAGGGAACATGGTACTGAGCCATTAATCTAAAAGTCCTCTGAAAGTCCAAAATAAGTATCATCTGTTATTTATTCATTTATTCAGAAATCTTTGAGTGTCCACTTTGTGCCAGGCATTGTTCTGGGAAATGTAAGTACAGTTGTGCCCTTGATAAGGATTTTACAACCTCTAGTATGGAATGATACACATTAAACAAATAAAGAATTTCAAGCAGTAATAAATACTACAAAGGAAAAACAAGGATTATGGGCTATTAAAGGATGGGTAGTTAGGGAAATCTTCTTTGATCAGAACCTTGAATGATGAGTCAGTTTAACACATAATGACAGAAGATAACAAAGAAAACGAGCTTTTTCTTGTTTAAAGACACTTATGGAAGGCCAGCACACTGAGAGCGGTGAATGGAGGCAGAGCAGTAAGTAATGATGTCAGGGGCTAGGGTCTTGTTGACTCACTTAATGACTTTGTATTTATTCTAATTTTAAAAGAAAATGGTTGGAACCATTTCAATAATACAAAGTTATGATATTTACTTTTTAATTCCTATCAACTGTTCCATGGCAACTGTAACAAAAGAAAAAGTATGGAGCAAGAGGACTGATAAGAATATTGTGCTGTAGCATGGGAATTAAAGACAGTCCATGGAATAAGGTAGCAAAGTATATGGATAATAAGTGATTAGATTAACAATGTGCTTTGGAAAATAGTACAATGAAGCTGATAAATGGTTGAGGCTGCTGAGGAGTGACGATCAATAGTAAGAGGAATTTCAGGGATGAAACTGATGTGCTAAAACTGTAAGAGTAGCTTGTATCCCTTGGCTACAGGACTAGACATTACTCTGGATAACGAAAAGAAATAGCCATAATAATGTAGTTTTTCTTTGAATTCAGAAATATCTGAGTTCAGTGCCTAAGTTTACCACTTCTTAGATCTGTGATTCTTTATTAATTCATTCAACACTTGTTAAGCAAACACTGGTATCTGTTCACATGCTAAGCATTGGAGAGACAAAGGTGAACAAGATAGCTATGTCTTCTGCTGTTAAATCCTTGGCAAATACCATGAAGACAAATATATAGATAGAATAATTAGAAATTAGAGGTAAGTGCTATAAGGGAATAAGTAACAAGGAGGGGACTGGCTTTCAATGCCATGGAAGCCTCAAGAGTTCTCTCAGCAGATGCGCTGTGTACAATGAAACCCCACTGTTGGAAGAAAACAAATCAAGCAAAGATTGAGGAAAGATTAAAATGGGTAGGAGAGCATGCAAAAAAACAAAACAAAACCTTGGGGCTTGAGTTTCTTCATCTGTTAAGAGGGGATTTATAATTTTAAACACATTTTTGAGAATTAAACAATAGAAAACATACATAGGAGGAAGTACACTTCTAGAAGCCTAGTAAACATTAAATAAAAGTTGTAAAACTCCCTAATTAGTTAAAACAGGGAGTTGGTATTGCCTTAGTGTTGTGAATGCAGGTGTGATTTTAGTGCTCTTAGTTATAAAGCTCACATCTTCCATATACTAGCTTTATACTCTCAGGCAATTTGCTTATTAAGATAATAGAATCTCAGAAACTTTTTTTGAAAAATGGGATCATTCCAAGGAGGTCAGCCTTCCAGGCATGGAAGACAAGGGCAGATACGATCTACAGGAGCTATAGAAAATAATCAGCACAAGGTCACTCCTCAGGTGAAGAGACTGTGGTAAAAGATTTCACCTAATTGCTAAGTACTTGAGGCAGAGTCTGAATCCAAAGTACATGATAGATTATATAACTGCCTCTCACTGCCTCTGTATCTTAATTCTCCTTGAAGTAAAATTTAAAGCTGAAAAATATGTAGATGATCCTCTATTTAGGTAACTTAGAAAGTGTTCTCATACTTTGATACACAAGTTTACAACTTAGGATAGGGGCCCCACAGGGGACGTTTGGTCATAAGTGGAGACATTTAGTTGTCACAAGGGTGAGGAAGGAAAGAGCTGCTATTAACATTTACTGGTGGAGGCCAGAGATACTGCTAAACACTGAATAATACTCAGGACAACCTCCTACAACAGAGGATTTCCCTGCTCAGAATGTCACTAGTGTTGAAGTTGAGAATCCAAGGTTAAGATTATGAAGAGGTATCTAATTCTATTAATGGTGTATGAAACAACAACACAAATTACAGGTATACTGAAAGAGGGGAGATAAAAAGATTCAGGAATATACAGAAAGTAGTTTCCTAAACCACAGTACATAAGAGTTTTTACTTTCTCTGGAAGCTGCAATCTGAAGAATGGCATGAAGGATGGCCTCTGTAAATAACTGCTTTTTGATATATCTCATCCTTGGAAATATGATATTGCTTTTTAGAAGTTGTAATAAGGAAAAAATTACACTATATGTGTGAAGTCATTAGAGGTAGTGACTTTATTTTCATAAGTGCTATCTTTACATGGGGGTGAATGGTCAACTAATAAAAAATGAGTATATGTCAATTTATTCCACTGCAAGATCATATATTCCAAAATGTTTCTTCATATGGATGAACTCTAATTAAAGCTATTGAGGATTTTATTTTAAGAACAGCTAAACAGATCTGCTGGGATTTAATGTATTTTTAACAATGAATAAGAAAATCTTTCCTAACACATGGAGCAAAGAGAATGCCATTAAGTGATATTTGTTCTGGAAGTGATATAAATGTTACTTCCAGGACCAAAGGTGATGTGGTCTCAACTGATCTGAAATACAGGCTCCTTAAAAAGAATGATGCAACAGGTAAAAATGAACAATAGAAAATTCTAATATGGGCACCTCCTTTGGACTCTCCTTACATATACCATGAAGAGTTTTTCTTCCTTTGAATACAGGACATGGATTTGCGTAAATAACAATATTCCAAGAGATGCTTTTTGGAAAGGAATAGGACCTTCCTCACTTACAGGTGGAATGGGTCATGCTTTCCACTGGGAAGAAGAGAGTTGTCCCCTGTGGTTGAAGCCAAGAGATATATGGGAGGAGAGGCTCTCTTGTTTTTCTTAAGTCGGGGAGAAATCTCATGCTGTTCCTAGTCGAGTTGGGGGAATTGGTATTTAGTGATTCAAACACTGATATCTTTCTTCATGTTTGGAGAGGGGTATGGAAAGTTCATGAACATCTTACATTTACCTAGATGCCTGGATCATGAACCTCTTTTTTATGACACAGTGGAGAAAAGGGGATAATTCATTCTTTTCCTTTTGAAAGTTCTAACAGTCCTTGGACATTTTAGACTCTGGTCTTAGTTTTGCCACTGATAATGGGAGAATAAAGTCTTATCTAAGGCTCAAAGACAAGAAAAGTGGCTAGCAGCAGAAGCAATAAGAGATTAGCAGCAAAGGCAAACAGTTGAATTCTGAGAGGGAAGACTGGGTCAGCAAGTGCAGGAGGAGTTATGTGCAGCTGGTTTCCTTAAGTTCACAGAATCGCAAAACCCGACTACTGGATACAGAACAATGATGTGTTTTATTTTAGTGGCTACCTGATGCTTAGACTCATATCTAGGATTAGTGTAAAGGATTCTGACAATAGCACATTAATGAAACTAGAACCAATATAATGCAAGTTGTTTTTCTTTTGTTTCCTCTGAAATGGAAGGAAAATAGGAACGAGCACTAACTCTGTGATGAATATAGAACATCACAAAATCACTTCCCATCTGCTAGCTAAGTAGACAAATAACCATAAATCTTTTCAATGACAAAAACAAGAAAATGTAGTACATATATTAAGAAATCTCTTTGACATCTCCAACCAGAAACCCAAGAGGAGGTATATGTTTAATTTTTAATGTGCTGAGATTTTTTTGTAGTCAAATTAATGCTAAGTTAACATTTAAAAAAGAAAAATATTATTGATCAATGGAGAATTTTGTTTTTTCTAATTGTGATACACTCTCTGTAGGACAGATGCTGTTTGACGTAAGTGATTTTGGTTCATGATTATACAGACAATTATAAACAATATTACTATCTATATTTTAAATAAAATATAAAGTACATTGAAAGTTTTACATTATCCTTTTCATAGGCACAATATTTTTGTCAGATTTATTGATATTTAATTAACATAATTTTCACCTTCTTAAGTATATAGTTTTATTAGTTTTAACAAACACATACAGTGTGTTTGTTAACATTTTAATAATAGCTTCTAGATTCTTTGCAGACAAAATGCTCAATAAGAGACAAGGCACTAAATTCACAATTTTAAAAAATTAATTCTAAAGCTTGCTTGGAAATTAAGAGAATTTTCACAATTAAATCTTTAAAAGACTAATACACAGTTCTCTCAGAACTGGGGTAAAGAAAAACACATATATGCATACTAATATTAAAAAATATGCTACTGGCAGCACAGACATAACACTTAGAAAAATCTAATGTTTATTATATTTTGACTTTAAATTTCCACTCTTATTTTTAAGCCTCTGATTCTACAGGTATATATTATTATTATTATTAAACACTTTTATAGAATGTTAATGATTTAGTGTCTTAATTGAATATATATTGCCTTCTCTAAGAAAATTGTATCTTGTGTTAACTAAATATTTGTTAACTATTTATTCAATATACCTTAAGTTAATTTGTTATATATTCAGTACATACATGTATGACTTAATGACTTAACATATAACTGTCTTTCATGGCTTAAATGACTTTAAGAAAAGGGTACACATTCTATATTAAGATTCATAAATGATAAAATTGATAAATTTTTCAAATGTTTTAGGTTGGTTGCACAAGAAAATAATAATGATAATGATATAATGTCAGAATAATGTTATATATTATGGCAAACTAATAACCTCCAGGGTGCTCAACTTCCATGAAATTCATTTCATATCTCATCTATTATGGAGGATCTGTGAAAAATAGTTTGCTATTCCACTTCTGAGATATTTAGCAATACAGGCCTGGCTCGTGAAAGCAGAGAGATTAGATATTGTCATTTTCAAAGGGTAAAATCTTGAAAACTGTTTTCTAATTCAAGAAATGTCTGAATGATAAAAATCCCTTTATGCAAATAACATGGGCAGAACAAACCCAGTCATTTTTCTCAGCTTTCAAAATAGATGCATTTTTTTCAAGCAGTACATTTCTCAGAGGGGCAATATCTATATACACATAATTTGTGCTCACATAGGTGATGTTTACTTCTTGAAGTTGTATGGCCCTCTTCAGAGAAGGATTTTAATCCTTCCACACCTAGAAAATGCCATCAGAATTTGCAGTCTATATTGTGTCCAGAGTTTTAGTTAGTGATGATGAGATTCACATGGAGCAAAGAAATCAATTGTACTTCATCATCTTTCATATATTTTTATTTAGTTCCTATTGCTTACAACCAGAACTTATTGAAGGTTCAAAGCCTACTGTGAAACCCTGAAACGGTGTGCAAAATACCACCTGAATAAGCACATGTACATGGAAAGCAAAATTTTCATTCAATCCACAGAGGAGTTTTTAACCAATATAATATAAATGCTTTTTAACATGACCCTTGGAAGGTCTTAAGAGCTCCCACATTTCCTTTTTGGCCTGTTTTGCCTGTTTTATCCTCCGCAAAAGTCATCTCTGGAAGTTGTCCTCCATCTGAATATTCCTGGCCTTCTGTTGATTTCCCTTCCACTCCATCTCCACTTATAAAATTCTACACAATCTTCCAAGTCCAATTTTTATATAAACTCACCCTTGAGTCTGTGACATTTCTAAGAAGAAGTAAATCTCTATGTTCCTCTACCCTCATTTCCCAACAAAAGACTTATTTAACACTAGTCCCTTATGCATATCTTATCCACCTTTACTAATGCCCCTGAAGCCTTATTTATTTTGTACCTGCAAAAGTCTAGGCCTGAGCCTTGTACATAGTGTGTCACACGTATTGAGAAAAAAAAAATTGAGTTCCTAGTTTATTTCAAACCATGTACTTTCTATGCAAGCCTTAATGAAATAAGGGGAGGAGAAGGAGTAAAATGAGGACCATTTAATCTGAACAATCTTTGTTTACCAAGGTTTCTGTTTTTTTCTGTGTTTATCCAGGAACTTTTTTTCAATTTCTGCTACTTTCTCCTTTGTGGAGTGATATTTGGATAGTAAGTTTTGTTTAATTCCACTACTTTTTCCTATCTTCTAGTATCTTATATGGAGCAACTCAATAACTTATTTCATGGAAACTTCACATTTGGCAACAGTTTTTCTTCATTCCACAATTCAAAATCTAAGAACAAAATTGAGCATGCCATAGTTTGGTTTTCTTGATTTTCTTTCAGAATCTCAGTAGATGTGAAGATGGAAAGAAAATAATACAGATGTTCTCACACATTTGCTATTTTCTTGCCACTTTCATGGCCAGAGAGGGACACAAATGGCCTTATTGCCAACTACATATTCCTACATGTTATCTCTGTACTTATGGGCTTTTCTTTCTCTACAGATTTGAAGATTATTCTGCAAAAGCTACAGACTCATATACTAGTGATTGTCCTTCTCTCTCCACAATGTACATCTCCTACACCAGCTATTTCTCAATTTCATCACTTTATGTTGTGGATTTTCTCCTCCTTCACACACTCTTCTCCTCTTACGTCCTTTCCAACTGCTTGAAGTTGTTTTCTCCAGTATCCTCTTTACTGTAGTCCCTTCCCATCCCACAGGACCTCAGATTTTTTATAGGATGATCTCTGAACTTCCTTGACATAACTAATACTGGTCTCTCCCTTACAATTGTTGATTCTTTTACAAACCCCTTGAGTCTAGCCCCTAATTTTTCTGTGTCTCAGGTATATTTGTTTAGAAGGCAATCTTGTTATTCTCTGAGATCCTACTGACACCCCCTTACAACTACTCTCCCTCTCCTGACATACCCCCTTTCTTCCTGGAAGCTTATTCCATGAATATATTATAAACTATTATACTGCTGTCTGTCTTCACTGTTTCTATTTACAAATTCTCCATTCACTTCCCATCACTCACTGAAATCTTTGGTACACTGAACTGATTCTTTTCTAACCAAACTCCTTCCATTACTATACACAATTTTAAGTCTATATGAAGGCCCTCCCAATACTAACATACAAGTTGCCTGAGTTTTATTGATATTCACTTTAACTACCTGTCCCTTTTAACCCTAAGAATGCATGATTCTTGGAACTAGAATGCCTACCCTAAAATATCAGTAAGATCTCGGCCATTTCACTGAGGCTTAATATTTATTAAACAGGTATGTAGATACTTGCTGCCTAACATTTAGTACTTGTGGGAGATCAAAACATATAGCACACATGAGAATGCCTTGTACACCATGAAATATTCATGAATATAAAGTAATATGACTTTGAAGACTCTCCTTCTTTCCAGTATTTGCCATTGTACAGATATGTGACATGATTTTTAGGTGGTCCATGAAGGAACTTTGATTTTTATTTTAGTTGTTAAATGATTTATTTGTTGGATTTACAACCTAGACAGATCTTTCATGTCAAAATTAGAGATCTAATCTGAAAATAATGGTGTATCAATACTGAAATGACACTGCCTAGAGGGATTTGGCAGACTCAAGAATTCTAAAAATCAAAATTCTGAACAATAAAATCACCTTGACAATCCCTTTCTTACCTGAGAAAGCAAACACAGCTTTTCTCTGGAAAAATACAGCAATATCTCAAAGGTCATGTCTGATTGTCATTTGGCTGGCTATCAAATCCAAACTCAGCATGGTTAGGAGTGAGAAAAAATACAGAGTAAGAACAGTAAAGGGGATAGTAATTCTAATATATGTATAGGATTTTGCTTCCTTATGTTTTAAAAATATGGTGGAAATACGTATATTCTTTCATTCGTTTATTTAACAAAATATGCTTTGCATTTATTGTGGTCTGAACATGGTACTAGTTGCTGGGGACAATTTGATATGCATAGCCATTCATAATCACAGCCCTGTTGAAACTTAGAAGTTAATGGGAGATTAGTCAAATAGACACAAAAACAAATGAGAAAATCATTATTTTGACAAGATCTAAATAGGAAAACCTATAATAAAGAAATTTGACTTGACCAGAAAGATCACAGAAGACTTCTTGGAATAAGCAGTGCTCCAACTAAGGTATAAAGAATAAATCATTAACTAGGTATAGAGAGGAGGAAAGAGAAGCGAGGCAGAGGAAATGGTGAGTGCAAAGGCCCTATGATGAGGAATCATAAACAGTACAAAAGACTGAATGACATTTAGTTTCCTGTAAGAGACAACAGAGGAAGCATAACGAAAAAAATAGCTAGAAGAGTAACTCAGGTACAGACTATACAAGGTCTTATGAAAGGTCATGGTGGAGGGATATTAATTTAATCATTATCTCATTTGTATTTTAAAATAACAGATTGTTTCATTTGGGTATACATTTAAAAATATATATATGGCAAGTGATTTGGTTTTCCTTTTGTTTTCTTTTACCACTGTTTATGGTAATATTACAAAATTTCCTCTTTAAAATTTTTAAGGCAAAATAATTGAGTCACTTTGAAGACAGTATAGTTTTGTCAATAATAATATAAGTGTACTGTGATATGGTAAAAACCATATAGGTGTTACAAGAACAACTAAAATTTTTGACACTTTGCTTTAGTCTAACAAACTTTTTAAGGGAAAGAGTTGAGCTTCTCAGAGATTGCTTATCATTAAGTTTGGAATTTTCATTATAGTCAATTTTGTTGGAGGAAAGTGCAACAAATAAGAGTAATGCACTATTTTAAAATATTTTGAAGCCATTTGTAAGTAAAACTCCTATATTTCTGAAAACCTTGTTTATCTTATGACATATGAGGTATAAGACTGGATCCCTTTGTGTTCTTAGAGACATTCTGTTCCATAACATGTACATTCTTATGGTAATATTTAAACAAGTCCCAATCTTAGGGTCCTGGTTTACGACAAACCTAAAGAGCAAGTTTGGTCATTAAGTCAGGGGAAAAGTGTTCACATACTTCTAGACTCTATAGGATTAGTGGTTTAGAATAGAATTTTTCAGGCTCAATTAATAATCCAGGTAAAGGAAGTCACAATATTGAGGAGATCCTCTTCTGAATCTAACCCTTTCTTCCATGCATTCTCAGTCTCTTTCTCTATTTCAATCTGTAATAATTTATTTTTTAAAACTGCTATGTAATTTATTCATCCTAGTTTACCTGTGGTGTCCTTTGCTGGGTGCTAAGTGCAAGGAAGAGTGCAAAGTTCTATAAATTCATTATCTCACTTAATACCTACAACAAAACTATGAGTTTGGGATTTTATTATCCTTATTTGAAGATGAAATAATTGATAACCAGTGAGTATCAGTAATTTGGCCAAGTCTGTGTGACTAGTAAGTACCAGAAACAGACCTGGAATGAAACCCTGGAAAATCTAACTCCTTAGTGTTTGTGCTCTTTACCCTGTGAGATTCTTTTCTCTCTTTCAATCTCTCACACACACACTACCATAAATTCAGTGTACACACATACATACATAAACATGTATAAATATGCTAATATAGGCATTTACAAAAACACATATATCTGGAAATAATATAAACAGATGTCTTATAAACTCATGACCTTGGGTTTAATCACAGAAGGAGCTTAATTGATAAGGAATATGCTTCAGCTATCATTTACCAATTCACTCTCTTGTATTTCAGTTACTTTGGGATCAATTTCCCACCTATTAATTAAGCAATATCAAATGTTTGTATTTCTATGAACCAAAACACAAACATGGGCACCAACAGTCTGGAAATTACTTGTTAGCATATAAATCAATAAGAAATTATAAATTCCTAGTACTTTCAGATTGTATGTCAGATTCAGGAAGGACAGTTGCCAGAAAGCCACATTGCTTGGAACAATTTCTGAATTACTGGCACTAGATATTGTCATATTGATTTATTGATTAAAACAACAATAAAAATCTACAAGCTTAAGTGACATCTGAAACAAATGAGTGATTTTGGTGCTATTAATTGTGAAGTAGATTTTTAAAAAATACAAAAATATTGCCATACATTTAATTATCTTTGTAGAAATTATCTTTTATAGTACTCATAAAAAATGCTAAAGGTTGAAGTGGTTCTCTTTTACTTATTTGACTGTTTTTTCATCAGGGCTTTTTAATCAAACAAAACCAAAATGCTATTGTCACATGTTAAAAAATAATAATTCCTTAATATTATAAAAATTTCCCAATTGTTTTATCTTTTTTTCCTAAGTTTACTTTGTTTTCTTGAAATGTGAAAAAAAAAAAAACAAGGGACATTTTTTATGATTAATTGAAATTAATTAAATTAGTGCAGAATTCATGTTTTTAATTTTTCTGAAATTTTTTGTTGGAGAGCCAGATTATCTTTTTCTCTGTAGTTTCCTACCTTCTGGGGGTTGCTGACTGAATCCCAGTAGTGTCTTTAGCATGATTTTCTTTCCCTGTACTTCCTTTAATTTCATAAACCAGAAGACTGATCAGATTCCCTTTTGTGTTTTTGGCAAGTTTATTTTCTAAGTGGTGGTGTACAGTTCCATCAGAAGGCACATAATCTGTCTGTGATATTATCAGTCATTGATGATCATTGCCTAGATCCTTTACATCATTATGGATTGAAAAATGGCAATATTCTAATTTTAACATATTGTTCTTAAAAGGAAGAGCTTCCCCATATCAACTCTGGTTAACTAGAAGTCAAAGTTATTTAGAAAAGACAGAAAACAAGCCTAATTTTCGTCAGTCTCCAATCTTCTGAGGCATAACAAACAAGTTCTTACATGTAGAACAAATTCTTACATAATGAATAAGTTACATAGTGAACAGTACAAGGGCAGTCATCACAGAAACTTTCGGTTTTGCTCATGCATTATGAACTCTAAACAGTCAGTAAATTCTTTCCCTTTATTTACATTTCTTTTGCATTTTTAAAAATTACCAGCAAAGCTTTTGTCTTTTTTATTGTTGTTATAAATTAATGGGCTTAAAAACTTTTTGATGTATTTTAATACATTGCCATTATTATCCTACATGACACTCACATGAGTCCATCTTTGGCTATTAGGGTCTATTCAAGTTTGTTCCTGAGTCCTAAAGACATTGTCCTGCAAGGTTTTGGAGACATTTTTGCTTTCTGTTATGACAAGATAATCAGGGTTTATATTACATATTTCCTATCTCAGACCTGGAAGCAACAATTTTTCCAAGAAACCCTAGGTCTTTTCAATAGAAAATGGTGTTGAGAGACCATAATTAGAGCACTAACAGAATTCATTCCTATTGGACTGGTCATTGATTCTAGGTCTCATCAGTAGCAAGAAATAGGAAACATATGTGTAAATGAGTGTGCCTTTTCTTTAAAAAATAAAATGCATATTTATATTCATTGTTTTGTGCTACTTTTTGATTTTTAAATATTTTAAAATCCACTGAGACCACTCCCAGCACGGGTCTATCAGAAGCCTTCACTAGCCAGACCATCATCCCTAATTCTCTGATATTTTGTCTCTGCTTTCATTGTGTTCATCAAGTATTTTTCTTCTTAATATTTGCCCTTTTTCTTTTCTGTCAATTGTCCATAACTCACCAATTAAGAGAAAAATGAATGTTTAATAATTTCAGTACTTGAGCTACAGAGTGAGATATCAATTTCACGTTACTCAAGTAACTTGGCACACACTCCCAGGCACTCCCCCACAGTATGGGAAAAAGAGATCTCTCTTCAAACTCTTTAAAACTCTACCCTCTGCTATCCCTGTTCACATGGACTGACCTAGACATTCCGTCTCCCTTACATGGGTGGTCTAATGCAGTTTTTCAGACAACCATTGCACTTAAGTACATAGTAATAGGGCCAGGGTACTTCCAATTTGCCTTACAGAGTCCTTATTTGTCCCTTTTTTAATAACCTAAAATTATTTAAAGTGTAATATTTGTACTATAACACAGCTATCACCATTTCTTTTGGGGATTGTCTTTGAATTGACAGTTCATTTTTCAGGGAGAGTGAAGGTGACTTGTGAGCCAGAATCAAGGATCTGATTTTCATATTGTTAGAATGCTTGCATAGAAATATTAGACATCATGTATGAATTTGTGAGCCCTGACTTCTCCTTGCTCAAGAGGTAGCTCTTTTCTAGAGAATCACTAAGGGCAGGATTTGTTTCCATTTTAGTCTTTTACCTTTTTTTTTTAAGATGGAGAAGCAAATAGCTATTGTTTAATGCTGGTGTTTTGTTTTTCTCCTTCCAGGATTGAATCATTTATACATGATTTGCATGGTTCTGTAAATGATAAGAAGACAGAGGATTATAAGGTAGAGAATGGCTACTCACATATCCTTTCCCTCCTTTCCTCTCGGCTCATTCTCCCTCCTGCTCTCTGCAGGCATTCATGCCCTTTTGCCTTCTGTTTCCTCACCGTGACCAGTGTCCATTATGCTCTTTCATTGCTACACTCAAATCTGAGAAAAAATATAAATAACACAAATTTTGTTATCGAATCAGAAATCAGTTTGCTTGTTTCAATATTCCATCCATAATACATACATAATCTTCATAGTCAAATTGCTTGTCTGCAGAAAGAATTGAAGGAAATGATTCTCAACCTTGACTGCATATTGTAATTACCTGGGGAACTTTAAAAAATACCCAGGTAACAAGACAAGACTAATTTTTCAGAATCTCTGAGGGCGAGATCCAGGCATCAGTATTTTGTAAAGTTCTTCAGGTGATTCCAAAGTTTAACAAAGGGGAGAATCACTGAAAAAATGAATTTTTCAAAGGGTCAGACATTCACAGTTGAGATGCCATGGTTAATATGGAAGACGGACATAAATAACCCTGAGAAGGAAAAGTTTCTGAATCAATGTCATCGGCCTTATAAAACAGTCATTTGTCAAAAACCTCATTACCAATCTCTTGTTTATAATTCCAAAATAGCTAAGGTAAAATACAATTTTGAAAAATAAAGTACAGACTGCCTCTAAATTGTGATTTTCATTAAAGAGTTAAATGCTAATCTTTAAACTACCTGTTCAAGATAGAAAATAAAAACCCTGGGGATAATATTCAGCTTATCCAAGGAATCTGACTAGTGCAGAATTCATAATAGTTACCCTCCAAAGCCATTTTGATGTCGATATTCTATTTCACAGAGTTTTTCTTTTATCCACATACAAACTTCTTTAATGGAAATTGCCCATATGCCATACAATGCATGGTTGACTTATTTTACATTTGCTTAACAGCCTTATACGATGATTTAAAGGACTTTAGTAAGGGCACAACAGTCAAACACTTTTTTAATAAGATGATGGTTTTAAAAGGGCACTCAAAGGCAAAATGCGAATATGACATTTTAACATTGATTAGTAACATGAATATAATGCAGATATTCCATCTAAAAACTAAATTCAGCACATCAATTTTGTTAGTGACATACACAGATTTTTCTTATGTAAATGATAAGATTTTATTTTTTATAAGGAAAGTAATTTTTTTTCACACATGAAGAATTAGGTAACGTTTGTATGTATGTTAGAGTTTGAAAATTCAGGTTACTTTCAATTCTCATCATGAAAATATTAAAATTTGTATATTTTTAATTTGTAAGAGGTTATACCAGCTGCTTCATTATGCATTGTTTCTGCCCAGGGATTTAACTCATGTGCCTGGGAGCATATGCTTTTTAGAAAACATTTTAGTAAACATTTGGATGTTTTTGTACTTATAACTCTGGAGAGAAAGTGCACTCTATTATTTTAATTATATTTTAACATGTGGCTGTATGTCATTATATTTCCTTTAAGAGTTCTATTGATATATGATATTCTATACAAGTAAATAACAAAAGCATATATGTATACACACATATACACTCATATTAGACTCCTTAGAGAAAATACAGCAAATATGTTTGCTATAATGATTATAACCAATTCTTATTTTCTTTAACATAATAAGGAATAGTCAATTACTGAAATTAACTGACATGTGCTGACTTATTGATATGTTTGTTTTATTTTGGTTACAATAAAAAAATGATTCCTTAAACATCAACATAATTCACAAAGACACAATATGTTGCTTTTGAAGATCTAATTGTATTAATAACATACATGCTTGTGTTCCTTCATTTTTAACAATATTCCATATACCATAGACTTCTGCAAAACCTGGAATAGAATTTAAGCAGTGTCATGTGTTCATTTTCTATGAAGTTCACATTTTCTGTAATGCATTACCAAACAGAAATATTGCTTAAATCTCACCTATGTTATGGACATAGGCAAGCAAGTCTTGGTTAACCACATGATAGTACAAGGCCTACAAGGGGAGAGAAGCTGTGAACAAAACCTTCTTCTTGAGCAGAGCAAATGCTAGGAGACTCATCCAAAACTCCAATGTAGCAGGCAGAAAACCAGAGTCTGGCAGAAGATCATAAACTGTCACTCCATGAGCACTTTGGAGGATAACATGAGATCATTAGTACTCTCACGGGTAGGTGGTGCAATGATTCCAGGGAAGATTCCTGGAGGAGTGTTGGCATCACAGAATTTCACCAGCTGACAAAAAGGCACAAGCCAAAAAAATCGGGAGCAGGACTGAGTGTTTCGGACTTGGAATGGCAGGAGAATAAAGCAAGCTAACCTAAGGAATATCTGAAGGTTACCGATTAGAACTGTATTTTGGAGGGCAGTAGAGAAAGAACAGTTTATAAAATCCAGCAATTTAAATTTATAATAATAAATCTAAAATTTTAGAGTAAATGTCTTTATTCCTAAGGCCAAATTTAATATACAATTTATGTATGAAATTGTATGTTTTGACTTGTGGAATTCAAAGGACAAACTGTATCATCAGGATCCATAGCATTGTTTCCAATTTCTAAAAAATATAAAGCTCAATAAATGCAAAATGTTCAATAGTGATATCACAATATTATATATTTTTCCCAACTGGAGTTATTAAAGTGTTACTTATTGCAGAAAGATAGCTTTGTAAACTTTGTCTTTCACAATTAAGTTTTTTCATAAAAGTACAATTAAAACTTTAGAGCTTTCACCAATAATACAGCTTTCATAGCTTTTAACAGCTTATCATTCTTTTGTTGTTTCAAAGAAGCCTTATTCCATTACAGTCATATTGTTTTAAATGCTTCTTTTTTAAAATTAAAGTTTTATCTTAGAGAGAAAGTGCAGTATTTATGTCATTTATTTAGTAACAAGAAAGGAGGTTTTCTTTTAACATCTTTGTAGTCTACATGTCAATAAATGACAGACTTCTGCTATTTAAGCTAGAAAAAAATGTCATATATTATCACCTCAATCTGGTCCATTATAAACTTGTTAATAACTACAGTTCATGAATATGTATCATGAGTCACAGTGGTTAAAGAGACAGTACAGTTTTAATTTTTATATAGCATTTCTGATAATCATACAACTTACAACTGATTGATCAGACAGACTGAGGCTTGAAAAATAAAGGCTTACCTAATTTTGTCATACTTTTTTGTGAATCTCTCCTTGCAGTTCAAGACTCTGTTTATATCTACTGAAAATTACTCAAAACCATTTTTCTAGACAGAATTTTAGTCTTGATTAAAGCATCTACAGGATACAAAATTGGATCTGGAATCAGTGAGGACATTTGAAATAACAGTTGTTAACTGAACATTGGTACCATGTACCTTAACTGAAAATATTAGAAGATCATACATAAGCCTTTGAAATATGATACAGTCTTGAAAGATGCAGCATGCTGCTATGAAGTGAAATAAATTCCACCTTCTAGAACCTCAGTTTCTTCGGGTGCTGGTTTGGGTCCTCAGCCATTTTTCTGCTCCTTCACTCTTCATTCTTAGTGCTTTCCTGTGTGTGAACTATTTTCCTGAGAACACTTGCCATTGAATTGAATGCCTGAGAACTCTTAAGTTCAGATGAATGATAAAGAGCATTGTCAAAGAGGCAGTAAAATTGAGTCCTTGGTTCTGGCTGCTGAGCCGAGAGCCACAGGAGTTAATTGTGTGAATGGTAATGAGAGCAGGGAGGCAGCAGATGCTCGCGTGCCTTTACAATCCAAATCCCACCAACAAATTCCTCCCACAGAAACTTTGAGGGACATCTTGGCACCCTGGAGATGGAGATAGACCCAACCATAGCCACATGCCACCTGCTAGACCTATTGTTAAAAAGAATGAAAAAAAAAAAGTAAAAAAAAAGCCTATTACAATAACAACGTTGTTTGCTGTCTTTTGCAATGACTTTATGGCACTGGTTTAACTATACTAGAGGAATGGAAGGAAAAGGAACATCTGATTCTTTATAACATTTGCACCAAAATGTTTAACGATTGACATGGAAGGACTGATGTCCCGTATATGATGCATATTCTTCTGACAAAACATGCCTGCCTCGTCCCCTCGTGACTCTCCCTAGGCTGTTGATTCTATAGCAAATTTGCAAGACCACATGGTTTTGATGACATTAAGGGGCTGTTTCTCTTTGAATTATCAAAGAGAAAAACTTTTAAGTTGAAGAATTGTTATAAATATTCACTTTTTAATTAAAATAAAAACCCTTGACCTTTTGAACACTCTTAGCCAAAATAATCTGTTTATATAGAACTAGAATTGTCACTCACTGATCATTCAGGAATTTTAATTTGTTGAATACCTAAGACTAGAAAGACTCAAATACTCTGTCTTAGGAACATGAATGATCAGGATGGAGGCAAGCAAAATCAAAAGTGACTCTCACATACTGGACATTTTAGGTTGGTGTGGCAGTGTTTTCCAGATGGCAATTTAGGACTTTCAGTGAGGACAGAAGAATGGCATGAAACTGTAAGAAACTTTATTAGTTACTTTCACTTTTGAGGATATATACCTGCTTTGCAGATATCTTAGTGTTATCCTCTTTGTAGGAAAAGGCAGACCTATTTCTAATGTTGGAAAATAGGGTGTGTTTCAATGGTGACTGAAGATATGGTAGACCTGTCACGTGCATACCACCTGAGGTGAGAGGCTTGATGTCTCCATGGGGGTTCAACAAAAGCTGCTGAAGTTCACACTTTTTGTTCAGCTGGTTGATCCTCATTATTATTAAAACAGTTAGGCTGGAATTTGACAATTCATTGTGGACAACTTTTGATGATCTCGCATTAAAAATACAGATTTTAGATCTAAATATTTACATGCTTTGTAAATTTTTATCATTATCAGTTCAGGTTTTGGCTGTAGGAGCTCTATGGTGTTGGATTATTCTGTTTATAAAGACCCAAGACTCTATAGTAAATAAAAAACTGTGTTATTTTCATAATAATAAAATATGTGCTTCTGACTTACTGAGAAGTCTGATATGAAAGCATGTGAGAGCAGAGATGCCAAGCAAGCTGTTTATACTGCGATATGCTCCTGCATAATAACCATAATCCAATTCTAACAGAAACCTTTTGAATTTAAAACATTGTAGAGTTACAGGAAAACATAAAAAACCACAGCAGATCTTGTAGTTGAAGATTATTTGTGAAAAAGCTTAAATATGTTTACGTGTTTTTATTTTGTTTTTGTTTTGTTTTTGCAAATCAGGGATTTCTATAAGTTTCCTGCTGTCCAGAAAAATCACTTTCAAACCATTGTATTGTGCTTTGCTGAGCTGCTCTGGATAAAACTGGGAAGGGATTGAAATTTACTTTTTCATATTCCTGTTGCTGGAAGGATACATTAAAACAAATGCACAGCTATTTTGTTTAGAAAAATTTGTATTGGGGGTTGTGGGGAAAGTGAGTATTATTTTATGATTTCATTAAGTTAATGTTAGATAGTCAGAAATCCTCTGGAGACTTGATGATGTGCAGGCTACAGTTATTTAAAATTTAAAGAAAGATTTTTTTTACTATTGTTATTTTTTGGGATGGTTAAATTCAATACTTAGGCTGAGCAAGATAAAGCACATTTGCTTGCTTTAAATTATGTTACTTTCTTTGCCAGGAATGTTAGTGTCTTTCATTTAGCTTCATAACAGAAAGCAGAATTTCTAGAAAAGTTTGTCAAAATAAATAGAATACCAGTGAGTACTCAATGTAAGTAAGATATCCAGGTGTACTTTTTAAGTCTTCCTACCAAATTTGGGATTCAATAATTTATACAAAGAAGTATTTGTGGAGAGTGACCTATCACTGGTAACACTACCGATGGTGTGAGAGTGATGCCGCATCAAAGAGTTGTTGAGTGGGAAGTGGGTTTCTTTGATTTCAGGTCACTATCTCTTGTACGGCATTATGCTGCTTCCTCCCTTGTGTCAATCCCCTGCTTAGGTTTTGCTCAAACACTGGAATGCTTCTGATTATAACAGAAATATGCATCTAAATGTCTACTCTCCTTTTCTCAGTTTTCCAGGCTCTCTATTTTCACCTTTTAACCTACAAACGATTCTACTGTGTTTCCTTGTAAAAATGAGCCTGGTCTCAGAGAAATAGCACATGGTAGGTGAAGATGTCCCTGAAGGATCATATTCAGAGTCAGAAGAACATCACCTCTGTGTTTACCTCCTCTGTTTTCCCCACCCTTGCCTAGGAATCACTTTATGTAATCCTATAGCATTGATGATTTTCAAGAATGATATCCAAGGGACAAAGCAGTGATGATTTTTTAGTTGCATTAGTTGCAGTATTTTTCCACAAGACAATTCACTTTTATATATAATGATGCCTAGCCCCATAGCTTCATATGTTTTTTTAAGAAAGAAAAAATTAAAACAGAGGACAGCTTTCTCATTTACTAAGAAACAAGTAGTTACAATTATATAGAAAACAGATTTTGGAGGCAGATATGGATACACAAACTCAATATCAACTGTATATTAGCTGTGTGAAAATTTACTTAAACTTGTGAGTCTTAGTTTTGTTATCATAAAATGGTTCTAGGATTAACATCCACTCCCTGTTTCACCTAATTAACTAAATCCCAGTATTTTAGCACCTTGTATGAAGTGAAGGAGCTATTCATACAATGTGGAGCTAAAGCTTTCTTGGCTTAGGCCAGTTATGACTGTTCTGCTTTCCTTAGTAGAATTAAAGAATGGTCATGTGACACAAATCTGACCAATGAGCTTTGAGAGGATATCAGTAGGCGGCTCCTAGAACACTTTTTTTTCCTGGTGATAGATGATCTGTAAAGGAAGTACTCTCTTTTTTGTAACTTTATATTCAGCTTAGTGAGGAGATATTTCCAAAAACTGTAACAGCCATCTTGAGAAGGTGAAACTCAAGCAAGAAGGATAAGGGTAAGGAAACTGGCTCCTGAAACCATTATTGGCTGCTTAAATATTGTGTTATGTCCTATCTCTGTGTTTCTTGTGCTTTGAGATAATAAACTCATTCTTCTTGACACTTTGGCTGGGTTCTATTGTATTCCACATATTTCTGGCAATGATAAACATGTCATTATTGTGGTTATAGTAAGAATTGAGGATATAAACAAACAAATAAATATACATACACACACACACACACACACACACATATATATATATATATATATATGTATATATATATATATATATATAAAGCATTTGGAACAAAATTGTGTTCAATAACTATTACATATATTTATTTATTGTGTTCCAAAACCCTAACATTTAGTTATGTGAGTTCTTATTATTTTAGATGGTATTTTTATGAGTAATTCAATTTAAATGTAAACTCTTTAATTTGTTCTCTTTAATATGTTTTGGAGTAGATATCACTAAAATGTTTTACTGCTTTTGAGGCAGATATTTTCTAAAATGCTTTACTGTTTAAATGAGAATCTGTTTTGGAAATTAATTCCTGTGGATAGAGAATATTACTTTATGGCGACTGAATTAGCTTATCCAAATTCTAAATAAATGCTAGATGATATTAAAGAGACACTGTGCTATCACAAATGGCAGCCTGCTCTAGGCCTTGTAGAAAATAGACACTATTTTCAATAAGGCCTATCAATTTTCCTCAGTTTTGTTCTAAATGAAACATTTTCTATATAACTAATAAACATTTAGACATTTATTATACAAAAAGTCCATGCACACTGCTTATTTCCTTTGTAGGTTGGCAGAAGAAGGAAAATACACACATTACAGAGACCAGCTATATAGTTAGATATCTGTTTCATGTTCTAAATCTGTTAATCATTTATTTATTACTTTATACATTTTAATTATTTTTGATAAAAGTTGTTATTTGGCAGCATACTTGCACCTTTTGTTTTCCTTGTAAAACTAAGTATCTCACAGTTTGAAAACATTGCTTTGCTGCACTACAAATCCTGGAATGTGACTCATTGAAGAGGTTTCAACTGGTGGATGGTAACTAGGAAGGGAATAATTTCCCATAAATTCTAAATAAATAAACAATGAGACACTGAAGTTGCAATTAACCTAGCTGTATTTACTAATAGTAATTTTTGTACATAATTGATGGTACTATTCAGTAGACATTTAAGCTTAACATATATAGATTAAAACTTTTCAAAAAGTTTTAATATAATCTATATATCCTAAAAGAGCATTGATTTGATTTGCCTTAAGTGTGGGATCATGCTTCTAAGTCATATTAGTTCTTTATGTTTTTTATCTTACATTTTTATCTTAAGTATGAAATTTACATTTTTATCTTAAGTATGAAATTTATTTACAGTGGAATGCTTCCAGTTGGGTAAAGAATGATTGGATAAATCAGACATTTATTAGGAGTATCCAGAAGTATGTGAAATAGATTTTAACATGAACACAACAGATTTAAGCATTTACAATGAACTTTTTGTCACAACTCAATTTCTTTTCTTAATCCTGAACTAGAAGTAGTTAAAGACAAATGAAAAGTGTACCTAAGATATGCTCTCCTACACCAATGAAAGATGAAGGAATATTGGCATAAAGAAAGTATAAGGTAAATCTGTCATTTATATATACCTGACAGATTCAAAACAACCAGAGATTCCTAAGCATATACACATGTATAAACACACATATACGCAATGACATTGACGATATTTTTGCTTTCAGAAATAGCTCTTCAAAAAGAATTAGATCTCTTTTTCTTAGAAGTATTTCCTTCCCAAATGGACACTGTATTGCCTATGTAGATGAGGACAGGGTAGTAACTGGAATAGAACATTGGATTAAGAGGGAACTTAATTTTGCTTCTCTTTCTTGATTTAACCAAATAGAGAGGTTTTTTTTCTTTTATATCACTTCTATTTACAATCTTGAATAAATGATTTCTAAGCCCTGACACCTTCTATGGTAATCTTCACCACGTGCCAATTGTCTGAACTCCCTGGGGGAATAAAATCTCACAGCACATAGGCTGTGAGTACCATTATGTTAAGATTCCTACCACTTCAAACAATAGATAACTCTTCATAACAATGTCTCAAACTTTAATGTGCATAGGAATTAGCCCAAGATCTTAATAAAATGCAGAATCTGTTTGAGTAGGTCTGTGGTGCTGCTTGAGATTCTGCATTTCTAACAAACTTCTGGATAATGCCCGTGCTCCTGCCCTATGGACCATACACTGTGTAGCGATGTTTTAAACTAAGAACTGAGACTCAACTCACTTGGTGGATGGGAGATGAGCCTTTAAGTCCCTCAAATCTCTTCAGTAGCAACTTTAAGAACATAATTCATACACTTAGTTTCCTACCTCTGGGATACTGCCCTGAAGAGAGGAAATTTAAGAGACTCTACAATAGTTCAGATGATTAATCCTAAAATCAACCTTATTGCCATGTATATTTAACTTTGTGATCTGGTCTCAAATTTTGGGTAGGCTCCTAATATGTATCCATCTTCAGAATGCTGGATCTTGCTGTCTTGCTCTCTCTGTTTAAATTCTAATTTCAAAACTGCCTGACTTGGAAGGTCTGAAGTCCTAGAATGAACATCCCCTCAACCTGCATGTCTTGTGTCTGGACCCAGCTAATTGCCTGTCACCAGACCCTAAGTCTCTCACTGGAACTTGGTGTGCTACCTGTGGCAGGATATCCCAAACACTGACTATCCACGCAGATGAAACTGACCTAGCACCTGCCAGGGCATTTCATGGACTCCAATGCTTCCTGATCCTCCCACTGCTGCAGCTTCCTGGGACCTGCACAGCTATACCTCCAGCGGTGGGGCCTTCCCGTGGGCATTTCTCCCATGAAATTTCTACTAAAGTCTGTGTCTATTCTACAAGTCTGAGGACAGTTTAGGATCCATTGTCATTTCCCAACGCTTGATCTTATGTTGATAACTTTGTTCCAAGATAAAGAGTTCATATTGTTCAGTGATTTTTCATTATTATATTCTTGAATAGATTACTAAATGGAATACGGGGAGGACAACGTGAAGAGATGTAATAAGACTGATAAAAGTACTTTTTAAATGAAAATCTTATTTGACAAGTTTTATCTTTCCTTGTCATTACCAAGATATCATATCAAATTACATCCTTTTGTCTTCCCAGTATAGTATGACATGATAAAAAAACAAAAGAAAACAAAACAGAACTTTATCTCTTACTATTTGAGAACAGGCAAATACTAGATGTGTATCCTACAAAATATAAAAGATAATTAAGCCCCTGGTAGGTTTCTTTTAACTGTATTATTTTATATATTTCTATGGTTTAGGGTCTAGAGGCATACTTAGATATATTTGATAGATCTTTTGGAATTTCCTTCAGAGAACCAGTAAATTTTCAAGATCATCATAGATCAGTACTATTAGTTTTGTTGATTTTTTTAAAGGTGAAGTTCATAAATCATAAATGGAGAGAGTTTGCATGTATCCAGGATAAAATTTTTTCAATGGATGTTAGGAAGGAAACAGGCACACAAAGACTGAGTAAAGGAAACTCACCTTTGTTGTATATTCACTCTGGGCCAGCCCCTGTGGAAAGCCCCAGTTATTTAATGCTTACAAGAATTATTTATAGTAAGTTATTATTATTCTCAGAGGATTAAACACACTCAGAGAAGGTGTATAATTTGTTCAGGATTACATAGCTACCAGTGGGTCGTACCTGCATTCATACTTGTACTGGGCTCATCTAAAAAGTCAAGCTTTTTATCTTAAGCAGTTCCAGAGCACTGAGATTCCTTAATGGTACACAGTTTAGTCTAGTAAAACTTTTGCTCTGATCTAATTTCCCTTGATATATAATAGAGTAATTATTGAGACTTGTTACAGACATATGGTGTCAAGGAGGACCATGGGCTCCTCCTGTAAGGCATTTCACAGCAAATGCTATGAGGAAAGATTGAAATGTTATGTCACTCTACAAGAAGATTGTGAGAGGCCATATTGTTATTTTGATGATGGGAAAGGTATGATACATTGAGATGGGAGTGAATATTTACTCATCTACTCATTTTTTTGCATTTCATATGATGTAATAAAATATAAATTAATAACTATAAATATTAAACAAATTCCACATCTCCTTATAAGAAATTATAGTGACTTTAATTTTGGATTCCAGTACCAAAAAAGATGCTGTTCTTCATGTCATGAAGAGACATTTAGGTCAGTTTACAACTGAGTGCTACATTCCCCTTCCTCTCCAATAAAAAGGAAAATATTAAAGACTTAGAATTAGAAAGCTTCATTTTACTTAAAACAAAAGTAATCAAAACACAAGGAATAATAGAAGTCTTTTTAGAGGTGACAGGATATATTGCAAATGTAGCTACTATCTTTTCTCTAAGTTTAGCAATTCTTAGCCAGCTTAAGCTGATCTGGGAAAAGGAACTTTGTGGATCAAATATGCACACCATGAAGGAAGTAGCTAAGATTCTCCTCCAGAAGCTTAGAAGAAATTTCTTTTCCTGCTTCACATCACTCACAATGCCACAGTACTCAAGAGGTGAAGCCAACTCCTTTCTTTGTCAACATAGGCTGCCATATCTAAGGTAGATAGACTTGAGGGAACATTCGGTCAATTCTTCCTCACTGGATAGCTGAGAAGTTGTTTTAGAGGGCCTACCATGTCTTCATGGCTTTGTGATATTCCAAAAGGAGGACGAAGTTTAATCAAATCACTAACTGAAGACAATTAATTGAAGTTTATCAGTTTTTGTCCACCTACAAACAAACCCATTCACAAACAGTAGATGATCTAGGAGAGAGGTTTGTTTGTTGGTTGGTTTTTTCCTTTTCAGACCCACCAAATAAGGACATTTGTGAATTGCTGAAACTAATCAAAAGTGCAAAGGAAAGATTTTTTATTCTGTACTTTTTGAAAACAAGTTTGAAATGCAGAGTAGTGCATACTAAGAAGAAATCAAAAGCTCAATACTGTCAAGTACATATAGTTTCTCAGAGAGAGATCGGCAAGCTGAAAATCAAATGGTATTTGTTGAGGATGGCATTCTAAGCGAAAAAAGCCTTTGTCTATGAAAGGATTCCATGTTCTCTAAAGATTCTCTCTCTCTTTAAAGAAACACACTCTTGAAGTATAGATTAATTTACAACCTATTTAAAATATTTCAATAAGTTCATTTTAAGCTCTTTTTCACAATGATTTATTCTGTTCAAACCCACTGTCAGAAATAAAGATTTTTTTGTTTTTGGTTATTTCTACCTTTTAAGCATTAGGGGAAAATGTCCTCTACTTGAAGGCAATCAAGTCTATTGCTCTTGGAGATTTTGGGGGCTAGACTTATCAAATCCACAGAGAACTCTCTTAGAACTAATGAAATTAGATTACTTTTGAATTCTCACCCCAACTTTGAATAGTCACTAATTCCTTTCTTTGCTCTTTTAGTGTTTGCAAAGGGGTTCACTAAAGCCTGAATTGATATAATTATTGGCTCAGATTGTGAGAGATCTAGGCCAGATGGCTATGGGTCTCTAAAGTCCCAGTTGGTAGTGGTAGTTTCCCTAGTTTGCCTCTAGGGTTTGGGGATCAGCAATTTGAAAGGGCTACAAACTTGTAAAACAGTATTATTCATGGGGGCAGAATGTTCATCAGCGTGACCCAGTACTAAACACATTCATTATAGGCATTTCTATTCTGCACAATTTGCCACACAGCACTGGTTTCTGGAGGGGGAGAAAAAGACAATGGCTTATAAAATGCTTTTGAATGTCTAAAAAGAAGGAGAGTTCACGCTGAGACTCCTCTGCTTTCTGTTTTGGGAAAAACCGTCTTAGTGACTTTTTAGCTGAGCTCTGCTGAGAGTAAGCAAAGTGGAAAAATAAGAAAATTACTTTTTTTTATATGTTTCTGGGGGGCAAAATAGAGAGTAGGAGAAAAATAAATGGAAAAAGTGACAGATTATGTGAAACAGTAAACATGCAAGTGGATGAAGACAGCTGAGGAATAATGCAAGAGGCACCAAAATTAAAAAAAAGCAGCAGTAGAGCCAGGATGATAAACTTAAAAGGAATTGCACAGCAGAAAGAACATCATAAATAATCATATTTTCAAGTAAGAATACCATAGCAGTTTCTGTGACCTGGATAGAGCACAAGCCTCCCATGATATTTCTTAGCATTTTGATGCACAAGAAATGCAATTTTCAGCTCAGGCATTTTTTTTCTTCAGTGTAAACAAGCTTTGGGTTTTTAAAATCCATATCTGAAAAGTGTTTTCATAAATAATACATACATTATAAAAATTTGACTTGTCAACTATTGAGTCCATGTCCCACCAGTATTCATTGTGAACACTTACCATGTATATATATAGTACCTTTTGGAAGAGCTTAGCATACTAAAGCATGAAATGTCTTTTACTCAGGGCAAATAGGATTTTTTTTGAAGTACAGGACAAAGAAATATAGCGGGTTTTGCCCAAACTCAAATAAATAAGTGGTGTAATGTATTAACTATATTGCAAATTAGTTTCAAATCCTAAGCTGTTATTTTAAATCTTGCTAATTAAGAGAAATCAGGAATGGAAAATAGCCCTTTTCTTATCTTCAAAGAGATGAAAGTAAAACAGAAAATGAAACCTCTACTTGTTCTGTTCTTTATAAGAGAGCCTCAAGAAATGCTGCGTGTGCTCACAGGAAAAAGACCCAAGTATTTACCGAGGGGGAGGGGGCAGAGGAGGACTGAGTAGCATAATGAGAAGCAGTTTTCAAATTTTATTAAATTCCCCCACCAACAAAATACACTTAGAGGTATTTTAAGTTAAACCGGTACTTAAAGACTATGAAAAGCAAGATGATTACATGTTTGTGGAAGAAGAAAGAGCAATTAAGAAAAACAGCGCAATTTAAAATGCCATATAAACAAAGGCGACCAGAAGTTGATTTAAAGTTTTTCTTCTGTAATTTGTCTCCCCTTTGTCGTGGCACGCTCAGAGAAAGTGAATGCAGTCAGTTGAGAGGGAGGGGGAGCAAGGAGGACGTAGGAGAAGCAGCCAGGGAGCAGCGCCGTCCGCCTTCTCCAGCCCCGCCCGCCCCGCTCCGCGCCCCCCGCTCCGCGCTCCCGCCCCCACCCGAGTCCGCCCTAGGTTCAGGGACTCCATCAGCTTTTGATTTGGAAGTGCGCTGATTGGCTGGAAGCGATTCAACACACGCCGGGCTGGAGAGCTTTGTCTGAGTTGAAGTGAAGTTGTACAGATTTTAGACTGGAGTCAGCAATCACGGGTGTTTAGTCTGCAGCCGAGCAGAGAAAGGGAGAAGGAATCGCTCAGAAAGATCTACTGCAGCCTCGACTCTGCCGGCACCCTGCAATAGATGGATTTCGACTCCACAAGGCGGAAAACGCGGAGGTGACACCCTTCTGCCTGCACAGAGAGGACACACAGCCAAACATATGCAAGGATCGGACTCCATGCCCATTGTGTCTGGAAGTCGTGACACGGTGTGTATAAAACAAAAGTTTGCGAGCTGTTAATTGCTGTGCTGTATTATTAGGAGGCGCTTTCAAGTTTCCAGTACCAAATGTAGCTTAGTTTTAAGTTGCCAAAGGAAGTTGAGGGAATTGCTTTGCTGTTTTAACTGGCTCTGTGAGAGGAATCTCATGAACTGACCGATGTACCAAATGAATGCTAAAATGCACTTTAGATTTGTGTTTGCACTCCTGATGGTATCTTTCAACTGTGCTGTACTGGGCAAGAATTTGAAATACAAAATTTATGAGGAGCAGAGGGTTGGATCAGTAATTGCAAGACTATCAGAGGATGTGGCTGATGTTTTAGTTACGCTACCTAATCCTACTGTTCGTTTTCGAGCCATGCAAAGGGGAAATTCTCCTCTACTGGCAGTAAATGAGGATAATGGGGAAATCAGCATAGGGGCTAAAATTGACCGTGAACAACTATGCCAGAAAAACTTGAACTGTTCTATAGAGTTTGATGTGATCACTCTACCCACTGAGCAGCTGCAGCTTTTCCATATCGAAGTTGAAGTGCT
The DNA here is from genome assembly GCF_030020395.1 of Manis pentadactyla. NCBI lineage: Eukaryota > Metazoa > Chordata > Mammalia > Pholidota > Manidae > Manis > Manis pentadactyla. The sequence continues at coordinate 120,942,170 of NC_080023.1, read as the reverse complement.
GGATATTAATGACAATTCTCCCCAGTTTTCAAGATCCGTCATACCTATTGAGATATCTGAGAGTGCAGCAGTTGGGACTCGTATCCCCCTGGACAGTGCATCTGATCCAGATGTTGGGGAAAATTCCCTCCACACATACTCTCTCTCTGCCAATGATTTCTTTAATATCGAGGTTAGGACCAGAACTGATGGAGCCAAGTATGCAGAACTCATAGTGGTCAGAGAGCTGGATCGGGAGCTGCAGTCAAGCTATGAGCTTCAGCTCACCGCCTCAGACATGGGGGTGCCTCAGAGGTCTGGCTCATCCGTACTAAAGATAAGCATTTCAGACTCCAATGACAACAGCCCTGCTTTCGAGCAGCAGTCTTACCTAATACAACTCTTAGAAAACTCCCCCGTTGGCACTTTGCTCCTAGATCTGAATGCCACTGATCCAGATGAGGGCGCTAATGGGAAGATTGTATATTCCTTCAGCAGTCATGTGTCTCCCAAAATTATAGAGACTTTTAAAATTGATTCAGAGAGAGGACATTTGACTCTTTTCAAGCAAGTGGATTACGAAATCACCAAATCCTATGAGATTGATGTGCAGGCTCAAGATTTGGGTCCGAATTCAATCCCAGCTCATTGCAAAATCATAATTAAGGTCGTGGATGTTAATGACAATAAACCTGAAATTAACATAAACCTCATGTCCCCTGGAAAAGAAGAGATATCTTATATTTTTGAAGGGGATCCCATTGACACATTTGTTGCTTTGGTTGGGGTTCAGGACAAGGACTCTGGGCTGAATGGAGAAATAGTATGTAAGCTTCATGGACATGGTCACTTTAAACTTCAGAAGACTTATGAGAACAATTATTTAATCCTGACGAATGCCACACTGGACAGAGAAAGGAGATCTGAATACAGTTTGACTGTCATCGCTGAGGACAAGGGGACACCCAGTCTCTCTACAGTAAAGCATTTTACTGTTCAAATCAATGATATAAATGACAATCCCCCCCACTTCCAGAGAAGTCGATATGAATTTGCAATCTCAGAAAATAACTCACCGGGGGCATATATCACCACTGTTACAGCCACAGATCCTGATCTTGGAGAAAATGGACAAGTTACATACACCATTTTGGAGAGTTTTATCTTGGGAAGTTCCATAACTACGTATGTAACCATTGACCCATCTAACGGAGCTATCTATGCCCTCAGAATCTTTGATTATGAAGAAGTGAGTCAGATCACTTTTGTGGTTGAAGCAAGAGATGGGGGAAGTCCAAAGCAACTTGTAAGCAATACCACAGTTGTGCTCACCATCATTGATGAAAACGATAACGTTCCTGTGGTTATAGGGCCTGCATTGCGCAATAATACCGCAGAAATCTCCATCCCCAAAGGGGCTGAAAGTGGCTTTCATGTCACAAGAATACGGGCAATTGACAGAGACTCTGGTGTCAATGCTGAACTCAGCTGCTCCATAGTGGCAGGTAATGAGGGGAATATCTTTTTAATTGATCCAAGATCATGTGACATCCATACCAATGTGAGCATGGAATCTGTTTCCTACACAGAACGGGAGCTCACAGTTATCATCCAGGATAAAGGCAATCCTCAGCTGCATACCAAAGTGCTTCTGAAGTGTGTGATCTTTGAATATGCAGAGTTGGTGACAAGTACAGCAATGACCTCAGTAAGCCAGGCATCTCTGGATGTCTCCATGATTATAATTATTTCCTTAGGAGCGATTTGTGCAGTCCTGTTGGTTATTATGGTACTGTTTGCAACGAGGTGTAACCGAGAAAAGAAAGACACGCGATCCTACAACTGCAGGGTCGCAGAATCAACTTACCAGCACCACCCAAAAAGGCCATCCAGGCAGATTCACAAAGGGGACATTACATTGGTGCCAACCGTGAATGGCACTCTGCCCATCAGATCTCATCACAGATCATCTCCATCTTCATCTCCTACCTTAGAAAGAGGGCAGATGGGCAGCCGGCAGAGTCACGACAGTCACCAGTCCCTCAACAGTTTGGTGACAATCTCATCGAACCATGTGCCAGAGAATTTCGCATTAGAACTCACCCATGCCACTCCTGCTGTTGAGGTAAGATCGTACTTTCTGCCTCAGTTCACTGACAAAGTCACCGTTAGTGTTCAGAAGTTGTGTAGGTGTTAGTTCCTAAATGTTTCCATGAAGAAGTAACAACACTAACAGTATTCAAATACTAGAATACAAGTTACAGTGTGTGTATGTAGCAAGTATACACACCTTAGCACACTGTTTTCAGTTTTGTTTTAAAAACTTGCATGTACTATGTATAATGCTGAAAAATAAATGTGAGGCTTGCAAAGGACTAATTAGAATTTCCTTACTTCTTAGATTAAGATACTGAAAGCCAAAAATAAAGGGGCTTGCTTTATTTTCATAGTTGTTTCTACTGAAAAATCAAAAACTGAAGCACCCCATATCACATCTCTATGCCTATTATATTTGTTCAATTTCTGAACATTTTCTGACATTATATTAAGTACATGTATTAGAGTGTTGTCTTTTACAGCAATTACCACTTTTTAAAATAACCATCACTTTAAACTGTAGTATAACAAAGACAATCAATCTGTTATTTACGGAGGCATGCTTTTTCAAAGAGGTGTTGTAGGTTGTATTACAGGTCATTTCCATCTGTCAGGGCTATGCTCAGTTGTATGTGGTGGCTGGCTGCATCGTCTGCCACAGGCCAGCATATGTGAATCTTTAGAACCTGTGAGTATTTCAGGTTTGTTTCCTGGAATCAGTTCTGTCTCTGGTTTCCAGCAGGTCTCCCAGCTTCTTTCGATGCTTCACCAGGGGCAGTATCAGCCAAGGCCGAGTTTTAGAGGAAACAAATACTCCAGGAGCTATAGGTATGAATTATCCTCGGGTTACCTATTAATAGTCTCAAATAATATGAATGCTGAAGACTAAATCTATACTTTCCCTGATTTATCTTTCTAGATATGCCCTTCAAGACATGGACAAGTTTAGCTTAAAAGATAGTGGCCGTGGTGACAGTGAAGCAGGAGATAGTGACTATGATTTGGGGCGAGATTCTCCAATAGACAGGCTGCTGGGTGAAGGATTCAGTGACTTGTTTCTAACAGATGGAAGAATTCCAGCAGGTAAGAGATTAGTGATAGATAAATCCTTGTTTTCAGATTTACTATACCAGTAAAGTGAACAATTTTGCCCATGCTTATATTCTTCTTTGTCCTTTGCATAAAAGTATCTGTAATCTGTGCACTACTGGCACTGAAAGTAAACTGAAACTCTAAAAAAAGTATTTTCTTGAAAGTCAGATAAAGCAGTTTGGTGAAAATGGAATAAGTAGAGACTCTAGCAGGACAAGAAGGAAGGAGTGGGGGGAGGAGGATGGAAAACCACACCACTCCCGTCTTCTCTTTACTTCATCCAGTACTGCCATAGGACACTTTTGAGCAACTCCTTATAAAATTACTGGGTGGTTGTGTTTTTCCAGACAGGCTGTGTGGGTGCATAGTGGTGAACTGGACTATAATTTGGAGGACACATTTCCTGAGTTGGGAATCAACTCACAGAATCAGAGATTAAAATATGCTAGGAAATGACACACTTTAATGACTAAAAATAGGAGAAAGACTGCATCTTTGTAGGTAGTAAGCACAGAAGAATATTTTTTGCCACCTTTCACTTATTGTCTCCACTATAGTAGAAGAGGAACAGGAGTCTAAGAGGGGAGTTCATAAGCCCACAGTTAGATGATGAAGATCCTGGTAAGTTATGAGTTGCATGTCCCTGAGTCCACTCCCTCCAATTGCTCAGCAGAAACTCTCTGAACCAACTGAATAAATACTGACTGCCTCATTGCAGCAACCCTGTTAGTCTTTCCTAGACTAACATAAGGCCAACTATTAGGAACACGTGAATGTTCCTTTGGCTACTTACCTTTCTAAATTCTGCTGAATGTTAATCAAATGACCACCATTTGATAAATGAAAAGTAGCAGAACCAAATTATATTAATTGAGTTTCGTCAAATATCTATTTTGTAATTACAGGTAAGTAAGAGAGTTGTAGTTACAGATAAATGGGCATGAGGGGCCTTCAGAAAGCCACAGAAATTCAGTTGAAGTTCATAAATAAAAATTCTAGCTCTTTCAAGTCATGGTAGTAGTGGTGGCCATTTTCCAGTGGTGTTAGTATTAGTTATAGTGGACACACTACTAGTTACCAGCAGTGTCCAACACCGGGAGCACTGGGAGTCATACCCACACTGCCTTTACCAACATGTTGACATAGGAATTATTAGTGGTGTTGGTAGTAATAGTAGTGTTCATATTTTTTTAGGTTTGAAAACTGAAGCTTATAAGGGTTAAACAATGTGTCAGAATCAGGTAATATGTACATGGTATAAGTGATTTGAACCAGTCCCCATACTCTTAAATACTAACCTATCTAGAGTAATATAAAGTCACTTTTTAAAAATAGGTTGAGTGCATTTGTTCTTACAGTCTAAAGTCTTACTCACCTCTATGAAACTAGTAAATACTGCTGGGTTAATTGTTATTACATCCTACCATTTCTGGCAGGATGAATGCATAGAATAGAAATGACTTATAGTGGCATTAAGGCTACAAGGTACATGAGAGCTGATATTTGCAGTTATCCATGATGGTTTTGTTTCAGTTTAATTCATTTAAAGAGAAATTTCTGAAAATCTAGTGGAAAATATATGACCTTATGCAACTTGTTCAAAGAATCAATTTTATTATTCTTACACATGAAGTGAAAGAGCTGGTTGAATTACTATGATTCTGTGATACTGACAGAATTCTAGTTTTGAATAATGTGATTTTCCAAAGAGTATTATTTCATAAAACAGAAAAGTAGCATAATGGGCATAATATTAATATTTTATTATGTAAGTTATTTTTAAATTATATGAAGTCTATTCATTGACTTTTAAAGTGTTCAGCATAGTTAAAAGGAGAGTAACTAGCCCTACTTAGATAACTTGGCCATTTCTATACCTAAGTGGTACCTTAAGTCTTTTTTAATTCTGAAGTTTTATAATTCTAATAGCTAATCATGGAGGAACTTTTTTTTAAATGTCAACACCTCTTTCAATCTTTCCTGTATTTTCAAAGTTAGCAACACCAGATATGTTCATGTCAGGAGAGTTATCTAATGCTGGAATTTAAAAAAGTAAAATAAAAATAGATGTTAAAAGATAAAGACATTGGGGATACAATAGAAAGATATAAAGTCTATGTAATAGGGAGTCTTGTTTAGTGAGTGACTTTAGGCTCCTTCTGAGTCACATTTCTTTTCAAAGTTGGAGGCTTACTTTTATATTATCATTAATGACAGCATTTAATGTATAGACAGCCCTTTAAAAAACAACTCCATGTTTACACAATCATACTTAATCCAGGTGCGTGGTTGGAGAGCCATGTTGCTGGCGTATGGAGTCCTTTTGCATCGGATGGTATCACAGTAGATACATTTCTGCTTTGCAGACTACTTACTTGCGTGCTGTGTATGCTGGAAAGTATTCTGGAGGCAGAGAGCACCAGGATATCACCAATGCTCCATAAAATATTTTAACCTTTACTCATGTTTGGCTAGTATAGAAAGAAATGTACATATTAAGTATCTATACAGAGATAACTGTCTTTAAATCATGACTATCACTGTGGTGATACTTCACCCATTTTCTGGTTCATTATTCATTCTGGCAGCTTCTGCCTGCACATGAGAGTATAAAACTTGTGCTTTGTAAACTTGTATTCCCAGGAAATAACCCAAATTTAAAAAAATGTAAGTCCACATCTGAATGTCATTAACAGCAATCAGTACAGTTTTCAAAAGCATGGATATTTTTAGGCCTTAAGTGTCTTATTCCAACTATTTTTCTGCATCAGACTGTGATCAAATATAGATTATGTTATGTTGCATTGCCTGCCAACAGGGTCATTTCTGGTCATTCATTCTATTAATTCCCACAGAAATATTCCGCACTCTGAGCAGTAAAATCGGCCTGCATTTTTGTCTGTTAGCTCATGTTTGTCAACATACTTTATTCCTTATTCATCTTTGAACTATAGTACTACATGTATTCCTGTAAAATCTTTTTCCCAACATACTCTCTGCTCCAGGATGACTTACAAAGGCTTTAGATTTTGTTTTACTTTTTAATATCTTTTTCATTATTCTTAATATTTTAAGATTTTTAATACTTCTTCTTGACTGAGCTCATTGCATTTTTTCATCCATCTGTCATTTGTGATTACTTAATTGAAACATTCCTCTTTAATTCCATGTTCTCTCCATTCTCACGGCTGGTACTCTCATTCTGGCTTCTCTTCCATGTCTGGTTTATCAACCAGCATACAAACTGATGATATTCAGTCTCCAGCAGCTCCTCCCTTTGTTAATCTTTCTTTAATGCAGCTTGAACAACTTTTTCAGAACACTGTAATTTACATTTTTTTTGGATTCAAAATCAAAAACTGACTTTTGTTGCCCCATATCACCTCATTAAATCACTTATCTTGGCATTCAAAGCCAATGAAATCCACTACTAGATTATTAAAACTCTTTTTTTTTTGTATCTTTTGCAATAAGCAGAGCCATCTCTTCACAAAACATACTAATTCTTTCCTCCTGTGGCCTCTCTGCTTGAAACCCTGGCTTATCCTCATTTTGTCTATCTAAATCCTGTTTGTCTCTTAAAATCTATTTCAAGTTTCTTTTTCTTTAACTACTTTAGCCTCCACCTCCACTGGTTCTTCTTTTCTTGACTCACCCTCAGCATCATATAGTTTGGTACTTTAGGCATTTAGGGACTCATTTGCTACACTTGACTCAACTAGATTTGAATCCATTTGAGGGCAAGCCATAGCACTTCATGTATGGAAGGCTCTTAATAGATAGCTGATGGATTGCCCAATAACTGATGCTTGATACAAGTTAGGCATACGGTTTTCTTTTTATACCTGATACTTGTTCCTGCCCTCCCTGGAAGGTGTAGCATGGTGACAAAATTGATAGTGATTGAGTGGGAAAGAAGTTCTCTGTTTCCCTTTTGTCCTCCCCTCCCCAGAGGAAATTTAAGCACCTAGCAGAGCTTTCAAGGAATGACAGAAATATTAGCCACTTGCACCACTTGCCAGCAAGTTTTCATTCATTGGATGTGGTGTGGATCCTCTGTGGCACTGAATTACGTAAGCGTGGAGAATGTTTTCAAATAATAAAGTCTTCAGGGAAACAGTTGAAAGTATCAATAAAACTGAGAAATGCCCTCTTCTGCACCACGGTTCTTCCATCCCTATTATTTTTGCCATCTTTCTCCTCATTAGTCTTTCTTCATCCATTTTTCATCTTTTCTGAATATTTCACTTTGTGTTAGTATTTTATTATTAAAGCCTCATTTATTTATGGTAAAGATGTAAAATAGCATTACCTCCTTAAAATACCTATGACCAAAAATAATTTGAACATAGACTATGATTTTAATCACCCCTAGATTGTATTTTTGGGTAAATGTTCTTTGTATTCAGGTCTCCAGAAAATTGATCATGTTCAGATGCCTGAGAAGTTTATGTATTGTGTTTCTTTTTATTCTCCTCTGTTATTAAACATTAAAACAAAACAAAGCCAATCGAATAATCAATCAAATAATCATGTCCTTCACACAGAGTTTAAAGACCAGATGACAAATTAAAGATACCATGAGGTCTGTTCCTCTTCCTTCTAACAGGATGTAAGCAAGACAACAGTGGCAGGGCTCCTTTCCATTTCAGAGACTTAGGGAAAAAAATTCATTACCACTTTGATAGTTATTTCACTGCTGAGAAAACCTCACTGCAATTAAGGTATTCCAGTTACTGTCAACTCCTTTTGGTTTTGTCCACATTAAGTGATGAATAACAATAGTTGGTGAACATTTCCAAGTAGTAGTAATGCATGAAATCAGCATGTCTAAACCTGATTTTATTCTTAAATCATACTTCTTTATTTAAATTTAGCTTTTCTTCACAGCAAAATTACACAAAGATTCTCAATGCTTGCCCTCTTTCCCTTATCCCACAGAGATTCTCAGAGAATCACTCTTTCTCACTCGCACAACTTGTTCTCACTTTTGTTCCTCAAATTATCCCCTTCTCTATTAAGAACTGAGGTCCAGAATTGGTGAGGTATAAGAACCAAATTATCTCAAGATTTAAGCCCTGAAGAACAGAGACTTCCACCTTTTATTAATGAAGTCCTTTACTTCTCCTTTTTTGAAAGGAAGTATTTATTCTTTACTTTTTTTTGGTGCATATACCTTTTCTAAAATTTTATTTTATTGTATAGGAACACCTAAACATAAGCTCTCCACCCTTAAATATTTCACTGTATGGCACAGTATTGTAACTGTGTTATTCAACATGGTATAACAGATCTCTAGAGCTTATTCAGCTTGCTTAACTGAAAGTCTATGCCCATTGATTAGTAATTCCCCATTTTCCCCTTTCCCTGCAGCTCCTATCAATCTGAACCCCACTGCTGGATTCTATGAACTTGGCCATTTTAGATACCTCCCGTACATCGAGTCATGCAATATTTGTCCTTCTGTGACTAGCTTATTTCACTAAGCGTAATGTCCTTAAGGTTCATCCATGTTGTTACATACTGTGAAATTTCCTTCTTTTGAAAGGTTGAATAGTATTCCATTGGTTATATGTACCACTTTTTCTTCATCCATTCATCTGGCAGTGTACATTCATATTGTTTTCATATTTTGGCTATTGTGAATAGTGCTGCAGTGAACAGGGGAGTCCTAATAAGTCTTTGAAATGGTGATTTTAATTCTTTTGGATAAATACCCAGAAGTGGGATTGCCTAATAATATTGTGTTTCTATTTTTAATTTTTTGAGGAATCTCCATAGTGTTTTATACAGTAGCTGTACCATCTTGCATTCCCAACAGCAGTGTACAAAGTTCCCAATTAATCCACATCCTTGTCAACACTTGTTATTTTTGTTTATTTACTTTTTTATTACAGCCATTCTATCAGGTTTGAGGTGGTATCTCATTGAGGTTTTGATTTGCATTTCCCTGATGATTAGAAAATATGTAGTCAGTGCTTATTTTATGCAGACACTTTACCCCAGTAATGGGGATAGACCAATCAACATGACAGAAAACTTGCTTCCCCTGACAAGGAATTTGTCATTGTTCAAGAGTCAGTCTTTTTAGCAACAATTTGGGAGGAAGAGGAATCATTCTGAAGTAGTCAGATCTCTAGAATTAGCTCTGCATATGTAGGTATGCTGATTTCAATCCAGTTACCATTCAAATCTAAGATACTATTTTGCATTTTATGCATTCTGTTTTTTGCTCTAAAACTAAATCATGCTATTGAAGAAACCTAATTGTCACAGAAAGAGATGGATAATTTGTGGAGTATATTTTACATCTTCACATTTCCTGTTTGTTATGTAGTTCAGTTATTCTATTTGCCACATTTAGAGATTTTTCTCCTCTTTATTTTTCTGCTTTTCTCATATCAGCGGCTGTTTTCTTTGAGTGTGGCCACTTGCATTCCATAGAGCATCATAACAACTGAAAGAACTAACCAATGGATTTTTCATATTCTTCATGTTTTGATGACTTTTCCATCTCTTTGAATTTCAAACCTTTCAAAGAAGACTTCTTAATAGAGTAACAACAGCTGTCTGGTAGTTGAGGATACTTGGCATTGCTATTTGAAGTAACAAGTCAACAAATATTAAGAGAGATTAATAGGTATTCTTGATGCTGCCTTTAAAAGGAAGTAGGCCAGATAGACCTCCAGGTCTAGAAAGTTACTCCAAGGTATTCCTCAAGGATTATCTGGTGGCATTTTAAAATTAAGGATTTCACCTTAAAGCTCTGATTCCTTTTTAGGATTTATGTTCAGCAAATATTTCACAACCTACATCTTAGCTCTTTCCCATTCATTCTCATTTATAAGTTATCAATCCATTTTTCCATTACTTGAGTAGCAGAAGTGATATTCCTCTTAGATAATCCCACCAACCAACAATATACTCCACAAATTATCCATCTCTTTCTGTGACAATTAGGTTTCTTCAATAGCATGATTTAGTTTTAGAGCAAAAAACAGAATGCATAAAATGCAAAATAGTATCTTAGATTTGAATGGTAACTGGATTGAAAGAGAAATATATGAGTCGTACATAACCTTCCTTTCCTTATTTGATAAACAAGAAAAAAATCTTTAGACCAGGTCCATGTAACTAGCGGTCAAATTACAGCCATAATTATAGTCTATCTAGTGCGTAAAATAAGGGGTTAGTGTTACGGTAGTAGTTTGAAACTGTCATTCTATATTTGGAATAAAATTACACGTTGCCCTCATTTCCCATCCTGCTAAGTATAATGACAATCCCCCGTTCTCCTCGAGCGCAGCGATGAGGCTCTGCACGGAGGAGTGCAGGGTCCTGGGACACTCCGACCAGTGCTGGATGCCACCGCTGGCGTCGCCATCCTCTGATTACCGGAGTAACATGTTCATTCCCGGGGAGGAATTCCCAGCCCAGCCGCAGCAGCAGCGTGTGCACCCGAGCCTTGAGGATGACGCCCAGCCTGCGGATTCTGGGGAGAAGAAGAAGAGCTTTTCCACTTTTGGCAAGGACTCCCCAAACAACGAGGACGCTGCGGATCCCAGCACGTCGTCCCTGCTCTCGGAGATGAGCAGCGTGTTCCAGCGCCTCCTGCCCGCTTCCCTGGACGCCTACCCCGAGTGCGGCGAGGCGGACCGGTACAACTCCCTGGAGCGCCGGAAGGCGCCTCTGCCCGCCAAGACCGTGGGCTACCCGCAGGGGGTGGCGGCCTGGGCAGCCAGCACCTATTTTCAGAATCCCACCAACAACTCTGGGCCCCCAATTGTAACTCACTCCAGTGTGCAGCCTTCTTCCAAATGGCTGCCGGCCATGGAGGAGATCCCCGAAAATTACGAAGAAGATGATTTTGATAATGTGCTCAACCACCTCAACGACGGGAAACATGAACTCATGGATGCCAGTGAGCTGGTGGCTGAGATCAACAAACTGCTTCAAGATGTGCGCCAGAGCTAGGAGATTTTTAACAAAGCATTTTTGTTTCCGTGTATATGGAAACAGGGAACAGAGAAATCCCTGAGAAGAACTGGCCTTGCCAAATAGTTACATTTATCATAAATGTGTCTGTGTATATTGAATATTAAATACTGTATTTTCGTATGTACACAATGCAAGTGTGATTATTTTAATCTGTATTTTAAAAATACATTTGTACCTTATATTTATGTGTAATTTAACAGACAAATTTTATTTTTTTACTCCCATGACAAACATGTCTTTCCTGATCATATAGAAACTAGCCACTATTCAAATATATTATTGAACCACCAACTACAAAAGCACTGTGTAGATTAGTTATATTGGGGAAGAAAATGTTATGCTGTAGGGACAACACCATTAAAATATTACACAATTCTTAGTTCCATTAAGTGATCCACCTTCACCTTCCTTTTTCAATACTGTTTCAAAATGAAGCATCAATAAAAATGTTAATTTTATTATTATTATTATTGTTATTATTTTTACTGCTCCCTACTAGTTCTAATTGTTCAATTCTCACAGCAAAATAGAAACATAAGGAGACATTTTATTTCAGTACTGGAAAGTATCTTTCACAATGATGAAAATAGGACTAGAGTTAATGTTTCCTGACTCCCAGGCTCCTACTATTCCAGGGCATCACACTGACCTGTTCTTGAGGATATTGTCTACTAATAATCAAGGGAAACAATAAATTTCATTCCATCCTTGTAACAGGAGAAGTGCTCCAGGGAAATGGAATCTGTCCTATAAATGGATAACAGATTGTATTCTAACAGTGTAGAGTATAAATGGGCAAAGACAGTTATGTCAGTGCCCTCCAAGGGTAGAAAATATAATTGATTTATTCTGAAACCATTCTATTTGCATCATCCCCTCTCCTCTCACAATACTTGAACATTTTTATCCTTTGTGATGTGTTTTACTATGACTATTCACTTTTAGCTTTGTCTCCAGTGCATGCTGTTATATTTTGGGTTTATTTTTAGTATAAGAACATTTATGAAATTACATTTTGTGTTATTGCAATTCTGTTTTATTTCTTGTGTGACAAATGACAAATTCTTTAATTATTGTGCTGTTATCTCTCTGTGTGGAATGCTTTGGTAAAGGAGATCATTATTATAACTGTTCTCTTTTATGACCAAGCTTCTATTGATGTTATTATTTCTATGAATACACTATCTTGACTGTACTCTCCAGAAAATTTTACTGTCAATGAAAATAAAAGGAAAATTAAAGTAAAGCTAAAGAACTGTACATAAGTCAGAATCCTGTTCCTACATATATGTTCAAAAGCATTGCATAAAGCATATGCTCCAGAAGAGGGTAATTCAGGGTTGGGTCTCAGGTGATAAAGAGGGAACATTCAGCTAGCTCAGCAAACAAAAACAGAATGGAAAGGAATGAATTTGAGATCTGTAAAGGAAATGAAAGTAGTCTACCATATTCCCAGTAGATTAAAGAATTTAAATACATTTAAAGTGTAAAGAAGAAAGAACAATCAAACAGTAAGTGCTTGAACATTTTTCAAATTAAAAAAAATATATCTTAGAACATTTTGTATTAAGTTGTATTAAAAAAAAGTACCCTTACAATGTTTCCAAGAGGTGAAAGTATCCTCCTTGGCTTACTACTAAGGAATTGAAATACTAGGAAAGTTAAATAATCTAAATATTGGCTAAACTTAGATATTTTAATTCTCAAATGGGTACCACATCAAATAGATCTATTATGTGTTTCAAACGCACATTTTCCTTTGTAGGAGGGATTGCAGTTACAAGTGAAATTTCAGTTTATTTTTCAGTAGGTTACACACACAAATGCTAACCACATTTAAAATACTTTTTCAAGTTCACTTCCTTTCAGTACATACTATCATTAAAAAAAAAAGGCTTTCATAACTTCACTATTCTTAATTTAAAGCACCAACAATAACTTAGGAAGCAAAGCTGGAAATCGATGTTTGAATAATGTGTAGTAAATAAAATGCAATATTATATTAAATACAAAACTTCTGCATATTGGCCATACAGTAAGGATTCCGTGTCTTAAGCTCCTTGCTTCATCAACATACTCCACTTCTTACTGTTTTCCAAGACCACAGCATGCAAAATTTTTGCTTTTCATTCCTGTTCCTTTCACAGATAGTATTATTTCAGTGAAAGCTGGAATGTCTGGTCCTACCATAGCAGTCTAACCTCTCATGAAGTCTGTATTTCTTCTTCCTTGATACCATGTCCCTGTTCAGTTTGAAACAACCAAGAAGCACTTCAGTCAGAGACCCCTTTCTCCAGTCATTATTTCAAATCCCTTTGTGCTCATTCAGTTTCTTTACAGTGAATATCATCTTTTAAAGTAATCTCCTTCCAAAATGTAATTCAACACTAAATCTGTAGCTTATCAAATCTTCCTTTTAAATGCTTGTTTATAGGATAATTAGAATTGTCTTTCTTTAAATTCTTGCAAGTTATTAACATTGTTCTTCGTTTATCATTTATTTCTTGGTATTATTTTGTAGACGGGGCTTATAGCTTTGTGAATCATTTAAATCCTTGCTCCTCTGGTCACACAGATATCACATTTACCACTTAACAATAGATGACTATTAAGGCAAAAGATGGGTAAGTACCTCTCTTATTGGAGTCACTGAAGAAGTCCCATCTGTGAAAATCAGCTTAGCTTAATTGTTTCACTCTTTTAACTAATGTCAAAAATACTCAAAATTGAGTGTGATTTATTGACACATTAAAATTCAAAGAACTGTGTATCTTAAAATTTAGTTTTATGAGTGAAAAATGTATTGCCTGACCTAGCAACTTTCAGTCTTGCAGGAACTCATCCAAGACAGTTCAGGCAATGTGCCAACCTATTGAAAAAGTTTGATGTTTCCATTCTAATTCTATATGGCTTGATAATATATCATCACAGTACCAAAGATTAGGAATACTCTGAACTCTGAAAGGCAATAAACATTGCTATATAAAATTAAATTCAAACCATATAAAAGTCTAAGATTTATGCTGTTTTATAAAGAATAAAAACAATGAAGGTTTTCAAAAGAACCAGCACATTGACTTCCTTAATTGCATGTTAAATATGTAAAACAAAGCTATCTTAACATTTGTTAACTGTTTTCTATGTTTTGAAAGTTTGAGATGCCTTACTGATTATAATCATTTTTAATATATTAGATGACTTTGAGAATAATAGAGAAGATTCTACATGGTTATACAAAGTTTTAATTTAATAAGTAAGGTTATTTGGGCCACTGAATAGCCATCTTATTCAGTGTAATTCCTAGAACAAAGAGTAAGTCACTTTTTTGAAATAACTGAATGCTATATCTAAAGTTTGACATTGCAATTGAAAAAACTTTATTGCCCAAATTGTGATTCATTCTTCATCTGTGTGACTGGAGTCATAGTTAAGTATGTACACATTGTATACTAGAAATAATAAGACCTTTAAAGTAATCTAAACCAAAAAATTGTTTAATAGGTAGACCCTGTATTATAAATCTGAAAATGATAGTATGTATTTTTCATTAGTTTGCATTTTGTATTATATGTTAGCTTCTACAACTTGTGGTGGTGTTAAAAGAATTTTATGGGGAGCTGGTATTGCAAAACTTGCTACTGAAATTTACATACTTCCTGACTTTTAGCATTGCAGTAATATCCTACCCTGGCACTTTAAAATAATAGAGCTCTATTTCCTTTTATGGCTTCTCCAAGTTGCTCCTAATTCTTGTTTACTTTTTCAGATTTTATCTTTTCAATTTATTTATTTTATGGTATTCCTCCTTGATAATTTATCCTAGTGTCCACATTTTATAGTGTTCTTCTCCAAATTTTTGCATGTATATAGTTCTTTCTACAACTATCTTGATTTTATCAATTCTTTCCATGTTTTTTCTTTGTTATTGATATAACAGATCATATTTTTGAGATATGAAACTAATACCTTTTCATTCTCACTGAACCTTTTTCCTATGATTCACTAGTCTAGTGGAAGGGTAAATTTATACAATTAAGAACAAGAGGTCATTTCTTTTGTTCCGTGTTTTAAATTAAATGCTTTAGAGTGCCTGGGGAGATACCAGTTACTTGACTTATTCAGGGGAGGAAATTAATTTTTTCTAAATGTAAAACACTTCCCTTTATGCATTAGGTTGACCTACAAAAGATGAGCTTTGAATTTTACTATAAGCCATGGTTAAGTGCAAAAAAAATGAATGTTAAGTAAAAAAGTAAGAAAGGTCCATTGCCACACAGAAAAGAAAGATAACTTAGACAATTGTTGAGGGTATAAAGCCCTAGAGATAAATAAACTGAAAAGGGCAAAATATCAGATATCAGTGTTTTATTTCCACCCCAAGTGATCTTAAGAAGAAGTTGTAGAATAAAGTGATGCTTTAAGGGAAGATGTTTCTCTTTCCCCTGACCCTCCCTGCACAGGGGTGCAGACACAGAAGGAAGTGGTGCCAAGGTGTGTGTGCTTCTGGGATAGCATCTTTCCCCTTTTAATTTCTTTTGTGTGGCCTGGAGGAGATTCAGACTCTCTTCCTTGCCCAAATCCAAGAGGGGCTTATATTAACTGTACAATATTTCAAAGAACCTATGTCTAAATGAAGTAAAACGTTCTAAAAGCCTCAGGTACATTCTTGTTTTATTAAAAGGTACATTCTGTAGCTTAAAAGAACTAACCAAAAAAATTCGAGACAGAGGAAGCATAGACTTTCCCTTTGGAAGTAGACCTTTGTGTTAGGTTTTAGATTCCAAATAACTTACACAACTTCCAGTAACTCTTGTTACATTAACTTTAACGTACCCAAAAAATGTAATTAAGAACATTTCATGAATTTTAACAAGAAAAATATTTGCCAGTCTCTGTCTTGTGATTGGGATCTCTGCTGTGAACTCATGCCTGGAGGCTGTCAGTGTGGACTCACCAACTCCCTCTACAGAGTCTCGGCCATCACTCAGAGTGCGAGGCAGTGAGTGCCTGAGAAGACAACTGATAATGAGCCAAGTGTCATCGTAGGAAAAACCTCCAAAGGACCACCCACCAACTGACTCCATCTTCACTGCTTTTCTCTCTTCCCTGTCTCCTCAGTTTCTTCTTAGGTGACATGAATAGAGGGACAACAAATAGATCATTCTTTTACTCAACAAATATTTATTGTGCATTGTTCTAGGTGTTTGAGATACACTGATGAATAGAACAGACGAAAAAATAGATGAAGACTGTAACATACGTATTAGAAAATGTGAAATCCAGTACACTGATGATGCCAAATACTGGCAAGGATGTGGAGAGACAGGAACTCTACTACATTGTTGCTGAGAATGCAAACTGGTACAGCCACTTTGGAAAACAGTTTGGTGGTTTTCTACAAAACTAAGCATACTCTTACTATACCATCCAGAAATCATACTCCCTGGTATTTGCTCAAAGGAACTGAAAACTTATGTCCACACAAACCAGCACGCAGATATTTGTTATTAGCGTTATTCATAGTTGCTAAAACTTGGAAGCCACCAAGATATCTTTCAGTCAGTGAATGGATGAATATATTGTAGCACATCCAGATAACAGAATACTACCCAGTAGTAAAAAGAAATGAGCCTGTTGAGCCATAAAAAGACATGGAGATCCTTAAATGCATATACTAAGTGAAAGAAGTCAATCTTGAAAAAGCTACATGTTGTATGATTTCAACCATATGACATTGTGGAAAAGGCAAAATTATGGAGGCAGTAAAAAGATCAGTGGTTGCCAGGGATCAGGTGGGGGTCGGGGGAGAGAATTTGGGGGACAGTGAAAATACTCTGTATGTTACCACAATGGTGGATACATGTCATGCATTTGTCCAAATCCACAGAATGTAAAACACTAAGAGTGAAAAGTAATGTAAACTATGGAGTTTGGGGGATTATAATGTGTTAATGTAGGCTCATCAATTGTAATAAATGTACCATTCTGGTGGGAAATGTTGGTAAAGGGAGAAGTTTTGAATATATGGATTCAAAGCGTATATGGGAAATCTCTGTACCTTCCTCTCAATTTTGCTGTAAATCTAAAACTGCTCTAAAATGAAGAGCAAAGCCAGCAGGGAGAAAGCACCAGGCCATAACTGTCATGACAGGACAGACCATACATAATACCAGTGTAGGCAGATACTCATCCAGTGTGATGAGCAACATGAGAACAGAGAAATGACCAGAGGCCCTGCTTTGTTTACGTATACATCTCCAGTGCCTAAAAGAGTAGCTAGCCCATTATAGACATATAATACATATGTAGTGAATGAATGAATAATTGGATGCTACTTCTTAAACCCATATGCTACCCAGAGAGAAAAACTCAAAAAATAATGGCATTACTACCATCATAAACTGAGTTAATACCCAAACATTCTTAATTATTATGTCTCATGGAACTAAGTTAGCATTAAATATAATGCAATTCAGTATTTATGCCAGTAATAGGAATTGGAAATCAGTAAAATTTGAGACCAGATACGAGTGTGTAAGTCTCTTTTTCACTTTTCAGCACCACTTTGATACTCAAGAATACTTTTCCCTTTTCCTTGGGCATTTTTATTCTAAATTAGGTAAGGCCATCAAAGTCTCAAAGTTGATGTTCCCAAGCCACTTCTTTCTGGCAGTATGACTTTAAATAAGTCACCTAACAAGTGAACAATTTGGTCTTCACACTTGTACTACAATGTTAATAATAGCAATAACACTATGTGCCTCAAGTGAAATGAATAATGACCTCCTTAAATTAGAGGACGGAAACACAGAAGAATTTATAACAGGAACCATGTATTTTCTTGTGTCATTTGTCTACAGAAGAGCTCACCAGCTCAGGTGCAGATATGAAGAATTAAATAAGTTTCTTCACCATCTGAGTTTTACCAGATGGATTGAAAGAAAAAAAAATTGTATATAAACATGAGAAACTGTAGTTCATGTTCTTACTGTTAGTTGGGAAAAAGCTAACAATTACAAGAAATAAATTCAAAATGAACAGCTTCTCAAATATAGCAGAAGTTTCTTCTTATGTGACAGGCTTGAGTAGAGGTCATTTGAGGACCAGTCTCATGGAAACCCCACCACCATTAACCCATCATTTCCCAGGTTCCCTTGGGAAGGGTCTCCTTTTCAGTCAGACACAAGGGAAATGGCATGAAGTAACAAGTAGGACGTCATTAGAGAACAAGCCTGAAATGTCATATGCCATTTCCACTGAAAGCTCATTGGCTAGAAAAAGTCATATGGCTATGGACAGTCATAGGGAGGCTACAAAATGCGACATGCTATATTTAGGTGAGCACAGTCTCTACCTGCACTCGCCAAATGTCACTACCAGTCATTTATGTAATTTTTCAGTAATCTTCAGTTCAGTCCTCTAATTCCCACACTAGAATCTTGATACCTTGACAGAGGGAGTGTGTATTTTTATTTTTGGTTTATTTTTGTGACTCCAGAGACTAGGACAATTTTTGACCTGTCAAGGGTATTCATTCTATAATACACAGAAAAAAAGAAAGAAAGAATAAAATGTAAATCCTACACAGTAATCCTTAGTGGCTCAGGGTCGGGTGTGTGGTAGGGAGGGCAAGGCGTGTAATGGGAAAGGGTTGGTAGATATAGTTTTTAGTGGAATCAACCTTTTTTCAAAATAAATATGACAATGCTTTCTGATAGTTATGTGAAAAGTGCTTCCCTGGTTATAGGGGTGGGGAGTAGAGGGGGTGGAGATTGCCTGCAAATCAGAGTGAGTGTACCCTTTATGCTGAAGAAAATGTTCTCCATCTTGATGGGGGTGGTGCATTACATTTGTCAAAACTCATCAAAATGTACATTGAATATCGTGCATTTTATTGTGCAAATTATACATCAATAAAATTGAAAAAATCACAATTACAAACTATGGCTAAGAAGCAAAAAATGAGAAGAATGTGGGGACTTCCCACTGAATTGAATAAAATCTTCTCTAATGCAACAAGTTAGTTCACAGTGAGTCCCAGGAGGATAATTAAATAATGCTGCTTTGGCAGTGACTCAGTACTGTGACCTGGCCACTTGTCTTCTTGTTATAACTTAGGGAAAAAAAAAATGTCTAATAAATCTAATTATCTTAATCTCTACACTATCAGTTGTGACAAGGGGCAGCGCAAAAGAAACCACCAGGAACACTAAAGCCCAGACCTCATCCAAGGATCCTTCCCACTTGGAGGGAAAAATTTCTGATTTTGTTTTGTTTTGACAGAAACCCAAATTGTTACATGGAAGAACTGTGTGCATTACCCGCAAAATATTTTGTGCATGTGTGTGTGTATGTGTGTATGTGTGTGTACAGTGTAATATATATCATGTAGGTAACAATTTTTGCCAAGCTTTCTGAAAGTATTTGGAGTAGTCCATGTTAGCTATAAGAGAAATTTGGGGCTTACCCAGAACTACTACACAAAGATTTTAAGCAGCAATGAGATTGTTGCTCCAAAATTATAATGATGAAACATCCAGAGAAGCTGTCAGATGAACAGTGGATCTCAGCCTGGCAGTTGAGTGCTTACAACATGCTCTAGGCATCCAACTGGCCCACAGAGTATTAGAGGTCATGTGTTAAATTAACAGACATGCCACTCACTACTGGAGTGTTTGCAGCATCCTTTCTTTCCTATTGAGTGAGTCATTATTGAAGGTTTGTGATTCACAGCATTAGTACTTGTAGGAAAACAAGCAGGCAAATAAACAAATGGCAAAACAAAAAAAAGGCATAATCTCCTCCCCTCCAACCTATGTCCCTTATTTTTATTATACTGCATTCAGTCTGACAGAAGCAAAGACATGCCATACATTCCACTCATGTCCCAGACGAAGGAATGCAGAATGAAAATAATGTACAGAATATATCTGGCCTTCCACAGAAAGGATCTCTCAACTTCCAATTTTTTTTACTTTTAATATGGAGGGATGCTTTCTGCTCATTCAGCATGAAAAATCTCCATTGATATTTAAGTCTCTGAATTTCAGTGAAAATATCTATATTCAAAAGTATTCACCCATTGCTTCAATTTTGAATGGAGGTTTAGAATGTGACTCAGAAAAATCCATTTTATTTCATGATAGAACAACTTTTCTTAAATAAATAAATTTTTATTCTGAATACTTTTCGATTTTTTTTCTGCTAACATGCTTTCAAAAAGGTGACCACTCTTCAGAATATCATATCCTGAATATCACCTCCTTTTCTGAAAAGAAAACTTGATTTAATCATATCTTTCCTTGACTCTTCACATGTTCCTCATTTTATTTGGTTCTAGTTCAGGCAAAAAGCTACTGCTGATAAATGTTCTCCTTTAATTTGTATAATATATTTTTGTATAGCACTCTCAACTGTGTTTTTCATTTAAACAGTCTGTTGACAAAAACTTATAGAAATGAATCATGTGATGGTGAGCAATTGATTAGTTTCAGATTTAAAAATATAAAATTTATAACAATAACATAAAAATACCAATGCTTGTAGTGCTTCACAGTACACAAATTGTGTTTCTATTCAGTGTCATGCTGTTTTAATTATCCAAGTTTAAAATGATAAGGCTAGAACAACATAATTCTCTTCCTTTCATTCTCTTTCTGTCTCTAAATCTTTAGGACATTTCTGACTATTTTATTCCTACTTTAACTTTGGAACCAATTTGTCTAGTTTCCAAAAATTTGCTGTTGTTATTTTTACTGGGATAGTACTAAATTTATAGATTAATTTGAGGGGGAACTGGCATTCTTATGATGTTGCATATTCTTTTCCAAGAATGTGTCTTTCCTCGTGCTCATATCTTATTTTGTGTTTCTCAGTGGCATGTACAATTTATGTCAAAGAAGATTTATGTTTTCTGTTAAGTTTTGTATGTTATGTTTTGGTGTTTTAGTCTTGCATCTAGTTACTGTCCATAAGATAAGACCCTTTATTCCTATGTGCCCAGCCCTATAACTGGAAAAATATATATTATTTCTAAATAATGATAATTTTAAATTCTCTTTTCAATTTTTTTTGAACCCTAAATTCATTCTAAATTCATTCCCCAATGTAGTCCCCAATATCACTGGCTAATACTTCCAGAAAAATTGATAATCAAAACATTGATAGCATATTTTGTTGCTTTATTATTGATTTTAAAGATAATAAGTGTATGTTTCATCAATTAGCATATATATGCTATTTTTGCATATATATAAACATAGTTATATAGAAGCTATTCTATATTATGATTTTTAAAATTGAGAGTAGATATTGGATTTTTTTACATCTAGTGATACTTATATGACTGTCTCTTTGGACTTACTAAATATTTTGTTTTATATATATATCTATCCTACTATTTAAACACACTAACATTCCATGAATAAGCTGCATTTGTTTTTTACTATTTATTAAATAAACAGCTGAATTTTGCAAGTTATATTTTTAAATGTTTTTATTTTAATGTGTTTGAATGTTCTCTGGTTTTCTTTTGTGTGTGTATCTTTAAGAGGATTTTGGTATCAATGTGATGCACATATTCTAAAAGAAATACTTTTTTTTCTTTGCCCCGAACAATTGAAGTTTAATTGAAATTATTTATTACTTGAAGTTTTGGAATAATTCCCTTGTGAAGTCATCTGGGCAATAACTATTAGACAATTTTTTCTCTTGATTGGTAAATTGTGTGTGTAGTTTTACAGACCCATTTTGTGGGGTCAACTTTGGTAGTTTATGTTTTCAAAAAAGGTATTCATTTTAACCATGTTCTCAGACTAAAGATTCAAAAAGATTAGTTGTTTAGCAGTCTACTAATTTTTTGAATTTTTTTATGTCTTTATTGTCATTTATAAGGTTAGATGCTGTCCTTTTCATGCTACAATTTTATTCATAAGAAAAAGTAATCGGTTTTATTTAATGGTTCTAACACTTAACTGTTTATATGTAATTAATTTTGGTTTTATCTTTATTACTCCTTTCTTATGTTTGTTTTATATTTTTTCAAACATTTGAAATTGGGTGCATGCTGCTTTTGATACTATATGTTAGAAGAGGCACATTCTCACTTTTCTAAATATTCTACATTGTTTGCGTATTTATGAGAATCAATTCCTATAGTACTTTGTGTTATAAAAAAACAAAGATTTGGGCTATGATACTAATGTAGGACAGGGACATAGTACAAGCATCATGATTAACTTCTCCTGCCTATGATGAAAAATGCTAAGATATAAATAGTATAGCAAGAACAGGAGGGACTCCATCTTAAAGCTAACATTCCATTTTAAAAACCAAGGAGTTAATAAGTAGGATTCCTAACATATTTTTTGGTAGTCAGCCAACAACTTATCTTAAGGTAAGGCAGGCAGTCTTAACCGATAGTTCCCAGTACTTGAGGGAAACCACTATGTTGAAGAGGAACTGGATCAATAAATTCCTTTTGTTAAGTTTTCTTACAGAATTATCTAGAGGACTGACTGTAGATAGTAACATAATGTCTCCCACTGGAAAGAGACATCATGAGACCACAAGTCAAGCCTATGCCCAACAACCCTCACCCCGACCCTTTGCCCTATTCTTAAAAACTTTAAAAGACAGAATCCTAAGCCCTTAGGTGTGCCTCCTCTCTGAGGTTGCCCACACTCCCCTTTCTTTGTGTCTGTACTTTTCAATAAAGCCTTCTCACTGCTCAACTTACTGCATTTTGTCTCTGTGCTCTTCCAGCGGTAAACGTCTTTGGTACTTCATTATTTCACTCTTTTTTCTACAGTTTAGCACAGGTCTTCACCCTCTCTTACTTCAGCTGCCTTGTTCTCTGCTGCCTGAAAGGCAGCTGCCATTCCCTGCTACTCTCATCACCGTACCTACACTCTTCTGATGTTCTTGAGAATTCTTTCTCATTCAGAGTCCAGAACCCTCCTCCATCCTGGCTGAGGATTGACCAGCTGTGCAGGCAGACACCTCCCCAGATGCAGCTGCATGGGAACAATATGAGGTCATTATTTTTTAGAATACCAGTGTCATTAAAGGATACACACGTTTATGTAAAATAATTTACTACCACCATGTGTTTCTATGTCTCCTTTTTATTTCTGTAAAGTTTGCTCACTAATGTTGAAATGTTGAAGCTGTTTTTGTTTTGTTTTGTTTTATTAGTGTGTAAATAATTGTCTGGTATGTTTTTACCCATCTTTTAATTTTTCAATATTAATATCTTTGTGTTAAGAATGTTTGCTTATTATAGTGTATTGTGGTTTGTAGTCTAACCTGAGAATTTATCCTTTAATAAATAAGTTGTCCACTTACACTTAGTGGTTTGACATATTTTTTTGCCTTGGCTGTTTAAAGTCTATGTTTAAGTTACCCTAATTATTGTTTATTTTTATGATTTTTGATATTAATTTCATTTTTCTTATTTTTCTGGTTTTTAAACATGTATAATTCTGTTTTATAAAAAAATTAATCTGCTTTCTATACACAATTTCTGTTAACTTCCTGCTATGGGTAGTGGCATAATTCAGTTTTTCTACTTTCTTTCTATTCCTTTTATTCCCTATCTTTACCCGTTTTATTTTGTTACTTATATATTAAAATACACACTTGTAACTTTATTTCTATGAATAAATGGTTTCATTTAACTTGGGGATAAAAGATTACTCCCAATCTCCATAGTTCCCATTACTTTATTCTTGCTATACTTTTAGTCATGTCATTTCTACATTTTCAGGACATGTAATGTTTTCACTATATAATCATATATTCCACATTTGTTTTTATCTTTGTTATTCAAGTAAACTAATTCAATGCCTATCATCAGACTTTTTTCTCGGCACAGTTTCCTTTATACTTAAATAAATTAACACAGTATATTTAGATAGTCTATTCTACTTTGAAGACTTTGTAAATACTGCTTTTCTGCTTCCAGTGTTAAATGTTTTAATGAGCAGTAGGGAACCCAATTATATATTGATTATTCTGTGTCAGTTTTTCTTGTGGCAGGTTTTTTCTTAATCTATAGATTCATATTTTTACATTGGGAAAGTTTATATTATTTTTATTTTATTTTGGAAAGTTTTGCTTTATTTTATCTGAGAAGAGTTTTGCTGTTTTTCTTTTCTAGTAACCAATTCATTTTCTTTTGGGGCATCAATTTTGTAAAATGAAATACCATTTGCCTGTCTTTCCTATCATTCTATTTTTTTAAAACTCTTCATCGTCATTTTATCGTTCATCTATCTTTCTTTCCCAATCCTACCCTCCATGTTATTTATTGTGTGGCAGCAGTGTCTAATTTATTAGTTGTTAAATCCAGTGAAGCTTTATTCCTTGATAGATCAGTATGGATGATAAATGTTGATCTATGTTTGTGTTATCCTAGACTTTTTTACTGTGTTTTCTTACTGTTCATATTTTATTTCCTCCTGAATTTTCACCATAGGTCCCTGAACTTTTTAAACTATCCTTTGTGTTTTGCTTTTTATTAAGTTGGTCATTTCACTAAGCTTGAGAATACTTCCTTGCAATATACCACTTGGGTCTGTGACTTCTTTTTCAGCCCTGTCTTTTATGAATTTTGGACTTATTCCCAAAGATTTCCTCTAAGTTCTCACTGTTCAACCAAGTTTCCAAACTATTGTTTGGCCAGTTGTTCACAGAGTGGGCCATTATTTGGAGAATACACTCTGGTTCTTTTTATTTCTCTGAATTCTAAAAAAACTAAAGGAGTATTAATTTCCTAGGGCTGTCATAACAAAATACCACACACTGGGTGTTTTAAAACAACAGAAAATATATTATCTCAGAGTAAGTACTGTAGGCCAGAAGTCTAAAATCAGGAGTTAGCAGGGACATACTTCCTCTGAAAGCTTTTGAGGAGAATCCTTCCTTGCCTCTTCCTAGCTTCTGGTGGCCCCTGTCATTCTTTGAGTTTTCTGGATCATTCCTGGCCTTCATGTTCACACGGGTCTTCACATGATCTTTTCCCCTTTTTTAGATAGGCACCTGTCATTGGATTTAAAGCCCACCCAATCCAGGATAATCTCATTTTGAGAACCTTAATAACATCTGAAAAGACTATTTTTCCAAATGAGGTTACATTTGCAGATTCTGTGTGGACATTTTGTTTAAAGGGCCACTATTCATTAAACTACAGGATCTTAGTGTGTTTCTATTTGCTTTCTGATCTTGTCAAAAATTCACATCTTTCTTTGTAATTATGGTTTGAGGTTACAAATATCTCTATATTTTATCAAAAATGCCCATAAATTTCATTTCTTATTACTTTTTTCCCGAGTTTGAGATGTAACTGATATATAAGATTGCGTAAGTTTAAGGTGTACATTGTGTTGATTTTACACATTTATAAATTGCAAAATGATGACCACCATGGTATTAACTAACACCTCCACCCTGTCATATAATTACATTTATTTTTTTGTGGTGAGAACACTCAAGATTTACTCTCTTAGCAACACACAAGTATATACTATAGTATAATTAGCTATAATCACCATTCTGTACATTAGATCCCAAATTAAAGTACTTATTGACAGATAAGGACTTATTAATGCTATCATCTTTATTGCTTTTTGGTTGTTTTAAAGTTCCTTATTTCCTTTTTTCCTCTCTCACTGTGTTCCTTTGTTATCTGATGATTTTTCACAGTAATATGCTTCAATTTCCTTTTTATCTTTTGTGCATCTACTGTATACTGTTTTGTGTGTTTGTCATGATGCCTATATAAAACATAGAGATGTCTATTTTAAGCTGATAACTTTATATATACTAACTCTACCATTTTAGTCCTTCTTCCCCATATTTTATGCTTTTTGTATCATAATTTACATCTTCTTACATTTTGTATCTATTAAGAATTATTGTAACTACACTTATTTTTAATACTTTTGTCCTTTAACCCAAGTTAAGCTGATTAACACTTACCATATTACAATATTGGAGAATTCTGAAATTTAATATGTATTTACCTTTGCCATATGTTTTCATCTTACTGACTAGCCTCCTTTCATTTTAGTTTGAAGAAATCCTATTAGCGTTTCTTCAAAGGCATGTCTGGTGGTGATGAATTCCCCTAGTTTTTGTTTCTCTGGGAAAGTATCTCTTCATTTCTGGAGGACAGCTTTGCCAGGTGAAGAATTCATGGTTGGCAGTTCCTTTCTTTCTTTTTCTATTTTTTTTTTTACTGTTAGCACTTAGACTATATCAGCCCATATTTCCTAGCCAGGGTGGGGTTTCTTATTCTACCATCTTGGTTATATTACTACTTCTTACCTTTTACTGATTTTTAGGTGATATTCAAAAAAGGGGGAAACTTCTATCTTTATGACACTATTTAGTCTCCATTTAGCCAGCAGAGTTACTGCTGAGAAACCCAGTGATCCCCTGTGGGGATTCCCTTGTAAGTGACTAGCTTCTTTTTTCTTTATGCTTTTAAAATTACTTTTTTGTGTGTTTGATTTTTAAGTTTTATTATAATATGACTTTGGGAAAATTACTTTTTGCTGATTTTGTTTGGAGGGACTGTGAGCTTCATGAACTTGGCTGTAAGGGTTGTTGGGGTACTCAGTGATGCCTCAGCTCCAGCCCTGGTCCTGTGGGGTCTGGCTACAAGTGCCTGTGTGGTGCCAAGGCCAACTGCAAGCATAAGTGTAGTGGCAAAGGAGAGGGTCAGCTGCAGGGGCTAGGGCCAGCTGGGCGTGCTCAGCAGCAGTGGGAACCTAACTGTGTGTGTGAAGTTACATGACTACAGGAGCTAGCTGCCAGTGCAACCATGGTGGTGGGGGTCAGTGAGGGGAGTCAAGGCCAACATCACACAAGTAGGTAGCTGCAGGGGCTAGCTGCTGACACGTGTGGTGGAACAGGACAGTGACAGGAGTTAAGGTCATCTGTGGGCACTCATGCAGCTGGGTGGGTTGGGTTAACAGATTGAACTTGCACAGCTTGTAGGTACTAGCTGTGGGTTTGTGCACATGGCTGTGGAGGCCAGTGACAAGAGTCAGAATGAGATCCAGGTCCACAGAAGCTGTGGGGCATTGGCTATCAGCATGCACTCTGTGCAGCTGTAAGTTCTAGCTATAAGCACAAACATGGCAGCAGAATCAGCTGTAGGGGTCTAGGCTGGCATCTTGCATTCACAGTTACAGAAGTTAGGACTGGCTGCTGGTACTGATACTAAGTTCTTGAGTGAGGGCAGAAGGACCAGGAAGGGACTTAGGTGGTGGTATCTGCAAACACAAAAGCATGTGGGGCATAAATCTCAGTGGTGCAATCTGAAGGGGATCCAGGGTGGATGTACTTGCCATTAGTTTCCTCAGTGGCTACTGCTGGAGTCCTCTGTGGAGTAATCTACTATGGTGCATGGGGAGGTCCTCAGTGATGAAAGCTGCAGGGTGGGGGCGGTGGCCGTCTGCAGCTTTGACAAGACCAGTTTATGTCCTTGGTGGAGAGGCTGCTGCAAAGCAGGCCACTGGGAACTTTGGGTGCTCCTGCTACACAGCTGATAGTTGTAGTTCCTGGCCGTCACCTTGTTCCTGGGTTTCTCAGCTTTGCTGGGCCTTGGATGAGGTAAAAGTCTACTGCGATTTCATGCAGTGTGCCAAAAGGCTGGGAAAGCTATTTGTTCACCCAGCTCTTCTCTGCCCAATTAGGGGAACACTCTTGTGCCAGGGACTTCCCTCTTGCTTCTGAGCAGTGCCCGCCTGGAGGATGGCAGAATGCAGGCAAATTGAAACTGTTTTTCCTACCTTTTTTGTGCAATTCATCTCACATTTTTTGCTCCACTATATTGCTGAAGCTTCTTGGATAAACCTCTGAGCTCTTCCAGAGCTGTTTTCTTTCATGTACAGTTGTTGAATTGTTGTTCTTTGTGGTGGGATGGAGGGTGGGGTTTCTAAATTCACCATCTTGGTTATACTACTACTTCTTACCTTTTACTGCTTTTTAGGTGATATTCGAAAAAGGGGGAACTTCCATCTTTATGACACTATTTAGTCTCCATTTTCTTTAACATATCATTCAATTTTACAGAAGTAACACAATCAATCAAATAGACACACTTTATAACTTTTGTGTGAAAATCTATCTCTAACTGCAACCATAATTTCTACTCCCTTTTAGTTAAGGAAGAGTAAATGTCAATAGACATGTCACCACTGCTTTTCTGTTACCTTTTCTTCCCAGGGATATTGTCCTATTTTTATCTCCTGGTGTTTTCAGACTCTCTGTTTATCCTCTCTGCATGTCAAATATTACATTATTAGTATATTGTCTTTTCCATTTCATCTTAAATAATGTTCTCCAGAACATGTTTCAATTATCACTGTCTCTTCCCTCTATACTCCAAATTTCTTAAATTCGTTTTCCATACTCACTAGACTCATTTTATAACTTTCTACTTTTTGATAACCTCCTAACTTCCATTCCCATTTTTTCATCAAATTGCTCTGATCAAGGCTGTGGAATAGCCTCCAAGTTGATAAGGCCAGTGGATGTTCTTTGGTCCTCATTTTACATAACCTTGTACCATATGACATTGTGACCTATAGCAACTCTCTTAACTCTTATTATTCCCCTGGCTCTTGTAGTAATTATGTATCATGTATAACAACTCATCTCAAAACTTAGTGACTTATAGCAACAAACATTTACTCTCTGTAGTGTCTGTGGATTAGGAATTCAGTAGTGTCACAGATGGTGGATCTGGTTAACAATCTCTCATGAGGATGCAGACAGGATGTTGGTAGGGGCTACAGTCAACTGAGGGCTTAACTGGGGCCGAGTAACTTGTCTCCAAAATGGTTTACTTACATGATTATTGGATGGAGGCATTTGCATAGCTATTGGGTGGAAGCCACAACACCTTACTCTGTGGACTTCTCCTCATAATACAGCATCTGGCTGCTCTCAGAGCAAATGATCCAAGAGAATGAATAACAAGGATGCCACAGTACCTTTTATGACCTAGTCTCCCACAGCATATCACACCACTTCAGCTTTATTCTAGTCATTAGAAGTGAATTACTAAGTCCAGCAACACTTAAGAGGAAGAGAATTAATTTCTACCTCTTGAAGGAGCAAGTATCAAAGAATTGTTGGATTTATTTTAGAACTACTGTCATCTTCTAAGTGCAACATTTTAACGGCTCTTTTGTGAATTCTCTGGGTGCTTCCTTTCCATATATACCTCTTCTTCACTTCTTTTCTACCCACTAATGCAGTCTTGATGTACCTTGGAAATTTGCTCCAGGTGCTCTTTGACTCTCTGTCCATTCCACATAATTCATTCTCGTATTATGATATATAGCTATTGGAATGCAGGAAAACACAAACTATTGTTGTAATTTAGATGCATGCACTTAAAATTACAGACCAGATAAATAGCATTCTCACAGTGATTCTCATCCAATGGTACCAGATTAGGACAGACTGGAAGAACTGGAGGAGCACAGCTGATTATGTAGTTAGAAAATAGTCATTCCACCATTTATTTTCTTTGATTTGTTTATAGTCACATATTTATTCTAATTGGAAATTTCAAAGCATTATAAAGACAACTAAATTTTACTTCTTAATTTTTGCTCTCTGTTTTTCAAAATGAGACACAGACTAGGACAGTTTGAGAAGCATTGATTTAAAGAATGTTGCTGGCCAAAGCTGTTTGCTTTTAGAGAACACCACACATTTTTCAAGGAAATAATAACAAAATATTGTGAATATTCTTATTTTTTGCTTAAAAAAATAAAGAGAGCTTAATGTATTTAGCCTTTAGAGTGGGACAGGAATACCTGAAGAATACAAATTATCTAAAAATAGAAATAAGGTAGTTAGCCATTACTGTTGAAACCTTTGCCTCCAAGCTCCCATATTTTAATGCTAAGGCATCTGGAAAATCTAACCTTTTCCCCTCAGGCAATATTTTGTCTTGATATTCTAGATCCCTGAAACTTTGTGAAAAAGATCACTATCCATTTATTTCTTTTCGGTGAGGTATCAAAGAACATATGTCTCAAATTTATACTCCTAACCAGCTCTGGGCTTTCGGTTCTCTTAGTTTTGCACTTCTAAGCTGGTGTGCTCCATCCCGCAAACTATAAGCCCTATATTACCTATCTGAACAATTCTTTGTTTTCTAAGAGATTTTATTTACTCCTGGCATAAATACCAAGGCAAAAATGTTAATTCCTGTGCACTGACAGTTATTTTTAACTTTCTGCATTTAAAAGAAATAGTCAAGATATGTGCCAAAGTAGCCAGAGCAAAAAAATAAGCTCTGCTTTAGCTAGTTCAGTGATATATGTTTAATGCATTTTCTTTCTGTTTGCAAGATCCACTTTGAGAAACTTAGCTTTTTTAATTCTCTTGCAGGTATAGAATAAAAATGGCCAGAGGTTATTTCAGGGCAGATTTTTGGAGAATAATTTGAATTAGCATAAAGTTAACATTTCCTAAATGGTTATTTCAGAAACTACACCATTAACATTTAGAAAAGACAAAAAAAGGAAAAAGAAAGAAAAATAAATATATTGTACCTTTGTTCTAGTATTATTAGCTTGAAACAGAACTTGGAATAAAAGGCATATCTCCCAAACCAACTAAAAACAATCCCTTTCATCAGAAACTAATGAGACTTCATAATAAAACACTCATATCTGTAAGATAACTCCACTCAGTAGAATGTATTAAAAAGTACTACCTAGAATTATGAAATAAAACAGCATGAGAAATCTTTAAAATATATATTTTAAGTTAAATTCGAAGAAATTGTGGAATCTGATCAAAGGGACAGAATGTGAAGGAAAAGTGTATTTGGGTGGTTAACAGGTTAACAACTTTATGGAAGAATGACAAAAACTTCTGAAATTAAAATATTCTTCCAGAAAGAATTATATAGAAGAAATATAGATCATATGGAGCCTACTAAATAACCTGCTTTTAAATTGAACTCAGAATCATGTGCATCGGCAAAATGCTACAACATTGCTATGTTAGCAAGTAATTAACTCAAGTTGAAATGGTAAGAGTGACTGATGGGATAGAAATCATAGAATCCATCACTTTGGAATCTGGGGTATTGACTGAGAGTTAAAGATTAACTTGTCCAAGAGGGAATTTGCCTCTTGAAGAATATTTGGGAACTGAAATCTATTCTATTGAAACCAGATGTAGAAATCTATTAGTAAAGTACTAAAATGATGGATCGGGGTCAGAAGCCACTGTACAACATATCACACAGCTGCAAGCTCAAGGTTTGGATGTCACTCCTGAGCAAGCTAGCAGAAGTGCTATTCATCCTCTAATGTAAAGCTATATAAGCCCCTAGTTCAGAGGACTAGGTTTCTCTTCCAGAATATGAATTCTTGTTCCACTGTTTCACTGTGTGCAACCTTAGAGTATGATGGGTAACAGGGAAACTACATAATTGCTGCTCTTGTCCTTTTATTTCCCCACTGATACTGTTTCAGGTCTCATGTGTCTATATGCTAGTTAATCAGTATTCTTTGCTGGATAATCATTTTGGATTAAGTAAGGTGACATGCTTGTATTGGTCACATTCTCAGAAATTATACCTATTATGTATACTTCATGAATGAAATGAGAATGTGTCAACATATAAGATATTATTACTAAGGTATTGTGATTGTTATTGCTTATTTTTTGCACATATTTTCATTACTAGATTTTCAAGTCTTAGAACAATGAACTGTTTTAGTCATTGAATGAAATTATTCATTTTTACATTATGTCACCACACAAACTATTGTGGTGGACAGATTCCAAAGTGGCTCCCAATTATCCTTGACTTCTGTTGTTCAAAGATTTGTACAATCCCCTTTCCTGGAATGTGGTTGGGAGCTGTGACTTGTTGCTAACCAATACAATACGATAAAGATCACAGGCTATTATTTCCATGATTATGTTGCCTAAGATTGTGCCTTCCATTTTGCTAACAGATACTTTCTATTGGCTCTTGCTAGCTCTGATGAAGTAAACCACCAAATAGAGAAGGCCTGATGGTAAGAAACTGACAGGGGCATTTAGATGACATCAAGGAAAGAGCTGAGATGCTCAACTGGACAGAATACAACTGACTGAATCCTGTCAGAAACCACTTAAACTTAGAAGCAAATCCTTTCTAAGTTGAGACTCAGAGGAGATCCAGTCTTGGCCAGCACTTTGATTCCAGTTTTGTGAGAAAACTGAAGCAGAGGTCCCAGGCAAGGCATGCCTATATCCTGACCCACAAAACACCAGCAATTCATCATGCAGCAACAGATAACTAATACAACTTACATGTTTAATTACACTTAGCTTCATCTAGTTGCTTTGTTTTATGAAATGACTGATTTCTATTGATACCAACTTTTCCATCTATCGGATACAAATGAATAGTCAAATAAGAATATTTGTTATTCAACAAGGTCTGAGAACATGAAGACTTTTCCATTAATCTTAAATTTAGCCAAGAGCAAATAACTGGTTCAGCCCTTTATTGGAATATAAAATGAATTTTCTTTATTAACATTGAGCCTATTTCTTCTTACCATACTGTAGAGACAGCTAGAAGTCAATGAAGACAGCTACATGTCCCTACTCAGTATTCTATACTTAGTCACTACTGTCAATTTAAACTTGTGTTGACATTCTAAAAACTTCTTCCCATTAAAATAAGTAAATAAATGCATGAAATATACTTTTGGAGGTCCCTCTCCTTTAGCCAGGTAGGCAGACTCAAAAAAGGAAGATATTGGTTCTGTTTGCACATAGATAATAGAGGTAAATAACTTCTAGTTGGAGAAAGTAGTCAAAGGGTAGTAGAAGCAGAAGCCAAATTAGTCATCATCAGAACTATCAACATCTAGTCTAAGTTGGAAAAAGAATAAGTAATATCTGTATCTGGTATACACAAACATGAATGACCTCCTTACTCCACCCCTTCATCTGTCTATATTATTCTTGACTCTACCTGAAAATTAAAGTCATAATATATTATTAAATAACTTAATAAAATAAAGGAACAGAAAAATTATGCAGTAATATATAAATGTTATGTCACAAGTTATGCCTTCATTCTGGAGGTGCAAAATATTTTACTTTCTTGCAGTATGATTCAGTATTTTGTCTTTCTGTAAGTTTTATGCTTTGAATAGTAGCTCTTTTTCATATCCCAAATAATTTTTTCTAAATAAATCAAGGAGACATATTCATGTTCATCCCAGATCCCTTAAGATTATTTTTATAATTTCTGTGTGTCTTTCCCCTGGCTTCATTGTGCTGGTCTGTTTCCAAAATTTTCTTTGCATTGCTGAACTTACATTGCTCAAATTCAGAAAGAATCAGAGTGCCTGGCCGTTAACAACCCTGTAAAATGACTAGCTGATGCAAGAGTGGAAAAGCCTAGCTTTGTCATTTCTAACGGAGATAAATTCTTAGGTGCAAGGGTACCCATAGATCCACCCTATAGGAACAAGCTAAGCCTGGAACTTTGCCTGAAACCTGTACCATTTTTGGTGTCTTCTGCCTCCTTGTCTGTTATTCCTTCTCTCTTTGTGGTTTTTCCTGTGGCAATCTCCATAATAAATACTATACTTCTCAGACTCTGATTCCAGGGAACAGAGCTAGGACACAAACCATGCCTAGAATATTTTGCTTTGGCACAGCCTATCGCATGTCTCTGGATTTAGGTATGTGTTGTTTAGGGCCAAAGGAGGAACTGTGTTTCTACCAAATTAGAATGCAAACTCTCCATAATAGCACAAATTCGATCTCACTACCATGTCATAAGAGGTCACCACAAGACCTGTTTCATGGAAGATGCTAAAATAAGGGTTTCTTGAATGCCTTAAGGTCTTTATATAATGACAATTCCACAAGTCAAAAAAGTAAACTAATAAGTTAAAAGAGAAACTAATATGTAGTACAGAAAAAGGGCATAATGCCATATTCCTCTTTGTTACTTAATGCTATGTTACAAATTACCCCAAGACTTAGTACTGTGAAACAATAGTGATCTTTTCTTACTTCTCATGGTTTCATAGCTCAGGAACTTAGAACACAGTAGGAATGGTTTGTCTTTCTGGGGTTTCCATGAGAAAAATTCAAAGACTTGGGGCTGGTATTATCTGAAAGTTCATTTACTCACATGTCTGACAGTTGATACAGGCTGTCAGCTGAGGACCTGTTGGGGCTATCAACCTGAACAGCTACACATGGCTGCCCTGTGGCTGGGGCTTCCTCAAAGTACAGGGTCTGTATCCCAAACGCAATTATCTTAAGACAGACAAAAGAGGGAAAGACATTGCTAGTGGAAGCTGTATTGCCTTTCAGGACTCAGCCTCAAAAATCACACAGCATCACTTCTACCACCTTGCTTACAGTTTCAAGTTCCATCTGAGGCCAGGGGAGGTAACATGGCCCCCACCTCTCGAATGGATATGTTAATGTCACAATGTGCATTCGAGGGTATGAAGAAGATACATTTTGTTACTGCTGTCTTTGGGGCAAAAATATCTGCCACATGCCCTCTAACTATAAAAGTCAATTTATCTGTTTTTTTCTTTAACAAATATAAAGAATACTGTCTTGTAATTCAGGCAGGAGGTTGACTTCCTTTTCTAAAATTCCTAACATACTTTGTAAATTTAATAAACTTAGGGCATTGCTTTCATAAAATTTTCTTCCTCTGTCTGTGATAAATGACCCTTTGAGCTCTGGATTCTAATACATTTCAATATTATCCATAGTAAAAATACAGTGGCTAATTCTCAAGGTAAAATTTAATAAAGGTATTTTGGTCTCAAACTATTTAATACTTTTGGAAATGAGTGTAGACATTTTCTTAAGAGGTATAGGTTTTCTTCTGGATAATCTTAAATTATATTACATGAAAGGTTATAAAATATATAGATACTAATTTATGAGTAAGGGTTCTGAAATCAACTTGCTTAGATTTAAACCCCAGCAACTTCACCTGTATAAATTGGATGAATCACTTAACATTTCTGTGTCTTTGTTTCCTGATCTGTAAACTTGTTATAATGCTGCTTATGTTACAGAGCTTCTCTGAGGAGTAAAAAAAATTAAAAAGCATGTCTCACACATAATAAAATTCAATACATATTAACTATGAGAGTTATTATTGTTATCATTTAACATTTTAGTTTGTTGTACACCACAGTATTGGAGAAGATAGGCAGGTAGTCATTACAAAGTACAATGTAAGTGCTCATTAATTTCATATATAGTAAAATACAGCAGCATAAGTGTGATAGTAATTGTAAAACTATGTCCCCTCCCAAAAAAACTTAGCCATGTGAATGTTATCTTTCTGAAGGGTATTTGTAGGTATAATTTAGTTATGCATTGTGAATTGAAACCATCTTGGATTATTTCAATGGGCTCTATTTCCAAAGAAAAGTGTCCTTTTAAGAGACAGAAGAAAAGAAGACACAGAGAAAAGGGGAAAGCCATGTGAAGGTAGAAGCAGAGATTGGAGTTCTGCATCTAGACGCTAATGAACACCTGGAGTCAGTGGAAGGTGGAAGATGCAAGGAAAGATTCTCCTTTGGAGCTCTTAGAGGGAGCACAGCCTCTTGATCCCAGATTTCTGGTCTCCAAAACTTTAGAAGAATACATTTTTTTTTATTTAAGCCACTACTTTTGTGGTGATTTGTTACAGTTGGCGGAGGAAATGAATATGATTGTAGATCTGATGGTTCCTCCTTTCAGTATACAGGGTATATTATTTTTTGTTCTCTGTTTTCTTGCCCTGGGTAAAATTGATGGCAGGCAACAGCTAACATTCTATTTCACAGGCTAGTAGCTGTATCTGCTAAACATTTTTGATTAAATGCCTTATGTAACTACCATTGGATCCAATTTAAAAAGTAGAACTTGGGGTATTTGTTCAGCCCACAACACAACCTCTAAATTGTTCTTGGATTAGTAAATCAATAATAACCAGCAGTGAGGCAGCCATTCAGCAGTGAGGGATACAAGTCACTCTGAGTTTAATCTACTTAGGACATTTTAATACCTTTGAGAGAAATGTTGCTTTTATTAAAAGATTTTTATTTTCCCATAAGGAAGACAAACATTTGTAAATATACTTCTAAACTGTTCTTGATCATGTTTCCTCCACAAAATAAATTATTCTGCTAGGAATGTATGACATCTGTATCTTGAAACTGGCTACTAATGTTAGAAAAGTATGTTTCAGAAACCCAGCTGAAAGGATGTTATGAATTAGATTTTTTTAACTCATCATCATTCACATTAATATTCTTAAGACATGTATATGCCTTTCTGAATGTTCAAATTTAGAAGAAAAATCAATGATTAGCTCTTCTACACTCACACAACTAGTGGTTGAATTCATCTGGATGTATTATCAACAGAGGTTATTTGTAGAGTGAGGAACTCTGTTTTCTACAGACCTGATCAATTTGTCCTTATGTAAAAATAAAGTCAGGAAGTCAGCACGACTGCAGAAAGCTCATCTGTACAAATGAATGTGAGGCATTACAATAGTTCCCTTAGGCTGCCTCGTATTTTAAAAGCTACTGTCTGGAATAGGACTAGAAGAGCAAATTTTCAAATCTTGTTCCTGACCAGAGTCGCTGGGGAAAGCATCATGCAATCCTGTGAAAGCATTCTAAATCATATTTAGAAATAAATATACTGCCATAAAGTCTCAGGGTTGCTTCCAATTAATTATTGTAAATTGTAAACTGATGCTTGATCATTTCTTGTCATATCCATATTTTGTGCGCTATATAAACAATAAAGAGAATGGAAATGTTTTCTGCAATAATTACAGTACAAGGACAGAGCATGGGTTCCAGTAACTATTTATCTAAATAAATAATAAAAAGGAATTCATGTGTCCATAGTGCACTTCAAACTAATTTGACATAAATATATGGATGTGAATTTTAATTTTCAGCTTAAAACATGAAGTTACTAGAAAAGTTAAGATATACTTTTTATATACAAATTAATATTCTTTAATTGTAATAACATTACCGAAAAAGAAGCACAATTTGAAATGGTATGTATAAATGTTTTTTCCCTTCTTTCCACTTTTATTTTATTTTATATTTTCTGTAATTATTATTAGTAGCAAAAAAGTTCTTTTGTTTAAATAAGGATCCACTCTGTAATTTAATTAGATTGGCTAT
Source organism: Manis pentadactyla (assembly GCF_030020395.1). NCBI lineage: Eukaryota > Metazoa > Chordata > Mammalia > Pholidota > Manidae > Manis > Manis pentadactyla. The sequence goes on along the minus strand of NC_080023.1, from coordinate 120,904,773 downwards.
TAAAACAATACAAAATTTTACAAAGTAGAGTAAAAAATTAGGATAACAGCTTTTCTAATGATACTAATTGAATATTTATGTTGATCTCTTAGACTTTTCCAATTAATATACTCACGTTTGATTTTTAATCAAATGATAACTATCTTTTGAAACCATAGTCATATTTCTAACTTAAGAACATGACAAAAAAAAAATCTTTTTTTAGCATTGGATTTTAATGAACTCAATTTTTAAAACTGAACTCAAGTTAAGAATTTTTAAATGATATAAGTGTTCATATTGGGCTTAACACATATATCTTATAACACACTGTCAGAAGTAATTCATACACAAGAATAAATCTATATTTGGAGGGAGAATAGACACTGAAACAGTTAGGAAATCATAGCCTTAACTAAAGTAATAAAGCTCATTTCTTCCATACTTAAAACTGAGAATGCTATCAAACTGTTTTTCAAAAAACAATCTCTTGGTTTGATGGAAAGTTTTGGAGATGGATAGAGGCAATGGTTACAGAACTATATGAATGTACTTAATGCCACTGAACTGTGAGCTAAAAAAGGCTAAAATAGTAAAATGTTATGTATATGTTACACACTACAAAAAAAGGAGAGCATATTTCTATCTCCTTTTATTCATCAATAAGAAAAAAATCACTATTAACAGTAGCTGCAGTTTCTTCTTAATGGACCATCATTAGATTGCCCTCATGAGTGTTAAAGTATATTAACAGCACAGAATGAATGGTTAAGAGCAGAGTTTTGTTGAATTACATCCATTAAGTTTTCTTACTTTGTTGAAACATGTGCTCTCTGAAAACATTTTAGATCTGAAAACATTTAGATAGAACTTTTAGATCATGTCCTCAGAAAAATGCACAAGTTCATAAGCTCTTAACATTCAAATTCAATATTCAATTATAATTAATGTGTCATTTCAGCACTGGGCCTTTGAGCCTATCCATGAGTGTTTGTATTAAATCTTTCCAAAGGAGACAAATGTGTGCAGGCCAGTAAGATGTGATTGCTATGTGATTGAATAGGCTGTATTTACACTTCTAAAACAAAGGGGATTAATCAACCTTAGGCTGTAATGAAAGGTGAATCATCTGGGAAATACTAAAACCAAAAGAAATCACTTTAGTTGAAGGATTCCATCTCTCTTTTGCGGTGATGTATGTCTGGTGTATTCGTAACCTGATGTCACAAAACATATGTATTGTGTGAGCAACGTCACCCTTGCTCTGGGGATGTGCACTCAACAAGCAAATTCCTGGCTTTGAGCAGATTCTTTACAGAGATTATCTGCAGGGCACTAATGTACTTGCCAGATGCCCTGACCAATTTCATTCCTTTGGAAATTTATAGTTCTAAAAGTCCTCATGTACATCTTATCCTGATAGTTCTTACCAATCTTGTAACATGGTGGCTACACAAGATTTATATTAGATTGCAAGTTGAAGTAATGTTTTCTCCAAACTATCTTTAAGCTTCTTTGTTATCCAGGACTACTTCTTGTTCCCAACAATAAGCTCTAGAACATCTGGGGAAGTGAGGAAAGTATTAGATTTTCTTTAAAATTGTTATTAGGAAAGACTGTAAACCTCTCCAACAAGATTTTATTATATATTATAAACTGAAGGATCTATGTAAAGTCATAATGGAAATGGAAATGGAAAACATAATTTGGCTTAAACAGTTTACTTCTTAGCTTGCTTTCTTTAAAAAGAAATTTGTATCGCAAAAGATCTATACATTTAGTATAACAATTCAAAATGCTAATATTAAGAACAAGGAATCTAATAAGTCACTCTATAGGGGCAGAAGAATGTTATGGATGAGCATAAGGGCTCTGGAATTCAGTCAGCACTTGAATTCCAGCCTAGTAACTATATGACCTAGAAAAAATTGCTTACCCTCTCTGTGCTTATGTTTCCTTAGGGAGATAATAATATTATTTGTCACATACAGTTATGAGTGTAGCACATATAAACTGCTTAGAATAATTTCTAGAATATAATAAGTATTTCATAATTGTCTATTAACTAGTTGGCATGCAATTTTGGAGTTTGTCCAAAACTATGCTACTACTACTATACAGGAGAAAAATCATGAAATCTTCTAGAGAATTTGCAATTTTAATTTTATTTATGTTTTTCAACTTACATTTTACTATACCAATGATGGTTCAGTTAGCAAATCTAGCAAAATTCCAAAGTAAATCAAAATTGCCTTTTATGTCAGTTTGACTTTAAATTTAAGATTTTTCAAGTTTTAAATTATGTTTCCAAATTCAGCCACACTTTAAAATATAAAATTGTGATAAACCAGTATCTTGAGAGTGGTTTATGTTCCTGGGCCTTTTAAATGATATATCCATCACTGAAATTTGAAATGGGAGTGGGGTGAAGGACCCACCTCTCCTCCTCCTCCTTCCTTCTTAGAACCAGATCACACAGTTTGTCTGTCCTGTCTTAGAACCTTATAAAAACAAAAATCCTTTTGTCAAGTCATGTGTGCCATGGTCCTTTAACATTCTAAACTTGCTATGGGTGTTGGGAGAGTTTATCATGGAAAGAAAGAAATGTCCTTGACAGATCAAAAAAAAAGAAGGAAGAAGACAAGGAAAAAAAGAAGAAAAATCTTGAGCTCACAAATAGGCTATTATAGAGCTAGAGCTTAAGAAGGCACGGCTGCTCGGTATATTTCATATGAAAAGACAGACTGATTTGGGCCCCCTTGCCTGGTGGAATCAATCTTGTCAGTGCCATTTATTCACAATCCCTTGTGATTTCTGTATCCCACAACCTTTTTGTATGAAAATGAACCATAAAGACAGTCAAAACACCTGTTTTCAGACAAAACCAGTTAATACTTTGATTTATCCCTCTGTAAGCTAGTCTGCTGCTACAGGGGCCTTGGGTTAGCATAGAATTCATCAGACTTTGAAGGTCTTCTTTCCTATGTTCCAGAGTTTCGGCTGTGTCTTTTGTATATGCCAGAAAGTCAGTTAAGCCCAGGACTCTCAGCACAGCTGGAAGCCAAAGTTCTTAAATTCATGTATCTTAAGTTATTAAGTGGCTGCAAATTAATGGACTAATTTGAAAAGCCTCCTATATACTTTGGTTTGCATTTCTCAGCCCCTCACTTAGCCCAAGAATGAAGAAAAAGAAAATAGGCTTTCTATAGTTTACTTCAACTCATTCCTTCTGTAGTCTTCCAAAATTGACATTTGTCATTTTTTTTTATTTTGTTATCAATATACAATTACATGAGCAACACTGTGGTTACTAGATTCCCCCATTATCAAGTGCCCACCACATACCCCATTACAGCCACTGTCCATCAGTGTAGTAAGATGGTATAGAGTCACTACTGGTCTTCTCTGTGCTATACTGCCTTCCCCATGCCCCCCTCTATACTATGTGTGCTAATCATAATGCCCCTTATTCCCCTTCTCCCTCCCTCCCACCCACTCTCCCCACCCCCTTTTCCCTTTGGTAACTGTTAGTCCATTCTTGGGTTCTGTGAGTCTGCTGCTGTTTTGTTCCTTCAGTTTTTGCTTTGTTCTTTTACTTCACATATGAGTGAAATCATTTAGTACTTGGCTTTCTCTGTGACATTTGTCATTTTTTATTTCTATTGTAAACAGGCAGGCTTGGCAGTGGTGTTCAAATTGCTGAAACAGCACATGGTACTCTTTCTATTTGTGGACATTGGCCAGTGACAGTCCCCTTCAGCCCATTTGTCTTTTCTTAAGGAAAGGGAGTGTATCCACAATGCCATTAAACCTGGGCAACAGATTGATATTACAGGATATAGCAGCAGAATTCAGTAGATAAGCTAATTTTGAAGAAAAGATCAATAAATGTGCCTGAATTCAGAAGACATTACCTAGCAAGATGCCTCTTTCCACTGTCATACTGAGAAGACCAAATCTAGTTTGTCTCTCCTAATTGCACTGTTTATATATATTTCTTTTAATGAGACTTGGGAAACATTTCCCCCCATTTTAACTCCAAAATCTTTCACACCTTTTTAGTAACTTGGTACTTGAGACTATATCACTGCAGCTTAAATTAGTTTGAAAGATTATTTCATGAATGCTCTACAAATGTGAGTGCTTTCTTTGCTATAAAAGATGAGCTTTCCTTTCAATGATGGTGCAAAATGATACAGTCATTAGAAAGACAAAAATGGTGGAAGACTGTTTCCCTTCAGAAAGAGAAAGAAAGCTGTAGAAGGACAAAAGGTGTTTTAAACCTTCTGAAAGAAATTAATATTGAAAGGGACACACCTCTGAATACTGGTAATGCAAAGTGCTCAGCTTCAATATAACAATGCAACTATTTGTTGATATTCCGCTCTTTCCCAAGAACACACGTACACACACAAACCCAGCAAGATATAAAACTGATAGATAAAACTCAGGATAAAGCCTTACAACTAGCAGACAGACCAGGATTGCAAAACCAGACAAATTACAAAGCTAATTTTCTTTCCATCATATCCCACAGCAATGAATAGTTTAGGCATAGACATGGGGTTTTCTATTTGTGCCTTTGGAGAAGTCAAGTAATTAAAGTTCAGAGGCCGTCTGTATTTTTCAGCTTCTAGAAAGTGTTAGTGCTCATAGCTTCAAAACCTTCAGCAGCTGGTCATATTCCTGCAAATGTGTGTTTCTGCTGAGAATTTGGCTCTACTCCAAGAACATGCAAAGATAAAACCAAAGGCCGGGGTACAGACTTGGCTTTAAGTCAGTTCAAAGGCCTGAGGGGACATCCAATTTGTGCTGTATTTATGCTTAGTTAAAATAACCTGGTTTAAAGTATCCTGCAGCTTCCTAGCAGGATGTACTTTGTGAGAATTAATAAGTCAAAAAACAAAAAAAACAAAAACAAAAAAGCTTTCTCTCTTTTTTGCTTTGTTTCAAATCAAATTATCAGCAGACAACAGAAGTTTGCTACAAAATCATTTGTGATATTTCTTTGTAACCAAGTCAAGGAGAATTACTTGTAACTAAAGGCAAATTGGCTGAATTTTTAAATCTCTTTGCATCTGAAAGCCTAAATAATTTTTTTTGGTAGAAAAGAAATGGGGAGTTAATTAAAATCTGGTGACATTAGTCACCGAAGTATTAGTGTTAGTAGATCCATCAAGATGAAAAAGCCAAATCAGTTTCTCTGAGAATAGGAGGATGTACCCATAGTTACAAGCCTGAACTTAAATACTAGACTGAGAGTGATTCCTACATGTGCCTCTCTACTACTTATAAGACATTGACCCGGATATTGAGCAACTCTGGCTCTCAACGTTCTCGTCTGTAAATCAGGATTCTAACTGGACCTGCTTTAATTAGATAATTTTAATAGGTGTAAGGTGGCTGTCCACAGGAAATACTCGGCAAAAGTTAGCTATTACTGTTACAAATTCAAATTAATATTTAGTGAGTGATAGATATTTGAACCCCATTTTTAAAGTGCAAGATACTAATACTCAAAGTTTGGGAATAATAATAAGCACAGAAGAAGAGATCCAGTTTACTCCAGACCTCTTTGTGCTTTCTAAGATCATTTGATTCCCAAGTTAAGGTGCAAATGAGGCAAGACTCTGCTTTTCCATGAACACATTTCCATTTCATGCTCACTGATATGCTTCATAATGCCATTTGTCATCAGGCTGATGAGCATAATTTAAAAAATATTTGTTTAGAATTCAATGAAGTATATACAATGGTACAAAATTGTGAGGGAGAGTTAATATCATTGGATCTATGGCTTGAAAATCAGAAGACTTGGGTTCTATTAATATTTATTTTTGCTTCTAGCTACTAGTCATGAAGTGTGTTTTCTTCATAATTTACAAATTAATCAACTTATTTTCTAACAATCTCATGGAGGTTAAATTTAATGTGCACAAAACTTTGAAAAAAATATATTATTATTTTATCCAAGTTAGAGACTAGCTTGATTTTGGCCCTCATTTTTTTCTCTGCTCCACCCACAGTGTGATTATTTAGATTTCCTGTTTTCATCTACTCCTTTGCAGCATCTGCTCCATCTGCCAGATACACTTTCCACTCCCCTCTCAGTAGGGTAGATTCCTTAGCACAGGTGAGTCAGCATTTCATTTCCTGACTTCTCCAGTCCCATCGAATTTTGAAAGGGCAGTTTGAGGTTTATTTCAGAGGTGAGTTGATTGGTTCTTTCTTTACAACTGGACTGTAAGTGCCCTGAAGGCATAGGCGAGGCTTGTTTTTGTTTCCTGCTGCATCCCTGAAGCCTAATAGAGCATCTGGTAAGTAGTGCATGCTCATAAATATTTGTTGAAAAAAACTAGTAAATGAAACAGCAGACTTCACTTCCTAAAAATAAACTATAAATTAAGAAATTCAGAATTATAACAGGATGTGGGAAAAGGAAAAACAATAAAGAAAAAAGTGAAGACATTTATACCGAATGTTATTTTAGCAACTGACACAGTAGGTATTTCTCTCCTCATATTATCTTCTTTACATCACTGGAATACACTGGACTATGTTGCTATCTTATTGGTATAAATATGAACATTTCTGATATAATCTCAAAATGTTGTGATTTACTGATACTGGATAATTAAGTTGATATTATGTTGATGTTCTATACATAATTATACAAGTTCTACATTTACAATCTATAGGCATAAACATTAGCATACTTTCCTATTAGTACAGATTTAATATGCACTCATGGTTAGTTTTCAGTGTTTTATAAGTTAAACTTCACAAGAGCTCTGCTCAGTCCTTGACAAGTATCACTAACTAGAAACTAACTCTTGCAAAAATGTGTTCGTTTGAGTTAATGTCTGCCACATAATATGTGACAGAAACTTCTTTGTAACAACAAAAGCCCAAGTTTCTGCAAGACTTCAAAAACTGATGAGGAAAAGTATTATATAAGACCCAACGAAACACTTTTATAAATATTCAGTTCATGAAGAATGAGAGAGATTAGTCCTCAAGGCACTAAAATGTCTAACTGATTAAGTTCATGTCCTCTCTTTTTGTTGCGTTCTTTCTGGTTTAGCAGTTTATTCTTTACTATGTGACATTATATGGCATACAAGGTCAAACTGCTTGAAAACTGGAAACCCATTGCCACACAGTTCAGTATATCCTTATATGCTCACAAACCCTAATAACTAATACTTGCTCAAAAGGAAGATGGCTAAGATAATATGGTCAAAAGGTTTGACCATATTGTCTTAAGAACTGTAAGAAGTACAGTTCAGAAATCAAGATGTCTTTTCAAATAAATTAGATTTCATTAATTATTTGGGATGGTGGATGATTTTCTATTAAAAGGGGAAAAAAAACCAATGGGGTCCTTGCCTCTAAATCCAATGGTGATTTTTATTTCCAATTTTTTACTTGACATTTAAGCTGCACTTGGCAGTATTAACCATTCCTTTTCCTGAAACCCAGCCCTTGGCTTCATTATACTGCCCAGCTTTTATTTCCTTCACTTTTCTAGCTGTTCTTTTTTGAGGAGAATTTCTGACTCATTCTCCTCATCCAACATTTAAATGTTGTAAATCCTCAGCTCAGCCTTGGTCCAAACTATCTATATCCCTACTTCTCCCTCTACATTTGCAAAGTTATCTCCCTACATTCACCCACTCCAAACCCCTGCCCCAGTTCCTCAATTCTTTTTAAGTACAAATCTGATTAGGTCTCTACTCGAAACCCTTGAATCATTACTCCTAGGTAAAAGATTGACATCTTTTAAGGGGTCTAAAGGACCATTATCTAGCTCTTGCTTCTCTCTCCAGCTACCATTTTATTCAAATTGCTAGCTTCAGTGGAAAATCCCCCTCTTTGCCATATTTTGATTCCCTGAATACACTTCTTCCTGGTTCAAGGTCTTCAGACCTGCTTCCTTTGCCAGAGAGCCTCCCTTACACTTTCTGTTTATTAATTCTCTGCTTATCATTCAGTAGAGTACTTCCTCAGGGAAGACTTCTCTATCCCCTGAGCTATTTAAGATCCCCCACTTATTTGTCTTCATGGTACTTAACACACTGAGTAATCATGCACTGACTTACACAAGTATCTTAATGTTTTCTCCCTTTCTACACTGACTCACCTTTGTATCTTTAAGCCCTCACTAAAGTCTTGGTACAAAGTAGTTGTCTAATGAATACTAGCTGAGTGAATGGAGGAAATGGCTATTTTTATATTTTTAAACCTCAAAATAACCCTTTGGGAAAAATGGCATTCCTTATATTTTCATTTTACCAAGAAGATTCTGAAACTGGTAGAAGTAAAAATTTTTGCCTATGTTCACAAAGAGCAACTTGAACCTGATAACAAAACTTGCACTTACTCCATGGCTCACCATCTCCCAAAACATCCAGGTTTTCTGAGGCGTAAATGAGAAACTGGATCATTTTCATGTTGAGGACGAACAGTATGGAGATTAAAGTCAAAGGCTTCTAGGCTAAAAATTTGATTAGTCCATTGACTTGCTCCTTGATTTCAGACAAGTCATTTGATTTGTTTAAGAATTGGTTTCTTCACCTATAAAACAGTTGATAATAATTGCAATCATATCATATAACATAACTGTGCCAGTTAAGTGACATAGTAAGTATTACTCAGAGTGAAGGGCACCCACAGCTCAATACTAGTGTTAATATTATTTACCCAAGTGTTTCTAACTAAGTTTTGAATAGAATGTCATTATTTATGTATTTTTAGGCCCTTTTCTTTGTACATATCACCATAGATCTCACTTCCTAGTCCATATTGTACAATATATATTTAGGAGAGGGTAGAGTCAAAGACGGATGACTAGATGTGTTCAGAACATAGACAGCTTTCTGACAGAGCTAGGATGCTATTTTTACCTTACTGCAAATCAGATTATTGGACTGACTTTATGCAATGTAAAAACATACACATATGTATACATAATGTATATGTAGCATTTACATTAATACAAAGCATTTTTAAAGAACAAAAACTATTTAGAGTTACAAAAATCCTCTCAGGACTAAATCCATTTGTCCTTCTACCATATGTCACATACATATTTATTCTTTATATCATTGAAAGCATATTGTGCTTTTATTAATTCACATTACTTCATTAAATGTTCATAATTATCATCAAATTATCTTCATAACTAAAATTTTGTGACTAAACACATTTACCTAAACAGATATTCTAAGTTTTCAACCATTTCTCTATTTTTGGACATTTAGGATATTTATAAGAGTTTGAATGATAAAATTATGTAATTAATGTTTATGAATATAATTTTTCTCTGTTCAATTATTTTGTTTAGATGAATTGTCCCGAGTGGTGTTCTTACTGCCATGTATTTGTTCGGCATTAGCAGGCTCTATATCAAGAAGTTAAATAATAGCTTAAACAAAATTCAAGTGACATAATGCATATATATATATATATATATAAATTGCAAATTGTACATACACAGTTTTCAGAGAGTATGGGTTATTAGTAAGCCATGCACCTGGACTGTATTTATAGACCATGAGGACAACTTTGAAAGATACTGAAAGACAGTTCTTCATTAAAAAAGAAGAGCAAACACCATATTGCACTTCCGAAAGCAGCAAGTTTAGTTTCATTAAATTCGGTTGGCCAGAATGGTATACTAAATGGTTAATGATTAGTAAAGAATTATCAGTTCAACACCAGATGCACTGTGAATTAAAAAATATCCATTTATTTTTTTTGAGTCAGTTACGTTTTCCTAAAATATTAGTAAGAGCTATTCCAAGGTATGCAATTTAATTATTTATCTTTTTCTAGGAGTCCAGACCTAAGCTAGAGCCAAAGTCTCTTCCAGGCACTTTGTGAAGGTCCTAGACTAAACTTGGGATTGTTTTCAAGTTGAATATGACAGTTGCCTTAAGTACAGTATCTGACCATCTTTGAGTTGGTAACGTTACAGCTTACCCATCTCACTTGGAAATTATTGCAAACAATGTCGTTATTTTCAGTAGGGCTTTGGTGTTGTTTAACTGAAATCTTTGCTAGCATTGCTTAAGTTGTTGCAAAATTATTGTTAGGCTGCATCAGATAACTGTAAGTACACAGGATAAAGCTCAGGATTTCTGCCAAAATGTTATAAAAAGCTAGAGGTTTATTATGAATGCAAGATGTAAAACCTCTCTCAGTAGAACACACATTTTTCTTTTAAGAATAAGTTTGCAAGTGGAACAGAAGATTGTTTTCTGATGCAAGATAGGGTTTAGTTATGAATTTTGAGTCACTTTTCTGTGGTATATAATAAAAATGGAAAATTAAACACAACTGGTTTGAATGTTTGCTTTTTCTCTCATTCTTTAATATATTATTTAACTTATGGGACATTTTCATAAATTCATAAAACATGTACTTCACAATGTAAAATTATTAGACTGCCTATTTCCCTTCCCATAATTTATTATTCACCTACATTAACTTTGTTCAAACACAGCATGTCCTCCCCAAACCCCCACTAGCACTGTGGCTAATGGCAATTCAGCAATTTCATGTCCATTGATTTTGGGTGTTTTCTTGGTAATTTTTATAAAATCAATTTGGCTATTGAGTTATCTCAAATTCCAAAATGGAATATGTTTTCCTTTTCCTTTTTCTCTTGGTTATAATCATTCTTCACGTTCTATCTCTAACTGCCATATATATATGAGATGCCCCACTATTATGCTCCCCAGATAACAAGCAATAGTCTGAGATCCTGAGTGGAACATCCTTTGAGACACCCTAGCCTAAATATCAATCCCTATAATTATGCAACTACGGCTGGGATTCCACGAAGAATGGCTGATGAAAGCAGATTATGCACCAATGCATTCAGAGATGAGTTTCTGAGAGAAGTTTTCTTTTATCCTTGAAAAGATAAAATACTTACTTATTTTCTCACAAGTTGGAAAGGAGAAAAGCATTTGGTGTTTAATAGTCATCTGCAACTTTGAGCAGTATGTTTTATTAAGTTCATTTCCTATTTCTTAATCTTACAATTAAAGCATAACACTTTCACTGCTCTGTTTGGAAATGATTTGCCCAGTAATAGAAAACTTTGAGAAACTGATTTTAGCCATAAAAAAAACATGGTCAAATAGTGGATTGGACTTTAAAACCAGTAACACAGTGCTTGACGGTAATTTGAAAAACCAAGAGATTCATGGCATTTTGTAGGTTTGAGGATATACCAAAGCAGGTCACTCTATTTTTTGGATTACATGTATGTTTTTGTTGTTACTATTTTTTTAAGGAAACTGCTGAAGAAGCAGCATCAACATTTTCAATATAGGAAGAAGAAAAATAATTTCACCCTCTGAGTTTTAATAATGTGCTCATTAAATTGAAATTTATGTTTTGTGTCTAAAATGAAAGGAGAAAGGATTTTGAAATTGCCTGAGATTTTCAGAGAGAAATTAACAAAGAAGAATATAATTAGAAAAGAAAAATTAAGATAGTAAAAACTTGAAATCAGATCATATAAAATGTCCTGAGATAATGCACTTATTTCTTACTCCAAATGGTAGCAGCAGGCCTTGTGGAGGGAAATGACACAGAGATGAGTTTTGACTCAATTTGGATGTTTCCGAAATGCAGTGGAATTGTGTGCTTTGTTAAGTAATGAGCTCCCAACTCCAGAGAGTTTTTAGCAATGGTCAATGGCTATTAGAAAAAAAGGATACTTTCTAGGTGTTGGTTATGTTAGGTAGATAATTTGATTGTTTAACATCTCAGTTCTTTTCCAAATCTAAGATTTTTTTCTAAATAATTTCTCACTGAGGGGGAGTTTTCTGAAGCTGATATCTCAGGAGGTTATTTGTTCTTTACAGAAAGCACATCATGGTTATTACAAGCTAAGGAATACGTTTTTATTTTTAGCTTTTGTTTCTACTTCAGGCTATGTAAAAGTATATGCGAAATATATTAAAATGAGAAGAAATTTCAGACCCATCTATCCACACAGGAAACAACAAATTTCAACACATTTTTTGACATTTTCTTCCTCCTAGAAGTAATTTAGTTATTCAAGATAAGCTGTGTATATAGCAGTAATAATATCAGGAAAAAGTCATGTGAAAAAATACCTACTAATATAATTTTAAAATGAAATAGCATCATAAAATATGTATATAGTTAATAAAATTTTTAGAAGTATCTATCCTATAACACCTAAGAGGTTGTCTTGTGATGATATGTAATTCAAAAAATAAGGCAGACCTTAAGTACCCTTAATTGTAAATATTTTAGGAACAGCTTTACTTCAGTTTGAAAGGTAGAGTTGCTCAATGAAATCCCTGAGTAATTCATATTTTTAATATTGGAAAAGATCTTGGATATGAGCTGGCAACTTTATTTAAATAGTGAAATATACTGCAAAGAGCTTAAACTGCTTGTCAAGTTATTCAGTGAATTAATAGAAAATAAATGATTAACATTCAACTTTTTCCCATTAATGCTAGTAATAATAACAGGTAACATTTGATGTAGTGCTTAGTATATGCGATGCATTTTTCTAAGCACTTTACATGATTAAGCACATGTATGCCTCTTAATAGACTCAAGGAAATATTATCCCATTTTACAGATAAGGAAATTAAAGTACAGAGAGGTAAAGTGACTTGAAGGCAATTCAGGTAGGAAGCAGCAGCTTTGAGATCAGAACCTTGCACAGTCTTGTCACAGTCTACATTCTGAGCTCCTAGACTATTCTGCCTGTCCAAGTTGAGGTATTTTGGAGGAGCCTTTTTAAAACCTTGTGCATAAAATTTTTGAGGATTGCTATAGGTAAACAGGAGTTGGCTAAGGAATTTATCGTGTGTGGTTCAAATATCCTGGATAAGAATGAAATGATGTCTTAGGGTCTTTTCTAGGCAGTAACCCTGCAGAAATGCCTTCACTGGTGTCCTAGAGTTTGGAGACCATGCTGCAGAGATAACAAAGCAGATATCTGAGGCTTCTGGGAGGTGCTATCTTCTAAACCAAAGCTCCTGGGAAGTTATTTAAAATGAAAACGTTGTTGGCTTTTGTGGGAGAGCTGCGAGAGGGGAGGGGCTGAGAGAGCCAAGAAATCGAAAGTAGAATAATTAGTATGCACTAGTGTCCCTGTGACGTGCTCAGGCCTTGGTAGCACTACCAATGGGAAAAATCTGCCCTGTGGCCTCACTGTTTCCAGCATTTAAGGTGTACTCTGATGTCTCCTTCAGGTTCAGGAGTCCAGAAAGAGAAATAAACTGAGAGACAGAGAATAATATCATAGAAGGTTATGGACAGGGCAGGGAAGGCCTTCCAGGTCAGCAAGAGCAAAAGCAGTTGCAGGAGATTTCAAGGCGTGGGTAGCAATTCCTTGTTCCAGCAGACAAACCAGTCACCATAGAAATGGCTGCGGTTCCTTTGGTTAGCTCTCCAAAATAAACAGGAAATCCAAAAAGATGGGTTTGATGACTCATAATAGGAAAATAAAATAAAGTCCAAAGTAAGACATACAAATGGTACTGTTGAGAATGATTCCAGGGAAATTAGCACTTAGGGGGGTGAGCTAGGTAGTTGTGATTTTTATTCTATTTTTTTGTTGTATTTGTTTTTCTTTTTTGTTACTGGTTTTAGGTATGTGGATTTTTTTGTATCTTTGTACCTAAACCTTTTTTTTAGTTCACCTACATTCTGTTTACCAATGGGGATGTTCTTAATCACCTCAACTAATCATTTTGTGACTTTTTAAAGAGCACCTAAACATGCTGAGGCTGAAATAGCTTCCAGGGTTTGTCCAGAAGCATTCAGCCTTTGGCTTATTAGCATACAATTAGGTCAGGCTTGTATGAAGGGAAAAATAGGCACATAAATTTAAATTGTGTTTCGATAGAGAATATTTGTGAGCTAGGCCTTTAATAGTGTTGCTAGAGTGACTAATTCTCCAGAGACTTCAGATTCTACAGTATTTCCAATTCATACCCCTTTCTTTTTCTGTTGTATTTTCAGAAACTTGGTGTTATGTAGATAATGAAGGAATTGTTTTGTTTGTTTGTTTTTATTTTAACTGAAGACCTATATTTTCAGTATTTGCTCAGAGGGTATTGATTTGCATTATCGCTGAAAACGTTGACATCAGAGAGATGAAATGATTCAAGAATGATTCAGTACCACATGCCCTTTTGTATAACAAGAACGAGAGCACGTTCAATTATTCACGTTTTCTAATTAAGCCCTGCTGATTGTGCCTAAATGGAAGCTTTATTTTGAAGAGAATATGTTCTTAATGTTTTTCACTACAACAACAATTTGTCTGACAGCGACATGTCTATTTAGGATACTGGGTAACCTATTTGCTGACTTCAGAATTCACATATAGGTATTATCTGTTGTGTTGAAGTTCTCCAAATTGTGTACAGATGACAACAATATCTGACTTTTTGCTAATAACCTTCTAGTTATTGTCAGTATTGGAAATATTGGGAAATTTACGAAGCCAGATTCTGTTGCTATACAGTTATTCAGCTGTAGCTGTTTGATACACTAAAACTGCGTTCCTTTCAAAGCTGAGTGAAGTAATTCAAATATACATTAAGGTACTTATCTCTTCTTTTTGGTTTCTGTATGTCCGAAAAATTATATCATACATAAAGATCAGCCAGCTTTCATTACATTGGGTAATATTCATCCAAAAAAAAAAATAGATTTTAAACATAGATTGTTCCTCATTATCTCTTTCCATTATACTCCTCCAAGGTAAATTTTCCAAAAGTTTAACTGTACGATTCCTCAAAACACTGAAATTTAGATTATTTTAGCCCCATGTCCTCAAGTCAAAATGAATAAATTCATTTCTTATAATTCCATTCTTGCCTTTTCTTAACTTTATGATCTTCTTAGTATATTCCCTTTGTTTAGCATATGTCCTATTCAATTAATAAAAATATACAGAAGATATATCAAATTACTGTGTGTTTAAAGTACTTTAATAAATTTTTGTGTATCACCCACTGAACATTTTGAAATAAATATTCTAGTTAGTCTGAACAATAAAACAATGACAGTAGGATAAAGACCTGAATCGTTCATCTTGGCTCACACTATTGACCAGTTTATATAGAGAAATTGCCACTCTGTTACTTCATGAGAAAACATTCCAACTTTATTTTTTAAAAAGTTAATTCTCATTTATCAACTGTGTTTTTGTTATTAGAAAAAGATCATAATTTTTTATGCTGATTAAAGGTGTATCTTATATAAATTGGCAGATCTTCATTAAAAGTGAAACTTGTAGATAATATTTGATAAGCAAGTTTCTATCACCATTACTACATTCTGTCAGATTTGTATTTCTATTAATAGTTATAATATGGGGTATTGAAATAAAATACAAAAAAAAGTATTTAGAAATTACTCAGAATTTATCTATCCTGAGAACTGATATTTAAGACCATTTGAATATTTTATACATGTTATTTTTCTAGATAATTTGGCATGTAATTTTTAAGGATAATATTAATCATTTCACTTATAATTATAGAAACACAGTATGAAGAAAACAATTTCAAGTTTTGGACAGATCTTTATATATGACCTTAACCAGTTTCAAATGTTTTTAAAAGATTATCATATTAAATACCAACTTTCAAGAGAGGAAATAATGTTATATATGTAATCAAGAGGTAACAGAAATACCAGAGTAAAAGTCAAATATGGGAGCGTATAGTATTATTATATTTGGAAATTGAGCTGCTTCAAGAAGAAACTAGATAGATCTGCTGATAATATATTTATCTCAAAATCTATGTCTGCAATAACCATCTGATTAAGTTCTTCAAATTTGTCCTGGAATAACAAAAAACACTGCTTAAGAAAGAATTGACTCTTGAAATGCTATTTGACAAATTATTTCTTTGGGGCTGAATCCTTTTTAAAACTTTCTAGAAATTGTTTATTCATTAAGCACAGATTATGTTATGATGATTCTGCATTGGATGAAACACATTACTGTAGAAATATTGTAATGTTGAGTGACATTTCAGACGCCCTTGAGTTTTAATTTTATTTTCTTGTATATTGCAGTGCTGTTTACAAACAATACTGACTAACTGAAGCAGGACTAGATGATGACAATCACTCACAGTTTTTTAGGATATCCATAGGGAATTAAAAAAGATCTCATTTGAACCTGAACTCTGCTTATGATACTTATTTATACAGTTGCAGATGAAGGAATTTATAAAATGGATTTTCTGAATTCTGTTGATTTTTTTCACATAGATTTTTGCCAAGGCTATGGAATGTTATTTTGGAATGCATTTCCATTATAATTTCTCCTAAGAAGTACATTAAGTATTTTTAGGAAATCACTGTTAGGATAAAGTTAGGCCAGTGTTTTTATTTTTCTTAATTTTCAAAGTATTAAAGTAAATTTAGTTTCCATACAAATATCAAATATAAAACAAATGTGGAAATAACTATCTTCATTTATATTTTATTTAAACTATATAACGCTGAAAGTAGGTACTATCACTTCCAATGTATGTGATGAAACTGAGGAAATATAGTCAAAATCATTACAAGTAAAATACAGAAAGCTTTGATCTTCCTAGTCTTATTTCACTCTATCTTAACTATCTCCCAAGTCTATATGACTTCCCATCCTTATACTTAACAAAACTCACTGATAAATAGATGATCTGAATTTTTTCTCTTCTCCATAGGGGGAGTTCTAGCGTCTTAATTATAGTGAAATAACATGCACTACCTGTGGGTATAAGCTTGTTTATCTCCATCTATATGTTTTTGAAATAGGTAACTACCAGTAAATTTAGTTAGGCTTGGAGATTCCAGTGTCTGTCAGTGAAGTTTCCTCTTTATTTGAAGCTTGTTCTCCTACAGGTTTCTATATGTTCTTCTGTGGTTTTCTTCCTACCACTGCTTATACCATCAAATCTCTTTCTAGACCTCTCTTAACACTTTCTTTCCATTACACAGTTATTTCTCTGGGCACAATTCATGGACTTTCCACTTAATTAGATATATTCTTCTTGGGCTAACTCATCAACTACAATGAGAGATTCAAAATGTCTACTCAAATCCTTCTCCTGATCTCCAGACTCACATTCTAACCACTTAGGCATATCAAAAGCATTATGTCGAAAGCTAAATGTAATCATATCTCCCATATTTCCTTATACTTTTGTGTTTCCTAATCAATAAACATAAACGTGCTCATTCCCAAGTTATAAATCCTAGATATATCTCTGACCTCTTCCTTCCTCATGTATTAATTAATTAATTAATTATGAATTCATTGTATTAAATTAGTACCACAGAGCTTTTAATATTCCAGCAACTGTTCTCTGCCTTGAGGGTTCAGTGGTAACACTTACTGCCTTCCTGGAGATTTTGCTCTAGGTGATAAGACAAATAATAAACAAATAATTACACAGAAAAAAAAATCTCACAAAAATCCAGGTATGTTATAAGCTTAGAAATGAGAGATGCTTGGCTCCAAAATAGCATATAATGCAACAATGGACCTAATCAGGAAGATCAGGGAAATATTTTCAGAGGAAGGGAAATGAGCCTAAAACTGAAATATAAGTATCAAGTTAACTGACTTATGATATGAGAAGGAGGGACCTGTAAGTGTAAAGGCTGTCAGACCAGGGGAATCACAGCGAATGGGAGCAGCTGAAAGAAGGCCAGAGCTGCTGAGGGGAAGGAGTCTGGGGACGGGACGTGTGATAAGGGCTGAGGTAGAAGAGAATAAAGGAGGAGAACACACATATCCTTACTGAACTTTCAAAGATTCTATGAAACAGGGTGAACTGTTTCTGGGTTTTAGGCCAGTGAGTGATATAATCAATATCTTGTTAATTATCCTCACATCTAGTTAAGAAATCCCATCTTTGTTAACTCTTAAATAAGGGTATTTTCCCCCCTCTTCCTTTATCATTTCCTTAATATAGAGCCTTCTCATTTTTACCTGAATTACTGCAGCATATCCTATCTCATTTCCCACCCTCTGTTCTGTCTCTGCCAATACATCTCTTTTTTGTGCCTGGGAGGATATGACTCAATGTTCTATTGCACAAAGTAGAGTTTCCTAAATTTCCTGAAATATATAAGTCCCTGGAAATGTTTTAAGAAGGAAAGATTTCATGGGCAACATCAGTTTGGGAAGTACTTCACAATCTATCTCACCCTTGATGGTTAGCAGTGCAAATCCTACAGAAAAGACTTGAATGACTTTTGCTTTATCAAGTATTTCCCAAAGTTAATTGACTAGAGTCTCTTCTTTTCTTCTCTTAAGAATTGCCAAACACCCTTCAATATCAATGTTCTTTGGAACTTGATTTTGGTTCATTGCCTACAGTGAAGTCTAAACTCCTCAATAAGGTATTTAGGGCTCTACTTTCAGGATGCCGTGATTCCTTCTCTTTACAGCTTCAGCTCTTATAACACTACCCTGACAACACATGCTCAACTATAGATTTGTGAAACTATTCACACTTACTTGAACTTCCCCCATGCTATTTCATGATATGTTTCTTTGCTTGAAATACTCCTCTACCATTTTGTACTTGGCTGTTCTCTATTTAAGACAACACAGTTGTCAATTTCATTGAAAGTCCTTCTCTATCTTTCAATCAGACTTAAGTACAAGTCTTGTCTTCCTTTGGTCATAATCTTATTTTAAATTCATTATATTTTACTATTTACTTTTAAATTCTAATACTAAAACTAAATTTCTTGAAGGCAGAGACTACCTTTCCTTTCTTTGCTTCCTCCTTTACCAGCATTGTGCTTGGAACATAGTAAGTATTAAATAGATTGCTGTTAAATAAATAAACAAATGCAGGCAGCCAGACCAGAACCAAGAGCAGATAAAGAAAAAGGAGGGCAAAGCTCCATTCCTCCATTAGATTTAGTGAGAGGGGAAGACAAATGACTATAGCAAAAAGAAAAGGATCCTGAGAGGGAAGTGTGCAAGTTCCATATGAATGATGAACTTGGGAAAGCTTTCTGGATTAGGTATTAGTTTAAGTGGGTTTGTAACATCCAGCATTTCAACAGGACAATGATGGATACCCCGGGTAGACCTGGGAAGTGTGAGGATATATAGCCCCAGGAGACAAAGTCTACACCAGAGTATGTGGTGCACCTGTACAGCTTTAACAGCAGACTCAGAATTCCATATTTTACAAGTATGGATGAAGCTTTGAGGGATGTGAGCATGAGACTATTATCAATGCTTATGTTTTAAAAAGATTCAACCAACAGGATTAACTTTAGAGGAATCTGGGATTGAGGAGATAGTTAGGATGCATATAACAATAGCCAAGGTAAAAGGATGACAAAGTTTTTCGTAAAAGGCCAGATAGTAAACATTTGCAAGTTGGCAGTTCATGTGGTCTCTATCACAACTACTTAACTCTACTGATGAAAAATAAAAACAGCCTTAGACTATATGACACGAATGAGTATGGCTGTGTTAAAAAAAAAAAATTTATTTATTTTTTTTTAAATTAAATTTTATTTATGAAACAAGAGGCAAGCTGGATTTTGCTTGGGGATCATAGTTTGTTAAGTGAATGTTCACGAAAGTCTAAACGGGACCGATAGCAGTGACAATGGGAAAAGAAGAGATCCTGGAAGGAAATCATAGAAATGGAATCTGTAGCACTTATTACCTTATGGCCTGTGAGTACCAAGTAGGAAAAGGGGTTAAATATGATACCAAGAACTGAGGCCCATTCACTGGAAAGTTGCTATTGAAAGAAATAAAAATGTTAAAAAAAAGAGGTTGTTTAGGGAGTGAAGATGATTAACTGTATAACAGAGAAGTTGATTAAGAGAGAAAACTGTGCAGTGGTAGGAGCAGTCCCATTACACTGTGAACAGTGCTGAAAACTCCAAAAGCCTCTACAACTTGGCAATGGGTTTTAATAAATTTGTTCCAACTTTTCAATTTTTACATTATAAATAATGAAAAGGTATATGAGTTTTCTTAATATTACAGAACACCCAATGTGGTTTTATTAGCATTCTACACAGAATACATTGCTCTTTCACCCATCCATCTGGGATATAGAAAAAATTCTGTTCTTATAAAAAGCATTTATTTTAGAAATAATAATCTATTTTTTGTTAGAAATAAGTCTACAATGTATTCAGCTTGACAAATGTGACCTTATTCTTTTTTTCTTTATTCAGACTTCAAGAGGATTTAACTTTGATTTGAAGCAGCCAAAATGAAATAAAATTAACTATAAACTATTTTTCTACATTTCTTTTTCTGAGCAGGCAAATGTTACTATGCATTTCAATTAGAAACATACTTGTCAGGTGTAAAGGAAGAAGGAATAAAGTGAGTCAGCAATGGAATAAGACAGGCTTTTTTACTGAGTCTGCTTCCTGGAAAAAAAAAAAAGAATCTAGAAATAAATTATTCATAGCCACCCAGAAACTAGTCAGCACACTGAAATAGGGTTCAATGCATCTGAAACTTATTTGGGGGAATTATTTTAACTTTTATTTCTTAGATTTCTATAAAATTTCCTTCTCAAAACAAGAGCCAGAAAGACTCTCTTTAAAATTTGACTTCATTATAAGGGGCTTGCAAACATTGATATTATTATTCTCCAGTGCATGGAAAGCTTTGTCACAGGTAGACCGCTCCTGGCTTCAACTTGGGTCTCAGATATTCATGGGTTTTTTAAGCTTTCTGTCTTTTATTTTCCCTGTTACCATTCAATCCCATTTTTAGTAACCTCTCTCAAAGATTTATTTGGAATTTAGAAACAATGCAGGAGTCCTATCTCCAGTAGGCCCATTGATTGAGAATGTTTTATTTCTATTGTGAGTCAAACTGAATGGCCTATTATATTTTAAACACTCTAATGAAAATGTGTTCTTTTTGGAATTTTTAAAGAAAACATATAAAACTGCTGTTTGCTGTGCGTTTGAAAATCTGTTGGTAGGCATGTGTAGTATTATTCAAAACATTTAATTATGCCTACCTATCCTCGTGTTTTGTTTTGATATATGAAATAAAATTAATCATTTATCAAATTTGGAGTAAAGGTAGGTTATAATTGCTCTATTCTTCTACAAACAGATCTGAATATATCTGACATTAACTAGACTAAGGAAATATTCAGAATTGAAAAAGACAATACAAATAATGCATGTGTGTGCTGGGGAAGGGGAATTGTTCTAATGTCTACCAGTTTTCTCATGTAAATAACTGTAATTGTTTTCCATGTTGTACTATGATTTGATGATGTTTTACGGTAACTGAAAATTCAGTCAGTCAACTTTAGACTCTGAAAATAATACCTGATGATAAGATAGGGTATTTAAGATTTTCCCCCAAATAATTAGATTAATTACATAAACTACACAAAAGAGTTTATGTATAAACAAGTGATGCAAAATATCTTCCAAACTGGTGGGATATGAATACCCTTGGTAGGGGTGCCATGGTGCAGGTGCAGAGGGGGGTCAGAAAGACGTTCCAAATGGTAAATGGGCACAGATAGTTTTAATGAAACAAATTTCCAGATTTTCAACCTCCATATGTGTTCTTTCTAATATGTGAGGTGATGGATGGCATATCTTCTCTTTTTCCTCTTCCCTTTTCATTATTGCCATGCTCTCACCTTGCAAAAGAAAGATAAACCTCTCAAAAATTCTGGATTTTGCTGTGATAACTTTCATTTAATGACCCTGACTTGTTCATTGTTCAGTTTTAGTCAGAGAATGCTTTGTCTTTGAGGAAGAAGGCAGCAGAGCTTCAGGATCAAGCTCACAGTAAGTCCCCATGCTTTACCTATCCACGTAGCTATCATTCATCTAATATCATTTCATTATATATGGGTCTCAGAATTAAAATTCAGAAGTGAGATTGTTTCAGGATGCATGCTGACACATATATTTAAATTGGAATATGAAGTCAGGCTTTTTCTGTCAAGAAGTAAATATGCTCTTACTCTTTTGTTTGAAAATTAGGTTATGTGTGAGACATTTTCCCATTAATTGAATGATCCACAGCATCAGCTCCAAGGTTGCAAAGCTAATGATAATATAGAAGCCTTTGTCCAAACACAAAAATCAATGGCATTTTAGTTTTCTCAAATCCTTCTGTGTGCATATGGTTAAAAATAATGCCTCTAAGTGAAAGAGAAACAG
Organism: Manis pentadactyla; assembly: GCF_030020395.1. Taxonomy (NCBI): domain Eukaryota; kingdom Metazoa; phylum Chordata; class Mammalia; order Pholidota; family Manidae; genus Manis; species Manis pentadactyla. The sequence continues at coordinate 120,882,573 of NC_080023.1, read as the reverse complement.
GCGTAAGAAATAGTTACTTGAAATGTCTGGGTAAAGCCTTTTCTGGAGTAATAGTAATTCAGAAAATAGGTGATTTCCAGCTGGGTGATTTTCAATCATTTACTTTCACGGAAACAGAATAAACACCAATCATTATTTCAGCTGATGTTTGTCATCAGAAATGTTAATTAATTAGGTTTTTAACAAGCATTTAGTAGCAATCAATACAATATTACAGCAATTTGAGGAGTAGGAGATAAGATACTTTGAAAAAATATTAGGAGAAAATCTAATAAATTGTCTAATAAATTTTATTACTAGGGATAGTCAGACAGTTCAACTATAATTAATAGTTAAAAAACTTTAAAAAATCATTTTACCCCAATTAATCAAATACTATAAAACTTTTTTATTGTATTGGCAAATCTTATAATTCTGAAACCACGAAGATGAGAATTTGTTCATTTTGATTAAATAATCTTAAAGGTATCTTAAATGGAAAGAAAGTCAGTATTCCATTGTTTTAGTATGTAATAAATTTATCTGAAGTCTCTAATAGAAATTTCTTTTCTTTTCTTTCTCCAGAGAAGACAAACAGATGGCCAACAAGCATATAAAAAGATGCTCCACTTCACTATTCATCAAGGAAATGAACATCAAAACCACATGTGTATCACCTCACACCAGTCAGAATGGCTGCTATCCAAAACACAAGAAATGACAAGTGTTGGTGAAGATATTGAGAAAAGGGAACCTGCCTATACTGTTGGTAGAAATGCAAATTGGTCCAGCCACTATTGAAAATAGTATGGAGTTTCCTCAAAAAACTAAAATAGAGATACCATTTTCAACCCAGTAATTCCACTTCTAGGAATTTACTGGAAGGAAATAAAATCCTTGATTAGAAAAGACACATGTACTCCTCTGTTTATTGACACATTATTACAATAGCCAAGATCTGGAAGCAGCCACAGTGTCCATCAATAAATGAATAGATAAAGAAAATGTGGTACATCTACACAATAGAATATCATTCATAAAATGAATGAAATCTTGCCATTTGTGACAACATGGATGGACCTAGAGGATATTATACTATGTGAAGTAAGTCAGAAAAAGACAAATAATTTCATTACATGTGGAATCTAAAAATAAAAGAAAATAAACAGAATAAGCAAACAAAATAGAAATAGATTCACAGACATTGAGAAGTGAGTGGTGGTTACCATGGGGGAAAGATTGCGGTGGGTGGGTGAAATAGGTGAAGGGGATAAAGAGGCACAAAATCTCAGTCACAATATAAATTAGACACAGGGGTGAAAGTACAGCATAGAGAATATAGTCAACAGTTCTATAACATTATTCTAGTTGATGAATAATAACTATACTAGTTGGGGTGAGCATTTAATAATGTAGATAATTGTCAAATCACTATCTGTATACTTGAAATCAATATAATATTGTATATCAACTATACTTCAATAAAGAAAGACAACAACATATGCAGAGAAAAGAGGAAAAATGAAGTATGATAAACAATATTACTGAACTATTTTCACTGTTTTATTGAAATACAGTTGTTAAATCTTTGGACTCTGAAGCCAGAGATTACCTTTATTCAGTTGCTGGCTCTGCTCCTTATTAGTTGGGTGACTTCAAGTAAGTTAACTTCTCTGTGTTTCAGCTTTCTTCCTATGAGATAATACTTTTGAGGGTGTTAGAGTATAATGAGGTAATATTTACCCATGGAAAGCATTTCAAGAACATATTTTGAGTTAAATAATGCTAATTATTGAATTTACTTATTTTTTCATTACTTTGTGTCCTGGGAGCAAGAGTTTTTTTCAGGTGATACTGATTTTCCATTTATGGAAGTGTAAGAGTAAGATGATTCAAAGAAATATTCAGTAGATAATTGAACACTGATATTGGGGAACTGCAAAAATCATGAACATCATTTCTAAATGGTTAATCTGTGTAGCAGTAAATTGATATTTTACCCTTCGGGAGTTTTATTCAAAAACAAATAGGGCACTCCTACTTCTAACTAGGAATAAGAATTTTTGGCGTCGTCTATTTAAAAGAATTTTGGGGGGAGGGGTGGAAGATGGCGGCGTGAGTAGAGCAGCGGAAATCTCCTCCCAAAACAACATATATCTATGAAAATATAACAAAGACAACCCTTCCTAGAATAAAGACCAGAGGACACAGGACAATATCCAGACCACATCCGCACCTGAGAGAACCCAGCGCCTCGCGAAGGGGGTAAGATACAAGCCCCGGCCCCGCGGGAGCCGAGCGCCCCTCCCCCCAGCTCCCGGCGGGAGAAGAGCAGGCAGAGCGGGAAGGAGACGGAGCCCAGGGCTGCCGAACACCCAGCCCCAGCCATCCGGGCCAGAGTGCAGGGCCCTAGATACTGGGAAAACAGGGCAGCAAGAACAGTGAGCAGGCACTGGAGGCTGGGCGACAGAGGACATAAGAAAAGCGCGCGACCATTTTTTTTTTTTTTGCTTTTTTGCTGCTTTGTTTTGGCGAGCGCTTTTTGGAAGTCTTAAAGGGACAAGGACCCCAATACTAGGGAAACAGGGCAGAAAGACTGGTGAGCAGAGGCCTGAGGCTGGCACCGGAGAATAAAGAAAAACGAATGACCACCTTTTTTTTTTTTAATTAAAAAAATTTTTTTTCTTGTTTTTTTTTGTGGTCGTTGTTTTGTTTTGGCGGGTGCGTTTTGGAAGTCTTAAAGGGGCAGGGCGGGTCACTTAATCCAGAGGTAGGGAATCCGGGATCTCTGGGCACCCTAACCCCTGGGCTGCAGGGAGCAGGGAGGCCCCTTACGGAGATAAATAGCCTCCGAGCAGCTCCTGCTCCAACGCGACTCCACCATTTTGGAGTAGCTGCCCGAGCCAGGCCACGCCCACAGCAACAGCGGAGATTAACTCCATAGCAGCCGGGCAGGAAGCAGAAACCCTGTCTGCGCGCAGCTGCGCAGCACAAGCCACTAGAGGCCGCTGTTCTCCCAGGAGAGGAGGGCCACAAACCAACAAGAAAGGAAGTCCTTCCAGCCGTCACTCGTCCCAGTTCTGCAGACTATTCCTATCACCATGAAAAGGCAAAGCTACAGGCAGACAAAGATCACAGAGACAACACCAGAGAAGGAGACAGACCTAACCAGTCTCCCTGAAAAAGAATTCAAAATAAGAATCATAAACATGCTGACAGAGATGCAGAGAAAAACACAAGAGAAATGGGATGGAGTAAGGAGGGAGATCACAGATGCCAGAAAGGAGATCACAGAAATGAAACAAACACTGGAAGGGTTTATAAGCAGAATGGATAGACTGCAAGAGGCCATTGATGGAATTGAAATCAGAGAACAGGAACGCATAGAAGCTGACATAGAGTGAGACAAAAGGATCTCCAGGAGTGAAACAATATTAAGAGAACTGTGTGACCAATCCAAAAGGAGCAATATCCGTATGATAGGGGTCCCAGAAGAAGAAGAGAGAGGAAAAGAGATGGAAAGTATCTTAGAAGAAATAATTGCTGAAAACTTCCCCACACTGGTGGAGGAAGTAATCGAACAGACCACGGAAATACACAGAACCCCCAACAGAAAGGATCCTAGGAGGACAACACCAAGACACATAATAATTAAAATGGCAAAGATCAAGGACAAGGAAAGAGTGTTAAAGGAAGCTAGAGAGATAAAGGTCACCAATAAAGGGAAACCCATCAGGCTAACGTCAGATTTCTCAACAGAAACCCTACAGGCCAGAAGAGAATGGCATGATATATTTAATACAATGAAACAGAAGGGCCTTGAACCAAGGATACTGTATCCAGCACGACTATCATTCAAATATGACGGTGGGATTAAACAATTCCCAGTCAAACAAAAGCTGAGGGAATTTGCTTTCCACAAACCACCTCTACAGAACATCTTACAGGGACTGCTCTAAATGGGAGCACTCCTAGAAGGAGCACAGCACAAAACACCCAACATATGAAGAATCGAGGAGGAGGAACAAGAAGGGAGAGAAGAAAAGAATCTCCAGACAGTGTATATAACAGCTCAATAAGCGAGCTAAGTTAGGCAGTAAGATACTAAAGAGGCTAACCTTGAACCTTTGGTAACCACGAATTAAAAGCCTGCAATGGCAATAAGGACATATCTTTCAATAGTCACCCTAAATGTTAATGGGTTGAATGCACCAATCAAAAGACACAGAGTAACAGAATGGATAAAAAAGCAAGACCCATCTATATGCTGCTTACAAGAAACTCACCTCAAACCCAAAGACATGTACAGAATAAAAGTCAAGGGATGGAAAAACATATTTCAAGCAAACAACAGTGAGAAGAAAGCAGGGGTTGCAGTACTAATATCAGACAAAATAGACTTCAAAACAAAGAAAGTAACAAGAGATAAAGAAGGACACTACATAATGATAAAGGGCTCAGTCCAACAAGAGGATATAACCATTCTAAATATATATGCACCCAACACAGGAGCACCAGCATATGTGAAACAAATACTAACAGATCTAAAGGGGGATATAGACTGCAATGCATTCATTCTAGGAGACTTCAACACACCACTCACCCCAAAGGATAGATCCACTGGGCAGAAAATAAGTAAGGACACGGAAGCACTGAACAACACAGTAGAGCAGATGGACCTAATAGACATCTATAGAACTCTACATCCAAAAGCAACAGGATACACATTCTTCTCAAGTGCACATGGAACATTCTCCAGAATAGACCACATACTAGGCCACAAAAAGAGCCTCAGAAAATTCCAAAAGATTGAAATCCTACCAACCAACTTTTCAGACCACAAAGGCATAAAACTAGAAATAAACTGTACAAAGAAAGCAAAGAGGCTCACAAACACATGGAGGCTTAACAACACGCTCCTAAATAATCAATGGATCAATGACCAAATCAAAATGGAGATCCAGCAATATATGGAAACAAATGACAACAACAACACTAAGCCCCAACTTCTGTGGGACACAGCAAAAGCAGTCTTAAGAGGAAAGTATATAGCAATCCAAGCATATTTAAAAAAGGAAGAGCAATCCCAAATGAATGCTCTAATGTCACAATTATCGAAATTGGAAAAAGAAGAACAGATGAGGCCTAAGGTCAGCAGAAGGAGGGACATAATAAAGATCAGAGAAGAAATAAATAAAATTGAGAAGGATAAAACAATAGCAAAAATCAATGAAACCAAGAGCTGGTTCTTTGATAAAATAAACAAAATAGATAAGCCTCTAGCCAGACTTATTAAGAAGAAAAGAGAGTCAACACAAATCAGCAGTATCAGAAACGAGAAAGGAAAAATCACGACGGACCCCACGGAAATGCAAAGAATTATTGGAGAATACTATGAAAACCTATATGCTAACAAGCTGGGAAACCTAGGAGAAATGGACAACTTCCTAGAAAAATACAACCTTCCACGATTGACCCAGAAAGAAACAGAAAATCTAAACAGACCAATTACCAGCAACGAAATTGAAGAGGTAATCAAAAAACTACCAAAGAACAAAACCCCCGGGCCAGATGGATATACCTCGGAATTTTATCAGACATACAGGGAAGACATAATACCCATTCTCTTAAAAGTTTTCCAAAAAATAGAGGAGGAGGGGATACTCCCAAACTCATTCTATGAAGCTAACATCACCCTAATACCAAAACCAGGCAAAGACCCCACCAAAAAAGAAAACTACAGACAAATATCCCTGATGAACGTAGATGCAAAAATACTCAACAAAATATTAGCAAACCGAATTCAAAAATAAATCAAAAGGATCACACAACCATGACCAAGTGGGATTCATTCCAGGGATGCAAGGATGGTACAACATTCGAAAGTCCATCAACATCATCCACCACATCAACAAAAAGAAAGACAAAAACCACATGATCATCTCCATAGATGCTGAAAAAGCATTTGACAAAGTTCAACATCCATTCATGTTAAAAACTCTCAGCAAAATGGGAATAGAGGGCAAGTACCTCAACATAATAAAGGCCATCTATGATAAACCCACAGCCAACATTATATTGAACAGTGAGAAGCTGAAAGCATTTCCTCTGAGATCGGGAACTAGACAGGGATGCCCACTCTCTCCACTGTTATTTAACATAGTACTGGAGGTCCTAGCCACGGCAATCAGACAAAATAAAGAAATACAAGGAATCCAGATTGGTAAAGAAGAAGTTAAACTGTCACTATTTGCAGATGACATGATACTGTACATATAAGACCCTAAAGACTCCACCTCAAAACTACTAGAACTGATATCGGAATACAGCAAAGTTGCAGGATACAAAATCAACACACAGAAATCTGTGGCTTTCCTATATACTAACAATGAACCAACAGAAAGAGAAATCAGGAAAACAACTCCATTCACAATTGCATCAAAAAAAATAAAATACCTAGGAATAAACCTAACCAAAGAAGTGAAAGACTTATACTCTAAAAACTACAAGTCACTCTTAAGAGAAATTAAAGGGGACACTAACAGATGGAAACTCATCCCATGCTCGTGGCTAGGAAGAATTAATATCGTCAAAATGGCCATCCTGCCCAAAGCAATATACAGATTTGATTCAATCCCTATGAAACTACCAGCAACATTCTTCAATGAACTGGAACAAATAATTCAAAAATTCATATGGAAACACCAAAGACCCCGAATAGCCAAAGCAATCCTGAGAAAGAAGAATAAAGTAGGGGGGATCTCACTCCCCAACTTCAAGCTCTACTATAAAGCCATAGTAATCAAGACAATTTGGTACTGGCACAAGAGCAGAGCCACAGACCAATGGAACAGACTAGAGAATCCAGACATTAACCCAGACATATATGGTCAATTAATATTTGATAAAGGAGCCATGGACATACAATGGCGAAATGACAGTCTTTTCAACAGGTGGTGCTGGCAAAACTGGACAGCTACATGTAGGAGAATGAAACTGGACCATTGTCTAACCCCATATACAAAAGTAAACTCAAAATGGATCAAAGACCTGAATATAAGCCATGAAACCATTAAACTGTTGGAAGAAAACATATTCAAAAACCTCTTAGACATAAACATGAGTGACCTCTTCTTGAACATATCTCCCCGGGCAAGGAAAACAACAGCAAAAATGAGTAAGTGGGACTATATTAAGCTGAAAAGCTTCTGTACAGCAAAAGACACCATCAATAGAACAAGAAGGATCCCTACAGTATGGGAGAATATATTTGAAAATGACACATCCGATAAAGGCTTGACGTCCAGAATATATAAGGAGCTCTCACGCCTCAACAAACAAAAAACAAATAACCCAATTAAGAAATGGGCAGAGGAACTGAACAGACAGTTCTCCAAAAAAGAAATACAGATGGCCAACAGACACATGAAAAGATGCTCCACATCGCTAATTATCAGAGAAATGCAAATTAAAACTACAATGAGGTATCACCTCACACCAGTAAGGATGGCTGCCATCCAAAAGACAAACAACAACAAATGTTGGCGAGGCTGTGGAGAAAGGGGAACCCTCCTACACTGCTGGTGGGAATGTACGTTAGTTCAACCATTGTGAAAAGCAGTATGGAGGTACATCAAAATGCTCAAAACAGACTTTCCATTTGACCCAGGAATTCCACTACTAGGAATTTACCCTAAGAACGCAGCAATCAAGTTTGAGAAAGACAGATGCACCCCTATGTTTATTGCAGCACTATTTACAATAGCCAAGAATTGGAAGCAACCTAAATGTCCATCAATAGATGAATGGATAAAGAAGAAGTGGTACATATACACAATGGAATACTACTCAGCCATAAGAAAAGGGCAAATCCAATCATTTGCAGCAACATGGATGGAGCTGGATGGTATTATGCTCAGTGAAACAAGCCAAGCGGAGAAAGAGAAATAACAAATGATTTCACTTATCTGTGGAATATAAGAACAAAGGAAAAACTGAAGGAACAAAACAGCACCAGAATCACAGAACTCAAGAATGGACTAACAGGTACCAAAGGGAAAGGGACTGGGGAGGATGGGTGGGTAGGGAGGGATAAGGGGGGGAGAAGTAGGGGGGTATTAAGATTAACATTCATGGGGGGGGTAGGAGAAAAGGGAGGGCTGTACAACACAGAGAAGGCAAGTAGTGATTCTACAACATTTTGCTATGCTGATGGACAGTGACTGTAAAGGGGTTTATAGGGGAGACCTGGTATAGGGGAGAGCCTAGTGAACATAATATTCATCATGTAAGTGTAGATTAGTGATAGCAAAAAAAAAAAAAAAAAAAAAAAAAAAAGGGCAGTTCCTGTGTGGTAACCTCCAACGAGTTCTACACAAGGGTATAAAGGGCATATAAAAGTGTAGGCAAACGGTCTGTATGTGTTTATACAGAGGATGAAAGCCTAATTGGGCTACCCCGAAAATGAACTAAGATACGATATGAAAAAGAACTTCCAACATCTGCACTCTCTGGAAGACTCATGCCAGAAGATGATCATCAAAAAACCCCAACAAAGATCCACGCACTGCTACAGCTGTAAATGCACTCATCCCACCAGTTCCTGGACTTGCCATGGGAATGAGGAAGGAGATATCTAAGCTGGCCTGTGCATACAGTAAAACAACAAAATTGGACTGGATCTATACTGTTGGAACTCAACCAAGAATTTGGAGAAGTGCAAATTGTAGCGCTCCAAAGTCTTACAACTACAAACTATTTACTGTTAAAAGAACATATGGCATGTGAACAGTCCCCAGGAATGGGTTGTTTTAATTTGTCTGATTTCTCTCAGACTGTTCAAGTTCAGTTGGACAATATCCACCATATCATAGATAAGTTTTCACAAATGCCTAAGGTGCCTAACTGGTTTTCTTGGTTTCACTGCAGATGGCTGGTAATTACAGATATGCTTTGGTTATGTAACTATACTCCTATTATGTTAATGTGTGTGTGCAATTTAAGTAGTAGCTTAAAACCTATACATGCTGAAGTTACTCTACAAGAAGATATATCAAAGAAATAATCAATCTTCCCATGTTTTCTTCCGCCTGCTACTTCTATAGCTTTTCTTCTTCCTTCCTAATTACAACCCTTAAATAGAATTCGTGCCTCATATCAAATTTACCGAGTATCATAATTCTTCCAAGTGGTAAAGATACCTCAAGACAAATGCTGGGCATAGAAGCCACAGGGCATAAATATGCAAAGAAGTAAAAAGCTAACTTTCTCAAACAATAAGGCTTCTCTCTCACTTACCAACTTCACATTTCCCTGTATGGCCCCGGAAGATGACTGGTTAGCCAGAGACGGGTAAGATTCCTCAAGGGAGGAACAACCTAAGACAGGCACAGTCGCAGAGGGGCCATCAGGTGAGAAATTGGGGATCAACAGAGGTGAGGCTTAGAACCTCACCCCCCCATTCTGAGAGAAATCTTCTGCATACGTGGATGTTTTATTGCCCTGGTCTAGCTTGGATTAACACATAGTCTACAGGCACACACCTGATCATCTACATGTGCTCTCTTACAACACTAAACTATGTTTTCTACCTTTATCTTGTATCTACCTACCACTTCAGCATTTTATTTAAAATAATAATAATAAAGAGGGAAATGTGGTATCCACCTATAAATCAAGTATAAAAACCAAATGAGTATTCATATTTGAACTGACTGTTTAGAGTTCATAATGCATGAGCAAAACCGAAAGTTTCTGTGATGACTGCCCTTGTACTGTTCACCATGTAACTTATTCATTATGTAAGAATTTGTTCTACATGTAAAAACTTGTTTGTTATGCCTCAGAAGATTGGAGACTGACAAAAATTAGGCTTGGGGTGGATTAATGATTGTGCATTGAGCATTGACTCCCCTATACAGAATTTTATTGTCGTTAACAACCATTTGATCAATAAATATGAGAGATGCCCTCACAAAAAAAAAAAAAAAAAAAAAAAAAAAAAGGACAGACTTGCAATGGTAAAATAAATTAGTAACCGGGATGTAATGTATAGCATAAGGAATATAGTCAAGATATTGTAACAGCCTGGTAGGGTGATAGCTGGAACCTAGAATTATGTATATAAATGTTCTACCACTGTGTTGTACACTTGAAACTCATGTAATACTGTGTGTCATCTACCCTTCAATAAAAAATAATTATTTAAAAAAAAAAAAAAAAAAAAAGAATTTTGAAGCTGCTGAGATAACCAGGACTAGAGAAGCTAAGATTTCAAAGAGAAGGAAACCAAGGAGAAATTATTAATTTTCAAGCTGCTTTTCTTCTTAGGGCATTTGCTAATGCTTACCTCTGTGTGAGAAGAAAACACAGGCTGTAAGCAGGGATCAGAGATGCTAGCAAAACAATTGAAAATACTAGGTGGCTAGAGAGACAAAATTTGAGTTCAGGGCTCCCAAGGCAGCATGGATTTGAGGGGCAAGATCCTAAAAAGAGGGTTGGCATAGGGAAGTGAGCTTAACCCTACTGTTTTCACTTGGTCAACGTTTGCTGAATTGTAAAGCTGGCAAAAAAAGAGGTTAAGAAACTGAGCTGAAAGCCACTGCTCTGTGGTGGGATTTTACACTTTTAGATCAGGAATTCCATGAGCCCCAGTTAGTGATGCCAGATGAGGGTCTGCAGGTAAGAATATCAAACCCATACCCAGTGGGGATGAATTACAGGCACTTCCAGGACAGAAGGGGTCCGATGTAATCAACTTACTACTGAATGGCCAGTTGGTTTCCTTGATATATAATAACATCAGGGGCCCTGTTTTGGTGTCTATTACTGGCACATAGGAAATTTGGAGATGACAATGGTCAAATACACCTAGGTACATAGGAGAACATACTGTTGGGCCGTGTGTAGCCTCGATTTTTACCACCTTGTCCACTGCTCATGTGCACTTTGAACCAGTTCTGGGGTTGGCTACTGGCAAAATATGGCTAACCTCTACTGGCTAAGTCATTCTTCTTGGTTTTTCAGTACCCCTTCGATGGAGGTTATATTCTGGTAGGTGTTAATGTATGATACGAAAATCTTCCCACTTTGTGCCTCTTCCCATATACCTCCCTACCGGCCACTGCACAAGAATCTGTATGCAGCCTCACCTAGAGCTACTTTTGCTTTTACCAAAACTGTGGCAGGTATACCACTCACAGATTTGCCTGTTAGAAGATTTTCCCTGTCTTTCAACTTGCTCCCTGGAGATAGTTGCAATGTAGCCACAATCCATTTTCTCCTGGATTCACACATCAAGATAGCCCATCCATAAATAAAGGTGGGCTTTTCCCTCCTGCTTCAGCTAGTCATTGATAAGCTCACATGGACAGAAGTATGAGGTGGAGGATGGGTGGGTGGAATGGACATTTGAACTATCTGCTTATCTGCTCACTCGTGCCCTCACATCCTTCTTGGACTGATCCTTGATGTCCCATTTCTGATCAGTAATGGACTGCTGCTGACCCTGTCTGACTCTATGACTGGTCCCATCTGATAGGACAGGCTTATAATGTTCCATTGTTGTCCCATAGACAGCCTTCTCTTTCTAAGAAGGCTTAGTACCACCCAGCAGCTATTTTTTAAAAAACAGTTTTCTAGCTCAGATCACATCGTCTTGCACTGAAGTCTCAAAGAATTGCATTTTAATTTTATCTTCAGATCTTGCCACAAACACTATATTTGTATCTTCTCGCTGCTGAAATCTTCAACTTTGTGAAGTCTGCCAGATGCTATGATTCGAGCCAAGGGCTGCTTGCATTGCAGCAAGGAACTGCCGTGAAGTCCTATCCTACTCAGATCCCCACTGAAGCCTGACAGTCTTCTGAGTCTCCTGGTATGAAGGTGAAGCAGTAATTGTAAGTGTGGAGTGCATTGCCTCTGGAATCCTACAGAGGCTCCCCAGACATTGTACTTCTGTCTTTGTGATAGGGGAGGCAAAATGAGGCAATCCAACTTTTACTGCCATACTGTTCATGTCTAAATTAACTTTTATCATCTATTACTTTATCATTTTCCCTCTGCAGTTCATTAGTATAAATACCCACCTAAATCTATTGTTCTTATAGCATTGCCCCAACCCCAACCCTTATCATTCAAATGACTGAATCATCACAACACCAAAGGCATTCCCACCTACCAGGCCAATTCCCAGTCACTGCCAGTGAAATACTAAGCAATGAAACATCATATTTGCTTCATGTTTCTCTCAGAATTGATTCTCCTTGCCAGTGCAGCAGCAAGTGAGCCAGTCACCAAATCCATCTTTCTGCTTCTTTTTTTGATCTACTCTACCAGTGCTGTCTGTTCACATCATCTGAGAAAACATCAAGAGACAGTTAAACATGAGTGACATTTATTGTAGTAAATACCTCCTCAGATTAAAGTGGGAGGTGGGGGTGCTCAAGAGTGGTGAAAAGGGTCTCCACAGCATGATGCAGGTCTGATGTCCAAGAAAGAAAAGAGAGAAAGGAGGAGGAGGAGGTAGAAAAAGCTCAGATTGTACAACTGCTAATAGAAAGTTGATGGAGAGATCTTGAGAATTAAAGGAATGACACACTGGACAGAAATGATCCACCTTTGGTACCACCCTGACACACTAGTGAATGTCTGGCAGCAGCCTGGAGGAAGTATAACCTCAGCTGATCCCCAAGGGGGAACTGAAGGTGTAACATTTGGAGGTTTTCAGGTTTCCTGAGATAGTAAATCATCTTAAGAGATGATTTGAGTGGTTTACACCACGGACAGATAAAACAATAGAACTTTCAAAATCCCAGAAAACCAGTGATTTGATGATATATTTTTTTGTATAAACCATTTTAATAGAGAACATGAGCTAAAGAATAAAAGAAAAAGAAAGCATGGCTTTAAAATTTGATAGGAGAGAAGCTAAGAGAAAAAGTTACAGATATTTTAAGCTGGATAAGAAATAGATAGCCTAAAATATTTAATTTTTCAAAGACAAAATTGAAAATGAAAAAATTAAGATTGTATTCCTCATATTTATGTATATATCCCATACACATTTCAAGAGAATTTTGTAAGAAATACAGCCAGTTGTTTTGCAGAGTTGGAACAAAATGGTGCAGGAGGGAGGAGCCAAGATGGCGGCATGAGTAGGGCAGTGGAAATGTCCTCCCAAAACAATAAATATTTTTGAAAATACAAAAAATACAACTATTTCTAAAAGAGAGACCAGAAGGTACAGTACAACAGTCAGGCTACATCTACATCTGCAAGAACTCAGCACCTCATGAAGGGGGTAAGATACAAGTGCTACCCCCATCCCAGCTCACCGGGAGGAGGAGAAGAGTTGGAGCAGGGAGGGAGAGGGAGCCCAGGACTGCTAAATACCCAGCCCAAGTCATCTGCTTGGGGAGTGCAGACACACAGCACATGGTGTGCTGGATATTAGGGAAATGGAACAGTAAAACATGCGAGCGGGTCCCTGCAGCTGGCTCCACTGGGACAAAAGAAAAGCAAATAACAGGGGTTCCACATCAGGATGGAAGAATCCTGGCACACTCAGATGAGCAGGCTGGGAATCCCGGGGAACTTTGGGCGCCCTAACCCTGTGGGCGGCAGCACAGCTCTGAAGCCCCTCATGGTGATAAACAGCCTCCCATCCATTCCCCCTCTGGCATGGCCCCGCCACAGCAGGGGAGCAGCCTGAGAGCGGCCACACCCACAGAAGCCACCCAGACCTGCCTCCGCAGCCACCTGGGCCAGACTCAGAGGTCCCACTGGTGCGTGGCTGCCCAGCACAGACAGAGGAACCCAGGAGAGGGCACGAAGGTTCACTATTCTTGCAGAAGATCACACTCAGCAAGCCTGCCACTCCCCAAAGAGTTCTGGGCTGCCCTGACAGCTGCCCTGCCCACGGCAGCTCAGGAAATAAAACCGGAAGCGGATCCTCATGTACAGGCAACAAGCACAGGCAGCAGACAAGGGCAAGGAGACCAGCAAGCAGGAAGGGACTTTGTTCTCCCAGCTGATACATGAGCCAACTGCCTATGACTACCTCTATCTCCATGAAAAGGCAGAAGAATTTGATCCAGTCCAGAATTACCCAGACAACCACTGAGAGGGAGCCTTGGGAGATAGATTTAACCAATCATCCTGTAAAAGAATTCAAAATAAAGGTCATAACCATGCTGATGAACCTGCAGAGAAATAAGCAAGAGCTAAAGGATCAAGTTAGGAGGGAGAATACAGAAATAAACAATCACTAGAAGGACATAAGAGCAGATTGGATGAGGTGCAAGAGGCTGTTAATGGAATAGAAATCAGAGAACAGGAACGCATAGAAGCTGAGGCAGAGAGAGATAAAAGGATCTACAGGAATGAAAAAATACTAAGAGAACTGTGTGACCAATCCTAACAGAACAATGTTCTCATTATAGGGGAACCAGAGGAAGAAGAGAGAGAAAAAGCAATAAAAAGTGTATTTGAAGAAATAATTGCTGAAAACTTCCCCAAACTGGGGAGGAAATAGTCACACAGACCACAGAAGCACACAGATCTCCCAACAGAAGGGACCCAAGGAGGAAAACACCAAGACACATAATAATTAAAATGGAAAAGATCAAGGACAAGGACAGAATATTAAAGGCAGCTAGAAAGAGGAAAAAGGTCACCTACAAAGGAAAACCCATCAGTCTATCATCAGACTTCTCAACAGAAACCTTACAGGCCAGAAGAGGATGGCATGATATATTTAATGCAATTAAACAGAAGGGCCTTGAACCAAGAATATTGTATCCAGCACGATTATCATTTAAATATGAAGGAGGGATTAAACAAATCCCAGACAAGCAAAAATTGAGGGGATGTGCCTCCCACAAACCACCTCTACAGGATATTTTAAAGGGACTGCTCTAAATGGAAGCACTTCTAAGGCTAAATAGATGTCACCAGAGAAAATAAAATCAGAGCAAAAAGCAGACCAACCAAATAGAATTAAAGGCAAAAAATAAAATTAACTAGTCACAAAAGCAGTCAAAGGAAACACAAAAGAGTACAGAAAAAAAGAACACCTAACATATAAAGAATGGAGGAGGAGGAATAAAAAGGGAGAGAAATAAAAAATCATCAGACTGTGTTTATAATAGCTTAATAAGCAAGTTAAGTTAGACAGTTAGATAGTAAAGGAGCTACCCTGGAACCTTTGGTAACCACGAATCCAAAGCCTGCAATGGCAAAAAGCACATATCTTTCAATAATCACCTTAATGTAAATGGACTGAATGCACCAATCAAAAGACACAGAGTAACAGAATGGATAAAAAAGCAAGACCCATCTATATGCTGCGTACAAGAGACTCACTTCAAACCCAAAGACATGCACAGACTAAAAGTCAAGGGATGGAAAAAGATATTTCATGCAAATAATAGGGAGAAAAAAGCAGGTGTTGCAGTACTAGTATCAGATGAAATAGACTTCCAAACAAAGAAAGTAACAAGAGATAAAGAAGGACATTACATAATGATAAAGGTGTCAGTCCAACAAGAGGATATAACCACTATAAATATATATGCAAGTAATACAGGAGCACAAGCATGTGTGAAACAAATACTCACAGAATTAAAGGAGGAAATAGAATGCAATGCATTCATTTTAGGAGACTTCAACACACCACTCACTCCAAAAGACAGATCCACCAGACAGAAAATAAGGAAGGACACAGCAGCACTGAACAACACATTAGAATAGATGGACCTAATAGACATCTACAGAACTCTACACCCAAAAGCAGTAGGATACATACTCTTCTCAAGTGCACATGGAACATTTTCCAGAATAGACCACATACTAGGCCACAAAAAGAACCTCAGTAAATACAAGAAGATTGAAATTATACCAACAAACTTCTCAGACCACAAAGGCATAAAACTAGAAATAAATTCTACAAAGAAAGCAAAAAGGCTCACAAACACAAGAAGGCTTAACAACTTGCTCCTAAATAATCAATGAATCAAAGACCAAATTAAAATAGAGATCTAGCAATATATGGAAACAAATGACAACAACAAAACAAAGCCTCAACTTTTGTGGGACACAGTGAAAGCAGTCTTAAGATGAAAGTATACAGCAATCAAGGCATATTTAAAGAAGTAAAAATCCCAAATGAATAGTCTAAAGTCACATTTATTGAAACTGGAAAAAGAAGAGCAAATGAGGCCAAAGTCAGCAGAAGGAGGGACATAATAAAGATCAGAGAAGAAATTTTAAAAAATAAGAAGAATAAAACAATAGAAAAAAATCTATGAAACCAAGAGCTGGTTCTTTGAGAAAATAAACTAAATAGATAAGCCTCTAGCCAGACTTATTAAGAGAAAAAGAGAATCAACATACATCAACAAAATCAGAAACAAGAAAGGAAAAATCATGACGGACCCCACAGAAATACAAAGAATTATTAGAGAATACTATGAAAACCTATATGCTAACAAGCTGGAACACCTAGAAGAAATGGACAACTTTGTAGAAAAATACAACCTCCCAAGATTGACCCAGGAAGAAACAGAAAATCTAAACAAACCAATTACCAGCAACAAAATTGAAGCAGTAATCAAAAAACCCCCGGGCCAGATGGATTTACCTCGGAATTTTATCAGACACACAGAGAAGACATAACACCCAGTTTCCTTAAAGTTTTCCAAAAAATAGAAGAGGAGGGAATACTCCCAAACTCATTCTATGAAACCAACATCACCCTAATACCAAAACTAGGCAAAGACCCCACCAAAAAAGAAAATTACACAAAAATATAATTGATAAATGTAGATGCAAAAATACTCAACAAAATATTAACAAACCAAATTCAAAAATATACAACAAAAGGATCATGCACCATGACAAGTGGGATTTATTTCAGGGATGCAAGGATGGTACAACATTCGAAAATCCATCAACATCATCCACCACATCAACAAAAAGAAAGACAAAAACCACATGATCATCTCCATAGATGCTGAAAAAGCATTCGACAAAACTCAACATCCATTCATGATAAAAACTCTCAACAAAATGGGAATAAAGGGCAAGTACCTCAACATATTAAAGGCCATATATGATAAACCCACAGCCAAAATCATACTGAACAGTGAGAAGCTGAAAGCTTTTCCTCTAAGATTGGGAACAAGACAGGGATGCCCACTCTCCCCACTGTTATTCAACATAGTACTGGAGGTCCTAGCCACAGCAATCAGACAAAACAAAGAAATACAATTAATCTAGATTGATAAAGAAGAAGTTAAACTGTCACTATTTGCAGTTGACATGATATTGTACATAAAAAACCCAAAATACTCGACTACAAAACTACTAGAACTAATATGGTATTTCAGCAAAGTTGCAGGACACAAAATTAATAAGCAGAAATCTGTGGCTTTCCTGCAATGAACTAATAGAAAGAGAAATCAGGAAAACAATTCCATTCACAATTGCATCCAAAAGAATAAAATACCTAGGAATAAACCTAACCAAGGAAGTGAAAGACCTCTACCCTGAAAACTATAAGATACTCTTAAGAGAAATTAAAGAGGACACTAACAAATGGAAACTCATCCCATGCTCTTAACTAGGCAGAATTAATATTGTCAAAATGGCCATCCTGCCCAAAGCAATATACAGATTTGATGCAATTCCTATCAAATTACCAATAGCATTCTTTAACGAACTGGAACAAATAGTTCAAAAATTCATACGGAAACACCAAAGACCCCGAATAGCCAAAGCAATTCTGAGGAGGAAGAATAACGTAGGGGGGGATTATGCTCCCCAACTTCAAGCTCTAATACAAAGCCACAGTAATCAAGACAGTTTGGTACTGCAGAAGAGTAGACCCACAGACCAGTGGAACAGAATAGAGACTCCAGACATTAACCCACACATATACGGTCAATTATATACGATGAAGGAGCCATGGACATACAATTGGGAAATGACAGTCTCTTCAGCAGTTGGTGCTGGCAAAACTGGACAGCTACATGTAAAAGAATGAAACTGGATCACTGTCTAACCCCATACACAAGAGTAAATTCGAAATGGATCAAAGACCTGAATATAAGTCATGAAACCATAGAACTCTTAGAAAAAATCATAGGCAAAAATCTCTTGGACATAAATGCGAGTGACTTCTTCACGAACATATCTCCCCAGGCAAGGGAAACAAAAGCAAAAATGAACAAGTGGGACTGTATCAACCTGAAAAGCTTCTGTACAGCAAAGGACACCATCAATAGAACAAAAAGGCATCCTACAGTGTGGAAGAATATATTTATAAATGACAGATCTGATAAAGGGTTGACACCCAAAATATATAAAGAGCTCATGCACCTCAACAAACAAAAAGCAAATAATTCAATTAAAAAATGGGCAGAAGAGCTGAACAGACAGTTCTCCAAAGAAGAAATTCAGATGGACAACAGACACATGAAAAGATGCTCCACATTGCTAATCATCAGAGAAATGCAAATCAAAACCACAATGAGATATCACCTCACACCAGTAAGGATCGCCACCATCCAAAAGACAAACAAAACAAATGTTGGTGAGGTTGTGGAGAAAGGGGAACCCTCCTACACTGATGGTGGGAATGTAAACTTGTTCAACCATTGTGGAAAGCAGTGTGGAGATTCCTCAAAAAGCTCAAAATAGAAATAACATTTGACCCAGGAATTCCACTTTTAGGAATTTACCCTACGGATGCAGCAGTCCCTTTTGAAAAAGATATATGCACCCCTATGTTTATCGCAGCGCTATTTACAGTAGCCAAGAAATGGAAGCAATCTAAGTGTTCAGCAGATGAATGGATAAAGAAGATGTGGTACATATACACAATGGAATATTATTCAGCCATAAGAATAAAACAAATCCTATCATTTGCAACAACATGGATGGAGCTAGAGGGTATTGTGCTCAGTGAAATAAGCCAGGTGGATAAAGACAAGTACGAAATGATTTCACTCATATGTGGAGTATAAGAATAAAGAAAAAATTGAAGGAACAAAATAGCAGAAGAATCACAGAACCCAAGAATGGACTAATAGTTACCAAAGGGAAAGGGAGTGGGGAGGATGGATGGGAAGGGAGGGATAATAGGGTGGAAAAAAGAATGGGGGCATTATGATTAGCATGTATAATGTGGAGTGGGGGCATGGGGAGGGCTGTGCAACATGGAGAAGACAAGTAGTGATTTTACAGCATCTTACTACGCTGATGGACAGTGACTGTAATAGGGTTTATGGGGGGACTTGGCAATGGGAGGAATCTAGTAAACATAATGTTCCTCATGTAATTGTAGATTAATGATACCTAGATAAAAAAAAAAATGGTGCCAAACATATTAGGTTTGAGCTTCTATACAGTCATTCCATATCCTTGTGTGCATGTTTTTTTTGTTTTATTCTCTTTTATGCTTTATGTGTCAAGAATTACAACAGATAAAAACAATTTGGACAACTCTTAATAGTGATAGAATGCACTCAGATAGGTGTGAAAGTTAATTAGACACAAAGAACATACTTAACAGAAATAACAAACTGTCAAAGTTAAAAAGTGATTAAGACCATTTTATATGAAATGTCTTTGAAAGTAAATGTTGGATCTATATAAAATTATTAGGTCTAAAAGAGTTTTCCCACCATAAGATGGAATATGACATAATCCATTGAATGTGTACACAAGGTAGTGGAAAGGAAGATTCACAATACGATACCGAATTTCTGCCACTAATGACATCATGCTTTCCATTGGACTATCCCTCCCAGGGATAGTGATAATAAACATTGAGCAAAATTTAATAAACAACTCTTTGCACTAGAGAGTGATGCAAGGCAAGCAGACACTGAAGTAGGGTCCATGAACAAAAACCTGGCAAAGGTTGCATCCTGAACTGTAATTTCAGAGGATCTCTTGGTATATCTAAAGCAGCAGCAGTAATAATGTCAGTGAAAATTCTGACAACGGTGGCCACATAGAATTATCATGGTAAAACTTCCATGGGAGAGTGCTGAAGTTCAGGCTATGAAGGACCTCTTAGCTGGCCATAGTGGAGAGGAAGGACTTGTAGAGCTCGCCTCTGTAAATTTCTAAGTCTTGAAGAACCTTATTATGAGAACTCCCTTGTCCCATCACAGATAGTGACACTTTCCTCTCAGTTCAGGAGAATAATAAAGTGGAATTCCAGCTGCAAGAACAACTGCAGTGACAGCAGGAGAGTTGCCACCATTTTAAACAGCATTGTGATGAACAGGTCAGGGAGGAGCTGTGTAGTCTCAAAGCAAAACTGAGTCATAAACTGGCCAAGTCTTTGGATAATGAAATTTTATCCTGGATTCTTAGAAATATTTAAGGAGTTTGTTTTAATGCACTGGACTTCTTGGAGCTGTGTAGTGGCACTTGTAGACATTACAATTTGGAGGTAAAGGTCAACATGACCTGTCTACTCACACTCTTCATACTGGTGATTAATTTTGTCAAAAGAATCCAAATCTCTAAGAGTAGTTCCCAAATATCGTTATTATTTGGGACATTAACACTGACATATAAGCTCTCAACTGAATTTTTTGGTCTGTAAGGGATTTTAAAAGCAATGTTATCTTTCATGTGCATATGTCTAAAGAATGCTACAGAAATATTTTTCATCTGTGCTGCATATTTAATCTTGAGATGAAATTAGCTAATGGTATTAGGAGGATGAAATTTGAAAGTCTCAGCTTTGAATGCCTGACTGAGGGTGACTAGGTAACCCTAAAGGCAGGAATCCAAAGGCATCGGCATATAGAGCCAGGGCTCTAGGATGATGGTCATGCCCAGGAACACATTCAAGTGCTAGCCTGTAAGAGTGTTAAATCTAGGGGGTATGTATCTACTACGGAGGTGAATTGCAAGGACAAATTCTACAGATCAGAGTGATTTTTAAGTGGTCAGTTTTACAAATGACAACTTAATTTTAAAAATGAAAGAAAGAAAGAAAAATAAGAGCAGGAAGTATGCTCAGTGCTTGAATGAGTTGACACAGAACGCAAAGATAAAATTCCAAAGATGAGAGAATTCTGGGTATCTAAGTAACCATGAAGATGTGTTACTGTATGCTTGCTTCATAAGTTTCCATTTCTTGGGAAAAATTCAACTTTCTGTTCCTTAAATATGTAATGTGTGAATTCTGAGAGTATGAATTATTCATTGTATAAGTGCTCAATTATGACAGATATTTGCTCTTATTCATTTAATTCTAAAGACCAATACAAACATTGAAATAAAATTATAAATACAAAGGATAAATATATCCAAGATAAAAATTTTCTACATTTTCTAACACTCCATGTTATCTTATTTTGTCCATTGATTGTCAATAAAATCTTTTATTATTCATTAGCATAGATCTAAGTTTCCATACTGTTAATTGTTTTTAAATATATTAGTGACACTGCTTGTAATTAGTATATTTAAAATATAAAATTTTAATGTGAGAAAAATAAAAATGAATGCAAACTGAATAAAAAGATGGAAAAATTAGAGTGAGCCAAAAATCACTGAATTAAGTTCATGCAAAGTTTTGAAACACAAAAATGAAATGCTCATATATACAGACTATTATTTTATATCGTTCCACAATCAGTTCTTTTATATGATGGAGAAATATGAAGATTACATTTCTGTGAGAGCAATGTTTCAGTTCATTTGAAAATATTTTATTTTAATACCACAGACACCTGATTGTTACGGGGAATAAAAGGAGACTAGCACATTCATTAAAAAAGATGGTATGTTTACAGACAAAATTGTTTACTGATACTTTAATGTTTTGTTAAAGATTTTGTCCCCTCCTCTACCACATTCTTATTTTGAAAATGCCATTTCTTTGCTTAGTCAGTAAGAGCACAATATTCTTAAATGTAAAATCCAAATGGTTTTATTGCTTATTTTTCTGTCAAAAGCAAACATGTTTTCCCGACTTATCTAGCTATTTGTTTCTCTTTAACTTTTCTGAGTGGTATCAAACTTTGAATACAAATCAATGCTTTTGCTATAGGATTTTTAGAAAATCCATCTAAATGGCCTTGAAATGGCTGAAGTTTTAACTAACAGTTGTAAAATTTTTAAAAATAAAACTCTGCCTGCCAGACTGTTTCACATTAGGGAACTCGGTGTTGCTTCACATATCCTGGCATTCAAAATAAAGTTTCCACTTTTATTACCAGAAACCTAATGGTAATTCCACATTGCTGTTTCTCTCTGGGGGTTCTCAGCCTATGTATCAAATTGCAACTTCTCTCTAAGTTCATGTTCATTTAGAAATCTTTCCCCACATTGAATTTTATTTGTATTTCTCATTCTATGTTATGTTCCACAAACTCAATTATTTTCAAGGAGAAGATTTTTCCTTATGCTATTGCTTTGCTGATTATGAAGGTCTCTAATCTGAAATTCTATAAGTGATGTTGGTAGCAGAGGGTTTGTAGAGGTGTCTCAAAATGAAGGAACTAATGTAAAGCATTAGATCTAAATAAAACGTCTCTCCACAAGATCATAGTCTTAGACTATACTTTTCATAAGAGCATTTCTAGTTATGAAAATATATAAATGGGAGTTAAATAAACTCTGACACTCTAATCCTTTATAGACTAGAGGCTTAATTATTTGTGTTAAATTGGAAATAAAGATGTAAACTTAAATATTCAACAATTTATTTGAATTTGGCTTACATACATAAGAAAAAGTGCTTTTTAAAAATGATCTGCTTATACTAATAAGCCATTAGAAAACTGTAATGCAAATTTCTGATTTACTGTATGTTCCTATCATAGAATTTGTCACTTTTAGCCAACAATTATATCTAATCAAATTCTATGTATAGCAACCACAACTAGGGTAAGTGGAAATATATTTTTAATAAATGTTTTTTGATGACAATAATGGTGAAATTATTAAAAAATTAACTGAATTAGTCTTATGTATATTTCACCAAATCCAAATTAGTTTAGGCAAAATTGATTAGAGTAATTAGATTATTTTAAATACAACCTATGTGCTATATGTTAAAAAAAGGGGGGATTAAAGGAAATATGCATTTCTCTAATAGACTTTAAATTCAAATTTAACTCATTTAAAGAAAATTAACCTTCACTGAGGGAGGACTTTTGTCTACTATCTGACAGTACTGGCAAAATAGTCCCTTGTAAACTAGGAGAAAAAAATCTGTAGCGAAAGTATGATGCAAAAGAATCATGGAAACTGAACAAACTTTTTTTCCCCCAAACTTTACTGTTCCAGATAATTTATGTTACAGTAGACGACGTTGGTTTATTTATGCACTCTTCTATTTGCTGGCTTATTTATTCCTTGTCACCCTACTCTATCAGGAGAGGTTGTTGCCAATGTGCATAATGTTTTTTATAGCCTGTCTTAAAGTATCAAAATCAGTATTAATAAACCCAGTGTTAAAATTTTTCAGTTAAGTAGCATTGCTGAACTGTTGCAATATGAATCAATATAAAGTGCATTTTAACTTATTTTTTTAGGTATACTGCTGATGAGCTTTCTGGATAATGATTTTTTGAGCAATATTTGTTGTGTTGTTATTTTACATGTAGAAATAGGTTTCTGCAGACTTCTTCCTGGGCCAAAACCCCCTAAAATGTGGGTTTTAATGTGGTAAATTTATAAACGAGACATGTATAGTGCAAACACAGGTAGTTTAATTTCTCATATTAACTGAGATGTATCAAATGATTAATCAAATGATAGATATTTACTATTGCAAGAAAATTAAGTAGTAATTATCAGTTCAAAGATTTCAGAAAGAGTCTCAGCTTAAACTGGGGCCCTTGGGGAGTGAACTCAGCATTCCCTTTGTCCATCTACTACCTGGATCGTCCCTTGCTATGTAGCATTAGCTGATGAGATAAACAAGCTGGGTTATTTTCCATATGTGGTAAAATCTCTCTGGAGTTATTAAGAAAACAAAGGAGTAAGCCTGATAATGAATAGTAGGAAATCTTCTGAATAGATGAACTTAATGGGAGTCAAATGCTTGTTTTCTCCCTAGCAAATGTTAGAGAAAGAGACTTTTCTCTGCTACAGGCAGTTACAAGGGGCTGTTTCCTTTGCTAACGTCTTCTAAAACTTCACTGTTTGTGCTATGGTGAAAGTGTAAACTTTTACAGTTCAGATCTTTTCCATGAAGGCTGGTTAGAACCAGCAAATACGTATTATAGTAACAAATTCACAATTGCTTTGTGAAACGAAAGTTACTACTACATGGAATTCCCAACTACTCCATTGTGTGAAATTTCATGTGATTTAGAGAAGATAGAGATACTTCTGGCTTGCTGAACTTTATGGGATTTGATTTTGTGAGGTCTGATACCTGAATAGAAATAAGCATTGCCATATTCCATACCTGGCTCAGGGGAGAACACTTATAAACCTTTATACAAATGATAAACTACCCTTCCCGTATTGAAAAAGCTTTTAAATTTCATTTCTTCCTTCCATCACCCACCATACTTCCAATGACAGTACCTGTGAATTTTTTTTATTAAGGTATCATTGATATACAATCTTATGAATTGTATGAAGGTTTCACATGAGCAACATTGTGGTTACAATATTACCCATATTTTCAAGTTCCCCACACACACCCTATTCCAGTCACTGTCTGTCCGTCAGCATAGTAAGATGGTATAGAATCACTACTTGTCTTCTCTGTGCTATACTGCCTTCCCTGTGACATACCTATATTATGTGTGCTACTGATAATTTTTTCTAAAGAGATGAGAGAACCAAACCCTAAAAGCTCAATCTTCACTAAAGATTATGAAATTATCATAATATGGGAATCCTCTCATGTTAGGATTTATCTGCAGTGTCAATCCTGAAGAACAGTGAGAAAATAAAACCATATAGAGAGATGTTTTGATATTATATCCTTATTAAAAAGAAAAATAGCAGACACTAGAATGACCAATTCTTAGTGAAGACTTTCCACATTATTATCTTGAAAAAAACAAGAATGGTTCTCCATGCATAATAAAGTTTTACATATGAATTAATATAGTGGTAAAGGTATTATAATTCTTCTGCAGAATAATATAGAAGAGGTAGAATGGCCTCTTTACTACAGAATAGAAGGATGGGTAGTGTATGCCTGGGAGAACCATGATTGTGTTGAGTTCCAACCTGATCCTTACTGGAACACTTGGTCAAGTCTTGGTGTGTTCTATAAGAATGCATAGTATGTACTGCACTGTATTGTACTACTTAGCATATGCTTTACATATTTATTATATAAATTCTAAACATTTTTCTTTATATTTTTATTTGTTTTTTGAGTACTTTTTTTATTGAAAAGACATTCATATTTAATTTTTACATAATACTAACAATTTGGACAATTTGAGTAAAGATAACAGGAAATAAGAGAGATTTGCTTTATTCCTTTATTTCATTTACAAGGATGTTTACCATTTAAATACAAAGCATTACATGAAATCTCTTTTTTCTCTTCTCATTTTTTAAAATTATTATTATAGTATCATTAATATACAATCACATGAGCAACACTGTGGTAACTAGATTCCCCCCATTATCAAGTCCCCACCACATACCCCATTACTGTCACTCTCCATCAGTGTAGTAAGATGCTATAGAGTCACTACTTGGCTTCTCTGTGCTATATGTACAGCCTTCCCTGTGCCTCCCCCACATTATGTGCGCTAATCATAATGTCCCTTAATCCCTTTATCCCTCTCTTCTCCCCCACTTTCCAAGTCCCTTTCCCTTAGGTAACTGTTAGTCCATTCTTGGGTTCTGTGAGCCTGCTGCCATTTGTTCTTTCAGTTTTTGCTTTGTTCTCATACTCCACAGATGAGTGAAATCATTTGGCACTTGTCTTTCTTTGTCTGGCTTATTTCACTGAGCACAATACCCTCTAGCTCCATCCATGTTGTTGCAAATGGTAGGATTTGTTTTCTTCTTATGGCTGAATAATATTCCATTGTGTATATGTACCACATCTTCTTTATCCATTCATCTACTGATGGACACTTAGGTTGCTTCCATTTCTTGGCTATTGCAAACAGTGTTGCGATAAACATAGGGGTGCATCTGTCTTTTTCAAACTGGGCTGCTGCATTCTTAGGGTAAATTACTAAGAGTGGAATTCCTGGGTCAAATGGTATTTCTATTTTGAGCTTTTTGAGGAATCTCCATACTCCTTTCCACAATGGTCGAACTAGTTTACATTCCCACCAGCAGTGTAGGAGGGTTCCCCTTTCTCCACAACCTTGCCAACATTTGTTTTTGTTTGTCTTTTGGATGGTGGCGATCCTTACTGGTGTGAGGTGATATCTCACTGTGGTTTTGATTTGCATTTCTCTGATGATTAGCAATGTGGAGCATCTTTTCATGTGTCTGTTGTCCATCTGAATTTCTTCTTTGGAGAACTGTCTGTTCAGGTCCTTTGCCCATTTTTTTATTGGATTATTTGCTTTTTGTTTTTTGAGGCATGGTAGCTCTTTATATATTTTGGATGTCAACCCCTTATCTGATATGTCATTTATGAATATATTCTCCCATACTGTATGATGTCTTTTTGTTCTACTGATGGTGTCCTTTGCTGTACAGAAGCTTTTTAGTTTGATATAGTCCCAGTTGTTCATTTTTGCTTTTGTTTCCATTGCCCGGGTAGATATGCTCATGAAAATGTTGTTCATGTTTATATCTAAGAGAGTTTTGCCTATGTTTTTTTCTAAGAGTTTTATGGTTTCATGACTTACATTCAGGTCTTTGATCCATTTTGAATTTACTTTTGTGTATGGGGTTAGACAATTATCTAGTTTCATCCTCTCACAGCTGTTCAGTTTTGCCAACACCAGCCGTTGAAGACGCTGTCATTTTCCCATTGTATGTCCATGGCTCCTTTATCATATATTAATTGACCTTGCATGCTTGGGTTAATATCTGGACTCTCTATTCTGTTCCATTGGTTTATGGGTCTGGACTCTCTATTCTGTTCCATTGGTTTATGGGTCTGTTCTTGTGCCAGTACCAAATTGTCTTGATTACTGTGGTCTTGTAGTAGAGCTGGAAGTTAGGGAGCATAATCTCCCCTGCTTTGTTCTTCCTTCTCAGAATTGCTTTGGCTATTAGGAGTCTTTTGTGTTTCCATATGAATTTTAGAACTACTTGTTCCAGTTCATTGAAGAATGCTGTCAGTATTTTGATAGGGACTGCATTGAATCTGTAGATTTCTTTAGGCAAGATAGCAATTTTGACAGTATTAATTCTTCCTACCCAAGAGCATGTGGTGAATTTCCATTTATTAGTGTCCTCTTTAATTTCCCTTAAGAGTGTCTAGTAGTTTTCAGGGATAGGTCTTTCACTTCCTTGGTTAAGTTTATTCCTAGGTATTTTATTCTTTTTGATGCAGTTGTAAATGGAATTGATTTCCTGATTTCTCTTTCTACTACTTCATTGTTAGTGTATAGGAAAGTAACAGATTTCTGTGTATTAACTTTGTACCTGCAACTTTGCTAAATTCAGATATTAGATCTAGTAGTTTTAGACTAAATTCTTTATGGTTTTTTTATGTACAATATCATGTCATTTGCAAACAGTGATAGTTTGACTTCTTCCTTACCAATATGGATGCCCTTTGTGTTGCCTGATTGCCATGGCTATGACCTCCAGTACTATGTTGAATAAAAGCAGGGAGAGTGGACATCCTGGTCTTATTCCCAATCTTAGAGGAAAAGCTTTCAGCTTATCACTGTTAAGTATGATGTTGGCAGAGGGTTTGTCCTTATGGACTTTATTATATTGAGGCACTTGCTGTCTATCCCCATTTTCTTGAGAGTTTTTATCATGAATCAATGTTGAATTTTGTTGAGTGCTTTTTCAGCATCTATGGAAATGATCATGTGTTTTTTGTCCTTTTTGTTGATGTGGTGGATGATGTTGATGGATTTTTGAATGTTGTACCATTCTTGCATCCCTGGGTTGAATCCCACTTGATCATGGTGTATGATCCTTTTGATGTATTTTTGAATTCTGTTTGCTTATATTTTGTTGAGTATTTTTGCATCTATGTCCATCAGGAATATTGGTCTGTAGTTTTCTTTTTTTGTGGTGTCTTTGCCTGGTTTTGGTATTAGAGTGATGCTGGCTTCATAGAATGAGTTTGGATGTAGGCCCTCCTCTTCTATTTTTTGGAAAACTTTAAGGAGAATGTCTATTATGTCTTCTCTAAAAGTCTGATAAAATTCAGCCATGAAGCCATCTGGGCTGGGGGTTTTGTTCTTTGGTAGTTTGTTGATTACCAATTAAATTTTATTCCTGGTAACTGGTCTGTTCAGATTTTCTCTTTCTTCCTTGGTCAGTCTTGGAAGGCTGTATTTTTCTAGAAAGTTGTCCATTTCTTCTAAGTTATCCAGTTTATTAGCATATGATTT
This sequence comes from Manis pentadactyla, assembly GCF_030020395.1. Classification (NCBI taxonomy): domain Eukaryota; kingdom Metazoa; phylum Chordata; class Mammalia; order Pholidota; family Manidae; genus Manis; species Manis pentadactyla. The sequence goes on along the minus strand of NC_080023.1, from coordinate 120,854,095 downwards.
TTCATAGTATTCTATAATAATTCTTTGTATTTCTGTGGTGTCTGTACTGATTTTTCCTTTCTCATTTCTGATTCTGTGTATGAGTGTAGAGTCTCTTTTTTTCTTAATAAGTCTGGTTAGGGGTTTATCTATTTTGTTTATTTTCTCAAAGAATCATCTCTTGGTTTCATTAATTTTTTTTACTGTTTTATTCTTCTTAATGTTATTTATTTCTTCTCTGATCTTTATTATGTCCCTCCTTCTGCTGACTTCATACCTCATTCGTTCTTTTTTTTTTTTTCAATTTCATTAATTGTGAATTTAGGCTATTCATTTAGGAATGCTCTTACTTCTTTAAATAAATCTGGATTGCTATATACTATCTTCTTAGAACTGACCTCACTGCATCCTACAGAAGTTGGGGCCTTGCACTGTTGTTTTCATTTGTCTCCATATGTTGCTTGACCTCTGTTTTAGTTTGTTCACTGATCCATTGATTGTTTAGGAGCATGTTGTTAAATCTCCAAGTGTTTGTGAGCCTTTTTGTTTTCTTTGTACAATTTTAGTTTTATACCTTTGTGATCTTAGAAGTTGGTTGTTAAAATTTCAGTTTTTTTAAATTTGCTGAGGCTCTTTTTGTGGCCTAGCATGTGGTCTGGAAAATGTTCCATGTGTACTTGAGAGGAACGTGTGTCCAACTGCTTGTGGATGGAGTGTTCTATAGTTGTCAGTTAGGCTCATCTGTTCTAATGTGTTTTTCAGTGCTGCTGTGTCCTTACTTATTTTCTGTCTCTCCTTTGGAGTGAGTGTTGTGTTGAAATCTCCTAAAATAAATGCACTGCATTCTATTTCCCCCTTTAATGCTGTTAGTATTTGTTTCACATATGTAGGTGCTCCTGTGTTGGTTGCATAGATATTTATAAGGGTTATATCCTCTTGTTGGACTGACACCTTTATCATTATATAATGTCCTTCTTTATCTCTTGTTACTTTCTTTGTTTTGAAGTCTATTTTGTCTGATACAAGTACTGCAACACCTGCATTTTTCTCCTTATTGTTTGTATGAAATATATTTTTCCATCCCTTTACTTTTAGTCTATGTACATCTTTTGGTTTGAAGTTAATCTCTTGTAGGCAGCATAGAGATGGGTCTTGCTTTTTTATACATTCTGCTACTCTCTGTGTTTTAATTGATGCATTCAGTCCATTTACATTTAGGGTGATTATCAATAGATACGTACTTATTGCCATTGTAGGTTTTGAATTTGTGGTTACCAAAGGTTCAAGGGCATATTCTTTACTATCTGGCAGTCTACCTTAACTCACTTATTATGCTATTATAAACTCAGACTGATGATTCTTTTTTCTCTCCCTTCTTTTTCTTCCTCCTCTACTCTTTGTATGTTAGGTGTCATATTCTGTACTCTTTGTGTAACCCTTGAATGACTTTGTGGGTAACTGATTTAATTTTGCATTTGGTTAGTATTTAGTTAGTCTACATCTTTTGCTGTGGTTTTATTTTCTCTGGTGGCAGCTATTTAGCCCTAGGCACACTTACATCTAGAGCAGTCCCTTTAAAATACACTGTAGAGATGGTTTGTGGAGGTAAATTCCCTTAGTTTTTATTTATCTTGGATTTGCTTAATCCCTCCTTCACATTTAAGTGATAGCCTTGCTGGGTAGAGTATTCTTGGTTTTTGAGGCCCTTCAATTTCATTGCATGAAATATATCATGCCACTTTCATCTTGTCTGTTAGGTTTCTGCTGAGAAGTCTGATGATAGCCTGATGGGTTTTCCTTTGTAGGTGATCTTTTTTCTCTCTCTGCTTTTAATACTCTCTCCTTGTCTTTGATCTTTGCCATTTTAATTATTATATGTCTTGGTGTTGTCCTCCTTGGGTCCCTTGTGTTGGGAGATCTGTGGACTTCCATGGTCTGAGAGACTATTTCCTTCCCCAGATTGGGGAAGTTTTCAGCAATTATTTCTTCAAAGACACTTTCTATCCCTTTATCTCTCTCTTCTTTATCTGGTACCCCTATAAGGTGAATATTGTTCCATTTGGATTGGTCAAACAGTTATAATATTCTTTCATTCCTAGAGATTCTTTTCTCTCTCTCTGCCTCAGCTTCTCTTCATTCCTGTTACTATTCCTGCTAATATTCCATTAACAATCTCCTTCACATCATCTAATCTGCTTTTATATCCCTCCATTGTTTGTTTCATTTCTGTTATCTCCCTCCTAAATCCCTCCCTTAGCTCTTGAATATTTTTCTGTAGCTCCATCAGCATGCTTATGACTTTTATTTTTAATTCTTTTTCAGGAAGATTGGTAATTTCAATATCCCCAGGCCCTATTTCTGGTGTTTGAGGAACTTGGGGTTGAACATGGTTCTGCCTTTTCATAGTCCTGGAACAGTGGGAGTGGTCACTGGTGAGTGGTGTAGGTGTCAGCTGGGATGACAAGTCCCCTCCTGCTTGCTATTTGCCATGCCTATCTCCACTGTCTGTGCCAGTTAACCATGGAGTGGCCTCTTGGTTAATCTCCTAAGTTACCATGGTCTGGGTGACCCTCGGGATGGCCTAGGGCAATGGTGGGTGTTGCTGCCAAGCTGTGCATGTTCTTCTGCAAGAATAAAGCCCCTTCATGCCTCCTGGTCTCAGTGTCTGTCTGTGCTGTCTCTGCCAGTCAACCACTCACAGCCTCTGCATTAAGCTGTGTAGTTGCTGTAGGGGGGCTGCCCTCTGGCTGGTCTACAGCAATGGTGGTGACAGCTGGTTTGCATGCAGGTGCTGGTGCAGAGGAAGGAACAGCAGACTGCTTATTGCAGTGAGGGACCTCTGGGCTGCATTCCCAAACAGGGGGATAGGGTGCCTGAAGCTCCTGAAAGTTCCCAGCCTGCTGGGCTGAGTGTGCCAGCACAATATTGTCCCTCTCTTAAACCCTTGACCCTTTAAGACTTTTAAATCCCCTGTTTTTGTCCCAGAGCAGCCATTTTTGAGAGACTGTTCACAGTCTTACTCTCTGAATTTGCTTTTCAGCTCCTCTAATCTGCAGAGCACCATGCAATGTTGGTCTGTGCTCCCAGGGCAGGTATATAGGGCTGGGTATTTAGCATTCCTGTGCTTCCATTCCCTCCCCACTCTGATTCTTTTCCTCCCACTGGTGAGGTGGGGTGGCGGGGGTGTTAGGGTCTTGCTGGGTTGTGGCTTTTTACTTTATCCTATTCCATGAGATGTTGACTTCTCCCTGTTGTAGACTGGCTGATGTACTGTTACTTGTGGTCACTCATTTAGGAATAGTTTTATTTACTGTATTTTCAAAATAGATGTGGTTTTGGGAGAGGATTTCTGTCACACTACTCATACCACCATCTTTTCCTCTGTCTACATGAAAGTTCTTATACTAAGACTTGTGACTTTGTGCTCCCCTCTCTTGGCTACCAGATAAATTTAATCCTCACAAGACAGAGAGAAGAGTCATCCCTGTGGCTCTGTAGGCTTAGAGGTTTTTAACTGTACCCATGTCCAGAGAATTTCTAATCTTTTTAGTGTGCTTATCAAATATTACTACTGTAACTCTGAGGGGAAAATCCCATGAAAAAATACTTTTGAAACTGAAATCAGTCAAAGGGAAATAAAGTTGGAAAAACCCATTTATGTTTCTTACAAGCAGATACCCACTTCTGTTATTCCATGTCTCTCTCATGACCCAGCTGCAGGAAAAGAGGCCCCACCCAACCTCTCTGGTCCAGACATGCCATAGCTGGTTCTTGTAATTATCTATTGATATGAAATTGCACTAAGGCCAGGCGAGAGATTCTGTAAATACTGCAATTTTACCCACACTAACTAAAAATAGATCATTAATTTGAGTCAAGAAAGAAACCAAAAATAAACAATAGGAAAGCTAAAAGGAACTTTGAGTATCACCTGTACCAGAGCACATCACACTAAAACTCTGGAAAGTTGAAATTTGACAAAGAGAGGTCCTGTAATTTTCTAGAGAGAGAGAGAAGAGCTAGGGCACATGAAAAGGGCTAGGAATCACAATGGCATCAGTTACCTCAATATCACAGATAACCAGAAGAAAATAAAAAGCAACACCTTCAAAATCCTGAGGGAAATTGTTTCTAAAATATAATTACATATTTAATCAACTATCAATCAAATATTATGTTACAGAAACACTTTTTTCAGACATACATAGATAGTTTCAAAATGATCTTCATTGCCTCTCAGGAAAGTACTGGTTAATACAATCTGCCAAACTGCAGAAGTAAACCAAGAAAGAGAAAACAAACCTATTTGATCTGGACAAAGATCCAGTGTAAAATGATGAGAAAGGAATCTGAAGGAGAGAGAAAGTTCTTGGCATTAGGGCATTGAGTCACAAATCTAAAGAGCAGTCAGCCGAGATTGGAGACTGAGTAATGCTGGCAGAAGATTTTTAAGAGATTAAGTGGGTAAAATACATGATATGTTTGAATGCATTAAGGGTATGTTGACACTAACAAGAGATTTTAGAATACATTAGTGATAAGTTCTCAGAGAGTTAAGCAAATTATAAGAAAAAATAATTGTCTTGAAAACCAAAATTCTTCCAGAAGGGAAACACTGGCCTGATACATATTAAGACTAAATTGACTAGCCTTTACACCTTTATTTACTAGAATATAAATTCTGAATGTTAAACTAATAAAACTATGTTATAAATTTAGTTTGAGAGGCGAGGAGAAGTATGAAGCACGTGTTTGTGTGTGTGAGTGCACACACAAAGAGATTTGGAACATGGAGAATAAGAGAGAATTTAGTCATTAATTTCCATAGTAGGAAGTCAGTAGATATTGGCTTTAAAAAAATCCCAGAGAAGCACTATAAGCATATTATTTATAGATATGAAGATAAATGATTAAAGAAGGAGCTAAAAGAATGGGATGAGGGCATGTGAGTGCTCTTAATAGGATTTATAAATCCATTTGATTGTTGAAACTATTCTAAAAATAAAAATTAAAGAAAAAGAACAGCTATGCCTCAATATTTGGTATTACTGAACAAAATTAAGTTATCGCTAAGGTGTTGCCTTACAGAAACGTCATTTTTAAAAGAATAATTGAACTTTCCAAGAAATCTGGCAGTTGTGTTTAATAGAATCTATGTGCAACTACATTTTTTAATTGGGTATGTTCCTCTCATACATTTGGCAAAATTCAGACCATGGTAACCACTTTGATAGCTATAGCAATAAAGCCACCTTCTTAATTTAAGTCATAGAATTTCAGATTTAAGAGAAACATTTTAAATTATACAGCCAAACTCTTCTTTCAGAAATGAGGAAAATAAGGTGTCAGAAATGGAACTGTTTTCAGTGAATTATTGTAAGTGTTTATCAACAGATAAACAGAAAGTGTCATATGATAGAATCTGAAATCAGGCTGATCTGGTTTCATATTTATTCTTACCTCTTATTAGAGAGGTAATATCTGGCAAATTATTTAATCTCTCTTAGAGATGAGAGATGACAATTTACTAGATTAAGTGAGGTTATGTACATATAGATATATATATCTTTGACATAGAATGCTTAACAAAATATAACTTTATTACAGAGTTAAGACTATACTCTTATAGTCATATATAGTCTATAAGACTATAGTCATATATATACCAATGATGTGGTAATGTACAGGAGAGTTGTGTTCTAAACCAGATGAAAAAAATTATCGTGTAAAGTAGACTTTTGAGAATGAAAGAGTGCTTTATTAACAACAATGCCCCAACCACAGGGTTTTTGTGTGTGTGTTTTTTTTTTCATTTTCTGGTATTTAATTATAGATTTATTTCCAGTTTTATTGATACATATTAACAAATAATATTGTAAGACATTTAAAATGTACAACATGATGATTTAATATATGTATGCATTATGAAAAGATTTTCCCCCACCCCCATCTAGTTAATTAACATGTTCATCACCTCAACTTCTACCTTTCTTTTGGTGAGAACATTTAAGTTCTACTTGTAGCAAATTTCAATTGCACAATACAGTGTTATCAACTATGATCACCTTTTTACATATTAGATCCTCAGACTTTTTTGACAACTTCTTCTATTTCCTCCCAGTTCCCCATAACCACTCTTCTACTCTTTATATCTATGGGTGCAAACTTTATTTTTAGAGTTCACATACTAATGATACCATGCAGTATTTCTTTTTCTCTACCTGACTTATTTCACTTAGCATAATGCCTTCCAGGTTCATCCATGTTGCCACAGATGACAGGATTTCCTTCTTTTTAAAGACTGAACAATATCACCTTATATATATATATATGCCATTTTCTTTATCCATTTATTTGTCAGCGCACACTTACTTTGTTTCCATACCTTGACTGTTGTCGATTAAAGCTGCTCTGAACATGAGAATACAGGTATAACTTCAAGATATGATTTTGTTTCCTTTGGATATATACTAGGTCTGTTTATTGGATCATATGCTAGGTCTGTTTTTCCATTTTTAAATTGATGTATAATTGACATAAACATTATATTAAATAAACACAATGATTTGATATTTGTATATATTGAGAAACAATCAGTACTGTAAGTAATCTATCACCATACATAGTTACATATTTTATCTTATGAAGAGAACTTTTAAGATTTATTTTAGAAATGGAAATTTATTCCTTTTGTCCACCACTCACCCCCTGCCTCTGTCAACCACCAATCTGTTCTCTGCATGCGTGAGTTCATTTTTTTAGATTTCACATATAAATGAGATCCTACAGCATTTATCTTTCTTTGTCTAACTTATTTCACCCAGCCTAATGCCCTCAAAGTCCATTCATGTTGTCCAAATGGCAAGATTTCCTTCTTTGTCATGGCAGAGTAATATTCCACTGTGTACATATACCATTTTTTCTTTATTCATTCATCCATCAAGCACCTAAGAGGCTTCCATATCTTGCCTATTGTAAATAATGCTACAGTGAATGTGGAGATGCATAAATCTTTTTGAGTTATCATTTTATTTTATTTTTTTCAGATAAATAGCCAGAAATGGAATTACTGAATCTTATCATAGTTCTATTTTTAATTTCTTGAGGAGGAACCTCAATACTGTTTTCCATAATGACTGGACCAATCTACATTCCTACCAACAGTGCACAAGGATTCCCTTTTCTCCACATCCTTGCCAACAGTTTAGAGTTTTGTTTAGGCTTCCTTTGATAATGGAAATCCTAACAGATGTGAGGTGATATCTCACTGTGGTTGGGATTTGCAATTACCTGATGATTAATGATGTTGAACACCTTTCATGTAACTGTTGGTTATCTGCATGTCTTCTTTGAAAAAAAAATCTATTTAGGTTCTTCATTTATTTAGTTAGTTAATTTTATTTATTTTAGGTCCTTTGTCCTCACCTGACCTTGCTATAGTCTCTAGTACTGTGAGAAATAAATTCTGTTTTTTATAGGCTACCCAGTCAGTGATATTTTGTTATAGCAGCCTGACTTAAGACACTCTCAAAGTCACCAAGTTGGATGGGTCCAAGCAGCAATTCATCCTAAAATGGAAATTGAGTGGGAACAGTGGACATGGATAAGTTGAGTGAGCAGGGACCCCAGACCCCATCAACACTGAGTCACCGAACACAGTCATACCAGGCCTCTTCTTCCATTCTCACCTATGGCCATAATTGATGGTGAGAAGTCCATACCAATGGCTAACAGAGGAGGAAAACTCCCATTACCTGATTTATGGATAGGTCAGTTTGATTTGAAGGCAGAGGTTAAGAATGGATGGTGCTTACATAACAGTCACATTCAGGGGTTATTTTGAAAGACAGTGAGGAAAATACCTCCCCACTGGGCAGAACTGTGCATAGTACACCTGGTCATTCACATTCCATGTGGAAGAAAATGTGGCCAAAGGTGAGAATATGTGCTTATTCCAGGCAATGACCAATGGCTTGACTAAATGGTCATGGCTTGAAAGGAAAACTATTAGAATGTCAGATATTGTATTTGGTGGCATTCTGTGTATGTGTAAGTGTGTAAGAAAAAAACACATTTAAAAAATAATAAATCTAATTCCTTCCCCTTCTTGAAATAAAGACAGTTGCCATAAACCACTACATGCTTTAATTTCTTCCACTGTGGAAACTTGCTGGAGGGTGATGGCGTATATATTGCCACCAAGTTCTTTAATTATCACATTTCTTCATGGAGCTTAGTGTTTTCTTATAAGCAGCCACCATGGAGAAGGATTTCAGTGATCCAAAAAATTAGGCTTGACTTGCCATGCTTAATATCACGATTTCTTTAAGTATCTGCTAAAGCTTCATTTTTTATTTTAATTTTCTTGTTCATTTAATTTTCTGTTAGTCAGAAGCATTATTTTCAGACTTGCAGACTGGAATAACTTCAAAATTTTGTACCACCTGTTATATTTTCTGTATAACAGATGGGGAAATCACATATTTCTATAAAACCTGATTATACATCATTGTGACACAGTAAGAAAAGGGGCTATTTTCTCAAATGATAGTTATTTGCTGTTAGGTGTCTGGTATAAAGCTACCTTACATGAACTATTTGAGCTTCCTTGCATACCTTATGTGAGTAATTCCTAGAAGTATTGGCATTATAAGGACTAGTACCACTAGTTGTCTTATGAGACCCTTGTATGTGAACTTTCAAAGAGCAGTTTTGTGCCTGTGTAGGCTTTTATTCCTACACTAGAGACATTTGATCATTCTTCCTCAATTTTAAGAGACTAAACTATTGCAATAACCTAAGTAGTTTTTTAATAATCATTCTACTTTTTAAGCTTTCAAACCTATCACTTCCTAATTAAACTTCCCAAAGTATATGTGTGAAGTTTTTAATGACATCTTAATGCACCCTCCTTAAGGGCAAAATTCCTAACATGACATTCAAGAACTCATATGAAGTATCCTCAGCTCACATTTTCCAGTCACATTTATTATTACTGAGCATTTTATGTGATAGGACAGCAGGGATACTCAGGTTCCCATTTTTTTTCCAGTGCCCTGAAAACCTCATGTCTTAGACTTCTGTGTTTTTTCTAAGGGTATCTACCACGATATTTAGGATATAACAGGAAAATAAATGTCATGGGTTTAAACCAGATGGTTACCTTTTCAACTGCATGAAAACACTATTACAAAAAAGTAGGTCACCTATTGGAATATCAAAACCTTAAATCCAATTTCAATTCCTTGGCAAAAATTCAGCATTCTGATTAAAGAGCACTTTGGTGGGAAATGGAGTGCCTTGGTCCTTCAGAAGCGGAAATTGTGTGGTTTTGAACAGATTTATTTCTGAATAATAATTAAGTGATTTGAAAAGGAACTCACCATTATAATCAGATATTTTATAGGTATAATTGCCTTTTGTGACCTCCTTGGAAAAGTTAACAACAGTCCACAATAATACTTCCATAGAAAAAAGCGCTTGAATTCCAAATTACTAAATTAAAATAAAAATTTTGAATAAAACCTCCTTATTGAATGGGGATTATCTATGTTTTCAATTCCATCCCTTGTCAGAGGATTATACATTAATGCAGAGATAGTCTTACATGATATTTTTGTCACAAACAATATGACAGAGCCACCTGGGAAGCATATCTACACATTTACTGTGAAGCAGAGCTCAAGTCCTTTGAAGTGTGCTCACTACTCCTTGTGAAATCTTATTAACATACATTTTGGTGATGATTCATCTACTTTCCACATTGGTAATGGGTCTTGTCATTCATCATAAAGATAAATGCTTATCCATTTTTTTATTCAACAGACATTTTTGTGTCCTTTCATAACAGGCACTGAAGGTACAAGAAAGAAGAAGATTCTCTCTACATGAAGTAGCTTCTAGAACAACAAGGTAGACAAACAAATATGGACGCAAATACATGGCAGGTCAATATGGTAAATTCAAAAGTAAGAAGCATGTTCAGCGTATAGAACTACATAATAATGGTAGTAATTAACTCGATGTAGGTATGCCAAGAAACTTTTCTAACTATCTAGGGCAGTCTGATTAGGAATACTGATTAGGAGTACTCTGGGGAGATGAAGTGTGCATGTATGTGTGTGCATGTCTCATTATTCCTAGCTGAGGAAATATTATATATAAAGGAGTGGAAGCATACAATATCTGTTCTACTAAAGCATCAAATAAGCTTACAGAAATGAGGCAAGAGATTTAGATAGGGACCATATAAAAAACTGTTTTATAAGCTAACAAAAGAGTTTGGACTTTCAGCATAAACAATTAGGAGTTATAGCATTGTAAGCAGAGGAATCAAGCTAAGGTTTATGCTTTACAGGAATCAGTTTGGTGGCAATGGGGAGAATAAACAAGAAGGAGAGGGCAAGACCAGGAGCAGGAGACTATGAAGTAATTTGCAAGAGAGTTGACGAAAGATTGGATTAATATGTAAAAGAAAAAAATAATGGATAGGTTTGACAAATAGCAAGGAAGAGTCTGTCATTGACAAAAGTTGATCAATTAGTTGTGAGGAAAATGGACGGGAAAGATTTTAGCATGACTCTTAAGTTTCTCCTTGGGAATTAGGAAGCCAACAAAAAGATCATTCAAGAAAAATGATGAAGTCATGGAAAATATGATTAGTTGAATTTAGAAATGATTCATTTGAAATATTTTTGATATACCTCAGTCAATATTTAGTAAGTTACTTAATATGCACCTACTAAGGTCCATAAACATTAATATGAGTAGTCTGGGCTTGAAAAAGAGATTTAGTAACTATTATTGAAAAGTTTGGACCAAAATCAAAAGATAATTTTTAATACTAAAAAAAAAAGATTTTAGAAGATCAGTTGCAAAGACATTGACATTTAAGAGAAAGACAAAGAAAGAGGATCAAATTTAGAAAAGTAAAAGTAAAACGAGAGAGAGGAGAATTGGCAGAGATTGCTATCATGGCAGTTGTGTGTTCAGAATATTTATGAGAATGAGTGTCAGGTTCACCTGAAATGTCAAATAAGCTAAAGAAGGAAAAATTCCCACTGAAATTAGCAATCAACAATCATATCATTGTGTTATTTGGCAAGTAGGGCTTGTGTAGATGCTGGATTGCCAGGGTTTATGAATTGCGGTGGAAACATGAAAACTCAAATCAAAATGTATGTCTGAGATGGAAAAGAAAGGGATGTCAAGAGTTATCAGGTCATTTTATAGGCCAGAAACTTGAATTGGTAACAGTAGAATAGGGAGAAACTGGTACAGAACTAGTGATTCCAATACAGGAAAAAAATGATGCAATTGATAGAATACATTTCTTGACCTGAAAACTGGGTGAGTTCATACAAGTCAGTCTTCAACATTAAGATATCAGTAAAATGTTATACAGAAGCAAATTTAGTAACAGAGTAGATAGACTTGAAGTTTTTTTAAATGATGCAAATAGTATTTGGAAAATCTTTAAAGAGTGTGGGACCTAAGAGAGAACTGATAAACAGTAGTATAGATTCAATTAAGCTAGGAAACAGTAAGGTTTTAGAATTATGTTTTTCAGTAAAATTACTTTTTCTTATTTTATTCAATATCTCCAGTATAATATTATGGATATTAGATATTAGTATTAATTCATGGGTGATGGATTAAATATTGAGATCCACAGATTAATGTTTTAAATGATCTCTGTTTATGTGTATGTATATTATATATATATGCATGTGTGTGTATATTTATATACACATATTCTCTCTTACTTTCTCCCACACTATACATTACACATACAAAAATTGCTTTTATTTAGCTAGCCAAGCAGTACTTATTTGAGTGTATCACTGATATTCAGCAATACATGCAGAAAAATTTAAAGAAAACTTTAAGATACATTTATTTGATAACATGTTTAATAAGCAGTGGAGTTGGAGAAAAATAGGTCTTTGGATCACTACTCTAGGGCAATTTCAACTCTGCTACATGCAGCTTTCATCCAGCTGCCTATTTAATTTATTCCTTGTACCAGTGGGTTATGGTTAATGAATGTTAACCAAAGAATACTTAAAAAAAAAGGAAGTTCAAATAAGCACAGGATTTGAAAAGACTCAGCATGAAACTTAGCACATGAATATGTTCATTATTCTTTTCAATCATATTCTCTACTTTTTTGAGAGAATTTGCTGAGACCACTTTTAAATGTGGCCTTTGACACAATAAGAACCAGAATGTCTCATTTAAGATGACTTCCCAGGCTTTGATTAGTAAAGTCACAGAAGGTCTTTAAAATTATAATAATATTGTTCACCTTAACAATATATATTTTTGTATTTGTATAATTTTTATATTTTTATATGTATAAAAAAGTATATTTACATATTACTCAAGCAAATCAGAACTTTTTCATCATTTATTTTAAATTATCATTCTAAACTTATAGTAAGTCTCTTGATTTGGGTACTTCCTATTGAGGAGGAGAATAAATATCATTAAATCACATACATAATATGGCTCTGCTGCAAATCATATACATTAGGATAATATGCAAAGAGATTGAATGGAACTGTTAATAAATTTCAAAATAAAAAGTCAAATTTTGTTGGGGGGTTATCTAGGTTAATCTTGTTAATTGGATATAATTAAAAGCCTATAGCTGAACTTTATAGATCTATCACTTTATACTGCCAAAATATTTTAAGCAAATGCAATCTTAAAACCACATGTACTAAACTTATCAAAATATTTATTAATCAAGATCATTACAATAGTGTTGAATTTATCAAACCAAAAGAATCTTCTTGTTATAATAATCTACATACATTTTCAGATTTAGATGAGTTTTTTAAACCAGTGTTTCTAAAACCATAGTGATACAAGACCATCTGCTGCTCCTCCTGCCCTCCCTCCCTTCCTTCCTTCCTCCTTCCCTCTGTCTCTGCCTCCCTCCCATTCTCCCTTCTAAATTTCCTTCTTTACTTCCTACCTTTATTCTTTCTTTGGTCCCTTCTTCTTTCTCTCCCTCTCTTTTCTTTCTTTCTATCTCTCTAAAATTCCCAACTCATTGTAAACAATACTTTTAAAAAATACAATATGTTCACTACTGATCCCACCAACTTCTTGTGGAATTCCCTTATTTGTGCCAGAAGGCCCTTATCTGAAAGACCCATGTTTCTGTAATCACCCCATCCTTATTTCCAATACCATCAAGAACTGTGAGCGCCAGATTTTACCTTACTCGCATGCTCACAAGTATATTTGTACATACTTGTCTGCCAAATTTCATGGATGCTGGGAGAAGACATGAGACTCCTGGGTCAGACAAAAGACTTTATTACTCATGACCCAGTAAGCATCAGAGCAACATATCTGCATCAATTCCTCTTGCCCCAGTCTCACAGGAACACACAAATGGGCCCAGATGTGTTGTATTACAGAAGGGAGCCCTAGGTTTAGGGAATCCCAATTTTTTATAATGGAAAATAAGCATTCTTATCCTTTATTTTGTGGCAGTTATTATCTTTATTATACCAGAAAATAAACATGACTACTCTTTGCTCTAGAGGGAGACATTACATTCAACTCCCAAGGCTTTTTGCTATACAAACATCTTTAAAAACAATGCCTGGAAAAAAAACAATCAATGCACAAAATGTAAAGAAATACGACCCATGGAAAGCTGGCTACCAACAGTAGGTTCTGTCCTGGATTTTTTCAGATAATTCCTAGGTTGACTGGGATTCTTGTCATCTTGCTTTATTCCTCTAATTTAACATAATGTTCTTTGAACTTTAATCTGTATGTGAATGGATTTCACCATTAAATATATTTGATGCTGTCAGTGAACACCTATCTATAAAATCTAGGGCCCCTCAGGCAACTTCAGACAACGGTCAATCTGTTTAATTAATCCTGTCTTTCAAAGAGTATAGGTGATATTTGCATGTTTGCTTTCTAGGGATTTTTGTAAGTTATTTTCTTCTGTTTTAGTTAAAGAGTGACATACTCAGCCTCTTTCTTTTCGTAAGAGTCAAGCATTCAAATGACACATTTACAGGTATCAATACAATATAGATGTCTTTGTTGTACATATGTATTTTAACTTCATTCATTCTCTTTTCTGTAATCATAAGTCTGGCTCTGTCTGCAGTGAGACCAGTCCCAGAGATAAGAATTTTGCAGAGGTGTGTATTTAATTGTATAATGTTTACTCTTTCTATTGCTTCATTCTTGTTACATGGCTTTTTATGTTTAATTATTCTTTATTACTAATGTGTTTTTATTAGTTTCTGAGCAGCAGGGATAAAGTGATAATGGCTGCTTAATTTCTTTGGTACATTGGCTAGTAGAGCACTGGTGTATTAAGATGATAAATAAGCATTGTTTAGTTATTTGATTATGTTTCAGTGTTTTGTAATATTCAGAGAAAAGCAGAGAAACTTGAAAGAAAATGTCTTCTATTAAGATGATACAATTTTCATTTTTTTAAAAGAAAGTAGCCTTGTTTTGTCTTATCTGCCAAAGGGCTACATATTCTAAGCATATTAAAACTCTACAGGGAATCAACTATACACTTCAGATGTTTAAACTTGAATTAGAATTGAGATACTATGGACCTGAAAAAGATCCAAATAAACACCTCACAATGAGAGTGAGCCTGAGAAAGCAAGATTGGAAATAAGGCTGCAGTTAGCAAAAACAGAAATGGAACAAAAATTTTTTTCTGAAAATTGAGTGACACTATTGTACTTATTCTATCAAAAAACAATTTATATTTCTTTTAAAGTACATTATCTGTATAAATTTTGAAAGTTGTACATGTTTATCATGTTTATTTCAGCTAACAAATCAATCCAAAGTGTAAGGCAAATAAATGCTCTTAATCTCCTTCCACCATTTTGAATTAACAAAAGTAACAATATGACTTGTATTTTTGCATACATTTATGAATTTTCATATGGACATACATAAAAATACGCACACATATATGCATGGTTTACTATTACAGTTGCTCACAATAAAAGCTATTGTACACAGATATGCATACATTTTTATAATTTATATAATTTGCTGAGCTTAAGCATATAATGGCTATTTTTCTCATTAAATTAAAAGACATGAAATTCGTATTTAAAATAATTATTTAGCAAATCCACCATTGATGATGATTGTTATATTTTTTCTTTTATGATGCTATAAACATAATAAAATCCTTGTACATAATAATCCTTGCAGTAAAATTCTTGCACATATGTTATATCCTGACTTTAATTTCTATAATGTCATTTTAAAATATAGGATTTCTGGGTCAAATATCGTGGTATTTTAAATTTTAACAGCTTTTGTATTTTTTTATGCCAATTCAGATTACTTCCAAAGGTCCCCAAACTTTCTGTTCCATTCATCACTATGACAATTCTCCTCATCAGTAGATGCTATTCCTCCTTAAAATTTTTGTCAGACCAATGTGCTACAATGTAATTTGTATTTCCCTGACTCTAGTTACTAAAATTAAGCATCTTTTCATATGTTGTTGGCCATTTGGATTCCCCTTGTGTAAAATGTCATATATTTTGGCCAGTGTTACTGGTTGTCTTTTAATTAGTTTGCATTTATCACCTTTATGATAAGCATGAATTCACATTTGTTGTTTTTATGGTAAGTATTAATCCATTGTCTACCATTTGTGCTACAAATGTCTCCCAAGTTAACATTTTTCTATATGCTAGTTCTTGGTGATTTTTTTCCATACAACTCAATAAGTTATATGTAATGCTGTGTACTTTCCATTTTTCATATGACAGCTAAGGTTCCTATTATTGTTGAGGATAATCTATCCATTTCTAGTATTTCAAAGTTTTAAATAAACACATGTAACATTATAAATATGAGGCAATCAAGTTTATAAAAGAGTTTGTGTGGTCTAGGCTTGGAGCAGAGTAGCTGTGTGAGTTTGAACAAGTTTCAGAGGTACTTTGTAATTCCCTTCCTTTCCTGTACTTATTTTTTTCCGGAACTTTGGATTGGTAATAAGACAAAGCATTTCTTTATTTTGGAATCTAAATATTATATTTTCTCTTTTGTTAGAGTCCTTTTCTGCCAAGGCAAACTTCTAATAATATATTCATATCTCTTCACATATTTCTAGGGCCTCGATTAATCTAGGTAAATTATCTGTGAGATAGGATTAATACACATAAATACTAGGTTTTGTGTATTATTTGAAATAATGTATTGGATAAAGGAACACTATAAATCAATATGAAATTGCAGAAATTATGATCAAATTCTCACTTATATAAAGTTGAGATCTAAAACTAATGAGTTGTGACAGAAAACAAAGATGGAAAAAATGCAAATGAATCTCAGCTAAAGTCTTGAGCCATCTCTTACAATTTATATGCCTGTCCAGGCCTATGCTTATATCTAGAACTATATCTATCTATATCAGAAGAACCTACTATGTTCCAAATGCTGCATTAGCTGTTCTCACATCTTTATAACAGCTATATATGTAATTATATAATCTTTGTATAATGATTTTTATAACAACCATAGTGTGTTATGAGGGAAATCTCTTTAAATGTTCATTAAAATCCCTTGAATTTTTGTTGGTGAATTAGCCAATATTGGTGAATTCAAAGAATTTCACCAGTGAATTGAATGAGAAGCCCCACCAATAGTTTGAGTAAGTGCATAATAATAAATACAGCAGAATTTACCAGAATGGAATGCTTTTATTTGCTTATCCATAGTTGAGTGTTATTCATTTGTATGATTTTCTCTTGATACAAAATAGAAATCTCTTGTTGTCCCCAAGTATTTCATGTTTGTAGCCAAATGAGATTCAGCTACCTATTGAGTCTCTTTGATCAATGGCTTGCACATAATTGCTTATATAGCAATGGTAAGCATATAAAACTATAATTAAGCATTTCAAACTCTGTCATTCTCTGTTTAAAACTCCTCAGTGTATTTATTTTGCATTTAAAACAAAAAATGGACACCTTACCTTTGTTTACAAAGCCCCTCATTTTCGAGTGCTTGCTTATCTCTCCCACATCCCATCAGTATCCTATTTGCTCAGTCTTCTTCAGACACACAAGCCTTCTTTGGATTCCTCAAAATAGCAAGCTATTTCTTCTGACTTGTCTGAGATTATCTTCTCAGTGGTCCTTAACATGTATCAGCTTAAATACCTCCTCTTCAGAAAAGTCCTCCCTATTTATCCGATCTGAATAGGAACCAGTCATTTTCTATTGCTTCTCCTTAATTCTCTTCATGCCAATATATTTTTTATGTGTATGTCTCCCCCAAGTAGACCCCTATGAATTTTCAAAAGAATAATTTAAAACATGGCTCAGAATTTCACAATTAAGAGAAGGAATTGGAACTCAAGCACATGTATATTAATCTACGGCCTATATATTAACCAGTATTTTGTATGTGTTGAAAAGAAAGGCATGGTAAAGAATGTGAGATACAGCCAAGAGCAGCTGACTGAAATCCACTCTAACTAGGGCTCATATGGTTTAGTGAAAAGTTATTGAAATTTGTAGAAAAAGCTGTTTATTTATCTGGAATGATAGGTTAGGCACCAAATTGTATTCAACTGAGGACTGAGAAATAAACAAGTTTTGGGGGGAATCTATGCAGCAGCATAGTTTGACTAAGAATGAAAGGAAATGTCTGAGTTTGGAAAGCTTAAGTTTTAGATGATAGGAAGGAGCTCAAAGGTGTTTTTTGAGGTTAGAAAAGTGGTGAGAGGGATATTCAACTGAGCTGTGTTCTTATGAAAATGGAAGGATTGGAAATGAATGAAAAGAGTCAAGAAACAGATTTGCCATAATTTGGGAGGAAGACAGACCTTTTGGCACAGTAACAATTAGTAATTTGGAGTGGAACAGAACTAATTTAAACTTTGATTAGCATCAGTTTCCTTCATTGCAAAATGAAAAATGTAATAGTTATTTTGAAGGGTTGTTGTACCAATTTGAGAAAATTAATGTATGCATATATGCCTGGTGTATAGTAAGAACTCAGTAAGTGTGAGCTGAGCTATCAGTATTAATATTACAGTTTTCTCAAAGTCATTTCCCTGGTAAATTCTGACCAAGACCTGGACCTCTAGTACAAAGCCTAGTAATTTAATCAGCATCCACTCTGCCCTCCAGGACAAAGCTCTCCCTAGATTATCTTCTTGTATCTTTATCTCAAAAGGGAGCATGCTTTCTCTTACCCACAAACACAGATATGGCAATTCTTTGAATATTACTCATATAATGTTTATCACCTGAGATATTTGAAGGGGAGGAGAGCATAAGCAAATATGTGCTAGGAATGACTCACCCAGGATACCCTTAACAGTAATTACTGAGGGGAATGCTGAACTCCGATCTATCCATACTGCAGGATTAATTCATGCCACATAACCTGAGGGCAAGTGCCTCACTCTTCAAGAAAATGATTCAATTGGAGGCTGTCATATTTACCTTTGTAATAAACATGTGGTTGGTGGCAAACAGTATTCACTCATGAAAAGGAAATATCAGTTAAGATGTTAGTATCAGAATGTAGCAAATATATGGCATATTCCATGTCTTCTTTAGCCCTGATTTGCTCTGGTTGTTATTACATCTTCTATGCATACGTATTCTCTTCTTTCTAAGAGTGTGGACTTGGGGAGTCTGCCCCACCAGATCCAATTCTTGATCTATATTTTATAACTTTTGCAATTTTTGACAGGTCACATAGTCCATCTGAGCCTCAGGTTATTCATCTGTAATAAGTGGAAATAAAACCTGCATTGTAGTGTGACTGATAAAATGAAATTGAATAGCACAAGTTTCGTGCCTTATATAGCATATAAGCTGCATACCTTGGATAGAGGTGCCTTTCTCTTTTTGTCCATTTCATCTAATCATAAGGTTTTAACTATGCCTTCAATGAAGACAACCCTCAAAGGTCTATTTCTAGTTTCATATTTCCAGTTGCATGCTTTTTAATTCTACAAAGATCAAAGAAAATCCTAAATGCCTAATCATAACATTTATTAGCAAATCATAACATTAAACTCTCTTCCTTTAAATCTTCTGGTATCTTATTTTTCCCATGGTATTTTTCATTTTTCCCCTAATCCATATCCAAATCATTTTAATATTATTAATCCAATGTTCACTATCATACTAGGTTGACATGAAGAAATGTCTTAACAGAAGTTACATGAAATCTATTAAATACATTTGTTAGTTATAATTACCAATGCAAACTGAAGTGTAGGTTTGATCATGGATTTCGGCAGTTATCAATTATGGTAATTATTATATATCCACAAGTTCACTATTGCAAATACCTTTGAATATTCCAGTCAAGGGAAAAATAAGACATTATACATTTTTAACTATTCTTTATTCCTTACATGGGTTTGCTTTGTTTCTTTTAATTAAAAGCAGTCACCACACTCATACAATCACATAATTTTGAGATAGAGCTTAATCTGTTTTTCATCAGTCAAATTTTTCATGACAATAATCTCTTTTCTATTTATTTCTGTAATGCCATATCTAGAATTACCATTTATTTCCTAGAATGGCAATTTATTTTCTCTTTGTAACATGTAATCCCTTCATCATCAGCTTATGATTTGCTATTAATGTATTTTATACTTACCAACCCATTACACTGTCATCGATAAATGCTAAAAAATTGCATTTTCACTTAAAGATTCTTATGGCACACTGTGCTTCTGGTATTTATGGTCAGTGTCAAGCTAGTTCTAACTACACCTAGGAACCTAACAAATCTGGCTGTGACATGCTGATACTCAAGTCTATATTCCACAAAATAGTCATTATATTTTCTGATCTCTATCTTCATTTTAGATATTTTTCCAGTATTTAGAGATTACTAATATGTGATTTCAAATACGTTGAGGAAAAAGAACTGTATACATAGATGATATTATTATTGAGTACTTATTCTAAATTGAAAAATCTTATTTAAAATATATTTGTTAGTTATAATTTATAGTTTATATTATATAGTTATATTTATAAAAATGTACTTCTGATTTTCTCACCTTTATTATAGCTAGCATCATATATTGAAACTAACTAAATCCCTGATTTAAGTGTAAAAGAGAAATGAAAGACTTATTTTTGTAAAAAAGTTTGTTCTTTTCTAGAAACAACTCATACTATTTTCAGATTAAAACAAAATGTATAAAAAATTGTAATTTTTTATGACTGTATGAAACTGGAAGTATAATGAGAAAACTATCCTTAAACATTTTTTATTGGTTAAACATGAAATTAATATGAATTCTAACTTGTTTTATTAAACACAATAATTTATTGTTTGAAATGGTCATTTCTGTTTTACTAGATACCTTCCTTATTCCTTAATGCTTATTGTGCATAAAAATTGGATCTGCTTCAGAGGTTTATGGGTCCTTATTTTGCAAGACACATGGTTTAGAAATATATGTTTGCTGGAAATATAGAGCATATCAGTAGGGAATAAATGTAGTATCTAAACATAAACATTAAAATAATAAATTAGAGTCTTGATTATAAAATACGTCAATTAATTAAGTGAAAAAATACTGGCTTAACTTTTGTAAAAATAAAGAGTTTCCTCTGTTTCTATTGGGAGAAACAAAACAAATAGATGATAGATTTGGTATTATTTGTTTTGGGTAAAGTAGCAAAAATTATATGTATAAATTAAATATCTGAAATTATAATTAAGTCATATAGCTGATTCCCATCAAAACTATATATAGTATTTTCTATCACAATATTCTTCAAAATTAATATTTTATGTAGATGCTTTATTACAAGAAGTGTCTACTTCAAAGATGATGTTGATAATACTTTGTATGTGACAACTTAGATAAATCTGAGATGTATGCCTTACAATAAATCATAGTTCTTTTAAATAATTTCTTGATTTTGATAAACTACAAGAACCAAAAAGACATCTGTTTTTCTTCTACAGTTAGAACTCTAGCTTTTACCAGTGTACAAACCAAAAAAGACACTTGACAAAATTAAATGAAAATATTAAATGAATGTATGAATGAATTTGAAAATGGTGCTTCATTGGTTCTCATTTTATTAATGAAGGATTTTAACACTCTACGAATTATATGATGATCCAATTATTATAATTAAGACATTAGTTTAAAAAGACAAATGCTGAGATCAATAACTCTCTTAAATAAAACTTAAAAAAAACTATGATTCAAAACTTCTAATGTTCAAATTAGTATGGGTACAGCCTCAAGAGACAAAGAAGTCCTTTTAGAAGTTTAGAAAAAAACTATAATTTTCCATGGAAATAAATCCCACAAAATGACAGCTGTCCAGTTATGTCTGGTTTCATAGGATCTCTACAAGGAAATCACTTTTTGTTTAGTTTTCTACAAACATTCAGACTCAATTTTACAATGTCACTCCCTTCAATCCAATTTAAATCAGGATGCATTTCTTCAGTTTTTGGATTTATAATCAACATCACATTTTCTTTCTTAAAGAATTATGCAATTCTTACCTACTAGAATAGCAAAGGAAATAGGGTATTATTGGCTTATGTTGATCGTTTAGCCCAAATAATTCCCTGGCTAACATTGTAAAAGTTAATTTAGTAAGGGTAAGAACCAAACTTTCTCACAAGGAAAGGCATTTTGTTTTTTTTTAAAAAGTGTTTTAAAAACTTATTAATAACAACAGTTTTGTGGTACCTCTGGGTATCTTGGAGATGTCTGATAAACCATACAACATCCTCCAAGCCAGCTTCTGCACCTGGGGAATCTGATATTTCCTTCTTCGTCCTAAGTGAAAGTACAAATGTGACTATAAATAATTGCTTTTTATAAGCATGCCTAAATTTACTTCATCAAAAAAATGTTGTCTTTGAAATTTTTTCCATTGCACAAGAATTTGGAAAACCGCTTGTATTGTACTTTCTTGCAGATATGTGAGTCGAGTCATGCAGGAACAAAGATCAATCTCAGAACTATTAAGTACACAGACTATTTGGGGGATAAATATAGCACAGCCCAATTTCATCATTTACATTTTTCATGAGTCTTGGTTCCAAATGAGCTCCATTTTCAACTCAAACGAAATCCAAATTTAAAGCATTAAAATCCGGTACTACTGAGTCAATAAAATGTGTCACAGACTATAAAGAAAGGAACTCCCAAAAGAGGTTTCTCAAAATTCTAAAGGGATGGGACCACAATTGGATTGGGACTCTAAACTCTTAAGTGACTACTGGATATAGGTTTAAAAAAAAAAACAGCAACATATTTTTTAATTGCACTTCACAAATGATCAGTATACAGTAAATGTTAGAATCCTTACTTCTTTTGAATTCTAAAATATGTAATACATAAATAGTGTTACCCAAAGAAAAAATTTTAATATGTGAATCAATATGTATTTTTTGTGAAATGCTTGAAGTTTTGAATGGGAGTCAATAAACAAATGTCTGATTCTTCATTGTGCCCACATGATTAATCAGAAGCAGAGCCATAGAATGTATAGAGGGATCTTAACTCAGGCCTGTGCCAGGCTCTTTGACAAGGTGCTAGACCCATTTACACAAATTTTAATATAGTCTAGGTAAGAAGTCATTTCTGACACTGATAATCTACTGCTAATATTTTAGACAAAATGTCAAAGTCTTATCAAGGGAGTTAAAAGCAAAGGTTTATATATGGAAATGCATGAAGAGTCATATAGACCAGGATTATGACTATGAAAAAGTAAAGACTGTCTTCAGAGAAAATAAATTGGTATACTTTTTTCTTCCTCATAGATAGCTTTAGACTAGAATTCAAGCTATCTTGCAGAAATCTGAAATACTCCAGGCAATTTTCTTCAAACATTAAAATCAATTAATTAGAGGAATTTATTGATTTGTATTTCATTTCCCTTTGCCAAAAACATAGGAAAGCTATTTCCTTCTTGTGCTTTCTCCAGATTTTGGAAAGACTGTATTTCCTATAAGTAAACTTTAAATAAAATTGGATAAAGAAGCTCAATATATGCCGAGTTCAACCTTGAACACACTGAAATTTCAGTTTACCTATTGAATATAATCTATTATACTTGAAAGTTAATGTTAATATACAAGGATACCTTGAACCTAGAAACTACAGGTGCAATTAATTCATCCACAGCATAAGATCTCTTAATTGCATTTCTGTAAATTCTCTACTTTTCTGCCAGTGAGTCTTAAAGAAATAAAATTAAATGTTAGACTCTTAAAACCGTTACATGTATGAATCATTTAATCTATCAACCAATATTCACTGAGCACATACTGTGCACAAGACCCCATACAAGTTACAAAGAAATACTTCTTGACCTCAGGGTTACAATATATATAGCTGGCGAAAAAAGACATATACATGAAGTCTATAGGTTCTTTCTGACAATTTAGGCCTCTGAAACTATGTTTAAAAAATTTAAGTTTCAAAGCAGGATCAGTAGAGCATTTATAGGGATATCAAGCAAATGACAGAAGATCATACACTGAAAATATTTTAAAGTATATTTTTCTGTTCTAAACATTAGCTATTATGACATTTTCTCATAAGGATGAATTCCAATCAAAAACTGATCAGTTGTGGCCTTAACTCTGCAAATTCAGTGCATATTATTGACTAAGCGAGTGAAGAAGAGTTAAGGAAGAAAAAAATGGACAGTACTAGATGATTCAAATTTGGCCCTTTATAACATAGGCAATAAGTTATTTTATAGCTAAAATCCAATCTCTTTACAAAAGAATAATTTCAAAATTGTCATGGCATTAAAATGACTCTGATAAGCATTAGAGCATTGGAATATATTAAAGGATTGAAGATTTATATATTTTTATTCAGTGCTTAAGGGAAAAAACAGACAAATGTTTTTGCTTCTGTTTATAGTTCCAATTATCCTAAGTACTTAGTTTAATTTTTTCTCTTTCTGATTAAATCTTGAAATATAAAGATCTGATGAGAACTAATGTTCCTGTTAAATGTTGATTGAGGATGAAACAGAAATGATATATGGGATTCTTTCATTAAGCTAGTATCTTACCCTTTTATAGAAAAACATAAATAGTATCTCTGGTGGCCAAAGAAGCAAAAGTTAGGTTTAACATGTTTACCTATTATGTTAAATGTATGAGCAACTCTTACACAAAGCGCACATACATAGTCAGAATGTTAAAGTCTGAATTGTTCAAAATAGAACCCCAAATTGATATGGGCCTTTGTGGTTAAGTGTGGGTCAGTACAGTGATAACTCTGAAAATTCAAAGTACATTTGACCAATACCAATTGACACAAAGTTCTGTTTGTGATTATTTGGATTTGGGAGATGAGAAAAAAAGAGCAAGCCTACATTTGTTTTATAAAATTTATACAGTGAGATCACAAAGAAAGAAGAAAATTCTCTTCTTACTGGCAGACAAATACTGATAAGGAAGTATTTTAGTTTCTAGTATTAAGAAGCTTCATTTTATTAAATAGATAAAGCCCCTGAACAAATAAAAATCCAACCCTGATTCCAATAAATAGACTTAAAATTATTTTAGCCACAGGAAAGAAAGAACTTATTTTCTGATATAAAATTTTAAGGTATCCCTTTAATCTACATATGGATGAAGGCACCTGATGAGGTCTGAGTACACAGATCGTGTTATGACTCCTATAAACTGAACTTCCTCTTTGTGTGATGTATTTGTATGATGGACTGTGGTCCAGCTAGACCAGTGACCCTTAACTGAGGTTGATTTTGCTTCCCCTCAGAGGACATCGAAATGTCCGGAGATATTTGATGGTCACAATTTGGTAGGACATCTAGTGAATAGAAACCACAGAAGCTGCTAAATACCTTACCATGCACAAGACAGTACCTCACAACAAAAGATTATGTGGTCCAAAATGTCTCTAGTGTCAAGGATGAGGAACTCTGAGCAGATCCATTGTTTTCTCCCTGTTGACAAATAGCTTAAGTTGGGATCCTACCTACTGATAAAACTATGTTCCAAGAAAAGCCTCATTGTATCCAGTACCAGCCAACCTTCACCTGGCCCTTAACAATATCCTGCTTTAGCATCATGAGAGAGAAATTAGAGGTGGGATGCCTAAGTGAATGCTAATACTTCTTTCTTTGTGAATCTAATTTATTCTCAATTTTAAGGGCCTTTTAGTAGGAGTACTCAGTTAGCTCACAGGGTTGGTTAGGGAGGATGGAGGTAACCTGTTCTCCCCTTCCCATAAATCATGTCGACTCAGGTTTCCTTCAGAGTAAGTAGAAAAGAGGTAAGATCCCCAATAACAGAGAAAGTGGAAGGTATTTCTGGGAGGTCTGGGAAGACAGATAAAACAAAACGTGAGGCGGTTCAGTTTTATCTCTGGGAGTGTTAAATTACTTATTTGGAGAACATTCTGCATTATGGCAGGCTACTTCTATTTATGATTCTAAACTCTAGATACGGATTGCTTTCCACATTCTAGAGACATAAGAAATGAGAAAATGTCATTCAAATAAACAGGCTTAAGGACAAAGATACTGAGCAATGATAAAGACGGCAAGTGGCATCTTGTCTCTTGCGTGACACGCTACTTCTAATCACAGTAAATGAAACGTGCTCAGGAGGTAGCAGGTGCTCAGTAAATACTGACTGGATGAATAAATGGTTCATTATTTAAAACATGAATTTCCTCTTGTGCATTAATATCCCTCCTCTCTTTCCTCCAGTTGTTTTCAAGCCCAGACTTTTCTTTCTTCACAGCTTTTCTCACATTCTCTTCTCCCTCCGTTTTCTGAGTGCGAGTCCCTGGGAGGGAGACTCTTTGCTCTCACCCTGGTCTCCTCCTTGCTTCTCTTGGCTTTCACACTGTATTAACAGCCCTTGGGCAGCCTTACTGCCAAATGACTCCTTTTAAAACATACCTTTCTGCATGTTTTCTACTACTTTTAACATATTTAAAAATTCCTTGCTGTCAAAAATGAAACTTTTATATTTTT